>NC_091441.1:50170857-50770857 GCF_964237555.1 Oryctolagus cuniculus | reverse complement strand
AGTATGTTCTCAATAAATATTAGGTACTTTTATTGATTTAGTCAATGACTATTTACTGGGCAACTCCTATGTAACAAGAAATTTCTAGGTAAATATTAGTGTTTTTCCTCTGCTACTTTCATTTCTTCTTCCTCTTTCTTCTTTCGACACTTAGCAAGGAGTATATTTAGAGTCCATGATAAATACTCAATAGCAATAAAAATGAGCAGAAGAAGGAAGGATGAAGACAACGAATCAGAAATGAGAAAGGAAAAAAAAACCAACTCAAGTGGAGGCAAAAGCAAAGAAAGAAATCAGGAGGCAGAACAATTATGGGTAGTGGGAAAGAATAGTGAACTCTAGAGGGTAAAGAGAGAAACTAATGAATTGTAGCCTTCTTCAAGCCATGACCTCTAAAATATTTAAACTATTTAAACACAAAACAGTTGTTATATAGTAAGGCTACTGAAGTTGGTCTAGCAAGCTAATTTCTATGGTTACTTTAGATGCAAGGATTGAAATTATGGTTTTATTTGCTAGTTCTTTCAATTTTGGATTTCATTTCATTCTTTTTTTCTTGAAGCCAAACAAGCTTAAAATATGAGGATTGGGGTTGTAACATATTATGAATATCAAGGGGAAATTTCTATTTAGAATAGTGCTGTTTTCCGATTTGGCAAGATCATCAGAAACTGAAAACAGACATAATTTTACTGTATATAAGCAGATAAAGTTTCTACCCAAAGGGTTCAATATGCTTTAAAATTTTTTAAATTTATTTTTATTTTTTATTTTGACAGAGTTATAGACAGTGAGAGAAAGAGACCGAGAGAAAGGTCTTCCTTCTGTTGATTCACTTCCCCAAATGGCCGCTACAGCCGGCTCTACGCCGGCCTGAAGCCAGGAGCCAGGTGCTTCTTTTTGGTCTCCCATGCGGGTGCAGGGGCCCAAGCACCCTGTCCATCCTCCACTGTCCTCCTAGGCCACAGCAGAGAGCTGGACTGGAAGAGGAGCAACCAGGACTAGAACCTGGTGCCCATATGGGATGCTGTCACTGCAGGCAGAGGATTAGCCAAGTGTGTGGTGCCAGCCCCTCAATATGCTTTTAAAAATGCATCATTCAATCTTCTAAGTTTTATAGGAAAAGGAAAGCCATTCTTTCATTTTCA
This sequence comes from Oryctolagus cuniculus, assembly GCF_964237555.1. Classification (NCBI taxonomy): domain Eukaryota; kingdom Metazoa; phylum Chordata; class Mammalia; order Lagomorpha; family Leporidae; genus Oryctolagus; species Oryctolagus cuniculus. The sequence goes on along the minus strand of NC_091441.1, from coordinate 50,769,709 downwards.
GATTTACAGATGAGGAGAGGGATCTGTGTTTTGATACAGTGGGTTAAACCACTACTTGCAATACTAGCATCCCATTTCAGAGCACTGGTCTGAGTCCTAGCTGCTCTGCTTCTGATCCAACTTCCTGCTAATGTGCCTAGGAAGGCAGCTGATGATGACCCAATTCCTTGGGCCCCTGTCACGCATGTGGAAGATCCAGATGGAATCGCTAGCCCAGTCCTTGCTATTGTGGCCATTTGTGAAGTACACCATGGATGGAAGATCTCTCCCTCACTTTCCGTCTCTCCATCTCTGATGCTCTGCCTTTCTTTTTTTTTCTTTTTTTCTTTCTTTTTTTGACAGGCAGAGTGGACAGTGAGAGAGAGAGACAGAGAGAAAGGTCTTCCTTTGCCGTTGGTTCACCCTCCAATGGCCGCCGCGGCCAGCGCGCTGCTGCCGGCGCACCGCGCTGATCCGTTGGCAGGAGCCAGGTGCTTCTCCTGGTCTCCCATGGGGTGCAGGGCCCAAGCACCTGGGCCATCCTCCACTGCACTCCCTGGCCACAGCAGAGGGCTGGCCTGGAAGAGGGGCAACCGGGACAGAATCCGGCGCCCCAACCAGGACTAGAACCTAGTGTGCCGGCGCCACTAGGCGGAGGATTAGCCTAGTGAGCCGCGGCGCCGGCTTGCCTTTCAAATAAATAGATAAATAAATCATTTGAAAAACAAATTAAGGGAGGCTTGTGTAATGACTTGTCCAACTTTGCTCTATCAAGCCAATGGGAGAAGTCGGGAATATCGTCTATTTCTCAAACCTGACTCAGTAAATTTTATTTAGCAGAACATCTGGATTCTAAAAGAAACTCAAAACTTTAATGAGGAGCTGAAACTTGATAAATGAAATACATTTAAAATATTTAGTCCTCACTATTTTATCTCTTGTGTTGTGTCTATATAGTTAAGCATACATAGGCAAAATCCAATCACTTACATTTGACATAAAGGAAATAGATTAAATGAAGTTTGATTATGAGGATTTTAGCATTTCACTGGAATTTTAGATATCTAGTGGATTTGGGATATGGCTCTTAATATCTCCAGTGTTCAGTTTTTTTTTTTTTAAAGATTTATTTATTTATTTATTTATTTGAAAGGCAGAGTTACAGAGAGGCAGAGTCAGAGAGAGAGAGGTCTTCCATCTGCTGATTCACTCCCTAGTTGGCCACAGCAGCCGGAACTGTGCTGATCTGAAGCCAGGAGCCAGGAGCCTCTTCCAGGTCTCCCACATGGGTGCAGGGGCCCAAGCACTTGGGCCATCTTCTACTGCTTTCTGAGGCATACCAGAGAGTAGATGGGAAGTGGAGCAGCCAGGACTTGAACCGGCACCCATATGGGATGCCATCACAGCCGGTGGCAGCTTTACCCACTATGACACAGCACCGGCTCCCAGTATTTAGTTTTCTAAAATTAGTAATACTTGGCCAGTTTCTTCTCTCCTTGTGTTTAATATGTACACCAAAAATAATGTGCATATCTGAGTGGGTTTTGGACAGCAAGTAGAGGAGGCCCTTTTCTCTGACACCTTGTTCTATAGTGTATCTGTTAGATGAAGTTCCTGTTCTTGTTTTCAGGGGTATGGTAGGGAGGAAGAAATCTGTTTTCTGAGTTGCAATGCCTAACTGTAAAGTTTTCTTTTAGGGGGGAGAAGTGCTCACGGGGCATTGCTTTATCAAACACAAGGTTTTCATAGGCAAGGAGGTTGAGACCCTGAGGTGACACCGCAATTGAGGACTGACATGAGTTCACATGGGCAAGAGACATGAATCAGCTCTGGGGGAAGGAGCTGGGGTATTCCTAGGGGATGGAGAGTGGAAGTGCAAGAGAAAAGGAGCTGTTGTAAGGTCAGGTGGCTGGGTAGATTAGCAAAATATAAAAAAAACAGTGAATTTAGGGCCAGATCAACGAGGTCCTATACCTGTTAGTTGCGTGATTTTAGGACAGTGTCTTCATTTGTTTTTCCCTAGAAGCAGATTCCTAGTCAAGTGGTTTGAGTGTAAGTGGTTAATTTGGTGTTGAAGCCAGTAAACTCTGTAGGAGAGGAGGGGTGAGAGAGAGGAAAGGGAAGGAAGAGACTAATAGGGTGAGTTATCAAGCAAGTTAGCATAATGGGAACAGGAGCTGAAACCTGTGGAGGAACTCTCAGTATCAATATAGTACATTTGCCCTAGAGGTACTTCAGTGAATCCCATCAGCTGCTGTTGAAATCTTCAGGGGAGAGAGGTCCAAAGACGATTCTAGCCTGCTCTGCAGGCAGCGGGGGTGGGCTTGCTCAGGCAGTCACAGGCTCAAGCAGTCAGCTGGATGTCTGGCCAGAGTTCAAGGAAATATTAGGAGGTGAAGGCATATGGGGAAGACAGAGCTGGCGCTGTGCAGGAAATCAGTTCATATTCCTGATTCATAGCTTTCTTATGTTTAACATGAGAGTTTTAATAAGCATTCTGGGACATGTTGGTATGGAAGCAATGACATTTGTTGAGATCTAAGATCTCAATCTATCTTACCCTGGTAAGAAATCCCAATTAAAAGTGTCCATGTTGTGTATCTATACACACAAAATAAGGTTGAGAAAGGAATACCTCATAACCTTGTATAATCCTAGTCCTCTGAGCTGACCTAGCCTACGTAGATTTCTAAGAATTCTCTTGCTCAGAAAATGCAGTTCTGAGACCTAGCACTGACTTTGGACAGGAGGCCTCTAGACCATTTTACCAAGGGCTATGCTGAAATTTCCACCTTCCCATTCTGAAATTCTGATGGTAGCGAAAGAGGAGTCTTTTTGAAAATTAATTAAATAAATAAAATTATAAGTTCCTAGCACAATGCCTGATATATTGTGCCTGACATTTATGAGCAGTAGTTTTTTTTTTTTTTCCAAAATGTTGATATATGCTGTGTCTGTCTGTCTTCTCTGATTTTCTCTCAATACAGGTCTATAATCTGTAATGCTGCCTTTTCAACCTCAGATTGAAATGACCAGGGCAACAGGCACTGTGTACATAGTGATAGAGTGGATCCTAATTCAATTAGGAGTGAACACCTGACCCAAAGGCAGCCTCTCCATAGGCAAGATGGTAAACTAGGAAGGTGCCTGGGGCAAGAGACACTACCCAAGTTGGTGGAGAGTAACTTGTAAATCAGTTAGTACATCTCTCCCATAGGATCTAGAGTGGGGAATATGGAGAGGCTTGGCCAGTTACTGGGAGCGAGAGTGAGAGTGAGAGAGAGTGAAAAGCTTAACAGAACAAATGTCCAAGAGAATATTTAAGTAAAACATCATGGTGGAACTGGGATTTTAGCATGAGTAGGAACCCAGTCCCAGGGCTTGTTTTTTCCCCACCCATTGCCCACTAGACCAAAGCCATGTAAGCCCTATGAGCAGCAGTGCCAGGTATGAGAGCCACAGGACTCTGGCAGAAAGACACACCATTGCTCTCATTTGGTTAAGCCTTTGCTAGCCAGAGATCAGATTTGCCTGTGTCAGCACCTTTGAGTGACACACACACCCCTCTGGTTTATGTCGTCTGCATATTTGACAGCTTAGCTTCACTCAAGGCAGCCTCCCCAGAGTCTGCCTAAATCCTCGGTCAAGAGCAAGCAGTCCACACCTTGGTATTTCCCTAGGTTGCCTGGCTGTGAGCCAGGAAGGAAAGTTTGCCTGTGACACTGGATCATGCTTTGGAGAGCCAAAGCTATGCTGAGAGGGGCTTCTTTACAGCATTTCTCTTTGAGGAATAACACAAAGGAAGAAAAAAGAAGACATAGAGCAGCAGCAAAGCAGGATAGAGGCTTCAGGGGCACAGAGTAGGTTGTGCCATGAAGGGTTAGGGTAAACAGAGCTCTCATGAAACAAAATGATGGGCAAATGGATATTTGCAAGGGCTTATCTATTCATACATTCAGATACATTTTAATAATTTTATTAGTATTCTTTCATTAATTCTAAATTTTTACGATTTTGGAGGCTTCCAAAATGGGTTGTCTCTTCTGGAGACTTGTACTTGATTTGTCAGTGAAATGGCTACTAGAAGTAGCCATGGCCATGACCAGGGCCTCTGTTTTTGTTTCTTTTTTTTCTTGCAAGGGCAGGAATGAGCTGCACTGATCCTGGCCTCGGTGGTGGTCGTGGTGGGGGCAAGGGGAACAGTGAAGAGTCTTCAGTGTCTGGCCAATGTCATTCCCCAGAGCTCCTTGTGGACAAGGGAGGATCACAGAGGGTGACTGCCACCTGCAGCCCACACCCAGTAAGTGCAATCCTGCAACTGCCAGAGAGGAGGGGAGCTTGGGGGCACTCTAGTCCTTTCTGTTACTTTCTTTAGCCAGAGCTCCTTAAACCCTAGGACAGCAATGCCAACTGTTAGAACTGCAAAAGATTGTCAGGGGCTTGTGTTGACATTCAACTGCAATGATGTGTGTGTATGTGTGTGTGTGTGTGTGTGAAGATTTATTTATTTATTTGAAAGTCAGAGTAACAGAGAAAAAGAGAAGCAGAGAAAGAGATCTTCATCTGCTGGCTCATGCCCCAGATGGCTGCAAAAGCCAGGGGCTGAGCCAGGGTGAAACCAGGAACCAGGGGCTTCATCTGGGTGGCTGGTGCCGAAATACCTGGGGCATCTTTTCACTACTTTCCCCAGGGCATTAGCAGGGAGGTGGATTAGAAGTGGACCATTCAGGACTCGAATCAGCATCCTTATAGGATGCTGGCATCACAGGCAGCAGCTTTCCCTGTGACACCACAATGCTGGCCCCTATCTTTTATACTGAGGTACTGATAGGCAGGATTCCACCTGATCTGTTTTTTACAGACACAGATATAACCGGCGCCACTGCTCACTAGGCTAATCCTCCGCCTTGCGGCGCCGGCACTCCGGGTTCTAGTCCCAGTCGGGGCGCCGGATTCTGTCCCGGTTGCCCTTCTTCCAGGCCAGCTCTCTGCTGTGGCCCAGGAGTGCAGTGGAGGATGGCCCAAGTGCTTGGGCCCTGCACCCCATGGGAGACCAGGAAAAGCACCTGGCTCCTGCCATCGGATCAGTGCGGTGCACCGGCTGCAGTGCGCCGGCCACGGCGGCCATTGGAGGGTGAACCAAAGGCAAAAGGAGGACTTTTCTCTCTGTCTCTCTCTCTCACTGTCCACTCTGCCTGTCAAAACAAACAACAAACAAACAAAAAAACCAGACACAGATATATAAAGAAGCAAGAATAATTCTCTTAAAGTCTTGAAAACACTGTATCATCACCTCCCTTTCTTGCTATAATTCTGTAATCTGCTTCTTGGAAGGAACAAACACATCTTGACATTTCTTGATAAAAAGTCACATTACAGTTTATTAATCCACCTGGTCCTCATACAAGGGAAAATGGAAGGTTCACAGCAGTGGGAGATAATAAGTAAACAAATGGATGAACAAGGAACATTTAGATGGTTCTGAGTGTGATGCCAACATTATTAAACAGAGTGACATGGAAGAGTATAAGTGTCAGAGGACAAGTAGGGGAGGTACATTAAAAAGATGTCCATGGACAGGGATAGATCTTGCCTATCCATGGAGGAACTAATTAAGCTGAGGTCCAAATGCAAGAAGGAAACCAAGATCTGAGAGTGCAGCTTGTCAGGCATGGATAGGGGGTGCAAAAGAGTCTTGCATGGCAATGAGCCTGGACAGGTAGAAGGACAGAGAACAGAAAAGGTTTGGTTGTTGCATGAGTGGGAAGGGCGGGGACACAAAATGAAGTCAAAGAGGAGGATAGGTTTACTTCCTAGGAATATCATGTCATGCTAAGAACTGTAGATTTTATCAGAAATGTAATATAAACTCCTAGAGGTTTTAAACAGGGGGATCACATGGTGTGACTTATATTTGATAAAACTCACTCTGCCAGCCAAGTGGAAAATGGACTCAAAGCTGGTACGAATGGAAGCAGGAGAAAAATCAGAAGAGCCCCAAGTGACATTGAAAGCTGGCACCGGAGAAGGGGGAGCAAAGAGGATCCCTTAGCTTCAAGAAAAATTCTGTGCTCATTTTCCAAACTTTTTTTGTGTTTTCATATTATATTTCTTGCTGACTCAAACTGGAATAGCATTGGTTTTCAAAGTCCTCCATGATCCTTTTCTAGTTTTCATTGATTGTCAGCTTCTCCAAACTCCCATACTATCTGTAGTGTGTAGTTAATTAGTAAGCAAGGATTAACATGCTCCTTGTAATTCTGTGCACTGTGTCAGGTATGTTAGTCTTGTCTGTCAAGATTAAGCACCCTTTTGGCATAAGCATGGTGCTGGAGTTTTCTTCTGGATCCTCTACAGCACTTAGCACAGCTCTGAACATAGGGAACATGCTGAAATTGCTTATTGATTGATGCAAAGCATACATCACTGGCATTTATCTCTTCACTATTTCTCTTGCATGAAGAAGGGTGATTATCTGTCAATATTCATTGCATCATTGAACCAATAGCAATGCATTCATCATCTCTGAGATAACCAGATGAGGCTTGATTGTAATCTCTTTCTATTTTGCTGAGATAATTTCACTTGCTTTGGAGTTTATGAGGCCATAAGTGGCTTCCATCTGTTGATGAACATATTTCTAAGAATCATTTCGTTTCAAGTATAGAATACTTGAGGGGAAGTTAAATTGTAACTTTTATATTAAGTGTCATCATTGTAACAGAACCAAAATTGGAAGCATGTGTTTAATTTTGGTCTTTCATTTTCAAAGCTTTAAGTCAGGCAAAGAATTAATTTCATTTGTTTACAAAGTAGATTATGCCTAATAAAATCTATTTTGTTTATGGTCATATTTTAGTTAATCCATTGCCTTAGAAAATGAGGGAAATCTGATTGGCTAATCATTCAACATAGTAAATTGCATTATTCTGCATCCACAGAACATTGGCCTAATTGAATTACCCAGTAAAAGAATGATGGAAATATTCCCTTTTAATACATTTTGAGCACAGCACATACCAGTGATGAAACAGTGAAGAGTCTTGTTTATTCCATCCTCTTTTGAGGATCAACCCCAGAATGCAACATAACACTTCTGTGGGTAATAACTTTTTCCACATTAAGGATAATAAAGACGAGGGAGCTTTCACTGGATTCTTACTGGTACTCCACATTTTCCCTATTTATATTTCTATTCCTCCCCAGAAATTTGCTTTCTGATAAAGCTATTTTATTATTTTTAAAGATATATTTATTTATTTGAAAGGCAGAGTTAGAAGAGAGAGACAGAGATAGAGATCTTCCATCTGGTGGTTCACTCCCCAAATGATCACAATGGCCAGAGTGGGCTGGTCTGAAGTCAGGAGCCAGGAGCTTCCTCCAGCTTTCCCACATGGGTCATTCTCCGCTGCTTTCCCAGGCACATTAGCAGGGAGCTAGATCAGAAGTGGAGCAGCCGGGACTCAAACTGGCACCCATATGGGATTCTGCTGCTGCAGGTAGCAGTTTTACTCCATATGCCACAGTGCCAGACCCTGATAAAGCTACTTTAAAAAATAAAGTTTAAATAAAATTGATTTCAATTTATGTATAATGAAAGGGATAACTGTGATCACTTTTTCTTCTCTAGTGAAAGGTGGAAAACTCTCTGGGGGCATTTCCCCCAATTCTGTTTTTTTTTTTTTTTTAATTTATTTACTTATTTTAAAGGCAGAGTGACAGAGCAAGACAGAAAAGGCAGAGAGAGAAAGAGGACTTTCATCTGCTGCTTCATTCCCCGCATGCCTGGATGGACCCCGTGTGAATCTTCCCTGAGACAGTCATATAACTGACCTAGTATTAATGATCATGACTTCTTAAAACACAATTAAAATATAAATAAGCAACTTTTATCCAAAATGATAGTCCCTCTTTCACACAATTCCAGAAAATACTGAATTTTCTCCTAAGTCTTTCATTCAGTATAGCAGTTTAAAGGTATACAAAGTAAATGCTGTTTTTTAAAATGCATATTCAAACATGATGACAAATTGGTTCTATCCCCCAAATGTCTGTGGCTTTAACTAAATAAGTGAATGAATGAGTTTCTATATGGAGGTGTTACTTGAGTTGTTGAATGCTGAAGACTCTATTATGCTCTTGACTACTGAGATTCATCACTATGTGTTAAGAGAAAAATCCCAAATGATGGCAGTAGTAAAACTTGCTAAGCTGAAAAACTTGAACCACCGAGCTCATCTTCAGGGACAGATGCTAGCAAGGAGAGAGAAATATGATTAGAAAAACTCAAAAGAGAGTAAAAAATGAAGAGAAACAGATTGACTAGAAAATTATTCATAGAACAGAGTCCATCAGCCTACTGAATGCAGCATCTTACATAATGTGGTTCTTTTGTTTGATGGTAAATTAACTATTTAAAAAATCTTTTTAGTAAATGCTACATTTTCAGGTCAGAGTTTTAGTATTCCATATTTTCACACATGGGTACATATACAATGATACTATTGTTACTAGCAATGAAGAATGTTTGAGAGGTTTTAGAAACAAGGTGCTTTCCTGGAAAACACAAGGAGAACAAGAGAACATTTTACAGTGGGTGAGAATAAGGGCTCTACTTCAATTCTCAGTTTATATCCATGATATTTCTGCCTGCGCTCTGCCGAGGAAAGTTGCCAACAGGCAATAGATGATCCTAATGTATATTTTCCTCCAGTTTCTAATCTCTTTTCAGGTGACATAGTTTTCTCTTAGATTACCTTCACTTTATTTTTCACTTATTTAATTAAAAAAAAGTAATTTAATGCTCAACAGGGACCCCAGACTCTGATGTATGCTCCTCTTGATTGTTAAAATGCTTTGGGAATAAACAAGCTACACCATAAATACCTGTATTCTGGAGCTTCACAACTGCTTCAGTGTTGGTATCAAAATTGGGGTGCTGATGAGGTTGCTCATTTAATTAATGAAACAACTTCCAGAGAAAGCAGTACCGCAGCATAATGGTGAGAGGACAGGATTTCAGAATGAGCCTCTCCTGGATTCAGATTTGAGCTCTGCCATCCAGAAGCTGTGTGCCTTTAAATAAAGTTACTTAAAGTCACCAAGAATAATGGCTGGTGCTCCCACTCTCTAGTTGATTGCCTGATCTTGGGCAACATATTTAACCTCTTGAATCCCTTATCCTGTACCTATTTCTCAGTGACACTGCTTCGGGGCTTAAATGAGACAATTTAATGTAAAAGTTAGCCTAGTGCCTATATCCAGAAAATTCAAGAAGTGTATAATAATAATTTGGACTATTAATTACTATTATGAATTTAGTGCAAAGCATGGCAGAACCTGGAAAATTACTAAACCTCACTTTAATCCTAAGTTTTCACGGGTATAAGGTGTACTTTAAACTGCTAATCCTCTTAAAGTTGCTGTGGCAAACAAACAAGATATAGAGAATTGAGTGAGTAGTGCAATTATTCAGAAGCATTCTGGCTGCCTGAGTGGGAACTACCTGAACATTCTATCGTGAATATTTTTTGCAGTGTTTACTGCACCCATTATTTTCTTCTTGCTGTTCACACATTTGAGACATCCAAGGACCTTTTTCTCATTCTCGCTTTGTCCTGTCACTCTACATACCTTCCCACATATATCCTTACACAGTATTTTAACTTTTGTGTCTTCCAGTTAAAGGCCCCAACCCTTCAACATTCATATCTAAGTATTTTCTAGGTATGAAGCCATTGGCCTGTAGGAAAGACCATCCTTTATGAAAATTTCTTGGTTCACCACCATGAATGCCAACATTTTTTGATCCATTCTTGAACTTCAAGTATTTCTTATGAACAAAACAAATTGGATAGCTTTTAAAAGGTGCAACTTCCAACTCTAGAATGTGATCTTAGAAAAGAGAATGAGAGGAGTGGGATCTTTACTAGTTCCATTGGTGCTGAATTTGCAAAGTGAAATTATTTGTAAGTCAAAACAGTCTCCTCCAGTACATGGCCATTTTGATAAGAATAGTGCATGGTAATGCAATCCCACTTCAAATTTAGAAGTTCTAAAGTTCACGCTACACTAAAAAGGCAACAGTGAATGGCATCATCTTGTTTACCATTGAGAAAAAAATCAAGTGTCCAACTCTTGGCTCAGCCAAAGTACTTCACATTCTGCTGGCAATGTGGAATGTGAGCGTAAAAGTAAAGCCAGGATCTGAATCTCCTTGCACTTTCTTTCTTTTTTTTAAAATACTTATTTTATTTAATTGAAACAAGGGAAGGAGGAAGAGAGAGAGAGAGAGTCTTCCATCTGCTGATTCATGTCCCAAATAACCAAAATGGCTAGGGCTGGACCAGGCCAAAGCCAGGAGCCAGGATTTTCTTCCAGGTCTTCCATGTGAGTGCAGGGGCCCAAGCACTTGGGTCATCCTCCACTGTATTCCCAGGTGCATTAGTAAGGAGTTGGACCAGAAATGGAGCAGCTGTGACTGGAACTGGTGCCGTTATGGGATGCTGGCACTGCAGGCAGTGGCTTAACCCACTACACCACAACAATGACCCCTGTCCTTGAACGTTTATTCTTTCCACCCTCTGACTGTGTGATCACTATTGCTAGGACCATAAGCAGTCTTGACTTGTCCTTCTGCTTTTGGTTTGGATTCCTTACCTAGACTACAATACCAGGTAACTCTCTTACAAGAATCAATGACACATCAGGTTTGAACATTCCAGTGTACAAGAATGTGTAAAATGCTCAAATTTAGCAATCTCTCTAGCAGCTAGGATAATGATGCAGTAGGTTTAAGAGCTTACTTTCAAGTAGCAATAAGTAGCATTCTTATGACTTGCAAGGCCTAAGACTGGATACAAAGATGAACCAAATATAACCTCACCCTTTTTATGATATTATCTAGTCATAACGATCATATTGGGATATAAATGATTAGATTATAGAGTAGAAAAAGTAAACGTCTAAAGCAAAAGAGCAGACAAAATAGAACAAGACATAGGAGAGGGAGAATTTATTTTTTAACTGTGTGAAAGGAAAACATTGTGTAAATTTTGCACATGCAGAGAAGGAGGTTGGTATGTTGGTGGAATTGTTTCATAAAGGACACAGAAGTTTTATATAAAAGAGTAGAGCGGGAATTAAGTCTAGGATGGTGGGGAGTATCTTCACCAACCAAGCACAGAATCATGTGGCCTTGGATTTCATAATGTTAGGAATTTACTCTGTAGACAGCAGGCATGTGTTTGTTAAATCTTAAATCACTAGAATCATATATTGAGTTTTTAATGTTGTAGATGTCCAGTGGGATTGCCCCCAGTATTGGTGGGGCCTAGAACAGGAGTATAGATGGATGTGCAAATACTTCAGTGTTAGAGGGGGCTATACCCAAGACTTGGTCCTTGTTCCCACCCAGGTCTGTGGCCTGCTTCATTGCTCTGAAAGGCCTCTCTTCTTGAAAGCCATTCTGCCAACTAGATTCCCTAGGTGGTCCCATATATCTTCAAGGAGAGGGCAGGGTGGAAGCTGGAACCCGGCTGGGGAACTCCTGGGAAGTGACCATCCCTACCCCCATCAAGGCTGGGGAATGCCTCAATCAGGTCTCCAGGTGACTACAGAGCAGGTTCTCTTATTTCAAGCCTCAGTTTTCTGACTACAGATTGCCAGGAGGTTCTAAGCCCTATCCAAAACTATATATATCCATTCCACTCACCCCTCCCCCAACCCAGCAGGAGCCTGGAGTACAGCTTCCTGGGGAACACGATCTGTCCATCTATCCCCTCATTTTGCGAAACCAGAGCAGCCTCTTTCTCTGGATCTGCCAAGCACAAGCTGTGCTTTTTATGTCCCAGTCCAGTCCTACCCTGTCTAAACAAAGGGCCCAATTCAGCAGCTATGTCTTTCTACCAGATTTCATGTGTGCTCAATTGGATATAAAACTATTAAACATGAGACCTAGAAGGAAAAAAAAATACTCACATCTCTGTATTGCTGGGTTTGTGATGTCTGGAGCCATGTAAAGCACATGACTGTCCTGGTCTGGTCTAATGGATGTGCTATGTCTGGACCCAACTCTCTACAACTACCCATCTAGAACTGCTTGGGCCTGGAGTTGGGGCTGGGGTTTCGTGATCTGTGCTTATAAATTTAAAATGAGATTGCATTGCACAAGCAAGGTTAATAACTGCTGTTAAACATGGGGGAGATTTTTCGAATTTGTTTTCAATGGAGAAGGGATACAAGGTTGTTATTTAGAAAGCAAACCTCAGCAGAATGAAAGATGAACAGAAATGTGGTGAGACTGACAGGAGAGCCTTGGGCAGCCACTAAGCAACGGAAGTGGAGCCTGGACTGAAGCAGGGGCCATGGTGAGGAGCTGCTGGACTGGAGAGGCATGCAAAGATCACACCAAAAGTGCTCAGTAGTCAAAAGGATGGAGGGAGTGTAGATGTCTGAGGTTCTGGTTTGTTATGGATTGAACTGTGTCCCCCAAACAAATGTGTTGAATTATTAGTCCAATATCCATGAATGTAATCTTATTTGGAAATGGGGTCTTTACAGAGTCATCATGTTATGAGTGTAGGCCCTAAGCCAACATGGCTGGAGACTGTCCAGAAAGAGGAGGGATATGCTGGGGGAGGGGAGCAGCCATGTGATGGCATAGGCAGAGATTGGCGTGGTGAGACTACAAGCCAAGGAATGCCAGGGATTTTTGGCAACCACCAGAAGCAAAGAAGAGGCAAGGAAGCATTCTTCCCTAAAGGTTTCAGAAGGAGCCTGGCCCTGGTGACAACTTGATTGTGGACTTCTGGACTTGAGAATTGTGAGTCAATACTTTTTGTGGTTTTAAGCCACACAGTTTGACCGTTAGTTCTGATAGTGCTAAGAAACAAACATTTAGTTATATTGGTATGCTGGTGGTGATAAGGTAATAAATGAAGACAAAGTTTTCTCAGAGTGGTCATTGAATTGTGAATATTCTCCACGAGATGAACATGAAATAGTCCTACATATTTAGTGTTCCTCTTTGTCACCTAATTGCACAATCACCAGACATTTTCTTCACACTGAGTTTCAAGGATCTACTATAGGAAAAGACATAAACAGAAGGGATTAATTTACTCTAAGTTTCAATGGTTAACAAAGTAGTTTCCAAAAGTTAAATTAAAAATTTTTTACATTCAGTTTTCCCATTATCATGCTGACCATATTTTAATTTCATTGTGAAAGAATTTTTTGGTAGTGTTGTAAGGAATTATCTTTAATCTACCATTTCAAAAATTATTCCCAAAACCTAAAGATTTCAGTGCTTACAAGGAACAATTTTTTTTCAGATAGTAAATTATTATAGCATTGACTTGCCAAAGAGACAGCTGAAAAAAAAATGGGCCATGCATTCATCCCAGAATGGGACATAAGCTGCCAAACAGTTCACTGCACGTTTTTGTCCTCTTCTTGTAAACAAGCTGCGTTAACAAGTTACTTTTGAAAAGCATACTAATTTCCCCAGTGAATCACACAGGAAAGCATCCAGCATTTCCTCCAGAGGGCTCAAATAGTTGTTCTCAGAGCTCAGGTGTGGCAAAATAGCTGTGGTCTAAAAACACACACTGGATATTGGCCAGCAGGCTAGAGCTTCCCCTCCACTCCAACCCTGATTCTCACACTGGTGCACAGCTCATAGCCTGACTAATGGAAACAAAAGAAGGACTTGATTTTCAATTTCAGTGTAATTACACAGTCTCTGGTGCCTCGTGGGAAGGATTTAGAGGCAAGATTAGCACTCAGCAGTGCTCCATTTTACATTCTTTTCAGAGAAAGAATACCACATTGATTATCCAAAGTGAGTTTTCAAAAATGTTTTTCAAGAGCCAGATTGTTTTGGTGCCAGTGTTGTGAAAAAAGGTGATGACTCTTTGCAGAATTTAGAGAAGTTAAAGGTGTATGATGCCTCTTTGAATTGTATTGCCAGTGCGGTCTTCAGTGTGGGAGTACCTCCTTACTTGGGAGAATGAATAGAAATTCCATTAAAGGATTAGAAACATAAGCTGGCAGACAACGATTGCATAATATAACTATCTGTTCTGGAAATGACTGTATAAACAAAATATGAAGGCTCTTCCCTCATATGTTAAAGTCCAAAGAATTTCACCTGGTTATTGGGAATGGAAACTATTATACGTTTATCTGGCATCAAATCAATGCGTAAGATTTTCAGTACATATTTGCTGTTCTGTCTTGGTGTCTGTATGTTCTATTAGTTTAGCCAAATGCAAAAGTAAGGAAGACATGGAAATGAAAATTTGCCCATAAGAAGTGGTCTTAATATATTTTTGACCAACTGCTTTTACATGTTACATTAATGTGATAAATAGGTATTTTTATAAGGAAATATATCCCCTATGTGACTTAAATAAATAAAAATGACACCAATAAACTCGACTGCAGTTATGAAACTACCTTGAGTACATACCAGTACAAATAGTTGAAAACACAATGATAAAGAAACTAAATTCAGAAGGCAAATAAACTATTTGGAAAGGCCAACTGATTTTGCTATTACACAATGATGACAATTTCAAGTATAAAAGTGGGTGTTCCTATAAGTCAACATTTACAATTAAATTCAAAAGCCAAATGATGCCTGAGAGACCTCCAATTCTGCCCACTAAATCTGTGGTATATTATATTAGTCAAGTGAGTTAACCATGTTCAAAGCTTGATGATTTGCAGGATATCTGGTAGAACCTAACCTAAACTTTGGGTGCATTAACAGTGGGATCTAGAATTGTAAATTCTCTTGGAGTACACTAGAAAAATGTACCCTTGCTTGGGCAAAAGTAGATTTACCATTCTTCTCCTTGGCAAGGACGAGTTATAATTTATGCCAGAGGAGGAAGAAAACAGACATCCAGATTTGTATCTGTGAGTGAAATCTGAACATATTTTGCTCCAGGCCAGTGTCTGCATTCTTGGAATCTAGTGCACAGGCAGCATGTGCAGAAATAGCAGCTAAAGTGGCCTATGGACAGAGAAGGTAGAAAGGGGTAAGGCAGGCTTCCAGTGAAGGTCAGTCTTGGTTTGTATGTGTGATCATGGGTCCAAGACTATGTCTACCAAAAATATAAAAAGTAAGAAGGTAGTGAAGTAGACAGGAGGGTGTTGGCTAACTGTGAGTAGAAATGAAAGATGTCAATGGAAAGTCAACTGGGGGTACATTTCCACTGATAGGGGTTCAGTTTTTAGCTATTTGGGAGCAAGCTGCAGAGTAGAGTCACAGATGGAAGTCTCTGTTTGCTGCCATGATAGTATCAATACAGAGGCAACAATATGATCAGGAGAACACTTACAAGTTAGAACTGGAAGATTCTGTTTGTATATTGTTTGCCATTTTTTGGGTAGATTGGGGTAGAGGGAGACAAAGAAAGTGTGTGTTCATCCACATGTGACTGGTTTATTCTCATATCCAATAATACCCTTTTGTTTTACATTTACAAATGTTTAATTAGTAAAAATTAAAACAAAAGTCTATATTACATTTTATGATAAGAAAATACCTGCTTGGTGGTATGTTCTTGGTTTTTTTCTGTAGTCACTGAAAGAGAAAGCAGAAAGAAAGTTTACATGAAAGCATGAAAAATGAATAAAATGCTGAACTGAGCCTGCTCTCTCCTTAGTCAAAACTCTAGGGATACAGTGGTTAAGTCACTTCTTGGAATACTTGCATTTCCTATCTGAGTGTCTGGTGCAAGTCCTGGCTCCTCTGCTTCGAATCTAGCTTCCTATTAATGTGCATACTGAGAAGCAGCAGATGATGGCTCAAATATAGGGGTCTCATGTGGGAGACACAGATTGTGTCCTGACTCCTGGCTTTTGCCTGGTGCAGCCCTGGCTGCTGGAGGCTTTGGGAAGTGAACCAGATCTCTGTCTGTCTCTCTGCCTTTCAAATAAAGTGAAAATAAAATGAAATAAGCCTCCCATAGCAGGCATGTGTTCTCTGATCAGGGATTTACATCACAATATAGACACTTAAAATTATTCCAGTAAATGGGAAAAAAATTCAAAACATAAACTGCATTAGGCAAAGATAACAAAAAATAAAGTGGGAATCCAATGAGGGTGATAGCAGCAGAATGTATTAAACTTTGGCAAAGAAATGATGGCAAGATGAAAAGGACCAAAGATAAATTTGATCAACAGCCAATCATCAAAGGTTTCTGAACAATGGCCACTTGTTGAAGTACAATACTAACACTGAGCTCATGAACCTTGAGAACCAGACAAGGAGATTTGAGGTGGCAGGGGGCAGAGTGCTGCCTTTACAAACTCTCCTATGTGTGAAATGATGAAGATACTATTCTACTTTGTTGTTGCAGAACTGCCAGATATTGAAGTACAAACCAGTAGTTCTTTAAGTGGTATCTTGGTCATGATAGAGAAAATTCAGAGCTATGTATAAAAGGCCACAGAGGGACTTACAGAATAAGGGTTCTAAAATAATAAATGGCACCCATTGTGAAAACAGCCTCAAAATGATCAATATCATGTCCATCAGAAGTAGAAGGAAATAAAATCCTTAGTACTAATAAATACAGGGGCTGGCACTGTGGCATAGCGAGTAAAGCTGCCGCCTGTACCAGTTCAAGTCCCAGCTGCTCCACTTCTGATCCAACTCTCTGCTATGGCCTGGGAAAGCAGTACAAGATGGCCCCTGTATCCACGTGGAAGACCCGCAAGATGCTCCTGGCTCCCGGCTTCAGATTGGCACAGCTCCAGCCATTGCAGAACCAGTGGATGGAAGACCTCTCTCTCTGCCTCTGCCTCTCTGTAACTCTGACTTTCAAATAAATAAATAAATAAATAAATAAATCTTTAAAAAATACAGAAATAACAACAAAACCACCAGAGAAAAAAGGAAAGAAGAAATTTTGTGGCACCATAGGTATATGTGTTTGTGAACACCTCAGTGTGTCCCATATACTTTATTGAATGTGTCCATTTCAAAAAAACCTTTAATCTTTAATTGACGTAACTGTTGATCATATATAGTTGTAAGAAATACTACAGAGAGATTTACCGTATCTTTTACACATCTTCCCCACTGGTAAATCTTAAAAATCTATAGCACACTATTATAACCAAGATATTGACATTGATACAGTCAAGGAAAGAATATTGTAATTACCTCCCTGTTGTCCTTTTATTGCCACATCATCTCTTTCTCACCTCCATCCCCTCCTCAACCCCTGGCCATCACGCTTCTGTTCTTCATTTCTAGCATTTTATTATTTCAAAGACATTGTACATATGAAATCATATAGTATATATCAATGAAGTGGATGTACCCCAGAGCATTTAGACAATTACCTGATAAAGGATATCTAGGTAGTTTCTAGATTTTAGCCATTATGAATAAAGCTGCCATAAACATTCTGTACAGGTTTTAGGTGAACATAAATTTCCAGTTCCTTGGAATAAATGACTAGAAGTACAATTACTGGATTGAATGGTATTTGTACGTTCAGTTGTGTAAGAAACTACCAACCTGTTTCCTAAAAAATATGCAATAAGTGGAACTTGCCCATCAATTAATCATCTGATAGTGAGTATACTTTAAAACTTTACTAAGGGGGCCACCATTGTTGTACAGTGGATTAAGTTGCATCCTGTGATGCCTGCATTCCATATGAGCACCAGCTTGAGTCCTGGCTGCTCCTCTTTGAATCCAGCTCCCTGCTAGTGTGCCTGTGCCTGTGAAACCAGCAGAAGATGGCCCTAGTACCTGGGCACCTGCCACCCTGATGATTGTGGTCATTTTGGGGGTGAACCAGTGGTGGAAGATCTCTCTTTCTCTGTCTCTGTCTCTCTCTCTCTCTCTCTCTGCCATTGAAATAAATAAAATGAATCTTTTAAACAAAAACTTTAGTAAGTTTGAGTGCCAGGCTAGGTGCCATACAGGATACAGTAGAAGTCTAAGGAATACAGGAAATGGGACAGCAGAATTAAGGGTGGGCTTTTGGATCATGCTGTCATCTGCAAATGCCCAGTGACAAACATGTAGTTTCCAAATTACAAGGGCCAATTTTCTTCATTTTAAAAGGACATTGTTCCATCAGATACTCTTTATGTGTTTTACTATTTGTATTTCTCTTGTCAGATTATATGCACAGTGTTTAAAGAGAGGCAGCATTATTTGCGGGAAAAACTTGGCTTTTTGGAATAGACAGATCACCAGTATTCAAATTTGGCCTCCCTGAAGGAATGACATTTGGACTGAAATCTGAGAAGTGATAAGTAATTTTCTTTGCCAAGAAGACAGGAAAAAAATGTGTGCAAAGAAAGAGTCATGTGCAAAGGCCCTGGGGTGGGGGTGGGGCATCTGGTGCATTCCAGGCACAGAAAGGAAACCACTGTGGCTGGAGTTGGGACTGAGAGGGGTTGGAGTGAGGAGACATTGGACAGAAGGGCAGGGAACAGAGCAGTAAGCCCATGTACACTATTCATTTACTAGTTTTATTTATTTGAAAGGCAGAGAGACTGACAGGCAGATCTTCTACCTTCTTGTTCATTCCCCAAATGTCTAAAACAGCCTGGGCAGGGTCAGGCACTAAGAATTCAATATGGGTCTCCCATATGGGTATCCGTGACCCATCTCCTTGAGCCATTACTTGCTGTCTCTCATGAAGCACGTTATTAGCAGGAAGCTGGAGCTGGAAGTGGAGCTGGGGCTCAAAACCTAGCACTCCAATGTAGGGTGTGAGTTCCAAACTGGTGACTTAACCACTGTGCTAAATGCTCATCTTTGTTTTTGAGAGATTATGATCATCCCAAGAGCAGTGCAAAGTCATTGATTAAAGGGATTTAGACCAGGATATGGGTAGAGAACTTAACAATTACATGCACAGATTTGCAATTTTAAATGAGCATTCAACTTTGATTTCTATCTGGAGAGTGTAGACACTGGGGTGTCAGGGGTGGCTGCAAAATCTTACTTTTGTTTCCTTAGAGAACAAAGAAAATCTGGAGGGATTCAAGAGAACACTAAAAGCTAAAACAATCAGATCAGTGGATCCTAATAATGTGGCAGCCCACTAAACTCTAGAAGGAGGGCTGGATGGCATCCTGTTGTCTAATTACAGTGCTGCCAGTCATGAATTGCTTGATTTGGGGCCAGTTAGGTAATGCTCTGGCCTGCATGTCCATCTATTGTGAAGAGTTGATCAAATCCATCCCTCCGTAGATTTGTGAGGATTAGAATGAAATGATAATCCTCCGCCTTGCGGCACCGGTACACCGGGTTCTAGTCCCGGTCGTGGCACCGGATTCTGTCCCGGTTGCCCCTCTTCCAGGCCAGCTCTCTGCTATGGCCCGGGAGTGCAGTGGAGGATGGCCCAAGTGCTTGGGCCCTGCACCCGCATGGGAGACCAGGAAAAGCACCTGGCTCCTGGCTTCGGATCAGCACGATGCGCCGGCCGCGGTGGCCATTGGAGGGTGAGCCAACGGCAAAAAAGGAAGACCTTTCTCTCTGTCTCTCTCTCTCTCTCACTGTCCACTCTGCCTGTCAAAAAAAAAAAA
This sequence comes from Oryctolagus cuniculus, assembly GCF_964237555.1. Classification (NCBI taxonomy): domain Eukaryota; kingdom Metazoa; phylum Chordata; class Mammalia; order Lagomorpha; family Leporidae; genus Oryctolagus; species Oryctolagus cuniculus. Next base: position 50,750,155 of record NC_091441.1, on the reverse strand, counting down.
AAAATGAAGTGAGTATACATTTTACAGGCAATGGATAAGAAAAGGGCGTTTCAAGTAGCTGGGAAGGCCAAGTACAGTTTCAGACAGCTGAGACTAGCAATTCATACGTTTTCAACAACTTTTATTATAGTATACTGTTAGAATTATTTTCTTGCTAGCTATTGTTAATCTCATACTGTGACTAATTTAACTTTTTTTAAATGATTTATTTGTTTATTTAAATATTTAAAGGCTGAGATACAGAGAGAGAAGGGGAGAGAAAGAAAGCAAGAGTGAGTGATCTTTCATCTGCTGGTTCATTCCCCAAATGGCTTCAATGGCCAGCACTGGGCCAAACCAAAGCCAGGAGTCAAAAGCTTCTTCCAGGTGTCCCACATGGGTGCAGGTGCCCATGTATTTGGGCCATCTTCTGCTGCTTGTTCCCATAATCAAAGTGAAAGTATCTACAGATTGGAAGCTCACATGGCAATGATAGGATAATGGTTCCCAAACTGCCCACTTCCCAATCACCAGGACCTGTGAATCTGGTATCTTCCATGGTACAGGGACTTTGAAAATGTGGCCAGGTTATGGGGCCAGCGCTGTGGCACAGCAGGTTAAAGCCCTGGCCTGAAGCTCTGGCATCCCATATGGGTGCTGGTTCTAGTCCCAGTTACTCCACTTCTGGTCCACCTCTCTGCTAAGGCCTGGGAAAGCAGTAGAAGATGGCCCAAGTCCTTGGGCCCCAGTACCCACATGGGAGACCCAGAAGAAGCTCCTGGCTCCTGGCTTTGGATTAGCACAGCTCCTGCTGTTGCGGCCATCTGGGGAATGAACCAGCGGATGGAAGACCTCTCTGTCTCTACCTCTCTGTGTAACTCTGTCTTTCAAATAAATAAAATAAATCTTTAAAAAGAAATAAAATGTGGCCAGGTTAGGGATCTAGAGATGGGAAGAGTATTTGTGGGTTATTTGGATGTATCCTGTGTCATAAGAGGAGAAAGAGGGTGGAGGTCGTGAGAGAAGGTGATTAGATATGGGAAGCAGAGGTTAGGGGGATGCAGCTGTTGGAGGGGACCATGGGCCAAGGGCTGTGGGCAGTATCTGGAATCTGAAAAAGGGAAGGAATGTCTTCTCCCCTACAGCTGCCAGGAAGAGCCAGCTCTGCAGACATGCTGACTCCAGTCTGGTGAAACCCTTCTGACCTGCAGAACTGTTAAGCTTAGCACATTTGTGTTGTTTTAACCCATCACATGTGTGGCAATCTGTTACAGCAATAAGAGGAAGCAAAGGAAAATGTGTTATACTGTTCCATTTTGTCTCTTCCTCAGGGGACAGGGAAGGGAGCCCATGGTGGCTGAGGAACTGCTGTGTGTGAGGCCTTGGTCTGGCACTTCACAGACGTTCTATCCCTGGAACAACCCAGGAAGCAGAGCTCTGTAATGGAGAGTGTGTGACTTTGGCAGAGAATCTGAAAGTTTCCTTAAGAGAGAATTTGTCCCAGGAGGGCTTACCTTGCAACACTGACCTGGGAGGATCATCAGTCCATCAGGTATGTTTGCAAGAAACCAGTGTGAGTTGGGGTTGTGAATACATAAGGTATGAATGGGTGTGGCTTGAGCAGGACTGGCCACTGTACTCCCCTTGCCTACATCCTGGATGCTTCCCTGACCCTTTCTAGAAAAGCCCTGGCAAACTGCATCTCAGGGACGCAGCTTCCTTAGGAAACTCTACCTTCCCTTCCCACCATCTCCTTTAGTTGTCACAAGTCAGTAGTGCTTTCCTCTGAGTAACTCCTCCTTGAGGTTAATTATTTTGTGACACCCCAAGTGCACAGATCCCTTGTGTGTGCTAACAATTCTTACTTCTGTTTTTGTTTTTAAAATATGTTTTAGGTGGCCAGGGCTTAGATACTTGAAGAAACTTGTTCAAATTTACAAGTTCTACCAGTGACAGGACACCCAGCACTCTAAGGATCAACATAGCCACTCTCCATGCTTAGCAACAGCTGATTTTTCAGGATAAAATCAGTCATGGTTGTTTCATATTTGGGTCTTGTCCCTCTGGATTTAGTTCAGTGCGCACTAGAAGGGGAGAAAATAAGCCTACTTGGCAAGGTTGTTGAAGTGGCAGCTTAAGCAGAGTGCAGACAAAGCTATCCCCACCGCCTTAGCCCAGTGACTTCAGAGGAAAGGTGTGGACATGGTTGGTTCATCCCATGATGAAGATGGGGTTGAGACACTGCTGTCTACTTCTACTCACGAGCTTTCGGAATGGAATTTGTACAGATGCCTCCAACCCACTCTCACCACTGAGCAGACCTGCTTCTCTGAGATTTATAATTCAAGGACAACTGACTCAAATCCTCCAGACACTTGCAGTGAGATTCACTAGTCCTTCCCATTGTTAAGTAGTTTGATTAATCACCTCAAACTGACTAAAACTCCAGGGGAAGTGCTTTTGCTGCCTAAACAGTTTAAAGCAGTGGTTCTAGCTCTTTTAGGAAACAGGCCCCTTTTGGGAGTGTAAGAAGAGCTAGGTATCTGCTCTTCAGAAAAATGCCAACGCACAGCAAAATGGGAAAAGGTAGGAGGCTAACAGACTTTCTCTGGCCATGCACAGTCTGCAAAAATCTTCAGTTTAAAGTCTATTTTGAATGGTGAGCTCTAACACACGAAAGATTTTCACAGATTCCATCTCCTATGGATAGCACTTTGGTCCTTCAAAACCAGACACTCACTCATTATCCAGCCATTTCACCATATTTATTGAACTGAAGGTAGGAACATAATAGAGCATTGTTTCATCCTAAAAAATACAATACGTTCACTATGTCAGATACCTCTTAAAAGCTGGATATGCAAAGATAACTACAGCAGGACACCTGCCTTCAAGAAGGTCAGGCTCAAGCATGAGTGAGGTAAGCAGAAAAAAACTGCAATCACTCCCTGAAGTGCTTTAATAGAGTTATGAGTGACCTGCTAAGGGCATACAGAGGAGGAACCACTGATGTGATTGGTCTTAGGGAACAAATAAGTTTCCAGGACATGTGCTGCCATTAGACACTTTCATACTCCCTTGAGCTTGTGCAGAAATATGTGAGGAACAACTCAGATTACATTTTAAATTGATTTATTATTAGCCTTTTACTTAAGGGATTTAAAGAACATCATTTGGATGTAGGCATGTATGAGCAAATGCTTAAAGAAATGATGAATACAAGAACTCTAAAATATAGTAGTCCTCTCTTAATCCGCAGTTTTGCTTTCCGTGTTAAAAAATATATTTATTTATTTGAGAGGCAGAGTTATAGACAGAGGGAGAGACAGAGAGAGAGGCCTTACATCCTGCATCTTCTATGCTTTCCAGGCCACAAGCAGAGAGCTGGATTGGAAGAGGAGCAGCTGGGACACAAACTGGATGCCTGTGCTGCAGGTGGAGGCTTAATCTACTATACCACAGAGCTGGCCCCCAGTTTTTAGGTTTCAGTTACTTGTGGTTAACCATGCTCTGAAAATATTAAATGGAAAATTCCAAAAATGAACAGTTCACAAGTTTTAAATAACTTTTGTTATAGCATGTTGTTGTATTTTATTATTGTTGTTAATCTCTTATTGATCCTAACATATATTAAACCTTATCATAGTATGTATGTATAGGAGAAATACATAGCATATATAGTTTTGGTACTATCCATGGTTTCAGGCATTGTTTGAGGGTCTTGGAACATATCCCCGTGCGAATGATGAGGGACTACTGCAAGTTTGGTTACAGGATCAATCCTTGGGATGTATGCATTAGAATCATGAGAAGGTAGAACATGAATCAGACCTTCAAAAATGCATAGAATGTAAAGAGAATCATGAAATGATTAGAGGAGAGGAGTGTAGTATCACACAGGCAGGTTTGGGAGATCTGAGAACAAGCGACTTGCCTTATGTTTGTAGCAGTAGATAATTTGGGGACAATAATGTTTTCTTCATCAAGGGCATGATATGAAGGAGAATTAAACTGGTGAATACATGGGACAGAGTAGACAGAGAAATTGGAGAAGCAGCAGGGGACTTTTGTGTGGTGGATAAACTAGGTGATGGATTGGCACCTAGACCAGGGAGGTAGAAATGAGGTGGGATATAGAGGAAAAATAAACAGACCATGTTGAATAAATATTATAAAGAAGTAAGTAACCAATGGAGGTAGGGAATAAAGATCAGAAAGAGTTGGCTCAGGCTATATTTATTCCCTTCCTCAACAAATACTGTTTGATCAGCTACCCTGTGTCATCTGTGGGTACTGAGCCCCAGGGACTCAATGTGAACAAGACACTTCCTCCCAAACTGCTTGTTCCCTGCTCCCAAAAGAGCTTGTTGGCTCTATTCCTACCTTTTCCATGGTAGTGTCTACTTCTGCACTATAGCCTGCTTTAGCTTTGAAGCACCTTTGAAGGTGCTGCATGTGAAGTGTTGGAATACAAGAAGGGAAAGGAGGTGAGACTATGAACTTATTCCTTTTTCCTGGGATACAAATATGTTTATTATCCATCTGTACATGCAGAGTGATTTGTTACTGTGCAACTGTGGAATTCTGTAATAATACACCCCCCCACTTCCCTATCAAGAGTATTTAAAGAAGGAAGATGAGGATTTTGGGAAGTGGACAAATATAATGATCTGAAATGGGGCAGATTTGGTAATTTGGTGAACAGAGGCTTCATCGTTGCCTTGCAAAGGAGCACACAGCTGCAGTCATTAATTATGCAAAGGCACAGGGACCAGAAAATAGCTCAATAGCAGCCAAAGACATTGTGGGGGGAGGGGCAGACAAGTCCATGGGCAAGAGAAATATACCTGCATCTTTAGAATATATCTGCAAGTCATGCTGTTCTGTCCAGAGCCACTACCTTGTTCAGCACATCAATGCCTTGACCCTGAGTTGTGACTTTACCCGTCTAGGGTCTCCCTACTTCCACTTTGGCTCTTTCCACATTCCTTACTACATCTCACATGCCCTGCACTATTTGACTTGCTCACCTTTCAGCCTCAGCTTGTTTTCTTTTTTTTTACTTCATTTCTTTGAAATGCAGGGTTATACAGAAAGAAGGAGACAGACAACAAGACGTGGAGAGAGAGAGAAAGAGAGAGAGAGATCTTCCATCTGCTGGTTCACTCCCCAAAAGGGCTTGGGCCAGGTCAATGTTAGGAGCCAGGAGCTTCTTTTGGATTTTTCCCGCGGAACCAGGGGCCCAAGGACTTGGGTCATCTGCTGCTTTCCCAGATGCATTAGCAGAGAGCCTTATCAGAAGTGGAGCAGCTGGGACACAAACCTGCACCCATATGGGATGCTGGTGCTGCAGGTGATGGCTTAACCTGCTAGGCCACAATACTGGCTCTCATACCTTGTTGTTTCATTTTCCTTCCTATCCTCTAACAACTTTGGTCTCAAGTTTATTTCTGGTCCTTTGTACATGTTACTTCTCCAACTTAGGAGGGCTGGCTCTTTTGTGTTTTTTAAAGTGTCAGTTTATTGTTAATAACCCAGGGATTCATCCCTGGTCATCCATTTTTTGGGATTCCTGACCTCAGTTCATTATTTGCTTCTTTCACAGCACTTACACAGTTTGCAACTAACTTATTTGTATATTTGCTTACTACTTGGCAATGTTTTATTCTATAATGTAAGCTCCTTCATTTCAAAGACTGGGTTCACTTTGTTTATTGTTGTATCTCTAGGACATGGCTCAGCGCTGATACCACCCCCGCCCCCCGCCACATTTTGAAAACATATTTATGGAATCATTGAAAAGAAGTTCAGTGGATGGATTCTTTTTTAAAAAATATTTTATTTATTTATTTGAGAGGTGGAATTACAGACAGTGAGAGGGAGAGACAGAGAGAGAGGTCTTCCTTCCGTGGGTTCACTCCCCAGATGGCCATAACAGCCGGAGCTGCGCCGATCTGAAGCCAAGAGCCAGGAGCTTCTTCCCAGTCTCCCATGTGGGTGCAGGAGCCCAAGGACTTGGGCCATCTTCTACTGCTTTCCCAGGCCACAGCAGAGAACTGGATTGGAAGAGGGGCAGCCGGAAATCAAACCGGCGCCCATATGGGATGCCAGAGCCACAGGCGGAGGATTAACCTACTGCGCCACAGAGCCGGCCCAAAGATTCTTTTTTTTTAACAGTATTTATTTGAAAGTCAGAGAGAGAGAGAGAGAAGAGGAGAGAGGAGAGAGGGAGATATTGATATTCCATGTGCTGGTTCACTCCCCAAATGCCTGCAATTGCCAGGGCTGGGCTAGGCAAAAGCCAGGAGCTTGAAACCCCATCTCAGTCTTCAAATGGGGAGCAGAATTCAAGTACTTGAGCCATCATCTACTGCTTCTCAGGCTGTGCATTAGCAAGAAGCTGAATTGGGAACAGAGCAGGGACTCAAACCCAGGCACTTTCATTTGGCATAAGGGTGTCTTAATCCCTAAGCCAAACTCCTGCCTTGGGTGGAGTCTTGACTAGTTCCAACATGTTGAAGGCAGTTGCTCCTGGTCTTGGCTCCACTGTAAAATGCAAGGTTTATGAGTTAAAAATTATTAGATGGGGGGTGGGCTTTTGGAGCAGTGGTTAAGATGCTGCTTGGGAACCCACCTCCCATATAAGAATGTCTTGGATTCCAGTTCTGGCTTCATTTCTAATTCCAGCTTCCTGCTAATGTGCACCCTAGGAGGCAGAAATGTGATGGCTCAACCAGTTGAGTTCCTGATATCCATGTGGGGGACTCAGATTTTGTTTCTGGCTCCTTGCTCTGGCCTGGTCCACGCTCAGGTGTTCTGAGCATTTGGGGAGTGCCCAACAGACAGGAGATTTCTCTCTCTCTCTGCCTCTACAACCATAAAATAAAATAAAATAATTAAATAATTAAATAAACTATATTGGGACCTGTAGTTGACTGCTGATGACTTCTGGACTATGCCAAATACTTTTTTTTTTTTTTTTTTTTGGTGATAGTGGCACTTTTTGTGTTAGTAACCAAGTGGGTTTTGAAGAATTTTTATGTATCTTAATAACAGGAATCATGACATATTTTATGTATCACCTAGAGTACTCTAGTTCTGCATGAGGCATACAATAACTGTTCCAAATTATGGAAATTAAAGGACTGAGTTAACTCTAGATTATTTAAAGATCATGATTTGTGGGCCGGCGCCCTGGCTCACTTGGCTAATCCTCCGCCTGCAGCGCTGGCACCCCGGGTTCTAGTCCCGGTTGGGGCACCAGATTCTGTCCCGGTTGCTCCTCTTCCAGTCCAGCTCTCTGCTGTGGCCCTGGAAGGCAGTGGAGGATGGTCTAAGTGCTTGGGCCCTGCACCTGTATGGGAGACCAGGAGGAAGCACCTGGCTCCTGGCTTCGGATTGGCGCAGCGCACTGGCCATAGCAGCCATTTGTGGGGTGAACCAACGGAAGGAAGACCTTTCTCTCTGTCTCTCTCACTGTCTAACTCTGCCTGTCAAAAAAAAAAAAATGATTTGTAGTTTCCTGAAGATCAACAACATTATAATTGTCTTTTTAGTTGAGATTCGCCCAACTTATATTTAGTAAAATGATGTTTATAGCACAGTTATAGCAAGTACGTAGGACTCTTTTTAATTGCATTGTGTAGTGTGTATCACTGGGTAGCCTCAGATGGTGAGAAGCTCATTAGCACCAGCACAGGCTGAATCTGAATCTGGGCAGGAACCTAAGGTAAAAAACCTGGCTGTGTCTTGTGCTCTCAGGATAGGCTGGGTACAAGTTTCCTTGGCAACAGGTCAGAGTGAACCTAGCATCCACAGCATCTGTACGCATACGGAAGTGGCAGGTGACTGCAGGTGATATAAGTGGCAGTAAATGCACCTATGCTTTAGAGGGACCTGGGTACAGGTATGGTTCTACACAGACCACAAGGTAGGTACCCAGTTGCTGGCAGACTGAACAGTAAAGAAAGGGTTGATCTGGGAGGTAAGAATGCACCTTCCTTTAACTGAGGTCAGACAGTTGAGGATTAGGGGGATATGAGAGCCAGATAGGTCATTTCTGTGAGTTGTAACTTTTTAAATATAAGAAAAATGATCTCTTCTTTCTGGCCATTAAAACTATAATAAATTGGAATACACAATGATGTGACTATTTTGTGACCCTAGAGACAATGAGTGCCGCTAATGATAATGTTTTTCTCTTCTTGTGGATGGCCTCAGCCTGGTGGAGACGTAAATGTTCTCTGGCTTATGCAAGAAACAAAGCAGGGAATCCCACTTAAGGGGAACCTAAGTCCTTCCCAAATTTATTCACATCATATTTGAAAAAGAGGAATGGAATTTAGGGGATACATCTTAACTGTATGAGCCTTTGCTAATAAAAGATTAAGGAGTGTGTGGTTTAGCATCTTTTAATTATTTTTCCTGGCATCTTGAATATACAATGTTTGAAATCTCTGGTTGGATCAACATTATTTTGCTCAGAGGTTTGTGGACTTTGCATACTGATTCTTTCCTGTTTCCAAGTGCATTTGCTTTTAGGCTATTTTTATTCGCTTTAAAGGAATTTTAATAACTTTCTGTTGACAGCATGGACAGCTGGTCTTGAGAATTAAAGAAAATTCACTTGCTGACTGAGGAAGGAAGTGACATCAATGAGCTTCTAAAGTCAGCCCAGAGGGGGAAATGGGCTTGTGAGAGAGTAGCCTTTCATTGCACTGTATTTATCGAGCGATGCCTTGAGATGCAAATTGCTGTATCAATCAAACCTATGGTGCCTACCTCCAACCAACTCAGTGCAAACTGAAGGAACAATGCCCTGAAACACTGAGAAGAAAAAGGATGAGGAGTGCAGGAAGCCAGGGGCAAAGTGAATTACGGGAGCTCAGGATGCCCTCCCGGTGATGATACTTCATTCCCTGTCAAGCCTCAGTTTCTTTGTCTAGAAAATGAGTTTGATGTAAACTGTTGGTGGAAGTCAGTCTGTTTCTGTGACAGATGGCCAAGAAGACCATGTACTAATATATATAGTGTAGACATGTTATCTCTCCACTTTTGTCCTAAAGAGAGCTATCAATTGCTTTTTATTCCCTACTGAGAGCTATCTAGAAAACAGGGTTTTTTAAGGTGTCATTTGTAGCTCCTGCCTTGATCTCTTATTTTTAAAATCTGTATTCATTGTTTGCAACTCTTCTGCAGAAAAAGCCAGCCACCAAATCTGGACTTTAAATGATAATGGAAATAGTAATAACAATGACCCACATCATAATAATGAGTGACTTAATTCTCATCACCATCAGAGAATTTTGCTCTGAAGATGCAGTTATCCATTTTTCGAAGACAGCTGTGATGCAATTAGATTGTGTGTATGTGTGGATTGTGTTATGTGGTATGCATGTATGTGTGTAAATATGCACACATGTGTGAAAGAGAGGCAGTAAAGCATCTTGACACACTTTATGTCTGTGAGGTGAAAAAGTAAATTGTTGATTATTATTCCTTATTTCATTGCAAAAAGTATGTGAAGTGGCTACAGTGATGGCTCAATAACCGTAAATAGTTTCAGTTAATGATCTAGAATCTCAGGAATTAATTCAGCCCAAGACAGATGCATTAATGCTGGCTTGTTTTCCTTGTCTATAAATATACTTGAGCATTCAATTCAATTTTGCATTTGTGAAGGACAATAAGTGATTCAAAGAGACTGAAGAGTAGTATCTTAGCATGTATATGATCAGCCAATATCATGGAGGCCTCCAAATACTTAAGGAAGCATTTGCTCTTTCTGGGAAGGGAGTCCTTGATGACTTCTAAGCCAGGGGGTGATCCAGATGGTGTTTTAGGAGGAACTGTCTAACAGTGGTGTGGCTTGAGTGAGGATGTGGGGTACTAGTAAGGAGATGGAAGATTATAGATGAATGTGAGACACATGGTATGACTAGAGTGGACTGGACTTCAGGTCGGGGGGATAGTGAAATGGGAATGAGAGGGGTCAAAGGCAACTGAGATTTGAAGCTTGGGTTCTTGGAAAAAGATGCTTTTAATGCAAAGGTGGAAATAAGGTCAGTTAAAAGAAATGTTTGATGATTATGGAGAAGATGGAATTATAACCTCACTTTAGTATTTGTTTAGTTTCAAATACTGGTAAGACATCCTGGGAAAGCAAAGGTAGAGCTCAGAAAAGGTTAGAGGTCAAGATCAGGCAATCTTCCACAGAGTGGTAAAAGAGCCTACAGGATGGAAGACTCTCAAAATATAAAGAAAGAACTAAGTCCCAAGATGAGGATTTTGGAAAACAGTTGTGTTTTATTGATATTTGAACAATCAGATGATGAATAAAAACTTTACATCATCCACAGTTAATAAGAAGAGACCCTTTCTCTATATTACCACAAGGATTTACTATTGGGAACTAGAACTTTGACTTGGGAGTTAAAGTTCTTACTGACTGTGGAACTAAAAGGAAATCATTTTAGCAGAAAATTGGGCTGATTTTTCTATCTGTAAACTGAGGCTGATGAAAGTTTGGAACTTGTCTCAGGAGCCCAACCATCATAGCAGCAGAACTGAATGTAGAACTCAGATTTAGAACTCAGATTTCCATGAAGGTAAAGAATGGGAACCAGGTAACTCGATTGAATCCCAGTTTCTGCATTCCTGAACATCCTCAGCTGTAAAATAAGACTAAAAGGGGTTAGCATTGTCTTATAGCAGGTTAAGCCACTGCCTGTGATGCCAGCATCTCATAGAAGAGCACCAGTCAGAGTCCTGGCTGCTCCACTTCCAAGCCAGGTCCCTGCTACTGTACCTGGGAAAGTAGTGGAAAATGGCCTAAGTAGCTCAACCCCTTTCACCCATGTGGGAGACTCAGATGGAATTCCTGATTCCTGCCTTACCTCTGGCCCAGTCTGACCACTGTGGTTGTTTGGGGAGTGGACCAGTAGATGGAAGGTCTGTGTCTCTCCCTCTCTCTTTCTCACTCTCTCTTTCTGTCACTCTTTTTAGATAAATAAAATTATTAAAAGGCTAGCAAATATCCTTACAGGATCATTTTTGACAATGTATAAAGCTTTACCTGGCATCAGTAATGACTCTTAGTTCTCTTTCCCTCACATCACAGGGTTCCCCAGCTAAGGATGAAAAAACTACATTGTTTAAATCCAGATGGGAACTGTTTTCAAATGTGGTTAAGAAGAAGAAGAACAAATTTTAAGATAACAAATTATTGTATTCTGGAATGACCACGGACCATGGGCAAGAATTAGAAATGATACACACACACACACACACACACACTTTAATGTCAAAAATAATTAATCAAAAATGAAAAAAATTAGCCAAATTTAAATAATTAGCAACTACCCAAGAACTTTAGCTTGGCCAAATAAATGCAACTAAGTTGCTCAGGAACCTATATTTACTTTAAGCTATAGATGTGCAGACTTTAATCCAAATTCTACTCTTGGCCTCCATTCTGTAGACTACCACCCTGCACAGGAGAAAGAAGCCTGCTGCTTTCAGTCCTGTGGGGAGGCTGGTTGCCACAGGCAGCAGGAACTTCAAGAGTACTGGGAGCTCTGGGAGGCTGGTGCCTCTCTAGGAGCCAGTTCTGACTGTCATGCAAAACATGCCTTGGGAGGGAACATATGCACCTTTCTGATTTACCTTTTATGCTTCTTGGGGTGAATTTTAATCTGGCATCTAATATTTTAAAATCGAATTCATTTTCTTTCCTTTACATCCATTGATCTTTCTAAAACTACTGAACTTTACTAATTTCCTGCTAAATTTACAAATCCCAAGTGCTCTCAGTTTCTAAATCTCTCTGATGACCTCTCAATGCCTTAGAACTACCCAGCAAATGAAACGAAACCACATAAGCAATCAATGGTAGACATTGGGTCTCATGATCTCTTAGAGCAGAATACATTTTCTTATTAAAAGTAAGTGTTCTCTTTCTGTTTAACTTTAGAAGTGTTGAGAAATTCCAGTTTTTTTTTTAAGAAAAATGAAATTGATAGAAATGGGATGTCATTTTCTTTCTCTGTAAATTTAAGCAAGAATTTTTTTTCGTAGAAAGCAAAATCAAACAACACTACCAAGAAATCAACATCTCCCCCTCCAGAAAAAGAAGAAAAAAATAAACCCCTCAAGCCAATATCCAAATGGGATAGTTGATTTTTCTTCTATATTAACTTCACCCAGATGGGACAGCTTGTCTTTCTTCTCAGCTAGCTTTTAGAGTTCCAGGAACTATAGACAATAAATGTAGATTTTTCAGTGATCTGTTCTGTATATCAACAGTTACTTACTTAAGGCTAGAACTAGCTGGGAGTACTGTTCATTTTTGTGATTGTTAGTCAGTCTCTCAGCTCTTCTAACACAAGCATGACATTAATTTACCTCCAGAGAGTTTGTTCACTCAGATTCTATAGACAGAAATTGCAAGTTATGCCGTTTTCAATGGCCCCTGTTTATGAGGATACTTCAAAAAGTTTACAGAAAAATTAAATTAAAGATACATTTTTTTCATTTTTTTTAACTTTTATTTAATGAATATAAATTTCCAAAGTACAGCTTATGGATTACAATGGCTTCCCCCCCATAACGTCCCTCCCACCCGCAACCCTCCCCTTTCCCACTCCCTCTCCCCTTCCATTCACATCAAGATTCATTTTCGATTCTCTTTATATACAGAAGATCAGTTTAGCATACATTAAGTAAAGATTTCAACAGTTTGCTCCCACACAGAAACATAAAGTGAAAAATAATAGATGATTTTTTAAATGATGATGAAATCAGATCAGACCTATTGTCATGTTTAATCCCAGTGAGAGTCAAGTTGGGAATTGATAATTTCTCTTTCTTTTTTTTTTTTTTTTTTTTTTTTTTTTTTTTTTTTTACAGAAGATCAGTTTAGTATACATTAAGTAAAGATTTTAACAGTTTGCACCCCCATAGAAACACAAAGTGAAATATACTATTTGAGTACTCGTTATAGCATTAAATCTCAATGTACAGCACATTAAGGACAGAGATCCTACATGAGGAGTAAGTGCACAGTGACTCCTGTTGTTGACTTTACAAATTGACACTCCTGTTTATGGCATCAGTAATCTCCCTATGCTCCAGTCATGAGTTTCCAAGGCTATGGAAGCCTTTTGAGTTCTCCAATTCTTATCTTGTTTAGACACGGTCATAGTCAAAGTGGAGGTTCTCTCTTCCCTTCAGAGAAAGGTACCTCCTTCTTTGAAGACCTGTTCTTTCCACTGGGATCTCACTCACAGAGATCTTTCATTTAGGTTTTTTTTTTTTTTTTTTTTTTTTTTTTTTGCCAGAGTGAAATTAAAGATACATTTTGCCACAAGTTTTTAAAATCATGTGTAGATTTTTTTTTGCATAATATACAGTTTCTATGAGTTTTTGAAGACCCCCTCATGCGATCAGTGAGTGACCCAATGGCATTGCAGAGATCACATATAAAGAGGTAGCTGGTTGGGCCCAGGTCGTTGGGCCCTTGCACTCACGTGGGAGACCCAGAAGAAACTCTTGGCTCCTGGCTTCAGATTGGCCCAGCTCTAGCCATTGCATCCATTTGGGGAGTGAACCAGCAGATGGAAGACCTTTCTTTCTCTCTGTCTCTACCTCTCTATATAACTCTGTCTTTCCAATAAGTAAAACAAATCTTAAAAAAAAAAAGAGGTAGCTGGTTGGCGGCATCATTTTCTGAGTAATAACCTACTAGATATTTTCCTGTATAATCCCAACAGTGGAGACTAGATCTATGGTTCTTATACTTTTGCATAATCTCCCTTTCTTTTTTGTATATTTTTTGGCATTTGGGGTATTTTTCCATTTGTTTACTTGTTTTACATTTCTGAAGTCCCAATTCTCATTCTAATTCCCTTTGGAAATGGGTCTGCTTTTGGGGGGTAGAATCATAAAATTGATTGAATGGTGGGAAACTATTAATTTTTCAGCTCTTATTTTTTAAAACACCCAATAAAGAGTGTAAATGACAAAGTTGAATGTGATCCATGATTATACCATAGAGAATTCTCTAATCAGATTCTTACTTATTTTACATCACTGAAATTTAATTAGGGGGAATCATTTAATATTCACTAGAGTCAGAATTGAATCATAGCTTCTTGTTTTTTGTAAAAAAAAGACTTGTTTTTTGAAGCTTGTGTGTGTGTGTTTTTAACTTAGCAGTAAATGTGTTGATTATTTTATTTCAGAATTGTGACTGGATTATTTTCTTTTCTTCTACCTGGAAAACTTATACCTCTGGTCAGATTTGATTGTTGCTATGCCAGTAATAACTTGAACAAGTAACTTAAACCCTAAGCCATTTTATACATGAGTTGCTATGTGATTTTCTATTTTAAAATATCCTGTTCTTTTTTTTTCCTTCAAAAGAACAGAGAACATAAATCTTTCCAGTCTTCTTGTGCAGGCAAATAATATTTATTTGCTATAGTGTTATAATGAATACCTACTTCCCTGTAATTTTCCTTATATTTAAACATACACATAAGTGGTATAAATAAGAACTTAAGAAGGTAATTTATCTCCTCTCACTGTCTCATTCAATCCATCTTTTTCTGTTTATCAAGTTAGGGTCAATAATATTTCAATAGTTTGAACCTCTAATCACAAACTTATATAAGGAGAAAATCCTTTCTCTGTGACTTTGATTGAATTCACTGCTTACAGAGAGTTTTCTTTTTCCTCTGTTAGGAAATAGTTGTTATATAAAAAAACAATTAAGCTAGAGTGATGCTGGTTCTTGTTTAAATAGCCAGATATGTTATGCTGTCTTTCTAACAGTCCAGACCCCAGCAAGGGTCCATTTCGGAAGGTAGCCTGTGAACACCACTTCTCATTTCAAATTGCCACTTACGGTTTCTTTCACACACACCAGAGCATGCATGAAATTTAGATCAATTTTATTGATAAGCTATTCAGTAGTGATTATAAACAGTAAATTCAATGCTCTTCACAGTAAGCAGTGTAGAACTTTGAAATCTCTATAGAAATCTCATTGTAGCTGTTGAATCATGATGATTTTCAGAATGACTAGAGTGGAGGCAGAGGACAAGACAGGAGATCATTGAAGTGTTCTCAAGGAGAGGTGAGGAGGACCTGAGAGAAGGCAAGGTGTCCAGATGTAGAAGAGGTACTCTTTCCAGAAATGTGCAGGAGGCAAAACTGGCTGCTCACTGGGTAAGTAAAAGGGAAAAACCTGAACAACTTGTGGGTTGGATGTTTGATGTCTTCTCAGATAGTGGAGCCATTTAAGGAGCAGTTTTAGAGGACCATGAAGTGAGTTCCACTTTGTCCGTGGTTTCAATATCTACATCTACAGACATATATGGAAATGTTGAGCAGGCTGATGAATAGATGGCCATACTTGAGTATTAATATGGAAAATATTATGAGCTCATGATGGATCTCTGAAGATCCAGGGAGCTGCATGAACTACAATTGTAGGTGTGGAAGTCATGAGAACATGACTATTTATTGAGTGAACAGTGGACGACACTACTTAGGGAGAATGGATATGGTGAAACAAAATAGGGCTAAAGTGTGATCACAGGAAGAGGAGCTCAGAAAGATAGACAGTGGCCAGAAAGGTACAAGAAATTGAAGAAGGGTGTGGTTTCATTGGATCAAGAAGTCAAGGAGCCCAAGAAGTAGGGAGGGACTCACTCTTACATTGCAGACACCTTAGGAAGAGAATTTGTCAGTGTCTAATATGACAAAATATGAATTTTTCTATCAATTCCTTTTGACTTATACTTCTATTTTACCCTGAAAATACATCTCCAAAAATACAAAAAAGGCACATGGTTATTCATTATAGCATTACATTAAGAGCAAAAGACTAGAAACAATTCATGAGAAATAAGCACTAGTACATTCATTCAATGGAGGACTCTTAGTTATTTTAAAAATATATAACATATACCTCTCTGAGCTAAGGATATGTATATGTTTTTATGGTTATACAGGTTGCATTTCACTTTTTCAAAATGCTTGGAACCAGAAGTGTTTTTGAATTTTAGACTTTGGAGTAATTACATATACTTAATGAGATATCTTGGATATGAACCCAATTGAAATATGAAATTCATTTAAGTTTCATATAGACTTTCTATGCACAGTCTGAAGTTAATTTTCTAAAATTTACTGACTTATTTATTTTAAAATAAGAAATCTATTTGAGAGACAGAGCTAGATAGATGGATAGATAGGTAGATAGATACAGTGAGTCAGCTCTTATCTGCTGGTTCACTTCTCAGAGGCCTGTAATAGCTTAACTGGGCTGAGGAAGAAGCTGGGAATGAGGAGCTAGGAACACAATCCAGGTCTCCCAACTGGATGTTAGAAACTCAATCACATTAATCATCTCAGCTGCCTTCCAGGGTATGCATTAGCAAGAAGCCAGAGTTAGGAGCTAGAGCCTGAACTTGAAACCAGGGATTCCAATGTGAGACATAAACATCCTTTTTTTTAAAAAAAAAAATAAAACATTTATTTATTTATTTGAAAGGGGGAGAGTGAGGGAGAGGGAGAGAGGGGGAGAAAAAGGGGTGGGGAGAGAGAATCTTCAATTCCCCTGGTTCCCAACTGGCCACAATGGGCAGGGCTGGATCAGCCCAAAGCCAGGAGCTGGTAACTCCATCCAGGACTCTCACAGGGTTGCAGGGAGCCCTTTTGATGTTCTTTCAGGCACATTAGCAGGGAGCTAGATGGGAAGCAGAACAGCCAGGACTCCAACCAGTACTCTGATATGGGGTGCTTAACTTGTAATGCCACAATGCTGACCCCAGGGTATAGACATGTTAACCAACAGGCCAAACATCCACCTCATTTCATATACTATTTTAAAAGAATTCTGTGCATAAAACAAAGCTTATGACATAGAATTTTCACTTGTAACGTGTTGGTGCTTTAAAAGCTTCAGATTTTGCAGCTTTGCAGAGTTCAGATTTTTGTATGAGGAATGCTCAGCCTAAGCTCACATTTGCAAAATGAAACAGAAAGAATGAGCCAGAGACTAATGAAATGATTCTATGGGGAAGGATATGAATGGACTAAGTAGAGAGGATGCATTTTGGAGTGAGATGTCATGGAGGATCTCTTTCTAAAGAACTGCAACTTTTAAATCATGTAAATAGTCACATATCTAAAATATATAAAAATTAAATGAAAAGGCAAATCCTAATATTGAACAGAAACAGAAACAAATGAATCCATCAAATTAATTTTTAAAAAAGCATACAGAAAAAAATGACTTAAAATCACTGTTATATTCCAAGAACAAAATATACAATAAAGGAATTGCATCACAGAATTAAAATTTTCAGTGTAAGAAAAAAGAGAGGTGACCAAAATAGAGGGATTCTAAATTTCAGCTGGAAATAGTAGAAGTCAACATTTAGGAAAACAAACACTCAACTAGTAATGAGCATATCCAACACTCACATCTGATTTCTGAGGCTGAGATTTCCAAAGACTAAAGCAAGGAATCTGCTGAAGATGGGAAGAATGAGGATTTAAAGAGGGCAGCGAAGGGTTAAGTCACTCTTAATGGAAGCAGGACCATCAGAATACCAGGTGGTGTCCCAGCCCTCCTCATAATGGAGAACATGATCTCAAAGTGGCATCCATCAGTGGTGGCGTAGTTTCTCCATGTCCCTAGGCAGGTGATGTGAACATAGACATGTGCAAGGGCCTCAGTGATCCTGGAGAAAGAGAGCCCCCATGTTGGCCTGTAAATATCCAGGCCAGACTGAGAAGGGAGAAAATGCAGACATGGCTGGATAAAAGGCCCAGAGCCACCTATGAGGTCAAAGAACAGATAGGTGGGTGAGAAGTGCCTGGAGTATAATAACAGCAAGATGTGGGCGGAGCCAGGGATCTAGGAGTTTCAGATTTTCAGAGCAGAGCAACTCCAGGTGCAAATCAAGTCATGGCTGAAGCGGAGCAGAGGGCTCGTGGATGTGATGTGCTTCCCCAGAACCACAGGGCTCTAGAATTTCATGAGCACAGCCTGAACTCAACTTCTATCAGAAGAAGTTGGAAGACTTTCTGTCAATGAAGGGTCCAATTTTGGTTTACTGCCATTTCCATTTTTAAAATTTGCTTTCTCAAATTTTAATTGCCGTGGTCAATTTCTTTTCATCCATCTAAGAGGCTTGAGAAAGAGTCAAAAGTGAAACACGGGTTGCCCTTTTAGGATTTATTCTCAGGAAACCTTGAAGGATGCATGCAAAGGTGGGCTGCATGTGGGCTCCAGGAAGGGAAAGTACAAAGCTGAGAATAAGTGAAGAGGCAACAGGGAGAGGAGCAATCAGAGAAGAACAATCTCGTATGTAGCTTGTGGGAAATGATAATAGGGAGCATAGTTAATGGAAAAAAATAAGTTATAAAACAGCATGTACATCAGGAACATTCTTTTTACATTGCAGCTTTATTTTTAAATTTAAAATTTGAGGGACAGAGAGAGACAGAGAAAGAGAGAGACAGACACAAGGAGAGTTTCTAACCTTTGGTTCACTCCATGAATGTCTGCAGTGTCTGGGGCAGGACTGGAAGCAGGGAGAAAGATCCAAGTCTTCCATGTAGGTAGCAAGAACCCAACTAGTTGAGTCATCACCATTGTTTTCCAGGGTCTCTATTAGCAGGAAGCTGGAGTCAGAAACTAGAGCCAGGAATTGAACCCATGCACGCTGATGTGGGACACCAACGTCTTAACTGCTAGGCTAAATGCCCACTCCACTGTGTGCCATTTTAAGGAAAACAGGAATCTTTGAGTGATGAATTCATGGGTGATTTTTTTTCTTTTTGTTTCTCGGAACAATATAATTCTCTACAGTGAGTTGGGCTATCTGTGTAATGGAGTTGTTGTTGTTTTTTTTTTTTTTTTTTTTTTTTGACAGGCAGAGTTAGACAGTAAGAGAGACAGAGAGAAAGGTCTTCCTTTTCCATTTGTTCACTCCCCAAATGGCCGCTATGGCCGGCACGCTGCGCCGATCCGAAGCCAGGAGCAGGTGCTACCTCCTGGTCTCCCATGTGGGTGCAGGGCCCAAGCACTTAGACCATCCTCCACTGCCTTCCCAGGCCACAGCAGAGAGCTGGATTGGAAAAGGAGCAACTGGGACAGAATTCAGCGCCCCGACTGGGACTAGAACCCGATGTGCCGGCACCGCAGGTAGAGGATTAGCCAAGTGAGCTGCGGCGCCGGTCGTAATGGCCGTAACGGAATTTTAATTTCAAAAAACTGAAAATGCAACATAAATGCACCCCTAGCACAGCTGTGTTAAAAATCTTTCTAACTTCTCATTATTGAATCAATGTTTATTAGTTGTGAAGGACTGAGAAAATACAGAAGAAAACAAAAACAACTGCCTGTGATCCTAACTTTCACAGACAAGGCCTTTTGGCATTAGTGGAGTACCTTTTTGGAGGTTTTACTTTCACTTTTCAAAAGTGGTATTATCTAACTCATGCAGCTTCTAACTTTTTTTTTTTCACAAGAGTAATGATTATATGTTATTAAATACTCTTACTCTAGGTTTGAATGGCTAGTGATTTTTAAAAATAAATACATATGAAAGTTTCTATAATTCCCTTTTAGAAATCTGTTATTGTACTTTTTTGGGGAGAAGGGAGCCCTATTATTTCATTTTCCCACACTTTTGGAAGGGCCTTGTATACCTTTAAGCATGTCCATGACTCTTCCCTGGCACGAATTCCTGAAAGTGGAATTGATAGAATATACAGTTGAATTAAATGTCTGTTATGAATACCAAGAATATTACTAAATGCTTATTTCCCAACATATCTTTCGACATTGATTTTTTTAGAGTGTCAGTTTTTTGGGAAGCATGTTTTTATGCAATTGTACTGTTTTGACTTTTTAAAAAAATTTTTTTAGAGAGGTTAACATTTTTATATGTTCATAGCATATTGGTAATTTTCTCTTTGGATACCTGGCTCCTTTATATAACAGTGCTTTTTTCTTTCTCTCAGTAATGTTAATTTTAGCCTATCAAATATTTTATGAATGTTTTTCCTAATATTTTCATCATTGGCTTTTACTTGTTTATACAATTTATGTAAGAAAAGGACGAGATAATGGTAGCAAAGCAAGCAATTACTGAGCACTTACAATACACACGTGCCACACTAAGCCTCTCAAATACATCACTCTTGCAGTGCTTCCAACACTCTGATGAAGCCTGAAGTTAGTGAAGCTAGTGAAGCACCTCAGATCACATGCTGGAAAGCAGAAAGCCCACCTGCCCCACTTCTGAGCCCACAACATTTATTTTCTGGTTTCTGCCTTCATTGTGGTGCTTGGAAAGGTCTAACTCTGGTAATTACTACAAATTCAAGGTCAACTGTGTAGGTCATGCTATAGAACAATACCTGCATTGTGTTCTCAAAACTCCTATGTTTTTAGAAATACATATAATTATACGTAAATAAGTCAGAGGAGATACGCTTTAACATGTTGTTACGTAAGTATGTAGGGCCTGGTGAGAGTCGAGTGTGACTCACTTTTAATTTACGGACATCTGTGTTTTTAAAGATTTAAAAGGAGAGTATTACAGGCATGGAAAGCCAAAACACTCTGGCAAAAAAAAAAAAAAAAAAAAAAAAAAAAAAAAAAAAACCTACATGAAAGATCTCCGCGAGTGAGATCCCAGTGGAAAGAACAGGTCATCAAAGAAGGAGGTACCTTTCTCTGAAGGAAGGAGAGAACTTCCACTTTGACTACGACCTTGTCTAAATATGATCAGAGTCGGTGAACTCAGGGGGCTTCCATAGCCTTGGCGACTCATGACAAGAGCCTAGGGTGATTACTGATGCCATAAACAAGAGTGTCAATTTGTTAAGTCAACAACAGGAGTCACTGTGCACTTACTCCTCATGTAGGATCTCTGTCCTTAATGTGCTGTACATTGCGATTTAATGCTATAACTAGTTCTCAAACAGTATTTTTCACTTTGTGTTTCTGTGTGGGTGCAAACTGTTGAAATCTTTACTTAATATATACTAAACTGATCTTCTGTATATAAAGAGAATTGAAATGAATCTTGATGTGAATGGAAGGGGGGAGGGAGAGGGAAAGGGGAGGGTTGAGGGTGGGAGGGAAGTTATGGGGGGAAAGCCATTGTAATCCATAAGCTGTACTTTGGAAATTTATATTCATTAAATAAAAGTTAAAAAAAAGAAAAAAAAGGAATGATATTTTTATTTTGGATAAGAAGATATATAGTGTGAAGTGGTAGGTTTGAATCCAGGCTGCTCTATTTTGAAATCCAGCTCCCAAGTAATGCAGCTGTGAGACAGCTGGTGATGGCTCAAGTACTTCAGTTCCTGCCACCCACATGTGAAACCCAGATGGCATTTCTCATTCCTGGCTTGGGCCTGGCCCACTCCTGGTTGTTTGCAGGCATTTGGGGGTGAAGCAGTGGATGGAAGATCTCTCTCTGTCTCTCTGCCTTCCAATAAAACAAAAATAAGTAAATATTTTTAAAGACCCAAAGAATTGTATGCCACAGAGTAAATTTTACTACATACAAATTAAAATTAAAAATGAATTCTTTAACCATCGCTAGATTTAAAGTCACCTCTAAAATATAATTAACACAAAGGTGTGGATTTCTGTAATGCTCATCACAGCTGTTACTGTTCTTGTTTTGATGGTAGTGGGATTAGGGAGAGATGTTAACAGAATGAGGAGGAAGCAGCTCCAAACATTTACCAGTACGTTAGTTTCATTGAGGTTCCACATCAGGGCAACCTCCGCTCCAGATGAACAGCAAGATGGAGTTTGACCAAGGATATGGGACACGTGATTTGGAACCAACTGAGGAGGCAGCATGATTGAAGCTTTGAATATACCTTTTCCTCATTGCACATTAGAACAGGCAAACATCCATCCATCCATCCATCCTTCCATCCATCCATCCATCCATCCATTTGTGGAACAATTCAAGATATATTGTTTGAAAGTCTACTTTGTGGCCGGCGCCGCGGCTCACTAGGCTAATCCTCCACCTTGCGGCGCCGGCACCCCGGGTTCTAGTCCCGGTCGGGGCGCCGGATTCTGTCCCAGTTGCCCCTCTTCCAGGCCAGCTCTCTGCTGTGGCCAGGGAGTGCAGTGGAGGATGGCCCAAGTGCTTGGGCCCTGCACCCCATGGGAGACCAGGATAAGTACCTGGCTCCTGCCATCGGATCAGAGCGTTGCGCCAGCGCGCCGGCCGCGGCGGCCATTGGAGGGTGAACCAACAGCAAAGGAAGACCTTTCTCTCTGTCTCTCTCTCAATCACTGTCCACTCTGCCTGAAAAAAAAAAAAAAAAAAAAGTCTACTTTGTGATGATCTTGGGCTGGATACCAGGAACACAGAGAGGAAAAGGCATAGTCAATTCCTTCGTGCAATCTAGCAGGGACAGACAGAAAAACTCCAGTGTGGTAGGTGCCAGAAATAAAAGGCACAGGGCAGTAAGGATACAGGGGCAGGAGGACCAGGCATCAGGAAACACTTCTCAAATGTACTAGTCTTTAGACTGAGATCTCCCTTTCCCCTTTCTGTAACTGCTCATACCCCTGTCTCTTCCAGCCAAGGGTGATGACAATTTTATTACTAACCCAGGGCTACCTGTTCTCCTGGTCTGCTCCCTTCACTCCTACCCCACTTTTGTGAAACAAATATTCCTTTTCTAAATCATCCTTTTTTAACTTATCTCAAACTCAGTATGGCCTATGCTTACTTTTTATTGACAGATGGTGACTCTGGCTTGGGTGCAGCTGCAAAGCAGCAGGGCATGGACAGAGTTCAAGGATGGCAGCATGACATGAGTTGGTTTGCATAGGCCTGGGTGTTGAGACCCAAATCCACTCACTGCAGGAAACATATCTACAGATACATGGTGTAAACAGGGAGAAATGGTGAGATGAGTTCAGGAGAAAAGGGGCACTGAGTTCAGTAGTCAGGACCAATACTGAAGATTTCTAGAAATCACTCATGATGCAATATGGCGCTAGAGAAACATAAGTGGTTTATAAGAGGTTTTGTTTGTTAAAAACCCTAAAGCCGTTTCTGAGAAACACTCATTACTCACGCTGGAAAAATTGAGGCTTCAACAGGTTTTTAATTTGACTATTAATTCATGGAATATTGAGGGTACAC
Source organism: Oryctolagus cuniculus (assembly GCF_964237555.1). NCBI lineage: Eukaryota > Metazoa > Chordata > Mammalia > Lagomorpha > Leporidae > Oryctolagus > Oryctolagus cuniculus. Next base: position 50,726,963 of record NC_091441.1, on the reverse strand, counting down.
CACATACCAGGCACCATACCGGGAGCAATGAGTGAATCAAAGAAGCAGAAGTTCCTTTGCTCCTTCATGGGACGAGACTCGAACCTGAGTGTCTGCCTCCAAATACAGTGCTCTTTCCACTGTGTCAACCTGCCTCCCGTTGAGTATTCTGTATAATCTCATCTTGTCAAAACAGCACTTGAAAGATTCCCACCTTTACCTCTTCCTGGGATGCCACAGAGCATGGACTACCTTTGAATCTTCCAGACACACACTTTTGCTTAAGCTCAGCACTCTCTCCAAACATCCGGAACTCTGTGTCCTGCTAAGTCGCCACCAGGACTAGTCACAGAAGCTAACACTGGTGCTTAGTATTGAGCAGTTGAGCCTATTTTTAAGAACACAGAGAATGAAAAGATTAGCTGCGTGCAAGCTCCCCCATCTGTTCGAATGAAAAACTTCACAGAGTCTTGTAATGGGGGACAGCCCAGAGTCAAGCTTATATTCTTAAAGAGGATTAAAAAATACGGAAGAATTCCTTATGTGTGTCTCCAAATGTAAACATCTACTGCGATTGAAAGCAGTAGAATGCAGGGATTTAGAGCACAGGCTGGATGTCAGACAGACGTGGGTTCCAGGATCAGCTCTTCTGTTGACTAGCCGTGGGTTTCTAGGCTACTTACTCAGCATCTCTAACACATGAAGCCTTCCTCTAAAATGGTAATGATCAGAATAATCCCAACTCCCTGAGGTTTTCATAAGAGCTAAATGAGGTAATGCAGGCATCGTACTCAGCATGGTGACTGGCATATAGCAAATGTTTAATAAATAGAGTCACTCTTATTACCCACAGTATCTTACTTTTCATACCCTCAGGGAAGAAGGGAAAAGTGATTGTGTAACCTAAACATTTGGGCAGCAAAGTCCTAATTTTTTAAAAAAGAACATTTTAGACAAATTTAGAAAGAAACCAAAACACTTCATTTAACCTAAGAAAGTGGATTCAAAACAGATTCTGATGTAGCCAACACAAGTTACATAATATTTACTGAAGTTATAAAGTTTTGTAAAAATTAGAGAACAAACCAAAATCCATATCATTCACTGTTCTCTACTGCTCACAGTTAACTTTACCACAAAGGAATAATTATGCAATCATTTATGGGTGTTTTCAGAAACAACTCTTCTTCTAAGTTTCCATTCACAACTGTATCAAGGTCTTGGTTACATAAATTGTACGCTTGTTCTCAACCATCCATCTGACTATGGGACTGGTGCCCAGACAAGGACATACTGCTTCTGATTGAGTCTGTTTGCACCTGTGCCCCCTGAAATGTCTTTTCCTCATGCAGTATTTCCTATATGCCCTGCATTTGTACATGACTAGGTTGATTACAGTAGTAGAGACGATAATTTTCTCTATGCCACAGATTCTTGGGCAGTGGACTGGGCAGGAAGCAATGTGCAGTGCCTGTGGTGTTCGTAGTCTATGGTTCTCCCTATGGACTATGTCCTAGTCCATGGTTCTCCCACCTTCACCATCTTGTCTGCCTCCTGTGTCAGCCACCCACACAAACACAAACATTTTCTATGTGTGCCATCATGTGGAAAACTGTTGGAGGAGAGGCTTTGAGCTGCGCTCTTTGAAAACAAGGCAATAGAAATGGGAAAGATGGATCCAGGGTTTCACAGCAGAGCGTTGGAAGGGTGTGCACAGTAGCTCAGATGAGAAAAGGGTGATACGACACAAACACACAAGTGAGGGAATCTGGGAGCCTCATTGACCAGTGGCCAGAAGGAAAGCCAGGCCAAGAGGGCAGGAGCCTGAGCCTAAAAAATGAGATGCTCTCTTCTTTTCTTATGCTCAAATAGTGAGCTAACAGCTTCCTGCTATTGCGATCCTTGGGGACAGCAGGTGATGGTTCAAGTGGCTGAATCCCTGCCACTCATGTAAGAGACCTGGATGGAGCTCCTGGTTCCTGGCTACAGCCTGGCCTGAGTGCTGTTGTGTGCTTGGAAGTTGTGTGTTGGGGAGTGAATAACTGGGTTAGAGTCTCTCTCTCTCACTTTGCCTTTCAAATAAATATAAACTAAATTTAAAAAAACAACAACAGCAGTGAACTATTGCTTCACCTTGGGTCAGTTGTTTTCTGAGCTTAGAATTTTAGTTCACTATGACTTCACGATGAACCTCAGGTGACTGCCACTTGGTTTCTGGATCATGGCCTGACACTGCACTGTGTTACCAGCAGCACCTTTCACAAAAAATATTCACCTGAGGTGGCAGGTACTGGTGCTGCTGGTAGTGTTATTTCCTCTTACAGCAGCACTGGGGTAGAGTTAGGAAACCAATCAATTTACAACTATGTGAAAATTTATGTGGGGAAACCAGAGTGAATTGGCAACCTATTCTTCATTTACTCCAGTGATACCCTGTGCTTTTTATAGATTGGCACCCCCAGGCAGTGGGCCATCTGCTTGCCCTTTGGTTTGACCCTGGCCTACAGCATGGGCTTGGGTATCTACAGTCCTGAGTTCAAGTTTGCGCTCTGCCATTCAACAGCTGTGAAACATTTAACATCTCTGAGCCACCGACTGCAAATTATAGATGTGGCTAATAACAGAAATTATTTCATGGTGTTGCTGTGAAGGTTAAATGAATAATGGGTCCCAAGTGCCTGGAGGAGCTTAGTACACATTTACGCTCCTCTATGCCGACAACAAAAGTAAAAGGCAAGATCTTATGCAGTTATGCAAGGGAAATTGGTTCCAGGACCCTACAGATACCCAAATCTGTGGATGCTCAAGTCTCTTACACAAAATGGCATTGTATGTTTGCATGTAACTATGTACATCTTCCTGCACACTTTAAATCATCTCTGAATTACTTATGGTAACACATACAATATAAATGCTGTGTGAACAGTTGTTATACTGTCTTGTTTAGGTAATGACAAGAAAAAAATCTGCACATATTTAATACAGGTACAATTTTTTGCTCTTCAAATATTTTCAATTTATGGTTGGTTGAATCTCGGGGTGCAGAGCCCATGGATTTGGATGGCCAACAAATAATATATACACCATCAGATGTGAACACAAACACAGGAATCAGAGAGTTCTGTGGTCACCTGATAGGCCCAGTGAGAGGCCCAGGAAGGAAACATTTCAAAGTAGGACAAGAAATGTTGAGAAAGTGCCCATAGAGGAACAACCTGTCTGGAATCCTGATTACCATGCAGTGAGATGAGAATGGCAACGGAAGCAGAACAGACTTGTATATGGTCTACCTCAGTTCATATGCCTAAAATGATATGGTTTGGCAAAAATATATAGCTTTTTCATAATCTTCTTTAATTATTTCCAACTAATTATTTTTGGTTCTATCTAAAGTCTTGGGCATTCCCAACTGACAAATCCAATTCATCATATAGGATGGGAAGAGTAAGTATTGTTAATAATTATTAATCATTTTAAAAGGTGGAGCACTTTTATATTAAAACTATGATTTATATGGTAGCTGTTGTAAAAACTCAAAGCAAAATTATAATTGATATGACACTTTCAGTTTCCTAAAGAAATCTCTCCTAACTCCTTGGACAAAATCAGTCACAGCAAAAGTGATTTCTAGGGTTTGTGTTGTCTTAAAATTCTAAAGCAGAAATATATGTACATTCTAAATTTCAAGAATAGTAATCTAGTACTTTGGGGATTTTTAAAATTTCATATCCTTTCCTTAAATTCTTTTGAAACAAGGCAGAAATATAAATAACTCATACAGTACTTTTTATTTCAACAAAATCCTTGGTGAAATGTGGACAGTGGTTCAGAATCTTGCTTCCTCACCACATACATGTTCAAGCACATCTGTGCATGTGCTGGTGTGTCAGCTGATTGTAAGCATCTGGCCTCCAAAGAATTGACCCTACCTCTTCCTGTCATGGCCCTCTCCTGGCAGTTGTCTTCAGTTTTCTAGTTCCCCTAACAATGTCCGGAAGAATCCCGAGTTGCTATCAACTGAGAAAGTAAAGGAAAGTTGGCCATTTTGAGGTGTATGAATTATTTTAGCATTTCAGAGTGTCCCTGGCTAAGTTTTGATGATTACTGGTGATGTGAGAATAAGACTTTAACTGTTCCTCTCTAATAAAAGTTTACAGAGGATCCAGCGCAGGCTCAGATGACTTTCTGAAGTTCCAGGTAGCGATGTCTGGGACTAGCCTGAGGACTTGTCATTTTAGTCTCAGGAATAATCAAGCAAATATCTTTTGGGGGATGGGTCAACTCTTGAGGGCTTTCTTCTCCCTTAATGCAATTCTAAAGGAGTCATATTTTGTGTAAAAAAATTTCCAATATTGAGAGTATAAAGTGAAAATCAAAAGGATTGCCTCACCCCCAGTCATACTCCCATGTGTCACCCTAATTAATAGCTTCTTACATAGCATCCTGAAAGTTTCTGCTGTACATTTAAGGCTTTTGCATTTTCCCTTGGGGACTATGCTGTTTATATGATCAGCTACTTCTTGCTTTTTCTTTTATTTGACAGTATATTATAAACAGCTATCAGTCCACTTTCTATCAATCCACATAGATCTATCTTATTATTTCAAATAATTGCATTGTATTCTAGAATACCTATAATTTATTTGCAGGCAACTATGTTTGTGTTTAGAAATTTCTTACTCCAAAAAATTTATCAAAGAACTTTCTTGTATCCCATGTACTCATATAAGTAGTTCTGTAGGTTAAATTCTCAGAACTTCAATTACTTGGCCAAAGGGCATGTAATTTTAAATGTTGATTGTTGTTGCCAAATGAGCATAAAAAGAGCTGTACAAATTCACACTCTCACCACCAATGTGTGAGACTATGTTGTTTTACCCACATGCGTGGCCTTTAGTGTTCATTATCAGGCTTTGAAGTGGTTGCCACTGTTATCTCATGGTTTTAACTGGCTCTTAAATAATTTTGAGTGAAGGTATTTCTTTTATGTTTCCTAATCATTTGCGTTTATTTTTCCATAAGTTGCTCATTTTTCATACATCTACATTCTAATAATTTTGTTAGATAATAAAGAAATTAGAGATTATGTGTCAAATTCTAGATAATTTTTCACTGTTTTGACTTGGATCATGGAAAACTGTGTGTGTGTGTGTGTGTGAGAGAGAGAGAGAGAGAGAGAAATTGCTTTTAATGTTTGTGAGATCAAATGTAAAAAGTTTATTTATTTATTTGAGATGCTGAAAGATAGAGGCAGAAAGAGAGAGAGATAGAGAGAGAGAGAGAGGGAGAGAGAGCGCACTATCATCTGCTGGCTTAGTCTCTAAATTCCCATAATGGTGTTTGGTCAGGACTAGGCTAGGATCAAAGCTGAGAGCTGGGAACTCAATCTAGGTCTTCCATATGGGTTCCAGGAATCCAATTACTTGAGCTATCATTGCTGCCTCCCAGGGTCTGCATTAGCAAGAAGTTGGGAGTCAGGAGCAGGAGCTGGTAATTGAACCCATGCACTCTGATAAGAGATGCCAGCATCTTAACCACTACCTTTGTTAGGTAAATTTACTAAATATTCTACTATGATGCATATATTTTATGCCATTTACAGAAAAGCTGCTTTCTAAAAATATGAGTTATTTTCTCCCAGGACTTTGATGAACTTTTAAAATTTTCCAATGGTTTCTTATCTTCTGCATAAAAATTTGATGTGCTTACTTTGGTGGTAAGGATTAAGAAAAGGGTTCTAGATATGTTTTCTTTCAGATGGCCAGCTTTTCTTATTGTTGATTGAAACATGAGGATGCTTCAAAAAATTGTGGAAAAATGAAATTAAAAGGTAAATTTATTTTGTTGCAAAAAATGTAAAACCATAGTTTCTTTCATAATATGAATTTTTATGGACTTTAAAAAAACTCTCATATGCATGGATTTCAATTATTTTTGTAGCAAAATAAGCTCAATTAATTCTACTTCTTGTGAACTCTGTCTGTTCTAATTTGAATTTATGCAGCTCTATGTTCTAACATGCTACAGAAACTAATATTCCTTCCTCCTCCCCCCCTTTCTTTCCTTCCTCCTCCTCTGCATCTTCCTTATCCTTCTTCTTCACCCTCTTCCCCTCCTTCTTCTCCTTCTTTTTTGTTAAGTCCTAATAAAAGGCTGAAAGTCCTTACATAGGATGAGGTAAACTTTGGTTGTTAGTATGACATTTAGGTGGTAGTTATGCTCCCAGATACAAACGTGTTTATTCCACAAAATAGTCCTTGAGAGCTGACAGGGCCAGGCACCGTTCTGGGCTCTGAAGATACAGCAGTGAGTAAGAAAGAAAGGATACCTATTCTTTTTTTTTCTTTTCTTTTCTTTCTTTTTTCTTTTTTTTTGACAGGCAGAGTTAGAGAGAGAGAGAGAGAGAGAGAGAGAGAGAGAGAGAGAGAGAAAGGTCTTCCTTCTGTTGGTTCACCCCCCAAATGGCTGCTACGGCTGGCGTGCTGCGCTGATCCAAAGCCAGGAACCAGGTGCTTACTCCTGGTCACCCATGGCACTTGGGCCATCCTCCACTGCCCTCCCGGGCCACAGCAGAGAGCTGGACTGGAAGAGGAGCAACCGGGACAGAATCTGGCGCCCCAACTGGGACTAGAACCCGGTGTGCAGGCGCCGCAGGTGGAGGATTAGCCTAGTGAATCGCGGTGCCGGCCAGGATCCCTGTTCCTACCGAACTTATGTCAGGAGTCAGGTGGAGGGGAACAAACAAATACACACATCATACTGTGTCATGAAGTGGAAGGAAGAAGCTAAATTAAGGTGCTGGGGGGAGGAGGGAAGAATTTCAGATAAGCTCTTTGGGGCAAGTTTTCTGAGTGACATTTGAGCACTGCTGTTGAGTAATTAAGCTTCAGTGTATCATATCGAATTTCCTTCTCAATAGCTTGACCTTGATACTTCAGTGTCTAAAATAGAATTTATCATCTTTCCCTCTGGTCTTCACCATTTTGGTCAGTGGTATTGCTTATCTCTAAGTCATCTGTATAGATCCAGAAACTTCTGTGTCAATTTGCTATTTTCTTTCTCAGGTGACCAGTGGGTGGGACAGGGGTACATTGTCTGGGATGTATCCATGTCCCTTCTTTGGCTATTATTGTGGTATGTCCTTAAAATTTCAAGTAAGATACACAGTGGCTCTGCCTGCAAGGTCTCCTACTTTCGGCCCATACTCACTCTTCTGACATAGGTTTCTGATCAAAACCAATGAGCTGCCAGCAGAAAATATGTTTGCCTGTAGAATGAAACCATAGACTGCTTCATTTTAGATTCAAGATCTTCAAAACCTGAGCTTTGCCCAATTCTCAACTCTGCAAATAAACATTTACTGTCCTTCAGGCACTATTCTAAGTGTTGTATAATCATTTAACTCTCACAACATGCCTTGAGTGGGTACTATCATGATTGTCACTTACAAATGAGGAAAATGAGGTGCAGGGAAGTCAATCGGTTGTCTACAGTCACAGGGCCAGCAGCTAGACAAGCGGCACCTCAGTTGAGCAAAGTCTAGTTTTGCAGGCTGGTCTTGAATCAGAGTGGCACAAATTTCCTTCTAGAAGTTTGAGGTCCATCCCATCTGGTGTGGAATTGAAGATTGTTCCTCTTGGCAGGAATGCTCTCTCCTTAGCTCCATTCCTGCTTAAATCCTTAAGTCCCAGCCCTAGGTTAGGTAGCCTCCCATGCCTTTCTCTAACCAATCTAGTCCTCACCCCTAGTTCCCACCTCTGAGCTCTTGGACAGCTTTAGGATGTGTCTCTCACATACAGTGCTGCTTATGATTATGTGTTTGTGTTCTTCCGCAACTTGACTGCAAACTACTTTAATGTAGATATAGTAGCTTTTCTTCTGAGGCCCTAAGAAAGTCCCAGAAAGACCTAGCGGGTACTCAAAACTGATGCCTGATTAGGTCAGTCATAGGACACTTAACAGAATAAAGCCTGTATCTGGATATTGGTGATGGCTTTTCTACATTTAAATTGAACATGTCACAAAAATTTTAATAATAAAGAAAGAGAAATTCACTCCACAAACATATGTTGCACACATGGCATTGTCATAAGTACCTATGAAGCATCATTCTACAGATGAAACTTGGAATAAGCCAGGTTATGCCGCCATAATAAGCAATCACCAAGTCATAGTCGGTCACAGTGGAAGTTTATTCACTATATGCCCTTTGATGGCTGCCAGTAGAGTTTTGCTCAAAATCATCACTCAGGCCTGAACCTCAAAAAGTGCAGGATGCTATGTCCACAGAAGGAGAGAATGTGGAAGAGTGACTTTGGTTGTGAAGGCACTGCCTACAAAGACACATACCCCCTCTGATCACCTTGGCTAAAGAATCATACAGCTTTGTTCAAATTCAAGAGTCAGAAAAACACACCCCACATCAGATCTTGAGGGATAGAGATCCAAAATGTGGACAGCTCTAATGACTCCCCAAAAGATTTCTGCTTTCTGAGGATTATTCTACACTCAAGAAGGGGCACAGGCAATAAGCAATAGATATATTAGGTAAATAAGTTATAGATTGTGTTAGGAGGTGATTTGTGTTATAGGAAAAGAAAAAGCAGAGCAGGCAAGGGGGCTGGCAGTGTCAGGGCTGTAGTGTGGAAGGCATCAGGCTGGCAGAGGAAACTGGGGTATTCATTGAGGTGACAGCATTGATGGAGGCCTTGAAGGAGGTGAAAGAGTTGGTCATGGGGCTGTCCTGGAGAAGAGGAGTCTAGGCAGAGAGGGCAGCAATGCAAAAGCCCTGGGGGGAGAATACCTCTGTGTGTTTGAGGGCCAGCATGGAAGCTAGTGTGGCAGCACAGATGGGGATGGGTGGGGTACTGGGAGCTGAGCCAGACCATATGGGGCCTTGGCAGGCTGTGTAAGGTCTGGCTTTAGCTCTCAATGACACAGGGAGCCATGGCAGGGCTTGGGGCAGAACAGTACATGATTTCACTCAACTTTAAAAAGAGTCTGTGCTGAGGGTGAACTTGTGGAGGTTAAAGATGGCAGCAGGGAGGCAGCAGGAGGGAGACTGCAGTCTTCCAGGTGAGGGCTGGTGGCGGCTCATGAGGGAAGATGGCACTTTCTTTGCCATGGGCTCTGATTTCAGATTTCCTTTCAACTGTGTGCGTGCATTCTAAAATAAGGTTTTAGTTTCAAACACTGCAGAGAACTGACACTGAAATCCAGCTTCTTCCCACGACCTCCACTATGGCCTCTGCCTTCCTCCAACCTCACCCTTTCACACTGCTCCTTGTCCACTTGCACCACCAACCCGGCCCTCTTTTTGGTGACTTGATTGCAGTGAATTCTTCCCAGACTTGTGCATATTTCCATTACCCAGAATATACTCTCTTTTTCCATGTCACAGCTCAAATGGCTCATTTTTTTCATATCTTTTTTTTTAATTTAAGAGAAAGAAATAGAAAAGAGAGGGAGAGAAACAGGGAGACACACACACACACACACACACACACACAGGCAGTAGGAGAGACCTCCCATTTACTTATTCACTCCCTGAATACCTACAATAGCCTGGTTTGGGCTGGGTCCAGAGCTGGGAGCTGGGGACTCAACCTAGGTATGCCATACAGGTGGAAGGATCCCAGTTGCTTGAGCCACCACTGCTGCCTCCCAGGGTCTGTACCAGAAGGAAGACAGAGTTCGGAGCCAGAGCTGGATACTGAGTCCAGACATTCTACTATGGGACATGGACATATGAACCAACGTCCTAACCATTAGGCCAAATGCCTGCCCCTCAAATGTCTCATATATGAGCAACCTTCCCTGACCAGCTGGCAGAAACAGGCCCCTGGGTCACACTGCTTTATGTATTTCCTTCATGGAAGTTACACTATTTGTAATTCCATAACTTACTTAATTCCTTGCTAATTTTCCGTTGTGTGTGTGTGTGTGTGTTTTTTTTTTTTTTTTTTTTTTTTACCGTGAGAATATAAGCTCTACAACCAGACAGTTGGGTGTGAGTCTCTCTGGTTCTACATGGAGTTCTCTGTGCCTAGAACAGGACTTGGCAGAATTAGGTATATGGCAAACGTGTACATGAACAAGCTACAATACACCCCCTCATCCATGTTTTTTTTTTCCTGCAGTTTCAAGTATCTGCAGTCAATTGTGGTTTGAAAATATTAAATGGAAAATTCTAGAAATCAGTAAGTTTAAAATTGCATGCTATGCTAAGTAGCATGATGAAATCTTGTGCCATCCTGCTTTGCCCTGCCTAGAATGTAAATCATTCCTTTGTCCTGCCTATCCATGCTATACACACTGCCCACACCCACATGTTTGTATAGGCAGCATTTGGTCCTATGTGTGATTTCAGGCATCCTCTGGGGAATGTGGAATGTATCCCCTGCAGAAAAGGGGGATGGCTGCAAAGAATCAGGAGTCCCAGAGGATAAGTAGGCATCAAAGAGGCAAACAGGCGAGTGTCTAGAAGTCCCCAGGGGAAGTTACAGAGATTTCCAGCGATCTCATAAATACTTCAGGAGTATTTATGAATTTGGTAAAATGTTTTTGAACGCAAGACTGGACACGATTGTTGTGAGGATGCCAGCACTTATTCTATTCTACTGTGATGATCTGTTTGTATATCTCTTTGCTCACCAGGGGTTATATGATATTCTTCCTTTTATCCCTGATGCCTAAGTACTCGACAAATACTTATTATACCAAACTGTTCTCACTGCTCACCTCTTTGAACACTCATGCTGAGCTCTCTAATTAGATCCTTATTAAAAGTAAAATCTTATCATGAATCTTGTAAGGTTTTCATGGAAAAAAATTTTGCATGCATGCTGCGGTCTTTCAGACACATTGAGATATTCCTGATCAAGTCACTATCTGGGCCACAGGTTCTAGTTCCTTTATTTGATTGTGTTCCAGCAGTTCAGGACAACCATGTGCAACCTAAAGTACAGGACTTGAACTGTCATCTCTGACAACTCAGGAAGATGGCTATCTCCTTTCCAAAGTTTTAAGACTCAATATTATCTGAAATGAAAGAAATATGAGACTTAAAAATTAGGAAGCAGAATTTGTGTTTGGGGAGTGGAAAGGCAAAGTCCTCTAGTTGGGTGTGAGGATATGAGTAACTGAGATGAAGACACAAATGCAGCACTTTATCTACTTACTGTTGGAATACAGATGGACTATGTAGGAGAATAGGCATTCAGAGGAAAGAAGTCTAAAGAATATGGGGGAGAAAGCGGTGGGAAGAGAACAAGATGGCAAATGTATTATCATTAAATTTTTATTTATTTCTCTGAAAAGCAGAGAAATTCATATATATGAATATAAATTCATCTATCTATCTATCTATCTACTTATCTATAAAACCTCCCATCTACTGGTTCACTCCCCCAATGCTCACAATAGTCAGTGTTGTTCAAGGCTGAAGCCAGGAGTGTGGAACTCCACTATGAGTGGTAGGGACTCCTCTACCTTAGTGTTCATCCTCTGCCTCCCAGGGTTCACATTAGCAGGAAGCTAGTATCAGAAGTGGACCTGGGCCTCAAATCCAGATACTTCAATATGGGATACAGGCATCCCAACTGGCACCTTAACTGCTATGCCAAATGCCTGTCCCCATTTTCTGGTTCTTATAATTGCTGTTGAGTAGGTGTCCTTTTTTAAAAAAAACCTATTAATGATTTTGGTTTTAGGTAAAAATTTTGTTTCTACTTAAAAATTAGCTTCTTTGTGTTTATATGGTACATGGCACCTTTCCAACACTCCCACCTTCCATGATCTTGTCTGATCCTCCCAACAACCCCATCAGTCTGCAAAGTGGGTGTAAGCATTTTCATTTTACAGAGGAGGAAAGGGAGTCTGCCTGAGTCCTTGCTCCAGGCCATGGAGCTGCTGAAGTAGCAGAGCTGCAAACTTGGGTCTTTCAACAACATACCTTCTATGTCCTGTCTGTCAACGTTTGTTTGTTTGTTTTGTTTTGATCTGTTTAATTAGATGAGGTTCTCCTGGCTGACTTTTCAGATGCAAGTGATGTAAACAAGCACTTCCCAGGGAAGCCAGGAAGGGCCAGGGAAAGCCAGATAAGGGAGGGGAAAGAGCCCAGACTCAACTTGATTTTGGGGGAGAAGTCCCTGTAGAGAATCAGTTATGTTTCAGAATTTTATTCACCTTGAGGCAAAGGAGCTGGTCTTTCATATTCCCACATGCTTTCATCACTAGCCAGTCAGCAAAGGCTTGCCCCCTACCACCTACCACATTATACTAGCAAGGAGGACCCAGTGCCCCAGAGCAATCCTACAGATGGATGGTTGGATTGCCAGCTTGTTAGCAGCAAGTCATATCCGGAGGGGCTCCAGCAGGGTACCCTGAATCTATGCTAATCAGGAGGCCTAAATGAGATACTGGAGGTGGGATAAGTAAAAGCAACTTAGAATTTTTCAAATGCTGCATGAATATAAGAAATCATTTTATTGTGGTGCATTCTTAGGGCAGGTGGAGTCATGCAGGCACATTCTTTGAAATCAGAACCACATAGCATTGCAGTAATCTGATTCTGTTCTCAAGGAACCTGATCCCAAGACACTCATTTAGAAAGAGGGGTTGTGGTCAAGGCTGGACGTTGTTTCACTGGATATACAGAAGTTAATTCTATTAATTCATTTGGTTCAGACAAAAGATCAAGCCTAGAGGGCAAACGGATTAGTCCTAAGCCCTGTAACGTAAATAGCATAACTAGATTTCTTGACCTCAGTTCATGGTCCTTTCAGGTCCCCACATGCTACGCAGTAGGAAGCAACTTTGCTTTCAAGCTGGGCAAGGTTGACACATGTATCCAAGAGGGGAGAGGTCAGGGGTGTGCTCCTTTCCTGACAACCAGCATTTCTAGGGCCCACTTAAATATACATAGAGTGGACGTCTAGAAATCTTTGGAAATCCTTCTCTGCGATGGACTGAACAGGAAGAAGAGCACCCCTGCCACTCACTTATAGAGGCTGCATGGTGCGGCAAAGTCTGTGAATGTGGGAAGTTACCAGGCTACATGAAGGTAGGAAGCTGGCAATGATCCTGAGATAGCCATCCCAGGAGCAGTTGTGATCTGAAGGTCCTCATTGTTTAGGCAGGGGGGACGATCCATCTCCTTGCATTCTCCTTCATGCAGCCATTTGGAGTGTTTACATATAGCTGCCTGGGTTGAAGATCTTTTTGTTTTGCTCTTTTCTTCCCCCTCCATAAGGAATGGTGCTACTTGGAAGGAAGAATGAACAGAAGATGGTGGTACGGGGCAGCACAGGGTGCCTGGCCAGGCCTTTCAGGAACTGGGAACATCCCCAGGGTAAAAGTCACAGAAGCATCTTACGAGGAGCTCAGCATGCACACCCTGTTCTATTGTCTTAAATTTCTCAGGAGAACGTGCATCGCAAGGGAAAAAAAAATGTTACTTGTTAACAAATAAAGCCAGTTAATTTGTACTGAAGTTAAAAGAAGAAGTTTAAATAAAACCCAGATGGAAGCTGTCTAAATGCTTGGGTTAGAAAAAAGATTGGGTCAAATACAGTAGTGAGTCCTAAAGCAATAGCCTGCTACAGGGAGTACAAATCTATCCACATTTAGTCTAAATGTAGAGTGACCTTTCACTACCAGGCCCTGAGCTTAAAGTCGGCTGCAGTTATTGGAAATCATTTCCAAAGGTCATTTTTTAAAAAAAGGAATATGGATTTAAAGATACCTCTCCCTATGCAGAGCCAAGGCTATCGTGCCAGTCAAAAGCAATATGAAGAAATCATTGTTGCAGTGATGAGTTTTAGAAACAATCTAAAAGGTCTAAGGCCACACAGATATCAGTTTAATTTTCCTTTCTTATCCATTGGTAGAACTGTTCCCATGTGTTTTGCTAAACTATTTACCAACCTCATATGAATGGCAGAAGCAAAGAATATGCACTATTACACGTAGGAGGGGGTTACTGAGAGCCATTTGCTTTCATTAGCTCAGGGATAATATTACACTGAAGCCAAGCAAAGAACATTCCCATGAGCAAAAATCTGACTCTTATTCCAAGTGGTGACATTTATATGCAGGGTGTCCAACATGTCATTAGAGATTTTTCAAAGGGCATATATAGCTGAAGTCACTAGGGCATGGTTGCGTGTACCACCTTAATAAGTTTAAAAAAAACTTTACAGGCTCAGCAGGAGTACAGAAATATTCTTACATTCATCAGTGAATGCTAAATAAGTCCTCTTTTTAGATGCAGGCAGGAGAGCAGGTATGTGCACGTGTAAGAAGTAAGACATGCTTGCTGGTTCTCAGAGACAATCTCCTTCTGTCCTTTTGATCTCAGTATAGAATGAAGCTTAATATGGAAAACTGATTTTTCTTGAAATAGAACAGAAATTACTAATATTCTATTTTATGTAATTAATAATCTCTTTGTGTCAAAGAGCTTTTTCCTTCTTCCTAACTAACCTTTTCCCCCTTTTCTGATTTTTTTTTTTTTTTTGCTAATATCATCATTATTCTCTTCAGAGCAGGTTCCTTTAGGACAATGATGGTATCTATTTAGATGAATTATTTAGGACCTGTATGTTGATAAAGTATTAAATCAGAGTATGAATAACCCTTTTGATCATTCCTTCAAAACATGGATGGAGCATCTATGGGGGTGCTAGAATTCTCCTAGGCAGTGGGGTGCATATAGATTAAAAACAAGATGCTTTCTCTGCTCTCCCAAATGTTGGTGTGCTTTTTACAAGCCCAAGAGACAGGTGCCTACCATTTGGTATTTGTGATGCAGAGGAACAAACATTATGTTCAGAAAGAAATCTGGGTTCCAGTGTTGCTTCTTATACTCACCAGCCTTGTAACCAGAGGCAAGAAACTTCATCTAAGACTTAGTTTCTTCAACTGTAAAATAGAAAAATAAAATTGCTTCTGCCTCTCTCACAGGGCTATGGAGAAAATCAAATAAAAATAAAAACTTTGTAAAAATGCTTCATAAATTTCAAAGTGCTATGCAAATTGAAGGAACTAATGCATTGAATGAATGAGCTTCAGAATCTGGCTCAGGCCTGAACAAAGTGGCTTCTCTATAAAGGGGTGGACTCAAGACAGGGTCACAACCTTAGCCAACAAGAATTTTCTAGGTGATTTACCTGACATGCCTGGTACCTGTGATTTTTGTTTTCTAAGGATTGGGACCATTATTCTGGGGAATGTCCTTGGGAATACCACCTTACGCTATTGCCTCTTGGAACTGTGCCTCACCTCTTTTGTTATGAGAGTGTGGCCATGAGTAGTTCTCCTATAAGACATGTATACTTTGTGCCTCTGAGCTTCCTGCTGACTACCATTCGCATCTTTCTTTCTTTATAAAAGCAATACATGTTTGGAATATGAAGGTATCCCAAAGAATTCATGGAAAATGGAATTGAAAGGTAAGTTTATCTTGGTGCAAAAGAACTTTGAAATTCCTGCATGACTTTTTCATAATACACATTTTCATAAACTCTTTAAAGATCCCTCATATGTGTGCATAGATTTCAATTTTTTTTTGCACCAAAATGAACTTATCTTTTAATTGCATTTTCCACAAACTTTTTGAAGTACCTTAGAATATTTAGTGAAAGTCACAAGGAAAAATGAGAAAAATACCACCTATAAGATCACCATTAATTCTTTAGTTTACTCCTTTCTTCCTTTCAAAAATTTTCCTATGCATACTTATTATTATCAATGTTGTTATTTTGGTTGGCTGATTTTATACAGTTATGGTCAAACTATGTATTTAATGTTTTGGTCTGCTTTTATTTCTCACATATTATAAAACAAGAAATTTTATTCAATATTTCCATTTTCTTTCTTATTTATTTATTTTTAACATACATTTTAAAATCTATGTATTTGAGAGATAGAGAGATAAAAGGGAGGGAGAGAATGCCCATCCATTGGTTCATTCCCCCAAATCACAAAATGGCCAGGGCTGGGACAGGCTAGAGCCAGGAGCCAGGAACTCAATCCAGGTCTCCCACAGGGATGGCAGGAATCCACTCTCTGCTGCCTTGGAGGGTCTGCATTAGCAGAAATCTGGAGTTAGAAGAAGCTGGAGTTGGGCATTGAACCCTGTTACTCTGATATGAGACAAAGGCATCTTAATTGTTGTCTTATATTGGAGTGCCCGAATTCCATCCCTGGCTCTGGTTTCAGACTCCAGCTTCTGGCTAATGTAGATTCTGGGAAGCAGTGGTGATGGCTCAAATTATTGGGCTCTTGTTAACTCCATAAAAGGACTGAATTGAGATCCTGGCTTCTTGTTCAGGCTGTGGTCCATGCTTGGTCACTGCAGGCTCTTGGAGGAGTGAACCAGTAGATGGGAACTCTCTGTCTCTCTGCTTTTTAAGTAAATAAGAAAAAATGCTTAATCAATGTCTTAGCCTGCCCCTCCACACCATGTCATTAAAACTCAAATGCTGCTCCATTTCCTTTTGGTAGATCCACTTGCCTTGCTAATTTGATGTACAAGGTTCATTCCCTATAGCCTGTCCCCCATAGTCTAATGACATGTTCTTGTACCAGTGGAATCCATCTCTCTTCCTCTTTTATGTTATTGGAATTATTTATATCACCCATTTCATCGTAAGTCCCTTCAAGGAGGAACCATGTCTCTTTTTGAATTTGTGAATGCAAATCCTAGATCTGTGCCTGGCATGAATTGCTCAATAAATACTTGTAAAATGAACAACTGAATGCTGTGATAACTTCTTAGCAGGAATCATTTTTGTCAGCCCTATATTCCATTGATTTGATAACTTGAAATCTCTCTATTCCTAGTTTCTGTATTGTTACTAAGAATAACTATGCAAATAACATTCTTGAAGAGTTTTTTCTGTTTCAGATTTTTATTGCTATTATTATTTTAATGTTTTAAAATTATTTTAATTTTTAGTTTTTAATGGATCCAATGTGATTTGTAAATACAATTCTTTTTTTTAATTTATTTATTTGACAGGTAGAGTTATAGACAGTGAGAGAGAGAGTCAGAGAGAAAGGTCTTCCGTTGGTTCACCCCACAAATGGCTGCTACAGCCAGCACTGCGTCGATCTGAAGCCAGGAGCCAGGCGCCTCCTCCTGGTCTCCTATGCGGGTGCAGGGGCCCAAGCACTTGGGCCATCCTCCACTGCCCTCCCGGGCCACAGCAGAGAGCTGGACTGGAAGAGGAGCAACTAGGACTAGAACCCAGCGCCCATATGGGATGCTGGCGCAGCAGGTGGAGGATTAACCAACAGAGCCACAGCGCCAGCCCTGTAAATACAATCCTAAGAACATGATTTTCCTTTCCTCCCTCCCCCTCTCTCCCTCCTACCTTTCTTTCTGCTCCCTTTCTTTTTCTTTTTCAGTTTTTGAGATAACGTATTTTAAATTTACATTATAGTAAAGAGGCTTAATACTTCACTGAATAAGAAGGTTAACAAGTAAAAAGCATTCAAAGAAGAAAAATTCTAAGTCTCAACATTCTGTATGACTTTTATTTATTTATTTTTATTTTTTCTTTTTTTGACAGGCAGAGTGGACAGTGAGAGAGAGAGACAGAGAGAAAGGTCTGTCTTTGCCGTTGGTTCACCCTCCAATGGCCGCCACGGCTGGCGCGCTGCGGCAGGTGCACTGTGCTGATCCAATGGCAGGAGCCAGGTACTTACCCTGGTCTCCCATGGGGTGCAGGGCCCAAATACTTGGGCCATCCTCCACTGCACTCCCTGGCCACAGCAGAGAGCTGGCCTGGAAGAGGGGCAACCGGGACAGAATCTGGCGCCCCGACCGGGACTAGAACCCGGTGTGCCGGCGCCACAAGGCGGAGGATTAGCCTAGTGAGCCATGGCACTGGCCTCTGTATGACTTTTGACATGTGTTGTCCAATTACCTTTAAAAATGTTAAATCTATTTTCGCCACTTCCAGACTGAATCTCAGAATTCACCAAGACTGCTTTAAGACGCTTCTTCCTAAAGGAAGCCTCCTCTTATTCCCTACCAGTCCTACTCAGGTGTGCCTCCTCTGTGCTTCTAAGGAACCCTTCACCAGAGGTTTCTGATGTATTATTAAAGTTATATATTTAATTGTCTTTATTTCAGACAAGCCTAAAAGCTCTTCTAGGACAAGACGGAAGTGTCTTTGATTTTTATATTTTCCAGTGCATAGAAATATAGTAGATTCTCAGTGGTACATTGTTGTTGACTGAAAGGAGCTAGTACTTGATCCAACAACAACACAAAAATTTTGATTTATGAATAAGGACAGTTATAGCCATGCTTATTATGGACCAAATATAAGTTGGAGGTCAGAGAGGTCGAGTACTGGTTTAGTGGAAATCTTGACAGAATTAAATGTTCAATACAAGTTATAATGTTCACATATTTAGTAATTCACACTCTGGAGTCAGGTAGTTCTGATGTGAGTAGGGAGGTAGGTGGGGCTGAGGACTGCCACTATTGGGCTGCAAACCTGTGGATACCATTCTGTGCAAACTGTAGTTGCTGCGGTTTTGGTGCTTAAGAGCTGGTGCTGCTGGCTATAAGCATCCAACATGGCAGCAGTCTCAGCACACTCACTCCCATCATGCACCACTGGCATGCCCACCCTCATCATGCAACAAATGCCATGATACTTCCTAGATTTCCAAGAAAGAGGCACAGAAGTGGGTGGCCCTCAAGACCTGCCTCCAACTCTGCCCCATTTCAATATTCAATTAAGTGTCACCCCAGGCACCATCCCCATACATATTAAAGGATGACCCTGAACTTTGTTAGTTGTATAGCTGTAACTTTCCCTCATGAGGTTGTGGCACTTCTGACTGAGTGTGGACTTGCCCTTTGCCTTTAAATAAATCTTGTTTTCCTGTTATTAAAATATATGTCTCTTCCTTGAATGCTTTCACTCCTGGAGACAAGAACCTGGACCAAGCATAGCTGGCGGGGTGGGGGTGGGGGTCCCCTGACAATAGTTTCACAACCCTGACTTTTCCCATCCCCATCAGCTTGCCTTTACTCCATGTTTCACATGGGGTTTTCCCTCTAAAAATTCCTACAGTCTAGTCTACTCCTTCAGCAAGCAGATTCAATTACTGGGAGTGTTGCTTAAGCTGAACTGTCCTATCAGTGCTAAGTCTGCTTAAAAAAAACAGTCCACACTTTTCCTGGGAAAAAAAGATTTTCTATTATAACAGTTAATGATGAATATTTTACCAAGGGTAGAAAATGAGCTATGTCGTATGAAAGAAGCTATGGGACTGTTCTGCTGCAACTTGCTCGTCAAAACAGAAGCCTGAATATAGTGTGTCCTAAAAGGATACAAAAAAGAAGTGGCCTTAAACTTAAAGAATATACATACTGCCTTTTACTTCCTTAGTCTTTCTTCAAAATGTTAACAGTCATCACACAGAAATGATCCTTCACCCTGTAAGTTCTAATGTTGACGGGGAGGGACTGAGACCATAGGAATCTCCCTCTTTCTCATTTTTATCTACTTGTAGACTTGGAATATGGTACTTTTTCTCTAGTTTTCCAAGTTTAGAAATGGACTGGGAAATTACAATTGGTTACAGATTGAATTTTACATGTTAAATAAAGGCCTAAAAACTCATAAATGTGGGTAAAAGCAGCTAAATGTTCATTTTTACAGGGCCAAAAACACAAATGTGCATAAGCAGGCAAAGTTTTTCACACCTAAATAACAAGTTGTAAGAAAAATCTTTCTCATGACCTGTGTAGCCATGAGGCTTATTCTTCACAGAAACGTACTTATCTTCATTCCATTCACAAAACAAATAAAAATAGCCACTCATGTCTGGCATCAATCAGTGTGTGAATTCCTGACGTACTTAGCTGCAGCAAGTATTTGCTAAGTGGCATGTTTAGAATAGAGCAATATCAATCATTCAAGTGTTACTAATTTCCATTGTAATGAGCACTTGAGAATGAACAGTAAGCTCATTGTTCAAGAATACATGTGCAATCCTGCTGTTGATCACCAATAAACATGAACTCATTTTCAGACTCCCAGTACTTGCCTCTGGCACATGGACTTTGGAGGTATGATTTCTGTGGGTAATTATCCCACTGTGGATATGTACAGTGCTTTGTAGTTAACACAGACTTTCATTACATAACCTTACAGATTCAGTAGAAGTGGAGGCCTGACAATTTAATTATTACTATTAAATTTAAAGGCAACTCTAGCCATTTCTGACAAGTTCCCTATCTCTGTCAGCAAGTTCTGTGGGTTCAGTCAACTCACTACATGTCTGTTGACTCCATTTCCTGCTTCCTGCATCCTGTCAGAGTCTTGATTCAGGTTCTTATCCACTCTGCTGGTAAGTGTTAACATTTTCTTAACTGGTCTTCTCTGCTCTAGCCTCCATCCTCCCCCTTCCCATTGTCCAATCAATCCTCCACCCAGCAGTCAGGATGACCTTTACAAAAGAAATCTATTATGCTATTTTCCCTCCTTAACATCACTCAATGGCTTACAGCTGCCTTTAAGACAAAATACAAATCCTAACACAGAGTAAACAAGACCCACTGGCTCTTCACAACCTGGCCTTTGCCCATGGGCAGGATTCAGAGTCTCTAAACCTTGAAAAAATTATGGTGACCCACTTCCTAGTCCATTCACCCATGTGTCATTAAGCAAAAGAAAGGAAGGCACTGAAAAACAAAAATGCATATTGTAGTTAAAATAGTTACCTAAAATATGAGTATAAAATTATGGTTAAATTTGTCAGAGCTAACCTTCTATCACTATTTCTTCTTTGGCTTCTGCTTTACAGGTACCTCTAAGACTATGCATGCTAACTATGCCAATGGGGGTGATCTAGAAGTATAGTTGGTTCTCCGGAAAAATTATCAAGCAATAAAGCAGTAGCAACAAACAAGATTTATGTATACTGCTAAGCAAATTTTGATTCATTTCTTTCATGTATAGTAATTGATTGTGTGCCAGGTTCTTATTGGAGACCGGAGATACACATTGAATGGGATACTGTCACTGGTTTCAAGGAGCTCACAATTCAGAAAGAGATATGAAGAAGGGGCTACAGAGCCTTTGAAGATTCTGGTCTTTTCCTGAACATATCTTGTGACATATTTCAGTGATCCTTGACTCTTTGAACTCTCTACTCATTGTCTTTTGTTATATGATTCTTTTTCCACATAAGAGCCCTTCGAGTGTTTATTCATTTACTTAATGTAATTCCATTTCCACATGAGAGTCCTTCAAGAATTTCAAGAATAAAATGGAATAAAATTCACTTACTCAAAAAATTATATTGAACACCTACTATTTGCCACACTCTCTTGCCTTAAGCTCCTTGTAAGCTAGTGACAGCAATAGAACAGTAAACAGACATTCACAAAGCAGTATGACAAGAAGTGTGACTAGAAGACCAAATCTAGATCTCTCTGTGTGTGCATATATGCAGGGAGAGGCAGGAGCTGACCCCATGTTCAGGTATTAGCTGGACTAAGAACCATGATGAGAATGAAGGCAGAGCCACCGTCAGTGAACAATCAAGCATGGCAGATTACAGAAGCCTCTTGGTAGCAGAATACTACTAGGACAAGTGCAGGCCCCGGACTAGTGTGTTTCAAATTTTGTAGACCTTAGAATATCTTGCAGAACCTGTTACAAAAGAATTTTCTACTACCATCTCAAGAATTTCTGATTTAGTTCATGTTTGGTGGAGCCCAATAATTTATATTTGTAACAAGTTCTCAGTGAGGTTGATGTTACTGATCAGGGCAAACACATTTTGAAAAACACTACCATTGACAGTCATTGCAAGGAAAAGATCACAAAGGATTTTGTGTGTGTGTGTGTGTATATATATATATATATCCAACGAATGTCAATAGCAAAGCTTTGTAGCTATTTGAAAATAGACACTTTTTTGCAATTGAGTAAGTCCTTATTGGATCTTGCTATGTGCAAGGCACTATCCAAGGTCCTGTTCTCTTCTGGGGTCAACTTTGATTCCTCACATTCCCAGTGATTTCCAACTTCTTCACCGTCTTGGTTTTATTAGCAAATTTAACTACCTCTTTTGATGACACTGACTTAATGATTATGTTAGGTAAGTCTCTGGGGTGACGACCTGAGCTCAACCCTCAGAATTTTACCCCACTAGCTATGAATACTTGGGAAATATAATTAACTCATCTACTTGTAACTTCTCTCATTTATAGAATGAGGAAACACCTATCTCACAGAAATTTTGTCAGGATAAAACGAAGCCAACTTGCCTAGTGCCTGGTGCGTAATCAGTTCTCAAAAAGTGCTAGCTACTCTGGCCTCAGAATCAGCCCTTAAGGCATTTGGATCTGGCTGAAGAGCCTATGAGAGCATTTTAGGCGTGGAAAGCCAAGACACTCTGGAAAAAAAAAATGAAAGATCTCTGTGAGTGAGATCCCAGTGGAAAGAATGAGCCATCAAAGAAGGAGGTACCTTTCTCTGAAGGGAGGAGAGAACTTCCACTTTGACTATGACCTTGTCTAAATAAGATCGGAGTTGGTGAACTCAAAAGGCTTCCATAGCCTTAGCAGCTCATGACAAGAGCCTAGGGTGATTACTGATGCCATAAACAAGAGTGTCAGTTGTTAAGTCAAAACAGGAGTCACTGTGCACTTACTCCTCATGTAGGATCTCTGTCCTTAATGTGTTATACAAACTGAATTAATGCTATAACTAGTACTCAAACAGTACTTTACACTTTGTGTTTCTGTGTGGGTGTAAACTGTTGAAATCTTTACTTAATATATACTAAATTGATCTTCTGTATATAAAGATAATTGAAAATGAATTTTGATGTGAATGGGATGGGAGAGGGAGCTGGAGATGGGAGGGTTGCTGGTGGGAAGGAAGTTATGGGGGGGAAAAAGCCATTGTAATCCAAAAGCTGTACTTTGGAAATTTATATTTATTAAATAAAAGTTAAAAAAAGTGCTAGCTAGAATGGATGGTCTTTTTAATTAATCATAGTATGGCAACTGATTATTCCTATCTTGACCTGCATTCACGCTCCAAACAGAAACTGTTTCTAGATGAACTGTAGAACTATCCAAAAAGGTAAACAATAAAACTTTTGGAAAAAGACACATAGGGCAGCATCTTTACAAAACTGGAGTAGGCAACGCTTTCTTACATGGGTCACAAAGGGTCTGTCTGTTCTCTGCCTTTCAACTACAACATGTAAACAAATAAAAAATAAAAAGGAAAATCACAGAAATTGAAGAATTTAAGCTTTAAATTTTATTCTTTGGGGAAAATTCAGGACTTATAGGCCTAGAATGAAGGCAGACATAGAATACTGTTAGTGAACCTATAAAGAATAATGAAAGAATCCAATCAATGGTCTTTATCTCTGAGTTTTTATTCTATCAGCACAGTACCAAGATTCCTATCAAGCCACAAATACTGATACTGAGCCACTGCAAAGCAGTTTGATATTATCTTAGTAAAATGAAGCAAAGCAAAATGAGGAGGCACAATGATAAATGAAGAAAAGGAGAAACATTAAAGAAAGGGAAGTAGGAAGATAAAGACTAAATTCAATCTAATTGTGTTCTTCAAATATCGAGAACAATTCTGAAAACATTAGGCTCAGAACTGTGTCTAGAGGAAGTAAAACAAAGCAAAAGCAGAATATTTAATTTTTCTGTAAAGACAGCCTGGAAAGTAGATTGAGAGTATACATGAAGACATTTCTGTTATAGTTAATTGCATTAATTTACTAGCGCTGGGGTTGGCGCTGTAGCATAGTGGGTTAAGCCTCTGCCTGTACTGCCGGCATCTCCTAGGGAACCTATTAGTGTCCCAGCTGCTTCTTTTCTGATCCAGTTCTCTGCCTATGGCCTGGGAAAGCAGTGGAAGGTGACCCAAGTGCTTGGGCCTGGCACCCACATGGGAGTCCTGTAAGAAGCTCCTGGCTCCTGGCTTCAGAACAGCCCAGCTCTGGCCATTGAGGCTATTTGGGGTATGAATCAGTGGACTGGAAGGAAGACCTTTTTCTCTGTCTTTCCCTCTCTCTGTATGTAGCTCTACCTTTCAAAAAAATTACTAGGGCTGCTATACCAAAGTACCGCAGAATGGATGACTAAGACCATGGAAATCTATTTCCTCACAGTCTGGAGGCTGGAAGAGCAAGATAAAGGTGCCAGCAAGGATGGTTTCTAAGGCCTTGCTCCTGGACTTGTGGATGGCTGTCCCCTGGTCTTCATGCAGTCTTTCTTTTCTGTACACATTTGGTGTCTTTCGTTGTGTCCAAATTTCTTCTTATAAAGAATGGATTATGTAAAGCTCACTCTAAAAGTCCCACTTTAATTCTTCAAAGGCCATATCTTTAAACACAGTTACATTGTGAGGTACAGGTAGTTACAACGAAAATAGGCATTTTTATGGCAGACAGTTTAGTCCATAACAAGTGTTCAGAAAGTATTTTGTATGTTATGCCTATATTTAAAAATATGCTTTTAGATTTATGTTTTGTTTTCTCTTTCAATTCTTCTGAGCAATAAAATATTCTAATCCATAATAGTTATGATCAAATGCTTTGTATGTATGTATGTATGAGAAACAGTGAGAAAAGAAGAGAGAGAGAGAGAGAGAGAGAGAGAGAGATTGATTTTCTGTTAGGTGGTTCCCTACCCAAATGACTGCAACCACTGGGTGTGGGTTAGGCAGAAGCCAGGAACCATGAACTCCAGCCAGGTCTCTCAGATGAGTGGCAGGGGCCCAACAACTTTTGCTGCCTTCCCAAGTACATTAGCAGGGAGTGGGATTGGAAGTGGAGCAGCTGGGAGTCAAAAGGGCTCAAAGATAGAATGCTGGTGCTGTAAGTGCAGAACAACGCTGGCCCCCAAACCTATCTATTAATATCATTTTCCATGAACTTTTTGAAGTATTTTCATTGTAAGCCTTATAGAAAACACCAAAGTAAGACTATCTAGCCAAGCTATGACTGGAGTCATGACTCACAGAAACTGTGAACAAAATATATGTCTATTATTTCCAGCTGCTAATTGTTAGGATAATTTGTTACACAGCAATAATAGCTAACTAGCACAAACTTAGCCTACAAATACCCCAGCAAAATTTCTTTTTCAATCTGTAGTTCATGGAAATGCCCAAAATAAGCAAGTGCTTTAAAAATCAGTTTCAGAAAACTGTCATTACTATCCTCCCATTATTAAATAAAAATGATTTATCATGTATCTTAATGTAATTACTTTGAATTTTAGTTGTATAGTTACTTAGTTTAGGTTGAGTTTTCCTTTATTTCAGTTGGAATTTCACTGTGTCTTTTAAAAGAGAACTAAAAATCTAGGAATTATCAAAGATTTGGCTTTTCATTGTGTTAGTATAAAGAAATTCAGAGAATATGAAATGCCCATTTTGGGGACAGAAGCAGATTCTCTACTCGTTGTTAACACATCTTGTGAGTAGGGACTGGGTCTTATCCACTGTCTGAGTCCCACCATGCTTTGTAGAGCAGTGTTTCTCAGGAGCCTGCCTCGTCCATTCAAGAATATGTGGGCAGTCTTAGAAGACAGTGCTAGGAGGTGGTTCATTACACAGAGTTCTTATACTCTCACATTTTGTGCCTATGCTCTTATACTCTGTAAATATGATTATGTCAGCAATATCTCTCTTTAGTGGAGGGCTCTAGATACACTAAATGAAGAAGAGGAAGGTTCTGCTGTTTGTCAGTGCTTTTATAATTATTGGTTAACAGTTAAGGTGGCAGTAATTCTACGTAGGATAGAACCAATCTCCATGAGTTACAATGTCTGAAAGGCAAGGGGGAAGATTGTTGCCCGGAAGGATGTTGAGACTAGACAAGTTAGTAATTTCAAAGACAGGCAACAGCATATAAACTCAAGTTGAATTACTGCCTTGGATTTCTGTCCAATAGCCTTTTGTCTTTTTGGTGTATTTGTGTGTATGTGTGTGTGTAATGTGTAAGTGCACACTTGTGTGCCTTTGTGTGTAAAATGTAATGTCAGAGGTTATATCTGTGCATACATATAGGTAACTAGACCATGCCTAATTTCTGGACTCCATGCTCTTCATCAGAGAAAAATTGTAGAAAATTAGTAACTTGGGACATATTTTCTGTTATCTATTGACAATAATCTTTTTTTTTTTTTTTTTTTTTGACAGCCAGAGTGGACAGTGAGAGAGAGAGACAGAGAGAAAGGTCTTCCTTTGCCATTGGTTCACCCTCCAATGGCTGCCGCCTGCGTGCTGCGGCCGGTGCACTGCGCTGATCCGATGGCAGGAGCCAGGTACTTATCCTGGTCTATCATGGGGTACAGGGACCAAGTACTTGGGCCATCCTCCACTGCACTCCCTGGCCACAGCAGAGAGCTGGCCTGGAAGAGGGGCAACTGGGACAGAATCCGGTGCCCCGACCGGGACTAGAACCCGGTGTGCCGGCGCTGCAAGGCGGAGGATTAGCCTAGTGAGCCATGGCACTGGCCTGACAATAATCTTTTGTATCTTAAAAAAAAAAACTATCCTGCAAGAACAATATAGTTAGTTTTGTTAGTATTTCAAATAGCTTAGCATAATGAGACATAGGTCTTGAAAGCTGGTTGTGTGAGTTTAAATTTTGCTCTATCATGTGCTAGAATTAAACAAATCATTTAATCTTTCTGAGTCCCACCTTTTCTTCACTGAAAGGGGATGATTGCAGACCTTACAACAGGGTTGTAGAGTGCTTAGGACTCTCATACGAAACTATTCTTCAATAAATGCTAGCCATCCTGTAGAAGGAAGGAGAGAATTTTCTTTAAATAGGTAACTCTCCAGGATATGACTACAAGCAAAATTCTAAGTAGGAAAAAAACCCTCTACTATTAGTAATATGAGAGAGCTTTAATAAATTCATGGACAAGGGGCCAGCGCTGTGTCATAGCAGGTGAAGCCGCCGCCTGCAGTGCTGGCATCCCATATGGGCGCAGGTTCTAGTCCCGGATGCTCCACTTCTGATAGAGTTCTCTGCTATGGCCTGGGAAAGCAGTAGAAGATGGCCCAAGTTCTTGGGCCCCTGCAGCTGCATGGGAGACCTGGAAGAAGCTCCTGCCTCCTGGCTTCGGATCAGCGCTGTTCCAGCCATTGCAGCCAATTGGGGAGTGAACCAGCAGGTGGAAGACCTACCTCTCTCTTTCTCTCTCTCTGCCTCTCCTTCTCTCTCTGTGTAACTCTGACTTTCAAATAAATAAATAAATAAATAAATCTTAAAAATATTTATGTATTTTATGTAATATTTATGTATTATGGGTCTCTAACCAGTGCCCATATGGGATGCCGGTGCCTCAGGCCAGGGCATTAACCTGCCGCACCACAGCACCAACCCCAATAAGTCTTTAAAAAAAATAAATTCATGGACAAAATATAATAAAAGAAATGTGCATTTTCCATGAACTTTTTGAAGCCCCTTTGTGTAATCTTAGATATAAAACCAGAATGTTCCCATATTATCTATATAATTCTAATTAATTAAATATAATTATAATTAAATATAATTATAATTAATCATTTCTAAACCATCTGTGAGTGTTTTGTTACTTATTAGTATACAATCTTATTGAAATAGATTCTATGGCATATATTTAGGGGGACCACTATATCATGGTGACATTGTTCTGCACAATGGAAGGTTTCCACCTAAGCTGCATGGAAATAGATTGTCCTCTGGACTGGCATCATCGGATTTGAGCTGTGATTCCCTGGGAAAGAGTCTTGGCAAACTGAATTGGAAACTTTTTATGAGGAAGCTGTATCCTAGAGCCTGCTGGCCATTCTAGTTTGCTAGTCATACTAATACCACTCAAAATTAATCTCTATGTGCTAATTGCTTTCCCTTTATATTAGCACATTACCACCTTACAATGCTGCTTACCAAAAAACTTTAGAAAATATCACTTTTGGGGCCAGTATTGTGTAATCAGTTAAGCTGCCCCCTGCAATGCCAATACCCCATATGGATCCCGGTTTGAGTCCTGGCTGTTCCACTTCTGATCCAGCTCCCTGATAATGTGCCTGGGAAAGCTGCAGAAGATGGCCCAAGTCATTGGACCCCTACACCCACATGGGAGACCTGGATGAAGCTCCTGGCTCCTGGTTTTGGTCTGGACCAACACCAGGCATTGCAACCATTTGGGGAGTGAACCAGCAGATAGAAGGAATCCCTCCGTCTCGGCTCGTCTCTCTCTATCTCTGCCTTTCAAATAAATAAAATAAATTTTTCTAAAAGAAAATATCACTCTCGGGTAGATCAGTCATCATTTTTCTAGTCTAATACAAATTGTGTCCCAGGGCTTGCAAAGATCCACCTAGGTATCCTCTGGTCATTAATTTCCCTCACAGAGTGCACAATTCTTCATCATGGAATAGAAGCTTGAATTAGGAAAAAACATTCCTTTTCTTTAAACTTTCCATTCTCTATTGCTGACTCTTTTGTAATAGTCACAGGCAGCTAATGATCAAGGGCACAGCACCAGGTCAGAGCTGAGGGACAGCTTCTCATCCTCCAAGGGCAGGGTGGGTGATCTGCACGAAGCCCCTCCTCACTCGAAGCCGGACTCCCTCTTTCATTCTAGTGCCTTCAGGACACCTCGCTCTTCTTTTAGGCTCTGACACCCCGAGTCTCACTTAGAGGTTTGCCACCTAATATCCTTATCTCTGCAACCTCAGGATCTGGCACAAAAGCATATTAAAAATATTTTATGACTTGTGAATGGACAAGGAGAATAAATAAAATAAAAGATGCAAATAAAGAAATGAATGTATACAGACTTTCAGAGAGACTGTCATGTCTCAGTCTTTTTTTTTTCCCCTCCCACATCAAGCAGGAAAGGGTTTCCTATAATTGTGGAAATCTGACTATCACATGAGAGTATACCAGAAAGGCCTCTGAGGCCAGGTTCTTTCCTTAAAGGCACAATAAGGTACTCTGCCCACAGCACCACTGGGTTTTTCCCTGGGTAGCTGGAGGTTCTTGCCGTTTCTTAGCTCCCCCATAAGTCATTCTGGTTGTCATTCCATCTGAAGGAATTGAGGCTACTTTTCACTTGGTAGAACATAATAAAAATCAGTTCTTCAGTGCTAAATTAGGATGGACAACCTTTCTCTTGGGAAGAAAAGCAATAACTGATCACAATAATGAGATTGTGCAGCAAGCTTTGAAAATGCTTATGCCACATGTATACACAATAGTATTTGCTTACACTTCAGATATGGTTGTCGATTTATAGCTCAGAGCCAATGAGTAGGTAATAAATATGAATATAACAATTTAC
Organism: Oryctolagus cuniculus; assembly: GCF_964237555.1. Classification (NCBI taxonomy): domain Eukaryota; kingdom Metazoa; phylum Chordata; class Mammalia; order Lagomorpha; family Leporidae; genus Oryctolagus; species Oryctolagus cuniculus. The sequence continues at coordinate 50,697,619 of NC_091441.1, read as the reverse complement.
TGAAACCATTTTTATTACTTTTTCCTAAAATAAAAATATTATTTGCTGTTCAATTCATATCAAACTGTAGTATCCAAAATACTCAACTGTGGATTTTCAAAATCTTATAACACAATAATTCATTTTCCAAAGTAAAAACTGGCACTGATGCAGTGTGTTCTAAAAACTTCTATTCCAAGCGATATCAGATTTTTAGTTCACATCTTTCAAACTTTGTTCTCACAAAATGCATTTCCAAAAGCAATTAATTGTTTTATAAGATCAAATTCAATATTTAATTTTAAGTTTGGATAGAACAAACACAAATTCTAATGTTTTCATAGAGAAAACACTGGAAGTTGGAGAAAATAAAAGGATTTCATTAAATCTCTTTGTGAGAACTGTATTTTTCTCTTTTACTTCCTAGATTGTAGCCAATAATATAAAAATTACCTACCTTTCAGGGATTTTAAAAGTTATAAAGTATAAACTATCACAGATTTAGTATGTAGTAAAATTATTGCTTTGCAAATTTTGGGGAAGTCTATGATAAAATAAAATTCAAAATATATATAATCAAAATATATATATATATATTTATCAGATAGATAACTGAATGTTGACTGAGGACAGCATGTAGTGATATAAAGCTAATTATTTAGTGGCTGATTACAAAATACAGTGGTTAAGATGGGGGAATAAAAACCTTAAATACAAGAGAAAACATAATGAAACAAATCAGGAAACAAGATTAGTGATAGACTTACTTATTTAACTCACTCACAGTTTGGTGGCATGTGCAGGCACCTAGGCTATCTGTTCATTTTTGGGAGCAAATTCAGAATGATGAATCTTTCAAGAAAACAAGATGAGTTGAATAGCAGAGGTGTTCATTTGTGAAGGGTTTTTCAAAATTTTAGTCCAGAAGTTCTTTGTTTGCAGAGAACTCAGATGCAGAGAATCTAAAATAATCTATATATTATTAAAATGTTTATTTAATTGAAAGACAGTAACAGAGATACAGAAGGAAAGAGAGAGAGAGAGAGAGAGAGAGAGAGAGAGAGAGAGAGACCTTCTATCCACTGGTTCACTCCCCAAATGGCCACAACAACCAGGTCTAGGCCAGGCTGAAGCTAGGAGCCCGGGATTCTATCCTAATCTACCATGTTCTTCTGCCTTCTCATGCACATTAGCAGGAAAATGAACCAGAAATGGAACAGCCAGAACTCCAACTAATATGGGATGCAGGCATCGTAAGTGGTGGTTTAACATGCTGTTCTATATTCTTTTAAAATTGATTTATTGGGTGAGTAATATTTGACCTGGTTATCCAGAGATGAAGCCTCCTAGCCTAGGAATCCACAGCCCAGAGAAACAATTTTGCGCTCTTGTTCATTGTGCAGTACTCAGTTCTCTCCAACATTTATTTGTTTTGTCTACCTATCTCTATCTCCATCTAGCTATCATCTATTTATCTCTATCATCTTTCTTCCCTCCCTCCCCTTCCCTGTATCTATCTATCTATCCATCCATCTACCTATCTATTGTATGCTACTGTGATAAGATATTTTGATTTCATACAACTTTCCTTCATCCCAAAATAAAGATAGAAGAGGGGCTAGACTATGGCACAGTGAGTTAAGTTGCCACCAGTAATGCTTTCATCCCATATTGTAGTGCCAGTCCTGGCTGTTTCAATTCTGGTCCAGCTCCCTGCTATTGTGCTTGGGAAGGCAGCAGAGGGTGGTCTAAGAAGAAAATTTTTCCTGTTTATATGTAATTAGGCAATAATATTTAAAATTATTCATTTTATACATAAAGGATTTCTTTGACTTATACTGAGCAATATTTGTTACTGTCCTTTCCTGCATCCTCTGCTCATTTTTAAACTCCCATTGATTTTCAAAAGCTTTCAATATTAAGATTATTAACCTTTTTTCCATCAAATATGTTGGAAGTCCTATTTTTCCTTATTTATCATTTATTTTTATATAACTAAGGGATTACATGAGTTAGAGGAGTTTTTAATGTTTAGATAAACCAGTTTTTTATTTTTAACTTTTAAATCTGTGCATATGTGTGTGTGTTTATATTCTGTTAGGATTCACAGGAACAACAGCATAGATTGGAGAAGGGGACGAGGAGATGTATGGCTGGATTTTTTAGTATGTTTATTGATCTTCTTTGAGAGGAATACATGGATAAAAATCCTGGTTGGCCTCAGAACTGGACCTTAGGCTTGATAGATTATGAGGAGGAAGAGGGAGAATTCTACTTCTGAGAGAAAGGAGCTCCTTGCTTGGCTGCTCACACTCCACACCCATGGAGAAGTGTGGGGAGCAACTCGGACTAGACTGTTACTGGAATTAAGACTTATTCTATGCATCTGCTCTCCCACAATATGGCGCTGAGAAGGGAGTAACAACTTCTACGCAGCTGCCTCTCGCCAACTTGAGTGATGACCTGCAGGAGCTGATCCTGCTCCTGATTGGAGGAGAGCAGCGTACTCGGCGTGTGGGCCGCAGAGTTGGGGTTGGTGGAGAGGACTATAAAGGAGGAGAGAGACAACATGCACCAGGAACATCTATCTGAGGAACATCTGAGCAGCCCCCGAGAGAGCCGGCCGGCGGTGTGCTGCTCCCCCGCGGAAGTGGGGAAAGTGGCAGGGGGAACCGCCCTTCCATGGAGGTGGAAGGGACGGTAGCCAACCCGGGAAGAACCAGCAGCAAACCCGGGGAGGGCCGAGCAGACAAAAGAACAGCGGAGGGTCCTGTGTCGTTCCTCCACGAAGACGGGGAGCGACATAATGGTGCTGTGACTCAGATAGGAAGTCTAGGCAGGGTTTAGTGTCGTTCCTCCACGAAGAGGGGGAGCGACAGAGAAGGAGGGCTCCAATCCTAAAATGAGTCCAAGAATTGATAACAAGCAAGAAAGGTAGGAAGAAGTTTGCTTTGCAAATGATTTTCTTATTGCTTTCCTTGGAGAACTTTTACTCTCAGACTATTAAGGCAAGCTGAGGTTTGGATGCAGAACTAGTTGGGAGAGGAAAAAAGATTCCATGGCTTAATTGGGTTGGAGCCCAATTGGCCTGCCTCTAACTTTGGCTTGTAGAAAGTTTATGGGTTTGGCATAAAATTATTATAAAACTAAAGAATACTTTGACTTGATGCTGGCATTGTAGCATAAAGTGAGTAAAGCCTCCGCCTGCAACACCAGCATCCCATATGGGTGCTGGTTCGTGTTCCAGCTGCTCCACTTCTGATCCAGCTCTCTGATGATGACCCGTGAAAAGCACTGGAAGATGGCCCAATTGCTTGGGCCCTGGCCACCCATGTTGAAGACTCGGATGAAGATCCTGGTTCCTGGCTCCTGGCTTTGGGTTGGCCTAGCTTTGGTTGTTTCAGCCATCTAGGTAATGAACCAGTGGATGGAAGAGCTCCCTCTCTCACTCTCTGGCTCTTCTGGTCTCCTCCTTTAACTCTAACTTTCAAACAAATAAAATATTAAAAAAAAAAAAACCTTTGGCCAGCGCCGTAGCTCACTAGGCTAATCCTCCGCCTTGTGGTGCCAGCACACCGGGTTCTAGTCTCGGTTGGGGCGACGGATTCTGTCCCGGTTGCCCCTCTTCCAGGCCAGCTCTCTGCTGTGGCCAGGGAGTGCAGTGGAGGATGGCCCAAGTCCTTGGGCCCTGCACCCCATGGGAGACCAGGATAAGTACCTGGCTCCTGCCATCAGATCAGTGCAGTGAGCCGGCCGCAGCGCGCCAGCCGCGGCGGCCATTTGAGGGTGAACCAACGGCAAAGGGAGACCTTTCTCTCTGTCTCTCTCTCTCACTGTCCACTCTGCCTGTAAAAAAAAAAAAAAAACCTTTGCCCAAATCTGTTTGCTGTGCACACCCTGAAGGGAGGGTAGCAGAAGTGCTGGTAGCCTGGACAGGATGGAACTGAGTTAGGCAGGATCCCATTTCAGGCAAGCCCTTCTGGTGATTAAAGTTTGGATTGGGTACAACATCAAGGCAAGGGGAGGGTGGACTGGCATTCTCTCCTGCCAAGGTGGTAAATGGCATAAAATCAGCAACATCTGGGGAACAGGTAATCTTAAGGATCCTCTTGAAAGGCAAGAAGATCTTTGCTGGAAAAATAAGGGGGAAAGGTTGTTCTAGGCAGAGGGAACAGTGTAAGCAAAAGTGTAGAATAATGACATAGTAAACCAGCCTTGGTCTCAGGACCAACCATACACAAGAGCCTTCCTTTGCAAATTGCAAAATAAATACTGCCCCTGTGGAAAGACAGAATTCTTAAAAAACAATGTCCTCTCATAATTGACACAGTAAAGCAAAAGCACATGCTTTGGGAGGATGATTTACAAAATGTTTTTCCTTTCTTTAGGCTAATTCAGTCCTAGGCCGGTAGCCTAGAGTTTGGCAAACAGTGTAAGTGAGCTTCCAGCTCCCATTCACTGCTCAGTGCACAAACATCAGGGTCCCACTAAGAAGCCTGCAGCATATTTAATTTTGTTATAATCCATGCCTCACTTGGAAAACTCCAATAGTCTTGCTATTTTCTTATTTCCATCCATGTTCCTTGTAATCCACCATCTTTGTGGCTGCTGGATGAAGTTTCTAAGTACAAATTTGATCGTATTTCCATTTCCCTGTTTCTTCTTTGACAATTGTTGACTATTATTTATCAATTAGATCCAACATACCCTTGTTACAACAAATGTTTGCAATCAGTTGTTTGTAAAAAGTGTAGCAATTATTTCCTTTCCTGTACCCACACACCATTGTAATGTGACTTTACAGCTCCTTCCAAGAGATGGGGCTTATTTTCTATCCTTGGAATCAGAGACTCTGACTTGTTTTAACCAAAGGAACGAAAGGGTGACTGTTATGAGTTTAGGCTTGCATGATTGAGATCCCTGCCTCTGCCAGGTGAACAAGCCTTAGTGAGCCTATTGAAGGATAAGAGGCACATGGGCCAGGGGTGAGTCAGCCTGGGTGTCTCAATGGAAGCCCTAGAGAATTGAGAAAGTCCAGCCACTATCAGACTGTACATCTGCACCTGTTTGCAGAATCATGAGAAATTCCAGCCTAATTCACCAGCCATAGAATTGTGAACAAAATAAATGAAGGTTATTTTAAACTAGAGATTTGAGGCTGTGTCTTACTCAGCAGTAGTTAACAGATACACCTATCTTGGCATGAAATACACAGCTGCTAAAATACATGGACATATCGTTTTACAAAGTCAATAAAATGTCCTAATTATACTAAGAGAGAATCAGACAACAATCACTTATGATAAAAGAATATGAGCTAAGTTCTCAAGTACATCTAGCAAAAACGTAGCATAAAATGGTAAGGAGGCTGAACCTACACTAGAACACTATGAATGTGAATCTATCAGCAGGAACAATTCAGATTGATATAAGATATTGGAGTGTCAAGCACCCAGATCAGCAGTGGGCCTTATAATTTTCAAGAGGAATAATTCTGGGCCATGTTTCCCTTGGTTTATGTAGTAATTACTTTACTGGAAACTTTAGTGTCTCTCTTTCTCTTTTTGTTTTTCTAAAGGTTTTATTTATTTACTTGAAAGAGTTACAGAGAGGCAAAGGCAGAGAAAGAGAGAGCAAGCTAGAAAGAGAGAGAGAGGTCTTCCATCCACTGGTTCACTCCCCAAATGGCCCAAACAGCTTGAGCTGGACCAATCCGAAGTAAGCAGCCGGGAGCTCCCTCCAGGTCTCCCACATGGGTGCAGGAGCCCAAGCACTTGGGCCATCGTCTACTGCTTTCCCAGGCCATAGCAGAGAGCTGGATCAGAAGTGGAGCAGCCAGGATTTGAACTGGCACCTATATGGGATGCTGGTACTACAGGTGGTGGCTTTATCCGCTATGCCACTGCGCCAGCTCCAGTTTAGTGTCTCTTAGGATCACAATTTCTTTGTGTTTTTATCTCAAATAGAGTAGGGGTCGATGATCACCGAATTATAAACATCTTGTTTAGCTGCCAGAATTTTTGGATCTTAGAAAGCCATATGTAACCAGGTCAGTTTTTTGCTGAGAAGCACTGCTCTGTGTGCATTGAAGGATGTCTGATCCTATTCGCTCACATCCAGTGAATGTCAGTGACTTCCAATTTCTGTGCCAACAAAAATCTTTCTTTACAAACTGTTTCAAAATCATTTAGCTCTTAATAAAAGCACTACTCAATTAAAGAAAGTGCTAGAACTTGCTGCTGTGGCTATGCAGTAGCACTTGACAGTGCCCTGCCTTAGGATGGTCTGTTCACAGACTCTTGCTGCAAAAACTGAGCTCTTGGCATTCATGAGCCAGCTTGGTATTCCTAGAAGCCAGAAAGTGAATGCAATATGGAAATTCAGTACAAATGTTCATTGACTTACCATGGGGGTCACATCCTGATAAACTTACCATAAATTGAAATATCATAAGTCAAAAATGCACTTCTACCATATCCTACCAATTCATATCTATTCTACCTATTCATATCCTACCAAACATTGTAGCTCAGTCACACAGCACACTGTAGAGCATTAGCTGTGTACTTATAAAAACAGAAAGACACACAGGTACTCTGACAAGGAGAAATCTCCTATCAGTTGGTTCACCCCCCAGATGCTCACAACAGCCAGGGCTGGGCCAGATTGAAGCCAGGAGCCAGGAATTCAACTCAAGATTCCCACGTGGTTGGTGGGGACTGAACAACTTGAGTCATCATGGGCTGCCTCTCAGAGTGTACATTTGCAGGAACCTGGAGCAGGAGCAGAGCCAGGACTTGAACTCGGGCACTCCAATTCAGGATGCAGGACACCTAGTGGTGTCTTACCTACATCCTACCTTCTGTGTTAAATCCACTAAAGAAATCTGATTGCTTATTCTTGTGAGCATGTGGCTGATAGGAAGCTGTGTTCACTGTTGCTGCTCAGCATTGTGTGAGAGAATCGTATCATATATGCAAGACCGGAAAAAGATCAAGATTCAAAATTTTAGGTGTGGTTTCTACTGAATGCATATGGCTTTTGCAACATTGTAAAGCTGAAAAATTCCAAGTAGAACTATTATAAGTTGAGGTCCACTTGTATGTTACAGTTCACAAGAAAAATAAATATTCTACCTTCTTGGGAGAAGTATTAAGAAATTATATCATTATTAAAAATAATGATTATGTAAGTAAATATAGAAATTGTAAAGTCGGGTCAATGGAATAGGTCCAACTGAGAGGAAAAGTCAATGGGAAAATGTGGGAAACAGAAAGATTTTTAATAAATAAAAAACTGTCATTAAAACTAATCTATCCATTTATTATAATTGGACTATGTGGGCTAACAAACTGGAATGACACATTATGATTTGATTTAGCTTGAAATAAGTAAGGAAAAAAAGGAACAGTATCTAAAAAGTCTTTTGTGAAAACTGGCATCCAAAGTAACATTTGTTATTTGTGTGAATAAAAAGTTTATGTAAAGGTTGAGGGCAGAGTAGGGTGCTAAGAATGGCTTATTGAAATCAAAGCTCTTGAGTAATCTGCATAATAATTATCCTAATCATTTTCCTACTAGAAAAACTGATGATGTGTAGACTTCCCCATGACCACATGGTGAGTCAAGGGAACAAGGAATCAAATTTATGATTCCCATTCCCAGACCACCACTTCATTATTCAAGAAGACCCAGATCTACCACTCATGGGAGGTTAGCCCAAAGCTCACAAACTAGGTCGCTGGGTGAAGTGCAGTGAAGCTTTCTTTGTTTCAATTTACAGGATGAAATGATGGGCATGGACCTGGTAAATTGTGCTTGCAATTATTTTCTTAATTATAACTGCAGGGTAATTTCCTCAGATAGGGTGCATAACACAGGAAGATTTTTTTCCCCCTTCACATTAAGGAGTAGGGCAATTGAAGGTCTCCCATCTTTGATACGACATGTTGCTGAGATATCTGATCTCTTCTAAATATAGCACTTGGTGACTTTATGTCATTTGAAACTTTGTATGACAGCCAAAAGAAATGGTAGATTTGATGAAGAAAATCAATTAAACTGGTTGTTGAGTTTCACATGGACAAAAACAACCTTTTTGGCTACACCATTTACTTTCTAATCTGTTGTTTCAGTCTTGTTTATGCACCATGAAATGTTTTTCTGCTTGTTTGTCTCCTAGAAGAGGCTATAATGTAAGAATCTGCTATTTGCTCCCATTTCTCTCCCCACTTACTTGATCAGTGTGAGAAATTATTCCGCTCTGGCCTTGGCTAACACGTTGCCTGTTACCATCGTGTTTAGGGAAAACAGAGCCTGAAAATACTCTCCATTGATTTCTTACGGAAGTAGGGATATGAGAGTCCAAAAAGAAAGGAAAACTCCGCAGGAAACAGGAATAAGAACCCAATCCAGAGCTCGTGCTTGCAGCTGAGAAAATCAAAGATCAATAAAGCAGGAGGACAAAATTAGGCACAACGGGGTGGGGGGGAGTGAAGTGAAAGATAGGCTTGTAAAAACAGGACAGAATGACCATGAGCTACTGCAGGGGAGGGGAGTATGCAGACCGATGTCCTGGGGGAAGGTTAGGGAGGGACCAGGCCAGAGACAGCAGGGCCAGGAGAAAGCAATGAAGGGAAGGCTTTTGTCTCACTGCTCTTCTCCCCTTTTTTAAATTATGGTTTATGTTTCTTTCTTTCTGTTTCCCTATATACACTTCGGTTTCCAATGGTAAAAGGAAGAAGGGAGAAGACAGAGCTTCTGACTTCAAAACTGTGCCCACTTTAAATGATCCTCCTTTAACCAACTTGATACCTGAAGGAGTCCATCAGGAGAAGCCTGGAATTTGTAGGCTAATAAATCGACGTTGTTTTCTTCCCTTGAAAACACACATGCCACTAATTGTTTTATTTCAGAAAGTTCTTTTGGCAATGCTGATTTTATATCCCCTAAGTGCCCCCTAGTGACAAGGTTCAATTTCAAAATTTCTTTCACAGTCATTTTGTTCTGTTTGCTTTTCCCTGAACCAATGTGGCTCTCAGGGATTGATTATAAATCATAATTAATATATTGTCATTAGGCAGACAGGAAAGTTTCTTGAGTACATTTAAAACGTCATCACTATGAGTTACTTTTTTTTATTTACAAATGAATTTATAGCTAGAAAACATCTATAGTCCCCTCTTATAAGAGCAGTATTCTCCTGTTACACTGTCACAAAATAAATTCTTTGGGAACATAATTATTCATGTCCCTTCACCTCCTCTGTTAAGCTGTATTAAGACTCAGATTCCTGACATCATTTATTCCCACTCATCTTGGGAAACAAATAGCACAGATATGAGGAATGCCTCACTGCTCTACAACTCCTTTCCAGCTGTGATTTCTTCTGATCACTCTGATACACTCTGATACACTACTGAACTTGGCATAGAGAGGAAAGACATTGCAATGACAAATACCTAGGCTTTAATTCTTATTGAGTAATTTGTGTGACAGGGCAAATTACGTACTTTATGCTTCACCTGTTCAATGGAAATAATAATAAAAATAAAAAAAGATTGTTATGAGGATTAAACAAGATATTACCGGTGAAGGTTTTAGCAACCTATCTATACTTTTAAGAGCTTAATAAATGATAGTAACTAAGACACACAGCTCAATAATTGGTATAGGATAATCTCATTTCTTTTCTTCTCTCTTTAAAAATGCTTCATAGAAACAATTTTAATACTGGGATGCACAGTCACACTGACCTTTAAATAGACTGTGGACCATGTTTACTTTTAAGTGACGCTATTTTTAGATTCTGTTTAGAATCTAAATGTTCAAGAGCTTAACTAGAATATTTCCCAATCCACTTCTGTTGTATTACTTTTAGCACACTGTCCATGAATAAAAATGAAAATGGGAGTCACAGTGAATTGATTTCATATATCCTTTTAAAGATGAAAAGCTTCTTGAATGTGTCATTCTCATTTATCGGTGAGGAAACTAAGGCACAGAGGACTTAGATCAATTGGTGGCGATGGGGAAAGGTCAGCCCTCCAGAGGACATAATGACACCTCTGCAGGGGGCAGGAGGAAGGCCCTTCTTCTAGATACACACCTCCACACTCCAGGGGCTAGAAGCTTAAGAACCAACTATTTGTGCCCTTCAGCCCAAGTCACTGATACTGATGAAAGTGTGTTGAATCCCATTCCTTAACTGCTAGTGGGATGTAAACAGTCAGTGACCTTGAGTGAGAACCAAAGTCTAGGGCCAGCACTGTGGCACAGTGGTTAACGCCCTGGCATCTCCACTTCGAGACCCGACCGCTCCACTTCCGATCCAGCTCTCTGCTATGGCCTGGGAAAGCAGTACAAGACCGCCCAAGTGCTTGGGCCCCTGCACCCACCTGGGAGACCCGGAAGAAGCTCCTGGCTTCTGGCCTTGGATAGGCGCAGCTCCAGCCATTGTGGCCATCCGTAGAGTGAACCAGCGGATGGAAGACCTCCCTCTCTTGCTCGCTCTCGCTCTCTCTCTCTCTCTCTGCCTCTCCTTCTATGTGTGTGTAACTCTGACTTTCAAGTAAATAAATCTTCACAAAAAAATCTGGTCTGTCCTCTTCTGTATAAACCAAAACTAAGCTTCGGCTTCAGATCAGCACAGCTCTGGCCATTGCGGCCAACAGGGGAGTGAACCATCGGATGGAAGACCTCTCTCTCTCTGTCTCTCCACCTCTCCTCTCTCTGCATAACTCTGACTTGCAAATAAATAAATAAATCTTTAAAACAAACAAACAAACAAAAAAGAACCAAAGTTTATTACGTTTTCTTTTAGTTATATTTCTGTAACTGCATAAGATGAATAGCCTCTATTTCCTTTTTTAGAATTTTTAGCTTCATAGTTTAAGTTTTCTTTATTTCCACTTCTATGCTTCCATCACCCATATACAGACTTAGTTAACAGGAAAATTGATCAGCATGAAGTTTAAAGGATTAGTATGCAATTGGAACTTTCTCTCTGACATAATCAGAATTGAAAGATCCCAATCAGGGTATCCTAGGAGACAGAGGTTTACTTATTTTTCTTATTTATTTATTTGCTTAGGATCAAATGCTCATTGATGAATCTCTATTTTCAGAGATGTTTAAAATTTATGCTCTAGGTGTTGGTGCTGTGGTGCAGAGGGTTAAGCTGCTGTTTGTGACCCCAGCATCTCATATCAGAGTGCCAGTTCAAGTTCTGGCTGGTCTGCTTCTGATCCAGTTCCCTGCTAATGTGCCTGGGAAGGCGGTGGATGGCTCAAGTGCTTGGGCCGTGCCACCCAGGTGGGAGACATGGATGGCTTCAGACTGGACCAGCCCTGGCTATTGCTGTCATTTGGATAGTGAACCAGCAGATGGAAGATTTCTCTCTCTCTCTCTCTCTGACTCTTCTTCTCTTTGTCTGTACTTCTTCCTTTCAAATAAATAAATAAGTCTTAAAAATAAAAATTTATTCGAGGTATATTGAGTATATTTGATATTCATAGAAGTTCACAAATTTTGATGAACTTGATGCGCGGAAGTACTTTCATTGTTCTAAAACCTCTAGCAATGTGTAGGCCATGAAATGAGTTTACCACAGTTTCTCTATCATATGAATTTTAGTTGTAATACTGCTTGGCCAGTTTAATTACTTTTCATTCGCTTGATTTCACGTGTGCTGGAGATCTCTGGAGGTCTCCAGCTCTTTATCCTCATAGCATCATGTGTGTCACAATCATGGTTTTAGTTTTACTTCTAAAACCCATTTCCCACCTCTGGTTGTAGTTCTTTCTTTTGCCTGATCATTTACTACCGCCACTACTCCCCCATTCCAAGTTCAATTGATTGACATGATCGGTTTTCAGTCTTCCTGAGATTGCTGCAATTGTCAGAGGCTATCATTGCTCAGGCTGTAATGTAAAGACTACATTGAATGGTCTAATCTCCCTTATCTAGATTACATGAGAGCCAGCAAAGCCAAGTGGATGGGCAGGTCTGTTCCTGGAAACAGCACGCTGGTGAATGGGCAGAGCTGGTAACCTAGTCATGACAATATCAAGTATAATCCAGAAGTAGAAAGAGGGCACAGTGTTCTTTCTTTTCTTTCCTTTCTTTTTTTTTTTTACAAACAAATCAACAAACAAACAAACAAAAAATCTCACTGTTTATCTGCCTTTGCTAAAAGAAAAAATATTTGAGATCAGATATAAGAAGCAAATCATTCAAAAAATCCCCACACAACAATCCTCTCAACCTCCCATGATGTAAATGCACATACTTTACCTCATTAAATCCTCAAATGTCGCTCCCCCTCTTCGTGGAGGAACGACACTGGACCCTGCGCTGTTCTTTCGTCTGCTCGGCCCTCCCCGGGTTTGCTGCTGGTTCTTCCCGGGTTGGCTACTATCCCTTCCACCTCCGTGGAAGGGCAGTTCCCCCTGGCCACATTCCCCACTTCCGCAGGGGAGCGGCACACTGCCGGCCGGCTCGTCTCGGGGGCTGCACAGGTGTTCCTTCAGCTAGATGTTCCCCATAGATGTTCCTGGTGCATGCCGTCTCTCTCCTCCTTTATAGTCCTCCTCCGCCAATCCCAACTCGGCTGCCCACACGCCGAGTACGCTGCTCTCCAATCAGGAGCAAGTCCTACAGTTAATTGGTTGAACTGGAGGCAGCTGTGCGGAAGCTGTTTACTTCTTTCCCAGCGCCATATTGTGGGAGAGCAGATGCATAGAATAAGTCCTAATTCGAGTAACTTAGTCTAGTCCGGATTGCTCCCCACACTCAAAGCCTTCTGTGTCACGGATACTTAAAAAAGAACAGATTTCGTATAGTTCATAGAAACAATTTTAAGAATACGATATTTCTTTTCCTCCCTCTCGTCTTCCTCCTTCCTTTCTTTCGTTTTTAGTTTTTGTGATAACAAATTTTTAATTTACTTTATAACTGCAAGCTTAGTGCTCCACCAAATAAAGAGTTCAACAAATCAAAAGTAGAAAGATGACTGTTCATCAGGGATACAGATAAGGGTTATAAACAAAAACCAAGTCCCACAATGTCTACTTCACTCATACACATTAAGTTTTTTTTTTTTGCTCTAAATATTAGCTACCACAAATCAGAGAAAACCCCCAAAAAGCAAATATCACAGTATTCTTTAAACACCCCAGTCCCTGCTGTGTGTGTGTATGCATTCCATGGAGTTTACCTCAACCTCTGAAATCTGAAATCCAATATGTACAATCTTTACTCTGGTATCGATATTTCCTTGGTGGAGAAACTCATCAAATTGTGGATTCACAGAAATATGAACTGTTGACAATATGTTACTACTGTATGAATTTGTTCTGTTTAAGCATTCCCTTCAATTGTGTAATGAAATGGGGGTCTCCTTTTGGAGGAAATATATTGGTGAATGTGGGAGTGTTTTCAAAAAGAAGGCAGAGATCTCCTCCATTTATGTGTGAGCTTGTCCATGAGAAGTGATGGAACTTTGGCAGGTTCAAATTATTTTTGGACATTTCTCTGTAACAGTTGATTATTCCTATGATTTAATCATACAATTATACTGCACTTGACTCACCCAAAGAAATAAGAAAATTATTTATCTACATTTTTGTCAATTAAATGCTCAGTGCCTGCCATGTAGTTGGCATTCCATGATCATGGCTATATGAAGAAATGGGTGGATGATGCTTTGGCTACATGCTATCAATTGTATGTATATATTTTTGTGTGTAGCACAGTAATCCAGTTTAGGTTGTGTTTCCATACAGACCAATTTTCCATGCTGTATTCTAGAATTGGCTGTACTTACAACCATGCTGCTAACACATGTCCTGTCAACTGCAGAAAGGCTCATACAAAAGGGTGTGGACATACGAGAAAATCTATCAACCTTATTGCAAAACCTAAATCAGGATAAATTGCTACATGTATCTATTTGGGAATCACTAATCCCCCAAATCCAGGAGAAATACAAGGAGAAATATCACAATTGATCTGCTTGTGGAGTCAGCTAGATTGTTGAGATACACTGTTTGCTAAACTTGTATTAAAATTGACTATACAAATGCAATCTTTTCATACCCATTGAAGTGTAAATAGAATCAAGAGACCATAGGGAAAAAACACTCAGGTCACAAGTATCTGCTCCAAGAACTTTCTCATAAACCAACTCCAACAAAATGGTCTTCTATGACTTTAAAATGATTTTAAGACCAGTTTTACAGGAAGCAGGTATTTAACTTAATGGCTAAGCTGCCAAAGTCCTGTATAAGAATATTTAGGTTTGATTCTCAGATCCAGCTCCTGACTCCTGCATCCTGCCAGTGAAACCCTTGGAGGTATCCATGGTGGCTTAAATAACTGATTTCCTGCCATCCACACTGGAAGGTTTCTGTCATGTTTCCCCCAGGGCTATTACAGGCATTTAGGGAGTGAACCTATCTGTCTTTCTCTGCCTTTAAGTAATAATAAAGGAAAGTGTATCAATAAATGCAATTATTATTTAAAAAAGTTGGTTTACCTAATAACGTATGATGAAAGTGCCTGACAAGATTTTAAGACTGTCTTTGCTTAACAGCTGCCACCACTCCCCAGCTGGAGTCCACTAGCTCTTGCAAAGCTCCACAAGTGCCTTTAAGCTTCATTTCAAAACCACTTATACAATCTTTCTTTTTCCCAATAAAACTCCTAGCCTTTCTTCATTTTTGGGATATGCCAGAGACCATCCTGGGATGTGTGCGTGTGTTTGTGTGTGTGTGTGTGTGTAGACTGCAATCCTAATTGTTTTTTCCTCTAATTAAACTTTTTATACTTGGAAATTTATCTCTATTTTTATTTGACTTTGACACTAGAATTTAAAACGTGTTGAAAATAGAACTGAGAAAATTTATGAGGTCAAAGTTCACATTGATAATAATGAACATAAACTTCTTAATCTTTACCAGTTCTGTCAGAAGGAAAACGAAGACCAGCAGAACTCGTAAAAATCACCCACTGTGGAGAGGCAGCCTGATTAAGTGTGGGTAATAAGATCTGGTACTAACTCATGTGAATCCTTGATTATTCAAACAAATGGATGCAGAGCCCTTCAATTTCTGCTGTGGGAATTAAACAAAAATATTAATGATTTTAAATTCTACATATGTATTGTTCTCTCAGTCCCTCTTGAATAATTTAGAAAAAAGCAGAGCACAAAGAGGTTCAAAGACAATAGGTTATCTTTACTTTTCATGCACATTTCCCCTTAAAAGATGGGCAACCTATATATGGGAAATTTGAAGTGTTTGGAAGGATTTTAGAGATAAGGAGTAAAGAGAAACCCTATTCAGCAAGAATCTTTGAGTTTTACTGTATATCAGGACATATGTTAACTGATGGAGGTTGAGAAGATATGTCAAACAAAATTACCCAAATGACTCTATAATTACAATGTGGTCAGTGATAATTAAGGTATCAAAGAGCTGGGAGAGCTCCTTCCTAGTCAAGAGGAGCTGGAAATTTGCCAGAATTTCCCAGAGGAAGGGATGTTTAACCTGAACCCTGAAGCAAAGCTGGGAGGTGGGAGGGAGAGATGGGGTGAGGAGGGGGGACAATTTTAAGGATAAATAAGCCCACAAGACCAAGAAGGATCCTTCATGATCAAGCTGCTGAGAGAAGCTCAGAGCAACAGAAGGGTGAGTGGGTCTGATGGGAGTAATAGGAAGCAGGCAAGACAGATCTCATTGGATCAATTAAAGGAATCTGTGTGTACTTGCAAGGATAGTGGGAAGCCTCTGAAACATTTGAGTTGCGGAGTGGCACGATAAGGTCTGTATTTGCTAACATCCATTTTGGCTGTGATGTGGGCAGTGGGGAAGATAGAAGCCAACATGGATGCAGGCAAAGCAGTTAGGAGGCTTTTTTCCAAAACCCGTGAGAGAGATGTTAGCTTGTATGGAAGGACAGTAGGAGATAGAATGATATATATTTTGGAGGTAAAATTTGTAGGAATTTACCATTAAAATGTGAACTAAAGAGGAGAGAAAATGTCACATTCCATATTTTCAGCAGGAGCAATTAGGTGACGTTATTGAGTTGAGGGAGGCCGGAAGAGGGGCAGGTATGAGGGGAGTGACAATCATAATGTATCAGTAGGAAGCTGTTAATGACTCACATGTTAATGGCTCAAATGGAGAAGGGACACTGGCCTATGTGGTGGATGAAACCACTAGGGAAAAAGAAAGTAGATCTAAAAGCAGAGTAGACCTACGGCAAAACAAGAACTTACTGTGTAAAGTCCAGACAGAAGGAGATTGCTCTTTGAAGGGATGAAGATGGGCTACAGTCATAGGGGGAGGAGGAAGTTCAATTTTTCAAGGACAAAGTAATGACATGAAGATAGGTCTTTTTAAAAAATGTATCTGTGAAAATGGTAGAAGGACAGACTTAAAGAGAGGAGAGAGAATAAAATTGAACTTGCAAATAAGTAAGAGAGTAGTTCCCATCTTCTGGTTTACTCCTCAAGTATCTACAATAGCTAGGGCTAGGCCAGGCCAAAGCCTGGAGCCAGGAGCTCAACCAAGGTCTTACATGTTGGTGGCAGGAATCCAATTACTTGAGCTAACATCAGTTGCCTCCCAGGATATGCATTAGCAGGGAGCTGGAACTGGAAGCAGAGGCAGGATTCAAATGCAGGCATTTCCATATAGAATATAGGTCTTAATCACTAGGTCGAGATGCCCACCCCATGAAGCGTCTTTTGAATTCAACAATAGGGAGATCATCAACAAGAGCAAGCCAGTGGAGTGGTTGGGGCTGAAACCAGACTGGAGTGGTCCAGGGTAAATGGGAGTCAGGGGAGAGGAAAGGATGTAGACAACTCTTTTGATATGCCTGACCAAAGGAAAGATCTATATCTGGAAGGGACAAAGGATTCAGGGAGGCAATTATTTATTTAGTTTTAAGGAACAAAATAGGATGTGCAAATACTGACAGAAAGCAGTCCATAGAGAAGATCTTGGGCATCCGGGAAGAAGAGTAACTCATTTGGGGAAAGACAGACAGAGGTAGGACCCAGAGCATAGGTAGAACAACTCGCCGTTGTGGGAGTGGGTTCCCTTCCTTGATGGTAACAAGATGGAAGGAGGGGAGAATGGGAGATGAAGCAAACTGGCCTAGAGAGTCAATGGGAGTACTGGAGAAACCGCTCAGCAGATGCCTTTTATCAGCTTCTCAAAACATGTAGCAAGGTAGTAGAGGAGGAAGCAGAGAGGAAGATGGGGATGGGGGGATTAAATGCATCACTAGAGGGTGTATGAAGTAATTATTTTAGAGAATGATCTAATTCAGGACATGATTTGGAATTGTCAAATGGTCTTTTAAGGGTTGACAACAACAATCAATTACAAAATTTCAGCTATATGTCCTTAAAATATTATCAATTCATATGTGATCCTCTTAAGCATGCAATATTAAAACCAATCATTTGAAATAGGGTGGTCTGATTAATCTGTAGTTGTCTACAACTTAATAGGTGTTTTGGCTTTGAGTAGACCTCTCATAATGGAAAACACTTAACTGGAAAATGTGAAAATTTTTTGTAAGGAAAAAAAGTGCTAAATGAGTTCCTTGCTAGGCCAAGAAACAAGCCTTCTCCCCAAATTGTTCTCTTGTGCTTCTTTTTTTCCCCTACCTACCTTCTTTGTTGCCTTTTTTTTAGATATCTGTTAGCACCTATCAGTGCTGGGCTTTTAAAGGGTTTTTCACAATATTGTCATTTCTAATTGCATCTCTTCTGCCACCATGAAGAGAACTGAGTCTTCAATGGCCCTTCAATATTGAGACATTTCTCAAATGTGTTTTCTTTGTCAAAAACACTGAAACTCCAAACTGGAAATCAAAAGAACCACTTGTAAGAGCTTGCTTCCTCTCTTACTGTGCTCTGCTCTCCCACACATACAGAAATATATCTATCTATTTTAGGTAGGTTTTTGCTCTACACACTAAAGACTTAATAGACTAAAGCAGATCCTGTTGGATTTTACTTGACACTGTGTTGCAACTGTGTACATGTGTATCTGATTCAGTCATGGAACTTCGACTGTAATGCTGAAAAGGAAGTTAGAAACCATTTCATCTCCCCTCCAGCCTGGACCACACTCTAGTTTTTGGATGAGAAAGTTCAAAATGGTTAATTGTATGGACGGAGGAGTCCATTCTGTGAATTGGTGACCTCAGAGCTCTATGAACATGGAACATAACTAATTTCTGGGTAGAGGAAGAGTTCACATGTCCATTTTTCTAACATGGTATTCTCCACACATTGTTGTTATTGAATCCTGGATAATTTGAATTTGTTTTTCAGAATCCTTTGGTTAAAAAAATGAGCATAGATTTTTGGATTAGTGGAGACTGCCAAGTTATCATCAGACCAAGATGATTTAGTTTTAGGATAATTTCCTTTTGTTCAGTTTAGAATTAAAATTTTATAGAAATACGGGTGAAGTAATGCCAGAAAGAATGACAATAAACTTCTGACATGTGGCATGCAATCTGTGAGGGCACTCCTTCACATGGTTCTGTACTTTGGCAAGTAATGCAGTGGAAAATTAAATTAGGTGAGCTTTTAGTCTTCTATGGTTCTGTTAAAAACTATCATCAAATATTTTTTAAAAAATGTATCTTCTGAAATAAACCTCTGAAGTTCTTTCATATTATTGAATTGTGAAAGAGACTTATTCTCATCCTGCGTCTGTTTTCCTTTTCCTATTCTTTTGCCTTTGGTAGAGTCAAATCCATGGTAACTTACTTTGGGTTTCAGATATATACACTTAGTACCATAAGCCTTGGAGGTGAAATCTGAAAGTATAGCTTCTAAATTTAACCAGCAAAAGTAATAAAGTAGTACTTTTATTGTTTTCACTTATATTGCTCTTTACTGTCAGTTTTCTGTGATTTAGACATTGTATATATTTTTAAGAATAATAGATTCTCACTTAAATATAATTTTATCATACTCTGTAATTATTCTCATATATAACATGTACTGGGTATATATTTTCATACAAAGTAAATTTTTCTCTGCACACAAAATTATCCTCAGCAGCTGAAAGCACAAACAAATGTCTTTGGCTTTTGGTCCCAAAGATTTAAGTGATGTCACTTCTCACAGTCTATAGTCTTTTTCCTCACTCCAACTGCTCTCTTTTTGACTAACATAATTTTACTGACACATGGAGAAAAACAACCCCCCACCCCATGTTCTTTTCTTGGGGAAGTTATTGACCATGTCTGAATGCTACATGCTTGAAGTAAGTGTTGGGGTAATTAAGACAGAGGTTATCTATGATCACATGGAATGATCTGATGAACCCATAGGATAAAGATCGGGGGTAGGGTGGGATGGGAGGTGTGTGAGGTTTGGATCTCATAATAGCCTTCGGTTTGTGACTGAACTGTACACCTACTATATGTAGGAGTGTGGACAAGAAACATAATTGCTTTGAACCTCACATTTCTTTTTCTCCACATGAAGAAATAATACCTGCTCTGAAGAGTTGATCTGAGGAATGAATGAGAGTTTCTGACTGTGGTGGATCCTCAAAATACACCGCCGTATATTTTGATTCGGCAGAAATGTCTCAAAGGGCTTGAAGATTCTCCTTTTCCATGTCTGACCGGGCATTTCCTGACTGAGACTGTACAGGATGCCAGCTGCAGAAGCTGTAGTCACTGGCAGGAATTATGGCCAGGAGCTGTTCAGAGAGTAGACAGATGGAGAAAGGGAAGAGCAGCCAGCAGTGTGTGGGCGGTGATAGAAGGTGACAGTCTGCTGAGTCGAAGGCTCTTGGGGTGGGGCCTAGGTGTTCATGGCTTGTGAAGACCCCAAGCAGTTTTTAATATGTCGGGAATGCTCCTGGAGTGGAGTGAAGTAGACAATTAGTGAGTCTCAAAGCCACAGCTAGATTTGTCCCTAGGCCTTTTGGGGATTTAGTATCAAGAGATGCAGGCTGTACAATGTAGTTAACAAAGTAATATAATAATAAAATAACAAGCATATATTTACATGCATTAATTTATTTAAATCCTTACAACAAAATAACTCAGTATTTTATAGAGGAACTAAGGCTTAATGAGGCTAACAACTTGCCCAAGGTCATATAATGAGCCAGGGATTGAGCCTTTCTTTTTTTTTTTTCCTGATTCCAGAATTCAGGGTTTATAATGCCAAGGAGGAAGGTTGATGGTGGCAGAGTAGGGAATAGAGTTAAGTGTTGTCTATCTTTCACTCGGGTTTGTTTCTCCATAATCATTACCATTAACCCAGAAATAGGTGGTTACAAAGCACATTGTGTGGGAAGAGCAAAGGATGACAAAACAAAAAGAGCACTCATGGCTGCAACACAGTCATGCTTCCAAAAACTCAGAGTTCGGCATGTCGAGTTTCTCATGCCTGCAAGGCCATGAAAAGTTCAGTGTGAGTAGCAGGGATGGAGCCCAGGCAGAACCGGAGAGGCAGGGCCAGAAGATTAAAACTTGGAGAGTTGTTCTCAGGCCAAGACAGAGTAGGACAAGAGCACTGTATGTGTCATTCGTGTGAGAGGGTAAGCTGGGGTTAGTGGAGTAAAGGTTGATGGAACTGGAGGTAGGAAGTGGAAACAGAAAAGGGGAGATTCTCAGAAGACAATAGAAGTGGATGTGGGATGATTTTTAACTCATATCGTATGCATTTCTCTTATTTAAAAGTTTCTCAATTTTCAGTAATGAGAAGACTGGAAGGCTTGATGGAATGGCTCCCAGGTCTCTCTGTGTTGCCAGGTGATGAATTCCCTTAAGCTTTTTCCTCTCCAGTATCTACTCAGCAGGAGAGGTAGTGGCTCAAGGAGCCAAATTCCCACAAGGCCAGCAGGTGCCAGCCACTGGCATTTCCTGACAGTCCTCTGTACACTGGATCCTAAGTTTATATTGTTTGGCTTCTACTGGCAATTCCACAGTCTCTTTTGCATTTTAGAAGGGGCAGTGTTGCAAAGAGGAGTGAGGATCCATCTCTCAGTGTGCAGGCCCAGCAACACTTGGAGAAGGGGCCTCACAGATCCATCCAGCTTCCGAGGCTGTTGTATGTCCCCAAGTCCATGAACTAATAAATAGATAAATACATTTCTCTTTGTTAATTACAATTTATGTAGGTATTCATTTTTCACAGAGCAATTTAACATGCAATAGAAAAAATAAGAAATATGAAAACAGTAACAAAACTCCAGAACTCAAGGAAGTAAACCAAAAAGGAGTACTGATAAATAAATTTTTCCCTCAATAGTTTTGAACTTGGGGCTAAAAATCATAGCTAATGGCTACTGTCAAAGAATTGTAGACCATAAAACTAGATATTAAATTAGATTACAAAGGGCAAGCATTGTGGCCCAGTAGGTAAGCCACCACTTGGGGACCCCTCATCTCATATTGGAGTCCTTGGGTTTGAGTCCTGACCCTACTTCCTGCTAATATATACCCTAGGAGGCAGCAGGTGATGGCTCAAGCACTGAGTCCCTGCCACTCACATGAAACACCCAGATGGAATTCATGGCTCCTGACTTCAATGTGGCCTAGCCTTGGTTGTTGTGGGTATTTGGTGAATGTACCAATAGATGGAAGATCTCATTCTGTCTATTTCTCTTTTGTCATTCTGCACTTACTCCCCATGTAGGATCTCTGTCCTTAATGTGTTGTACTATGTGAATTAACGGCATAACTAGTACTCAGACAATACTTTATATTTTGTGTGTCTGTGTGGGTACTAACTGTTGAAATCTTTACTTAGTATATACTAAATTGATCTTCTGTGTATAAAGATAATTGAAAATGAATCTTGATGTGAATGGGATGGGAGAGGGAGTAGGAGATGGGATGGCTGCAGGTGGGAAGGAGGTTATAGGGGGAAAACGCCGCTATAATCCAAAAGTTGTACTTTGGAAATTTATATTCATTAAATAAAAGTTTAAAAAAAGTTTCTAAAAATATAGAAAAAAAGAAATAAGGATTGTATGATTTCAAGTAGAAAGAATTATCATGACACATGCAGTGTATCCAATAGCAAAAAATAAAGAGGTGTCCATAATTTCTTATTGCCTGAATTTGTTTAGTGTATAACATTTTCTGTGTCTGTGTATGTTATGATGACAAATAATTTTCAGAGTATGCTATGCAAGTTGAATATACTATTCATTTCAAGGTTCTGTAACATACTATATTTGACCATTCATTAAGTCATCATGCATCTAATATTCAGCTAACAGCTGTTAATTTAAATATCCACATAATTTGGTTATTTGGTAGGAAAAATTCAACAAAAATAAAAGAACATGAAAGCCACAGCTTGAGTCTAAGGCTCAAAAATATGACATGAAATTTGAACACATTTATGAGTAGTTGAGAATATTTTGCTTCTATTAATCACTAGAGATTTACCTCAAGAAAGGACTCCTTGGTTTAAAAAAATTAGCAAGAAATATTACTCAAAGTATTGTGAAATTAATATTTGGAATTTTCCTACTTGCTTCTGTCTTGCATATATTAGCAGCAAGCGTTGTTTGGTATTTGATATATTATGTAGATTTTATTATTATTATCGCTGAAGACCAAAAGCTTCATTTTTTTTTTTTGACAGGCAGAGTGGACAGTGAGAGAGAGACAGAGAGAAAGGTCTTCCTTTTCCGTTGGTTCATTCCCCAATGGCCACTGTGGCCGGCGTGATGCGGCTAGCACACCTCGCTGATCCGAAGCCAGGAGCCAGGTGCTTCTCCTGGTCTCCCATGGGGTGCAGGGCCCAAGGACATGGGCCATCCTGCACTGCACACCTGGGCCACGGCAGAGAGCTGGACTGGAAGAGGAGCAACCGGGACAGAATCCGGCACCCCGACTGGGACTAGAACCTGGTGTGCCGGCGCCGCAGGTGGAGGATTAGCCTATTGAGCTGCGGTGCTGGCCCAAAAGCTTCATTTTAAAGTTAAAATTATCTAAAAGTACCTATATGATCTGTTAATTTTTTGGAAATTAGCCTCTTTTCACCGTGCCTTTCAAATAATAGTCATATAGAAAATGTTAGCTAATTTGAATTTAATAAATTGCTTGTCAATTCATCTATTTAAAATTGTAAAAGTAGGTTGAGAACACCCTTGGTAATGTCAATTCCTTGGAAAGTTGATGAAAAAAATTCTAAGTTCAATTGTGTTCATAAAATTAAAGAGTTATGATTGTGGTATTATCATAAATAAAATATGTGAATGCAGCAAATATTAAATAATAAGATTCAGGAACTTTGCAATGAGGCCGTCATTCACAAGTCTGCAAGAACATGTGCACTTCATTAAAGTCAATGGAGTGTACCAGTTCATCTTGGCATTATTCATAATGGAAATATTTCAATTTTAGTTAACACACACAAAAAAACTAATTTAAAAGTCAAATGAGGAAATTAGTTCTATGCTCCTATGGTCCAATTCCATAGTGATATCAACTAGCCAAATTTAGCCTCAGGAGGTATGACAAAAAAACAATCTAATACATTGAATGGAAAACCTTTTAAAGAATCACAGATCTGTTAAAACTAATGTTTTTGCAACCAACTCAACAAAAATATATTTAATGTCATAAAAGAGTTCCTCAAACAGCTTTATTAGTTTATCTACAGATTTATTTCCAGATTTTGAAAGCATCAAATCAAAAACTAGAGGATCATGTAAGCCCTATAGTCCATTTCCTGAAAAAATGTTTTAATTGAACAATGATTGCTTGAAAACCATTCCCTGCATAACATTATAAAGATCAAGGAGAAATTTTTCCTGGTTTGCATCTCTTAAATTCTTCAATTGCAGTGAATACTATTAAAAATATATTTGAGACATTCTCTTGACTTCATTTCTGAGGTACACTTCTTTTTTTCTTTTTAAAGATTTATTTATTTATTCGAAAGGCAGAGTTACAGAGAGGTAGGGAGAGAGAGGGAGAGAGAAAGATAGAGGGGGAGAGATAGAGGGAGAGAGAGAGAGAGAGAGAAAGAGAAAGAGAAAGAGAGAGAGAGAGGTCTTCCACCTGCTGGTTGACTCCCCAAATGACCACAACAGCTGGAGCTGGGCTGATCCAAAGCAAGGAGCCAGGGGCCTCTTCTGAGTCTCCAACTTGGGTGTAGGGGCCCAAGGACTTGGGCTACCCTCCAGTGCTTTCCCAGGCCATAGCAGAGAGCTGGATTGGAAGTGGAGCAGCTGGGATTCAAATGGGCTCCCATATGGGATGCTGCACTGCAGGCAGTGGCTTTACCTGCTACACCACAGTGCTGGCCCCATGAGGTACACTTCTTTCTTGCTTTTCAGGTTATTGCTATTCTTGTTGTATCTCTTTTCTTTTAAAACTTTTTGTATCACTCTCCACTGTGGGGGTCATACTTGTTTATCTCTACATCTAATTGGTTGCCATCTATGCAATTAATTTTTCATTCAGTTTTCAACTGAGTTTCTTCCTAAAGATTTATTTATTTATTTTTAAATTTATTTATTTTAAAGATAGAGTTACAGAGAAGCAGAGGTAGAGAAAGGTCTTCCATCTGCTGGTTCACTCCGGCCAGAGCTGGGCCAATCTGAAGCCAGGAGCCAGGAGCTTCTTCTGGGTCTCCCACGTGGATGCAGGTGCCCAAGGACTTGGGGCCATCTTCCACTGCTTTCCCAGGCCATAGCAGAGAGCTGAATTGGAAGTAGAGCAGCCAGAATTCGAACCAGCTCCCATATGGGATGCGGCACTGCAGGCGGCAGCTTTACCTGCTACACCACAGTGCCGGCCCCTATTTATTTATTTATTTGAGAGGCAGAGTTACAGACAGAGGAGTGAAAGACAGAGAGAAAGGTCTTCTATTTGCTGTTTCACTCTTCAAATGGCTGCAATGGGCGGAGCTGGGCCAATCTGAAGCCAGGAGCCAGGAGCTTCTTCTGGGTCAACCATGCAGGTGCAGGGGTCCAAGCACTTGGGTCATTTTTTTTTTTTCGGACAGGCAGAGTGGATAGTGAGAGAGAGAGAGACAGAGAGAAAGGTCTTCCTTTGCTGTTGGTTCACCCTCCAATGGCCGCCGTGGCCAGCGCGCTGCGGCCAGCGCACCTTGCCGATCCGAAGCCAGGAGCCAGGTGCTTCCTCCTGGTCTCCCATGGGGTGCAGGACCCAAGTACTTGAGCCATCCTCCACTGCACTCTCGGGCCACAGCAGAGAGCTGGCCTGGAAGAGGGGCAACTGGGACAGAATCCGGCACCCCGACTGTGACTAGAACCCGGTGTGCCGGCGCCGCAAGGCGGAGGATTAGCCTAGTGAGCCGCGGTGCCGGCCTGGGTCATTTTCTACCACTCCCTCCTCTCTACCCTAGGCCATAGCAGAGAGTTGGGTTGGGAGAGGTGCAGCTGGGACTTGAACCAGTGCCCATATGGGATGCCAGCATCACAGGCAGCAGCTTTACCTGCTATACCATAGTGCCAGCCCTCTAAAACTAGTTTTTAATGTATTTTCATTTGCAGATATCTGACTTGATTGCAAAACTCAAAAGAAGGTATTAAAATTCTCTGAATTTCCTGCTAATCGGGGACTTGTCACCTTTGCATTCTGGCTCTGCTGTAAGCTCAGCGCCAGTGACTGTTTGTCCCATGTTTAGTAGTCCTGATATATTTCTGTCTATGGGCCCTAGTCTTTTAGTTTTAAAAAATTATTTACTTATTTTGTTTGAAAGGTGGGGGAGGGAAGAGGGGAAAAGAGAGAGAGAGAAAGAGGGAGAGAGAGAGAGTCTTCCTGGTTTACTCCCCAAATGTCTTCAACAGCCTACAAATTGCCTGAAATTTAACCCAGGCCTCCCATGTCACTTGAACCATCACCATTGCTTCCCAGAGTGCACATTAGCGGGAAGCTGGAATCAGAAGCAGAGCTGGGACTCAAACTCAGGCACTCTGATAGCGGTGCAGGCCTTCCAAGTGATGTCTTAATCACTGCACCAAATGCCTGCCCCCCTCAAGTCTTTTCAGTGTGAAGGAATACACTTTTCATTTTCCTGAGTCTGAATGATCCCTAGAGAGGGAGTTGTGCACATGCCTGTGCAGGCCTGAACTTTACATGAGAACAGGAAAGGTGAGTGCTGCCTGGTCAGTGTAGGGGCACATGATCAGGTAGGGGATGTTGACCATGAGCCCTATATCTGGCCCTTGCATCGGCTGAGTCTTGTTGGGAACTTCCAGTCACACCTCAGTTTCTCTTGGAGTCTTTCTGGAGGAGGAATACAAGTTATCACATTTTACCCATACTTCCTAATGGCTCTAAGTAATAATGACTTCAGTAATTCAAGGCACAGAGAGCATGATGTAGGGACTCCAATACTGATCTTGAAAATCAGTTTACAGGGGTCAACGGTGCTGCTGCCTACAGTGCCGGCATTACATATGGGTGCCCGTTTGAGTCCTGGCTGTTCCACTTCCAATCCAGCTCTCTGCTAATTCATCTGTGAGAGCAGCGGAGGATGGCCCAAGTGCTTGGCTCCTGCACCCATGTGGGAGACCCAGATGAAACTCTTGGCTCCTGGTTCCTGGCTTCAGCCTGGCCAGCCTTGGCCCTTGTGGCCACATGGAGAGTGAATCAGCAGATGGAAGACCTTTTTCTCTTGCCCTGCCCTCTCTCTCTCTGCCTCTGCCTCTCTCTGTAACTCTGACTTTCAAATAAATAAGTAAAACTTAAAAAAAAAAAGAAAATCAGTTAACAAGCCTGATCAATTATTCTTTTTTTTTTTTTTTTATTTTATTTTATTTTATTTTTTTTTTTGACAGGCAGAGTGGACAGTGAGAGAGAGAGACAGAGAGAAAGGTCTTCCTTTGCCGTTGGTTCACCCTCCAATGGCCGCCGCGGCCGGTGCGCTGCGGCCGGCGCACCTCGCTGATCCGATGGCAGGAGCCAGGAGCCAGGTGCTTTTCCTGGTCTCCCATGGGGTGCAGGGCCCAAGCACCTGGGCCATCCTCCACTGCACTCCCTGGCCACAGCAGAGGGCTGGCCTGGAAGAGGGGCAACCGGGACAGAATCCGGCGCCCCGACCGGGACTAGAACCCGGTGTGCCGGCGCCGCTAGGCGGAGGATTAGCCTAGTGAGCCGCGGCGCCGGCCAATTATTCTTGATACCATGTCTTCTTTCTCTTTGTTAGTCTGAATAATTCCTATAATTCCTATGAATTCTTTTAAACCCTTTTTATAGAATTCCCTGCTCCAGTTTCTCTGCAGCCCACATTACCTGCCTTAGGATGATGTATAGGAACTGGCACTGTGGCAAAGTGGCTAAAGCTACCATCTGTGGTGCCAGCATCCCACTTGGGATGGTTTGAGTCCTGGTTGCTCCACTTTCAAGACAGCTCCCTTCTAATGACCTGGGAAAGCAGTGGAGGATGGCCCAAGTGCTTGGGTCCCTGGCTCCTGGCTTTACCTGGCCCAGCTCCAGCCATTGTGGACATCTGGTGGGAGCCAGAGGATGAAATATCTCTCTCTGTCTCTCTGTAACTGTGGTTTTCTTTCTTTCATTTTATTATTTATTTATTTATTTGAAAGTCAGAGTTACACAGAGAGAGAATGAGAGGCAGAGAGAGAGAGAAAGTCTTTCATCAGCTGGTTCACTCCCCAGTTGGCCGCAATGGCTGGAGCTGCGCTGATCTGAAGCCAGGAGCCAGGAGCTTCTTCTGGGTCTCACATGTGGGTGCAGGGGTGCAAGTACCTGAGCCATCTTCCGCTGCTTTCCCAGGCCACAGCAGAGAGCTGGATCAGAAGTGGAGCAGCCGGGTCTCGAACTGGCACCCATATGGGATGCTGGCACTGCAGGCAGCAGCTTTACCCACTATGACACAGCACCGACCCCTGTAACTGTGCTTTTCAAATTAAATAGATGAATCTTTAAAAAAAACAGCATAAAGGATGACGTATAATTCACTGGTGTATGTGAGATTTGGTGTCCCCCACATTCTCTCATTCTAAGTTTTGGACATTCTTTTAAGACTTTGCCTCAACATAACCCTTGGCCTCCTCTGAGCTTCTTCAGAATATGTGTGTACATGCCCTTCATATTCCTTATGTGAACTGTAAATCCAAACCCAGCCGGCCAGCATCACCCTCTGCCTCACAATTATATGGACCTCTTGTCTTCAGGCATGGAAAGCCAAGA
The DNA here is from genome assembly GCF_964237555.1 of Oryctolagus cuniculus. Lineage (NCBI taxonomy): Eukaryota > Metazoa > Chordata > Mammalia > Lagomorpha > Leporidae > Oryctolagus > Oryctolagus cuniculus. The sequence continues at coordinate 50,669,437 of NC_091441.1, read as the reverse complement.
CACTCTGGGGAAAAAAAAAACCTAAATGAAAGATCTCCACAAGTGAGATCCCAGTGGAAAGAATGGGTCATCAAAGAAGGAGGTACCTTTCTCTGAAGGGAGGAAAGAACTTCCACTTTGACCATGGCCTTGTCTAAATATGATCAGAGTCAGTGAACTCAGGGGGCTTCCATAGCCTTGGCAGCTCATGACAAGAGCCTAGGGTGATTACTGAGACCATAAACAAGAGTGTCAATTGGTTAAGTCAACAACAGGAGTCACTGTGCACTTACTCCTCATGTAGGATCTTTGGCCTTAGTGTGTTGTACATTGAGATTTAATGCTATAACTAGTACTCAAACAGTATTTATCACTTTGTGTTTCTGTGTGGGAGCAAACTGTTGAAATCTTTACTTAATGTATGCTAAACTGATCTTCTGTATATAAAGAGAATCGAAAATGAATCTTGATGTGAATGGAAGGGGAGAGGGAGTGGATAAGGGGAGAGTTGCGGGTTGGAGGGACGTTATGGGGGGGAAGCCATTGTAATTCATATTCTGTACTTTGGAAATTTATATTCATTACATAAAAGTTTAAAAAATTTAAAAAAAAAAGAATTCTGTTCAATGAATACCAGTAGGTGACACTGGTCATTCATTCCAGGCCACATGTTATCAGTCAGTACTCACCATCAATTGGGCTTACCTTCTCTTTTGCTCACCACACCATCCACCTTGACCTGGACCACATTGGCTCTTACCTGCCCAAGGATCTCACTGCTACCATTCCTTCACTTAACAGCCTTCTTTACTTGTTACATGGCTGGTCCCTCTCAACCCATATCTCTGCTAGATACCACTTAGTCAGGTAGGCCTCCATAAAGGAGGTCTTCCCTGTTACTGACTCTGCAACACCCTGGAATATCCCTGCAAAGCATCTGCCAAAGTCTAAAACAATACTTTTGTTACTTGACTCTTTCTTCAGACATTAAACTCCTAGATGTCAGGTACATGGCCATTTGTTCACCACTGTATATCCAGTGCCTAGTACCTAGTGTGGGTCAATAAATATTAACCAAAGGGATGAATATTATTAGATTTTTTATTATCTCTAAGTGAAACTACAGCATAATCTTAGAAAAGATAATGAGAATTTATGTATCTTCTTCTGCATCTGCATCTCTATAGAAAGAGATAGGTAGATATTTACAGAGTAAACATCCTCAAGGCATTATATATTTCACATCCTTGAATCAATATATGAAATAAATGAATTAGTAGAGAGGTTCCATAATCTGCTATTATCCTTTCACAGCAAAGGTGATGACAAAGAAACAGCATGGGCTGGCACCACGGCTCACTAGGCTAATCCTCTGCTTGCGGCGCCGGCACACCGGGTTCTAGTCCAGGTCCGGGCGCCAGATTCTGTCCCGGTTGCTCCTCTTCCAGTCCAGCTCTCTGCTGTGGCCCGGGAGTGCAGTGGAGGATGGCCCATGTCCTTGGGCCCTGCACCCCATGGGAGACCAGGAGGAAGCACCTGGCTTCTGGCTTTGGATCGGCGCAGTGCGCCGGCCGCAACGCGCTGGCCATAGTGGCCACGTGTTGGGGGTGAACCAACGGAAAAAGGAAGACCTTTCTCTCTCACTGTCTAACTATGCCTGTCAAAAAAAAAAAAAAAAAAAAAGGAAAGAAACAGCATGGATTTGCCCCCTCCTCCCCCTCCCCGGAATTGAAATCACTCCTCAAGGACAATGAATAGTGCAATAGAAATCACTTGCAATTTAAAGATCATTATCTAAAGTCATTATTTATAGGACATTCAAATCTCACATTGGTCTTTCCTACTTTTAGTCCTTCAAACCTGATAATTTTCAAAATACCCAAATTTCTATTGCTACTTTGTATTTCTCAGAAAAGGGATAGACGCACCAAGGACACATTTGAACATTAACAAGTAATCACAAATTTTATAAAAACGCAGACAACCCTGTGTTTTAACCATTGTAAATCTGCTTTTTTATCTGCCTAAAAACTATCCTCATTATTATTCCTAATTTAAAAAGCTGCTGTCAGCACTGCTTTTAATCAGAATAGAATAGCTTTACAACCTTGGGGTAATGATATTCTGCAGGTAAGTTCTTAGCTGGATATATGCATTTTAAATATTTTCTGTGTCTGCTTTGCCTACTCATTTTATGAAAATTACTTTTTGATGAACAGAAATTTTTTATTTTTTAAAAGATTCATTTATTTATTTGAAAGGCAGAGATACAAATAGAAGGAAAGAGAGAGAGATATCTTCCATCTGCTGGTTCACTCTCCAAATTGCTGCAATGGTCAGGGCTCGGCCAGGCCGAAGCCAGGAACCTAGAGTTTCTTCTGGGTTTCTCACATGGGTGCAATGGCCCAAGTACTTGGGCCATCTTCTGTTGCTTTTCCAGGCGCATTAGCAGAGATCTGGATCAGAAGTCGAGCAGCTGGGGCTTGAACCAATGCCCATATGGGATGCTGGCCCTGCAGAGAGTGGCTTAACCTTCTATGCCACAGTATTGGCCAGAAATTTTTTATTTTGATCAGAAGAAGTTATTTTTTTTTCTTTTATGATTAATGCTTTTTAGTGTCCAAAGAGATAATTATAAAGAGCCTCTACAATCAGTGGTAGACACATGATCCAATAAAACTAGAAAAGACTTAGACATTCCACCAGATATATACATGAGCAATGAGCCCAAAAAAGATGAGCAACAGCACTGTCCAGCAGAGACATGCAAATTTAAACCACAGTGAATGCCATTTCACACCCACTGTTGGTGTGAATGAGGAATAGCTTGAACCTTTGACATTGCTAGTGAACTGTTTAGCAATTTCTCATAAAGTTAAATTTTCTTTGTGATGTATTAATTCCACTTCTTGTTATTTACCCAACAGGAATGAAAATATATATTAACAAAGACTTGTACAAAAATGTGCATAATTGTTTTATTCATACTTTCCCCAAATGTCAAAAACAGGATAATACATAAATACTCTGTAGTACCACCATGCAACTGAATAACACTCATCAATAAAAATGAGTGAACTGCTAATATATGTAACAATCTCAAGAACATAGCATGTAAAAGAGACTTTTCGAAGTATATGCTATATGATTACATTTAAAAATATCTATTTATTTAATTTCTTTGAGCAGCGAGACAGAGACAGAAACACACACAAAGAAGAATAGAGAGATTTCTCCTATCTGCTGGTTTACTCCCCAAATGCCCTCATCAGACAGGGCTGAGCAGTGACAAAGCCAGGAGCTGGGACCTCAATCCAAATATCCCATGTAGGTGGCAGGGACCCAACCACTTGAGCCCTCATCTTCTGCTTCCCAAGGTGCACATCAGCAGGAAATTGGACTGGGAAGTAGAGCTGGGACTCAAACTCAGGAGCTCTGGATACCGTCATCCCAAGCATGTCTTAAACACTAGGCCAGACACTGTCCAGACCTGATTCCATTTCTATGAGGTCCAAGAATAGATCAAATTAAACCATAGCACTAGACGTGAAAAATGCCAGTACCTGTGCAGTGAGGAGGAGTAGAGGGAAAGCATGTGGGGTCTTGGATTAGAATTGACTGGAGGGGCCATTGCTGTGGCACAGTGGGCCAAGCCTCAACCTGCGGTGCCGGCATTCCATTTGGGCACTGGTTAGAGTCCCATATGCTCCACTTCCAATCCAGCTCTCTGCTATGGCCTGGAAAAGCAGTAGAAGATGGCCCAGGTCCTTGTGCCCCTGCACCCATGTGTGAGACCCAGAAGAAGCTCCTGGCTTCAGATCTTCTCAGCGCCAGCCATTGCAACAATTTGGGGAGTGAACCAGCAGATGGAAGACCTGTCTCTCTCTGCCTCTGCCTCTGCCTCTCTGTAACTCTGCCTTTCAAATAAATAAATAAATATTTTTTTTTAAAAAAGAATTGACTGGAAATGCAACTGAGATAACTGTTTAGGGTGTGAGATCCAACATCTTATTCTGGTAGCTGTTGTACTGATGCATACAAATATCAAAATTCAATAGACTGAACACTTCAGATTGGTATATTTTATTGTGTATAAATTGTACCTCAACTTTAAAAATTAAGATATTCTATTATTTAAAAAAGACTTTATCACTAAACACCATTCAGAATATTTACCTACTTTCTAAGCATGAGAAACATTTAAAAAATTCTTGTACAATATTCTAGAAACCCAGCTGATCTTATTTACAGAGTATAATGACATGAATGTGTCTCATTTCATTAGACTAAGCCTCAATTTATTATGAAGTTCAAAAAAAATAAAGACTTATCAAAAAATAAAAACAAAATCCCTGGATCAAGTTTAAATTTTCAAAGATGAATGTCATTGCCATTTTATACCAGCAAGGGGAGTAGTTACACTTTGAGAAGAATTCCATCTCTAGCACACTGAATTATTCTATAGGTCACTTTAACAAGACTAAAAAAATTGACTTTGGGGTGTAGCCACAATGGAAATGACAGATCATTTTAATGCAAGAGGAAAAGATTGGAAACCTTGACCCTCTAGATTACTTCAAACCTCAATGAGAAGGAGAAAAACACTTTCAAATCTGCTTATTAAAATAGTATGTTCTTGTAATTCAAACACTGGGAAAATATTTAACAGAACAGCTAAATTAACTGTGGGATGCCACTTTTCTTTGTTAATTATTTCTATACAAAAATAATAATGTACAACTCCTTCCCCTACAAAAGAGAAAGAATCCACTAACTGCAGTTTCTTTTTAAGGCATGAGAAGGACAGCATCAGAGTGTGCAGAATTTCTAAGTTGTTTGAATATCTGGAGTTCTAAAAGTAGGTAAGATTGGCAAAGAGCATTTTCATTTTCCTTACAGGATAAGAGTTTTTCAGCTGAGATTGCTAGGCCACAAATCTAAAAGTTTATGCTGCATTTTTTTTTAAACAAGAAATATCATCAGGTTCATCAATTCTTTTAAGATTTGTAAGGCTTCATTCTCACATAAGCTCAAGAAGGTTGTAGGAAAGTCTCTAACCCTTCTTACTAGCCTTGGTAATCCTGGATTTACAGAAAAGAATGTTCAGGCTGACAATGGGTAGCCTGCCCCTAGGCATGGGAGGCAAGTATAGGGCTGCCAATCTCAACCTTGATATTAACACAGCAGCACTTCCTTTTTAAAAAAATGTTTAAAGGTGAACAAATCTCATGTATTCATATATACAGATCTAGGAGCATAATAACGCTTTCCACCCTACCTCTTTCCCCTCCATGCTTCCACCCTCCCTCCTCCTTCCCTTCCCTTCCCTCTCTTTAATTTTTACAATTATCTACTCTCAGTCTATTTTATACTCATAAGGTTAAACATACACTAAGTAAAAAATTCAACAAATAGTAAGAAGAGAAAAAAGCACCACGTTCTTAATTTGCCACATTCACCAGAGAAGCTGAGCACAGCAGGAATCAGCATTGTGTACCCAAGAATATACCCCAAAGCATGTCTTGTATGGGATTTGGGTCCCCACTCAAGTCTGGGAGCCCCGTCTCTCCAGTCTGCTGCGCTCCTGAATGTGAGATGTGCCTGCCTCCTCTGGAGCCCAGTGAGCACAAGGACACTCTGCACAGCAGAGGGCACCTATGGAATGCAAAGCTCTAGGGAGTGACCAGGTATGCAGACTCAACTCCAGGTAGCACCTGCAGTGGTTGGCTGGGAGCAACTCTTCAAAAATCCCACTCCACTGCAGTATGTGCACAAAAGCAGCCCCCCACTCTGGAAAGGTGTGTCTTCAACATGTAAAACGTTTTACCCCGACTATATGTGTCCTATTCTGGTACATAAACCCTACCCAAAGGTTTTCTTCATGAATTCCAAGGAATATTTTTCAGCTCAAAAACACTGAGAAATGACATTGCACTCACAGAATAGAAGGAAAGTGGTTTCTTTTGTCTCCATACGTGGAGGCTTTCAGAAGTATAGGATGTAGAGTTTAGGAGATTTGAGGTGAACGTCTGATCCAGATCCCTATGTCTGAGCTGTTGCAGTCTGGGCTGTATTCTCACTGTCATACTCACAGGATTGACTCAAATTGACCACTGATTCACTGTACAGTAAAGGATTTTTAAGTAACAATGAGAAGAATGTGTAAACTAAATGCTACTGCACACACATTCCTAATTTTGAGTTTACCACTAAATGGACGTGAGTCTTTTGTTCTTCAAACTAAGTGGGAAATAGACCAAAAGACTCTATCTCAACAGCTACTAAGATTTTAATATATGAGCTATTGAGATTGTGATATATGTAAAGAGTAGAACTGAGGGAAAAGAAGAAAATATACAAATAACCCAGAAAGAGGAGAAATGCTATTTAAAGGAAGAAATGGAAGGAAGGTGTAGTTAGAGCCAAAGAATTGAAGTGGATAGATGTTTATCTCTGCATTTTGTCTTCAATGAGAGGTGAGATTCTCCCTCTGGCAGATGTAGGATGAAAGCTGTACATGAACCAGGTAGGAATAAAATGGTAGCTGCAGAGGCCATTGGGGTCTGGTTGGTATGGTACAGGTGACTGAATCACATGCAGGACGGGACTGATGTGCATGTGTGGTTTGGAGGGAGAAATCCCCACTGGAAACAGAATCAGGAGAAGCAGTTTTTGGTTCCTCCTACCAGGTGGAAGGCAGGGCTGCCTTTCAGCATGGATTGTGCTGTGTAGGGAAGTCCCACATGTGGGGAGTGGGGATGCAGTGGTATCCTGGGACAATCTACACAGTGGTAGATGACCACAGCTGAGTGAAAGTAACATACAGGAAACAAGTACTTGGAGCTGAGTTTTACCTGATTGATGTTGATATTCACAGGGGAGGGAGAAGAAAAAGCTTTGTGACTGTTCAACCCCTAATGAATCTCCAGAGTTGTATTTTCACAGGAACCTAGGATTTTCTCTGAATTTCCCTGATATTTAAGATATTACTCATGGACAATTCCTATATTCTTGAATATAGATCTTGAATAGTTATTAGCACCTTGCATTTAGTATATCCTTGATGGATAATCACTGAGTGAGTGAATCAACCGTGTTCCCAAATGAGGAATGTGTCTTCCATTAATTAAAATAGGAGTTAATAATGTGCAAGAAATTGCCTATATTTTCTTTATTACTGCCATTTGGCAAATTGAAGACTAGAGCTCTAGCAATTCGAATCTCCCTCTGAGGTGAGTTTAGTAACTATCAAGATAGATTTGGCAGCTCTCTTTTGGAGCCTCCAAGGCTCATTAAGCATTTTAAGAGGACACTGGACATTCTCTTGGTAGCTGATGCTATAACCCACTTCCAAGTGTGCGCAGAAGTGCAGTCGCAGTCTGCCTATGGCAACCGCAAATTCTGTGCTGAGGTTTAGAACTGGTTCTATTGGCACAAAGGATAGGTAGCAAGCAGTCTTGCTCCTTTATCAGTGGCTCAAATTCTACTTTTCTGTTCCAGAGGAGATGGGAAACACTTTTGCTGTCTCTTGTGGTAGGAAACAACAAAAACCCAGGTGGGAGAGGTGGCTGGGAACAGGCTGAGCAGTGCTGTCAGCCAAGGGTGGAAGGTGAGAGAACAGGAGGGACAGTTAGACACCTGGCTGACCACTGTCCCACTCAGAGCAGTAGCCCTCAAACTGGAGTGCAGCTGATGGTGAGGGCATCTGGCACTAAGCCTCTGGGGTAGGTCACTTAAATGACAATGACAAAAGCCTTACAATCCCAGGCTGCTGACTCTGAATAGGAAAGGCACTATTCAGCCAACAAGTATTGAGGCTGGAGAAGATCTCTAAACTTCTGAGATCTACACTGATCAACATTTCCAATTGTACCCACAATGGCACTGGCCCTCAGCCTCTAGTGTACCTGCTTGTGTCTTCCTAGATCACCAAATCATCATTTCGGCTGTTGTGAAGAGCATAAATATAAATATGGCTGTACCTGCAAAGTCCTATTTCCAGATGAGTTCTTAATTATGCTTGGAAATGCTTTTACATGCCTCTTTCTTGTTTTCCTTCCCCGTTGCAATTTCTTTTCTCTCTCCCCAGAGGCAAGTTCTTATTCACAGAGGAATAACAACCTAGTAGCTCCTGCTCATAGAGCACCTTTTATGTGCATACATAGCACATACTGGTGTTTCATGATTTCAGTAACCTGCGTAAGCTGCACAGTTGTATCCCTGTTTTATATATAAGAACCCAGTGAGGTCACTCCTTATATGCATTCTGGCCACTGTATTAGGCTGTTTCTCATGATAGAATATTTTATAGTTTATAAAGTGCTGTCACATTATACATTTTTCACACCTATGAATTCACTATTATTGTTTCCATGTTACAGGTAGTAACACTGAAATTTAGAGAGGCACATTCTATTATTCATGGAGGGTGAATTGGGATTCAAACTTGTGGTCTCCTTTTCTATATCTCAATGGTATAGTGGGAAGAAAATGGAAGCTCTGAGACATAAACCCACCTAGATTTCTTTATATCCACATTCAAACATATATATATATATATAAACATATATATGTATTTATAAATACATAATATGTGTATTTTATACCCATCTTTTCCTCCTGTCTCAGGGAGAAGCTGATTCTATTCTGTGTTTACAAGTTTTCTCCTTTGTCCCTGAGTGGTCTTGTTTATTAGCATGTCTTCACATTTCAACCTTTTGAGTTGAGCACGAGTTATTGTTTTTACAACCAGTTAAAGGGCGTCTGTTATTGGTCACATATGTTTCTAGACATCAAACACCGCTCTTCACCCACTAGGCACTCCACAATCCTAAGCTTGCTGTTTTTCTCCAGCAATCCATGTACATCTAGATCTCCATGCTTTTGTGTTTTTTAAATGTGTTCTCTTGAAATACCATCCTTTCCTCTACTTATTGGAATTCTATTCCTTAAGAATCAGCTCAGAGGTTATATCTGCTATGATTATTTCTCCTACTCCTCTGATGAGATTTAATGATGTATTCTTCATGTTCCCAGAACACTTTGCTTATTGGGAAATACATCACTTATTACACGAGGAAATTATTACTAATGAAACTGTCTCCATTTCAGTATGAACTGATGGGCTGCTAGCACAATGAAACAAGAAGAGAATTATATTTATTGCTATATCCCTTGATGTACTAGGCACTGCCCTTGGCTAAATGATTGCTGAATGAATAAAAGAATAAACAAATGAATTGTGACTCAGTTTCTATTCCAATTTTTCCAAATGCCCCAAGAAAGACGTGGTCTAATTTTGATCTTTTTTTCTTACCTCAAACCTTTGCTTTATGCTGGGAATTTGTCTTGTTTACTTTGTAAAAATACTGAGTTTCAAATGAAAAGATAAATGAAAAAGGAAAGGAAATGATCCATAATTTTCCTTGTGAAGGTAAATACACTGCTCTGATCCAGGTGATCAATGCTATGAATAAGCATTCAAACATTAAATTTTACATTTGCAATTTGTAAATGTAACTTAATAGGAATTGATCTTCTCCCATTAATAAATTCTTATGTTCACATATTACACAATAGGAAACTTCATTTGATTGGAATAATGAGTTTGGAAAAGTGGGGAGGAAAAGCCAGCCTGAAATGTGGAAGTCAGATTTTTGAAGGCAATGCAGTTTTATTTCTTTCAATACTACAATCTGCCAATAAAGCTTGTCTAAGGAGACAACCACTTGATAAAATGGATCCTTATTTTACAGCTGAATCTTTTTTGTCTAAGGTCCACTTATGCTAAAGCTGTGCAAACAATGTGTTCATTTAACATGGGTTACAGTGGTCTCTATATTTTGATTATCAAATCCATTCCTTACAGACAAATCAAAGGTAAGTTTCAGCTTAGTCTAGACCAAATGATGAAAAACTGTGAATCAGCAGTATCTGAGTTAACACATTTTTACTGCATTTATAGACGAAGACATTTTGAAAAATAAATATCCTAAGGAAAACCTTAAAAACAAAAGTAGAAAAATGCAAACTTTTTCAACTAAGATAAACATTAATTACTCATCAAGTTAGATATAACTGAAATTGATCTTGGAAACTTTTGATTTTTTTGTAAATTCCTGGAGGGCAAAGATTCTGGTCTGTGTTTTTCTCCTGACCCTCCAAGATTTTATACAATCTAATAGTGCCATCTAGCCTGTGCTTTCTAGTGATGGTTTTTGTTACTGAACAGGTGCTTAAAAAAACACTGTAAGGTTTTCATCTATTCCAGTTGTTGGTTTGCTTATGTATACAATACCTGAGACTCAAACATTATGAGAAGGCTACTCACTGATTCTGGGTACAGGTTGCAGATAACTCATAGGCCCCCATCCTGAAAAGAACAGAAAGAAAATTTACACTTGTGGAAAGCCAGCATATCTAAAGACGTCTGCAAAACTCTGTATACAAAGATGAGTTTAAAGTTCTCATATTTTATTTGAAACAAGGGAAATTGTGGGAGAAATACATTATGTCATCCTCTATGTCTCTGGGTTAAAAATACAGAGATGACAGGCTTGGGGTCACCTAGTAGGAAATCTGGTATTACTTTCAATCTGCACACAAGACAACTAGGCTTTGTGTCTGTGCTTTGGATGGAGCTGAAAACAGATGGGGTGAGTGCAGTTGGAAAACAGTCATTGCAAGGAAGATGATTTCCCTTGATTCTTCATGTTCTACTCCATAACACACCAGTGTGTTAATATCGTTACATTTTCCACTTAGAATCTTCATGTAAAATTGAATACCTAGAATATATACCTTTGGATAAAATTGGTTCTCAAGATAGAAATATCATGCGCATCTCCTGCATAGAGGATCATTGGTCTACTATTGGATACTTTAGATTGGGAAGCTCAGAAGAGTGAAAGAACTGAAATTGAACGTAAAAGAAGACTCTGAGGGAAGCAATCTCATGAATATCTAAATTACCCTGAAATTAATTGTAATTTATTCTGTAATGAGAATTGTAATAAAGAAATCTTAGAATTTTCCTTGAACTGGTGATTCCCCAGCCTGATATTCAGGAAGAGCTTCTTTCTGGCAGATGAAGTAAGCCAGATGTAATATAGTTTAGTCATTTTTTTTTAAGATTTATTTATTTGAGAGGCAGAGTTAGAGAGAGAGAGAGAGAGAGAGAGAGAGGAACAGTGTATTTCTACTTATTCAACTATTCTACTTGTTCAGTTGCTGGGAAGAGGCCAACTTCCACCTATCCTAGGAATCTGCAAGAGATAATTACATGACTCTGTAGCTTTTGGCTTTTTGGGTTACACAGTTCAAATTCTCCCCTTAAGTAACATATTCTGAATAAAATATATATTATACTATGCCACATTATTTTTAATATATACTATACAACTGTAATATAATATATACTATAATATATAGTATATTATTATTGGCCATTGTAGTCTATATTTTATACATACATATGTAATATTTTGCTCTCTATGTGCTTTTCATTTAAATAATTGTTGATAAAAACTTGAGGGGCTGGTGTTGTGGCATAATGGGTAAAGCTGCTGCCCACGACAGTCATCCCATACAGGCGCCTATTTGTGTCCTGGCTGCTCTGCTTCCCATCTATCTCCTTGCTAGTGCACCTGGGAAAGCAGTGCAGATGGCCCAAGTGCTTGGGCCCCTGCAAGCACTTGGGTGATCAGATAGAAGCTCCCGGTTTCAGTCTGGCCCAGCCCTGGCTGATGCAGCCATTTGGGGAGTGAACCTGTGGATGGAAGATCTCTCTCTCTCTCTTTCTCTCTCTCTCACTATCTCCTCTCTCTATATATAACTCTGCCTTTCAAATAAATAAAATAAATCTTAAGGGAAAAAAATAAAAACTTGAGCAAGTAGTGAATTATTCAGCGCAGTAGTTAAGATGCCACTTAGGACATCTGCATCCCATATTGGAGTGCCTGGGCTTGAGTCACAGCTCTGCTCCCAATTCCAGCTTCCTGCTGGCTCAAGTCACTGCCATTCATATGGGAAACCTGGTTTGTTTCCAGCTCCTATCTTTGGCCTAATCCAGCTCTGGCTGTAGTGGTCACTTGGGGAGTGAACCTGGGATGGGAATTCTGTCTGTCTCTTTCTCTGTCTCTTTGCCTCTCAAATAATTTTCAAAAGCATAAAAAATCTTACATTGAGGTGGTATGGCTGAAGCAGTGGCAACATAAAATCTCTGTTTTCTCTTGCTCCGTCTAAATAATCCACTCTCACTGTGGTTCATTTATAATATTGTCTTTTTAAAATCCCAATTAGGATAAACATCTTATTGGTTCCTTGCCCAAAGACATTTGTCCTAAGCACTTAATTTTACACAGATTCTCAGTGAAAAATATAACTGTAGATTAACACAATCTTTCACCAAATTTCATTCACTCTAAAATATACTAGTTTATACCTGCATCAAAGAAATATTATTCTATCTTTTAAATGATTTTAAGAATACAACTGAAGGCTTTTTGAATAGTGTTGTTATGAATTTCCTAGTATAAAGTATCAGCAGTCTTCTTGATTTAGTAATTTCTGCATTTTGGATGAAGGTATTTATAAGTCATTTATATAGCTCATCAATATGTAATAGGTCCTTTAGTACATCTGATCCCCATGGGTTGGAACCTGATATGTAACCCACTGCTGCAACCCACTTTAATGTAATTGCAACTCTATATTTACCTGTTCACCCATGTAACAGTAGTATGATTAAGGTCACACTTTCATGGCTTAGTGAAAAGAATATCATTTAGGCTAGAATCCAAAATCTTCCCCCATAAAAAATTGATTTTATCTAGCATATCATCATTATGTAGTCTGCCCATTAATCATGGAAGTAAATTAAATTGGTGTAGAAAAATAGCTATTCAAAAAGTCAAGTGCAGCTGCTTCCTTATCTCTTAATCTGGATAGTTGCTTATTGATTGTATGAGTGATTGTTTTAATCAGGTATTGCTTTTAAGGTCTCTGGCTTATAATATCAAGGCATTTCCTTAGAAAATGTGGACATGGTAGGCTCTTTCTTTCATCTCCATGCTGGTTCAAATGTAAAAGCTGTGCAACGTAATCTGCCAATTTCTAATGGGTCCTTGGAAACCTGGCATAAGGACATGTTAATGAGAGTGTACTCAGGTATTGGGTACTCTTCCCTGGTCTGCTTTGGCTGTGCATCCAGAACAGACTGAAGTATATTCATCAAATGCATGTTTCCCATGCTATATAGTAAACCTACTGAACACAGGTTTATAACTGTAACTTCCCCAAACCTAGTTTAGTGCCATGCAAAGTAAAATACATATCACATTTAACTTTTGAAATATATTTCTTAAAGGATCTGATAAAAAGATATGAAAAGTAAATGAAATTTTTGATTTTATGTATCCTCTCCTAAGGAAACATGTATTTTTCCACCTTCATAGTCTTATCTGTAAAGTGTATACTTCTTTACACGTTTTGATCTTCTAAATCATTGCTACTACATTAATATTTTAATGTAGTGACTGTCCAGGATGATTGTGTGACTCAGTCCACACAATCAGTGTAGACTAACTGATTAGCTATGTGGTCATACATTAAATAACTATGACTGTTTCTCCATCATCAACTATAAGCATGAATTTAAATGTCAGCAGTGGGGTTTTGCCTCGCATCACAGAAAGTAATTTGGCTTGGCCAGAACCACTGAAATTAGCCAAAATGTGAATTACATATCTAGTACATATATTCTTGTATTTAATATAGAATTAAGACTTAATTTAGTGGCATATGCAATCTAATCAAAGGGAATCTCTCCTCTTTATCCCTTTACTTTATTCTGAGCCATTTTTTGTTGTCTGTGGTGAAGCATGCTTCATCCGTGGAAACTTGGCATAAACACCATAATAAATGAATAGGAGTAGAACTTTGATGGAAAATTCATTTTTAAAAACATTAGCATGTCATTGAGCCCTATCATAAAGGTTGGAAAACCTCATGAAGCATGAATAACACAATGGGCCAGGTGAGAGAACACAATATGACCAGCGTGTACCTTTCCCAAAAGAACTCAAAGTAATTCTTGATACCTGATAAATTAATTAAGCTATTTATCATAATCCTTACCTAACAGGAAATATAATGACAGGGAGAGGTGGAGTAGCATCTAAGGCCACTGGCAATTTCAATTACATTTGAATGGGCAAAAACCTTGTTTTCAATGAATCAGGTGTTTCCTCTTCTGATCTAACTTTGCAGAAATGAGATAATAAATACTTTCTTAATTTTACACCTATATATTTGTATACAAAAAGTTAAAAATCACGAACTTCAAATCTTTTGCTATCTAATATTTGGTTGTTGGATTTAAAGTTATCCCAATACTTTCTTTCAAAATATTGATTTGGTCTAACCTTTATCATTTTTTCCTTTCTTGAAAAATTGCCTGGATGTACAATTATTAAATCAATAATAACCACAAGGAGAACTAACATGTGCTGAATGCTTATTAAATATCAGATAGGCCGGCGCCGCGGCTCACTAGGCTAATCCGCCGCCTTGCGGCGCCAGCACACCAGGTTCTAGTCCCGGTCGGGGCGCCGGATTCTGTCCCAGTTGCCCCTCTTCCAGGTCAGCTCTCTGCTGTGGCCAGGGAGTGGAGTGGAGGATGGCCCAAGTGCTTGGGCCCTGCACCCCGTGGAGACCAGGAGAAGCACCTGGCTCCTGCCATTGGATCAGTGTGGTGCGCCGGCCGCAGCGCACTGGTCACGGCGGCCATTGGAGGGTGAACCAACGGCAAAGGAAGACCTTTCTCTCTGTCTCTCTCTCTCACTGTCCACTCTGCCTGTCAAAAAAAAAAAAAAAATACCAGATATATTGTGGAGTGCTTTATGTGAACCTTATCTAATTTAATACATAAGAACTCCATGAGACTACTAACAACTGCATATGAAATGTAGCTACATGCTTTGTTTCTTAAATAAATCACACCAATAATCATCAACTATATTTGCCAATTACATTTCTATTAATAAGAAAAAGTTACAAAACAGAATCCTTCCAGATTTGTTTTTCTCTAATATTTTACCATTATCTCATTCCCAACCAATTCTATATAATTTCTTTTTAGTAAATGAACTTTGCTGCCTTTTGAAAACATTTTTGAGAAATAGCCATTCTCATTTATACACCCATGACATTGATTTACATAATTGATTATTTAATAGATTAATTGTATGAACAATTACAGTTGACACAGAAGGTCTGGGAATTGTGGGGAGCAACTCGGACTAGACTAAGTTACTGGAATTAAGACTTATTCTATGCATCTGCTCTCCCACAATATGGCGCTGAGAAGGGAGAAACAGCTTCTACACAGCTGCCTCCAGTTCAACCAATAAACTGTAGGACCTGCTCCTGATTGGAGGAGAGCAGCATACTCGGCGTGTGGGTAGCAGAGTTGGGATTGGTGGAAGAGGACTGTAAAGGAGGAGAGAGACAACATGCACCAGGAACATCTGAGGGAACACCTGTGCAGCCCCCGAGAGAGCCGGCCGGCGGTGTGCCGCTCCCCCGCCGAAGTGGGGAATGTGGCAGGGGGAACCGCCCTTCCACGGAGGTGGAAGGGACGGTAGCCAACCCGGGAAGAACCAGCAGCAAACCCGGGGAGGGCCGAGCAGACAAAAGAACAGCGGAGGGTCCTGTGTCGTTCCTCCACGAAGACGGGGAGCGACAGGAATGAATACAACTAACTCTTGGTCCATACACATCTCTACAAGTGGAGGCAGGCTAGAGGACACCTGGTGCTGAGCTGGGTGTGAGCATCAGTCAGTAGGTTATGTTGGGGGCAGAGAGACTTGCTCAATCAGGAAAATCATCTAAGAGGTGGCCAGTGATAAATAGTAATTCAAATGAGAGAAGTTGAATCTCACCATCCATTTCCTTCTGAACTTTGGGGTTTTGCAGGTTCAATTTTTTTTCTTCAAGTCTTTCTTTGGCTAAGGCTAAGCATCAGTTTTATCACATTTCCTAGTCTCCTAGATGGGATGATTTTATAGTAGTCCTTTAAAATGTCTCTGAATATATATGTTTTCCCATTAAGTATTAATGATTTCGTTTATGTTAAGTGCTTTCTATTTTTTTTCCTTGCCATTTTCCAATCTATTACCTTCTAGAAGAAAATTAGGAACATATGATTTCTGTACCTTCAGAAGGAATTCATAAAAAGGTTAAGATCTCAAATGGTGGGGCCAGTACTGTGGTGTAGTGGGTAAAACTGCCACCTGCAGTGCCAGTATCCCATATGGGCATCAGTTTGAGTCCCAGCTGCTCCAGTCTGATCCAGCTATATGCTATGGCCTAGAAAAGCAATAGAAAATCCTTGGGCCCCTGCACCCATATGGGAGACCCAGAAGAAGCTCTTGGGTCCTAGCTCCTGGCCATTGCAGCCATTTGGGGAGCGAATCAGTGGATGGAAGACATCCCCAACCCCCACCTCTGCTTCTCTACAACCCTGCCTTTCAAATAAATAAATAAATCTTTAAAAAATAAAATAAAAAAATCTCAAATAGATGTCTTTTCAATGAAATTATGCTAAATTTTTCAAAATGCTTGCAAATGGGACATCATTTTTCTGCACTTTCAAAAATAGCTATTTAGTTTTTAACTGATCTGGTTTTCAAATAATTTCAATCCTATGATTATATATGTTTTTTGAATTGATTTTTTTAAAAAAATATTTATTTATTCATTGTTTGAAAAACAGAGAGAGAGAGAGAGAGAGAGAGATGTATCTTCCATCTGCTAGTTCATTCCCCAAGTGGCCAAAATGTCCAGGGGCTGGACCATGACAAAGTAAGGAATCCTGAATTCTGTCTGGTCTCACATGTGGGTGGCACCACATGTGGTAGCACCACGTGAGTGGCAGGAGCCCATGTACTTGGGCCATCATACACTGTTTCCGCAGGCACATTAGCAGTGAGTTGGATCAGAAGTGATGCAACCAGGATTTGAACCCTTGTTCATATGGGAAGCCAGCATCAAAGTGGCGCCTTATCCCACTGCACCACAATGCTGGTCCCATGTGGTTGAGTTTTAAAGTGTTCTTTGTACCACAGAGTATCTTGTTTCAATATCTTTTTGGAAGGGGATTATAAACAATGGATTAATTATTTACTTTACATGAACCCATAGGTAAAAAGTTTATGGCTTAGTTCATTTTATAAACATTGTAAACTTAGTTAATTAATGAAAAGGAAATACAGCTTAAGAAAGAGAAGTAGGGGGAGATCCAATGCTAGCATTTGTGTTGAGTGCTTCTTTTGAAGGCATCTTGCATAAAGATGAGACTTATTTGAGGGAAGCAACTTCCTGTGCCCTAGTAGCTGCTAGATTTACTGATGCTGGTGCCAGTCTTGTGTGTGAGAGGATCTAGAACTTTATAACCAGCTTTTTATAGAATAAAAATAAAATTATATCCAGGGAGAGTCTGAGATACACAACTAGCCCAAGACGCAGTCTGTAAAGTGAGAACAGTGAAAAGAGACGGGAAGTTGGAGTTCCAGCCTGCTCCTCAGCTATCTCATGGGAAACCCATTCACTCAGCTTTTCTATGCCCTAATTCCCTTACACACAAAATGTCTGAATCTCCATTTCACATTTGAGAGTGTAGGAAACAAGGAAAAAAATAAAATGGGTCTTCATTATTATACAGTCACCACGTTTTACATATTTATGTGTATTTAATTCCCAGGGCCCCAAAGTGGTCTCCTATGTTACCTTTTGCAGTCCTCAGAGAAGTTCCTTAAATTTTATGGGTCTAGTGGCTGGAATGCTAGCCTGCCTTCATCCCACTGTGTCATCTCATCAGAAATCTCGCTCTCTAAATTCTTTCACTCTCACCTACGCTTGATTCAGTTCCAAATATATGTATACTCTTAGCTTTGACCTCTCTTGAACGTTGATTCTGTTTCTCCAAATTCTAGCTCCCACATACATGTCCTATTATTGGATCAAATGTAGGTAGACTTGAACTAAACTCACAATCCTTTTTCCCAAACCACCCATCTCTGAACTTGCAAACATATGTGTATTATACAGCATTCTTCTAGCCATTCAGGTGTGCAGCTTTAACATCCTGGGGCCATAGCCTCCCTGCATTTGCTTCCAGACAGTCACCTTTTGATCCTTTCTTTCTCTTTCTCATACTCATTCTTTCTTCTTTTTTTTTTTTAACACCTCAGCATTCCAGCCAAGATCCTTAGCACATCAAAGTCTAGACTATTGCAACAGTCTCCAAACTGGTATTCCTTATTTCAGTTTCCACCCTTATCTTAATTTGTTAAATAAGTTTTCTAAAACATCGTTTGCCCATCCTAATCTCTTCCTCAAAAATGTCCATTTGCTTCTCCCTGTTACAAGATCCAAATAACTCTGCATTCAACACTCACTAAAATATATATGATCCCTGCTTACATGTGGAATTCAGAAATCTCCTAAGCCAATTCTGGAAGTCCCCCAAATAGACAACATTCTTTTCTATACCCACGCCAAAAATAGCTAACTAACTCTCTTCCTTCTGCTCAAGGAAGTCTTATTCCTTCTCCAAGATTTAAAATTGAGGCCTTTCATCTATTAATGTCCAGAGCAGTCATACCCTGAAAAGCAGTAGTTACACTTCATTTCAGAGATAGTTAACAGCATAGGAGTGAAGAACATGGCTGGCCAAGCCCTCTAACTGTATTACATCATTTGTTTATTAACCTTATCAGGCGAGCATTATCACTATCCCTCCTTTTAGGCGAGAGTGTGGCTCAGGGTGCTTATTAACTTGTCTAGATTGGAAAGCTGCCAGGTGCTGGATTTAAACTCAGGTGATATAACGTCCACGTCTCTACCCTTTATACGACATAGTGGATCACAACTTCTGTTGCTTTAAGAGTGTTCTGTGTCAAATGTCATTACCACATGGAATTTTGTTAAGGAGCAGCTCTTTGTCTCTGTCCCCTCCATAGCCTGTGATTAGAGACATCCTTTATGTGCAGCTTAAGCCATCCAGGAATAGAGTTTAGCATTAGCAAGAACAATAGCAAGTCCCTGAGAGTGTATGCTTAAAGCACACACAGCCATACCCTCCTTCCTAATCTTCCTTATACTCTGATGAAAGTGTTGCATGTTTTACAGATCAGAAAAGGAGCAAACAATACAAATATCTGATACAGTTCTGTATTTCAGAATGTGGGCCAGTGAAGAAAGGTCTTTCAATGTTAAGAGTCTCCTTCCCTCCCTCTCTCCCTTTTCTTCTTCTTTTGTCATTCACTTAACAATATTTACTTTATGCACACTCCATATCAGCTCAACAACCCCCCGGATTTGGTATGAACATTTCTATCCCATGCTAAAAGGTAAAGGCAAATGGTATCAAACAATTACCAAAATCAATAAAGGAGATTGCTAAAATTTATTGTAAATATACCATGAGCTAGCCATTAACCAAGGTTTTGGCAGGTATCATCTCAGTTAGTGTTTATGATGACTCTGAGATGAAATATTATTATTTGCATTTTATGTATAAGGTAAGTAAGCTGAAAGAAGTTAAGGTCATATTACTTACATGGGGCCCAGCAAAGATCGCTCTGCTCGCATTTTCAGACTAGAGACTGAACTCTTTTATTTTTACTTTAACTTCATTTGAAATGGAGGGTGAGAAGATGACAGAGCAAGAGGGAGCAAGAGAAAGGAGAGAGAGAGAGAGAGAGAGAGAGAGAGAGATTCCATCAGTTGGTTCACTCCCGAAATGACTGGACCAGGTGAAACCAGGATCCTGGAATTGCCTCTAGGTCT
Source organism: Oryctolagus cuniculus (assembly GCF_964237555.1). Lineage (NCBI taxonomy): Eukaryota > Metazoa > Chordata > Mammalia > Lagomorpha > Leporidae > Oryctolagus > Oryctolagus cuniculus. Next base: position 50,649,607 of record NC_091441.1, on the reverse strand, counting down.
CCCATATGAGTGGCAAAGATCCAAATACTTGTGCTGCCTCCCAGAGTGTACATTAGCAGGAAACTGGATCAGAGTGGAGGTAGGGCTTGAACCAGTCACTCTGATATGGGATGTGGATGTCCCAAGTGGTATATTAACCGCTGTGTCAAATGCCCACCCCTGAACCTGTCCCCTTAACTTTTATACTTGACTCCAGGAGTAGATATGGCTTCCCAACATACAGAAAGCAGAAGCAAAATGAGCTGCAGTTCCCTTGAAAAGCACACTGTAAATAGTAGCAGGACACAAAAGGGATGCTTCCAATATCATCACAGACTTTACCCGAAAGCAGGTGTGTGATCTTTAATAAATTAACCTCACAGGGTTTTATTCAATTCATTTGTAAAATGAAAAACTAGCACCAAACAATCTCCAGAATTCCTCCCAGGCACAGACCTTCTATTATTCTGGAGGCAGCTGTGGATCAGTGAGCCAACACTGATTTTGGAGTCTGAAGAATTGAGTTCCTTTGAATAGCCCAATGCCCTTGCTGCCAGTCCCTGCCCCAGTGGTCTGCTTCTATCACTTCTGGGTTGCTGTTTGTTGTCCCTCAGTTATCTGAAAGACACTCACCCAACCTAAGCAATGATCTTTCTTTTTGCCACAGTTTTTCACAATATGCAAGTACTCAAAATAAAAAGTTACAATTTCTGAAATATTGATTGTACCACTCAGTGGCTGTGGATTTTGCTCTCTGGATATGAGACTTGCACTCATGTCTAATAGTGTGCCTGTTGAAGATTCTGGCTGAGAGGTGCTGTGATGATAAAATAATGTACCTGATTTGGAAGAGCATTTGCATTATTCCTTCCTTTCTCTGCATTTTTGGAGCTGCTTTGCTAACCAGCATTGTTCACATGAAGCCTTTTTTTAAATTTATTTTTTATTTTTTTGACAGGCAGAGTTAGACAGTGAGAGAGAGAGAGAGAGAGAAAGGTCTTCCTTCCGTTGGTTCACCCCGCAAATGGCTGCTACGTCAGCTGCGCCGATCCGAAGCCAGGAGCCAGGTGCCTCCTCCTGGTCTCCCATGTGGGTGCAGGGCCCAAGCACTTGGGCCATCCTCCACTGCACTCCCGGGCCACAGCAGAGAGCTGGATTGGAAGAGGGGCAACAGGGACAGAATCCGGCGCCCCAATCGGGACTAGAACCCAGGGTGCCGGTGCAGCAGGCAGAGGATTAGCCTAGTGAGCCATGGCGCCGGCCCACATGGAGCCTTTTATTTTGATCTTGTTTTTGCACTATGGCCTTTTCAAGGTAATCTAATTTATTCTCTTGACTTCAGAGAGGACTACATTAGCCTTGGAGATACCCAAATCTGAACTGTGTCCTCTGATGACCTTCAGTCTCAAGTAAGAACATGCTCAGTGCACATGGCCTTAGTTTTTTCATAAGCACCCGTAGAGCCTGTCTAATGATGAAGTCCTCCGCTTTTCTTCCAAACATGACGCTGTTTCAGGGCTGCCCCTCAGGGAAGGCATCACTCAGTCACTCAAGTCAAAGACTTCAGAATTTCTCTTGTGTTCTCTCAGCACTCACATGGCACCAATAACCAAGTCCTGCTTACTGTTCTTCCTTCAAACATTTCTCAGATCCACTCACTTTCCCCACTCCCCACTGATTTCATTCTGGTTTATGCCACCATCATCGCTGAGTCTGGACAACTGTAAGAGATATGTAAGAAGCATCCTCCCTTGCATGAATAATAGTTATTTCAAATTAAAGATGTATAAGATAGAAATCCCCTTTTATCCTCAGCACCTTCTCTTCCCCAAATTGGTTCCCTCCTGTTCTGCTACATCTGAGCTAACAGTATTATTCAGCAGCTTGCTCCAGCCCAAACCTACAGTTATCCTTTCTCTGCCTTTTCTTATCCTCCCACATCTAATCTATCACTATGTGCTGTCAGTTCTACTTCAGAAATACATCCTAAACATGACAGCCTCTCATTATTTCTGCTGAAACCATACCAGTCTAGGTCACTTCATTTTTCTCCTGGTTTACAATAACAGCTTTCCTAAATGGTCTTCCTATAGCCACTGCTTTTTTCTTTCTCTAGAATGCCTTCAAAGTCACAGTGCTTACAAAAATCATCTAATTCCCATGCTTGAAATTCTCCACTTAATTTCCACTGAAATTATTATAAAATCTAAACTCTTATACATAGTCTGTAGGGCCCCACCTAAACTGTATGTTGCCTGCGCACCCACTGTTGCCTAGTACACTCCAGCCACACTCACTTTCATTCTTGTTCCTTCAATGCATCAGCACCTCATGCCTCAGGGCGTTTGTGCTTGCCACTCATTCAGCTCCTGGATCTGCTCAAGGTTCCTTATCTTCCAGGATTCAGTTCAAATGCTGCTCCCCGGAGATATCATCCTTTTTCCACTCTAGTTATCATGGAACCTCATCTATAGCTACACAAAATTCAGTTTTATCTCTTCTAATGGGATAATGGCTAACTGAAAACAGAAAAAAAAACATAGCCTACTGAAGCAAGTTGTCTAAAATTAGAAAAGAAGTGTAAATATTTTAAGTGTCTTTTTGAGATACTGATGTCAATCTCTTTAGATTGACATTGAGATTGCTAGATCACAAGGCAGTTCTGTTTTTAATTTTTTTGAGGAACTACTACTGCTTTGAAAAATGGCTATACCAATTCACATTCCCACCAACAGTGTACAGGGTTCCCTTTTCTCTACATCCCTTCTAACACTTATTATCATTTGTCTTTATTTATACTACTCTAACAGGTGTGAGTGATATCTCATTGTGAGTTTTATTTTTATTTCCCTGATGATTAGTGATATTGCACTTCTTTTTATGTACTTTTTGGCCATTTGTATGCATTTCTTTGAGAAATGTCTATTCACTTTTTCGACCATTTTTCTATTGGGTTGTTCAATTTTTTGCTATTGAGTTGTTCAGTTGCTTATATAATTGCAGCATTATTCAGAAAAGTCAAGATATGAAAATAACTTAAATACCTGTCAACAGATGGTTGGATAAAGAAAATGTGATCTCTTTATCTATTTCCATAACATGTAATATTCAGTCTTAAAAAAATAAGGGGACAAGTGTTGTGATGTAACAGGTTAAGCTGCTGTTCAGGACACCAACATTCCATATGAGTGCCTGGGATCAACTTTTGTCTCCATTTCTGATCCAGCTTCCTGCTAATGCAACTGGTAGGAAGCAGATTAGAGCCCATGTGTTTGGATTCTTGCCACGCACATATGCAATCTGCATAGAGTTAGTGGCTCCTGGCTTCAGCCTGGCCTGGACCCAGTAGTTGTGGGTATTTGGGGTAGCGAACCAGTGGATTAGAAGATTCTTTCTCTGTTTTTCTGTTCTGCCTTTCAAGCAAATACAAATGAATAAATGCACATTTTTTAAAAAGAAGAAAATTATGCCATTTTGAACTTGAAGGACATGCTAAGTGAAATAAAGCAAACACAGAGAGACAAATACTATATGATGACACATGTTGAATTTAAAAAAGTCAAACTCAGAGAAGTAGAAATTAGAGTGGCAGCTGCCAGAGGACAGAGGAAATGGGAGCTGTTAGTCACAGGTATAATGTTTTGGTCATGAAGCATAAATTCTGATGTACAAAGAATTATAATGGTAACTGTAGTCAATAATATAGTATTGAATGCTTGAAATTTGCTAAGAAGGTAGACATTAAGTTTATACACACACATACACACACACACAAAAGGTAACTATGTGAAGTGATGGGTATGTTAATTAGCTTAAAATGGTGATTCTCTGACAATGTACAAACATGTCAAAACATCAAGTTGTATTCCTTAAATACATACACTTATTATTTGTTAATCATACCTCAACAAAACTGGAAACAAGTTTAAAATAAAAACTCTGCAGGTTACATATTATATCTAAATTCATGTGCAGATTCAAAAGTGCATGCATTTCACAGTGCAACAGTGTCCATGATATTTTGAATACACATTGGATACGGACAGTGTATGATTAAAATAGATGTAAACAGAAGCATTTGAAGGGACCTAGAAGACGTATCAGTCCTGCTATTTAGGTAAGTTCCTAAATTTCAAGGTGATCCATTGACTTCCATTCCTCCATTGTTTCCAGTTCATGAGGGCAAAAGAAAGATATTTGCCTGAAGTCCAGGAGATGCAACCTGATTCCCATGGAGATATAATGTAATCTGGAGTTGCTCTGTAGGGTTTCTATAGAAGAAAAAGCAAAAGTAAACTTGCTTTTCTTCTTAGCTTTCCAACAATTTATTATGAAAATCTTCAAACATACAGAAAAGTTGAAAAGCTTCATTTCTTAAGATCATGTTTCTCTCTACTTCAGATAGTGCCAGGGGTCTCAAAACTTCCTACTACCTCCTACTGACCAGGACTGATATATTCTAAGTTTCTCATTGCCTAGATAAAGGTCTGGACCAATGAATGAGCAGTTTTAACATCTGATCACCTTATTACTGTAATTATACCTGTAATTAGTCAACCTCTCCTGGTAGATTAGAACTTGACTGTTCATGATCATTCAAAACTTTTTACCTTAGTGTAGTAATAGCACTTAAGACAAGATCTGCCCTTTCAACAAATGTTAAATTATATAATAAATGTTGGGACTGGTGCTGTGGCACAGCAGGCTAAAGCCCTGGCCTGAAGCGCCGGCATCCCATATGGGCACTGATTCTAGTTCTGGCAGCTCCTCTTCCAATCCAGCTCTCAGATATGGCCTGGGAAAGCAGTAGAAGATGGCTCAAGTCCTTGGGCTCCTGCACCCTCATGGGAGACCCGGAAGAAGCTCCTGGCTCCTGGCTTCGGATTGGCGCAACTCCGGCTGTTGCGGCCATTTGGGGAGTGAACCAGTGGATGGAAGACCTCTCTCTGTCTCTACCTCCCTCTGTAACTCTGTCTTTCAAATAAATAAAAATAAGTCTTTAAAAAAGTATATAATAAATGCACTGAAATCTTTCATTGTAAGTGCAATGTTGTTCAGATCTCTGAAACTTACTAGGGGCTGGGAGAAGGAGAAATGGGGAGTTGGGAAAAGCTACTGTGCTTTTGCTGGTTTCTAAAGCTCAGAACTGTTTTGTCTGTAATCTTCACACCCTGCTGCTCTGAACATCTACAAGCTTAGGGGATAGTGTTGTTAAGAAAGCTCCTTCATCAAAAAGTCCTGATTATAGTATCATTTCCAGAATGAAACTATGCTGTATTGTACCATTTATGTAAGTTCTGAAGTTGGCCTACTGGTTAAGACTTCAGTTAAGGCACTCAGCCCTGGCCACCGAGGGCATCTGGGGAACAAGCAGATGTCTCTTTAATTGTTTGCCTGTCTCTCTTTCTCTCTCTGTCTCTCTAATAATTATTTTTTTTTAAATCCCATTTGATTACTTACATTTTGGCATTGGTGTTTATATTTCTATCAGAAAATACGATAGAAATATTTGCCATCTAAAATGCAAACCTTGTTTTTATTTTTTTGTTTTACCCAGAACAAGGATCTTCCTTTGACATTTTCTCACAAATGACAATAATAAATATGATAATTTTCTGTTAGAAAGAGTATTATGCCTAACTTATTCCATATTGTATTCAATAGTGTTTTTACTGTACACAACATGGTGGTCTTTGAAAAGCTAAAACAATTCAAAATGAAATGAGGCATCTATTTGCTTTATTTATTTCTACCTCCCATTATTATATATTATTTTAAAACAAGAGATAATGAATTCACCTTTCAGGTCATCCAGGTTTTGCTTGTTTGATTTTTACAATCTCTCAAAGATGCAAGTCATTTAGACATTGATGATACTGCAAAGCATTTATGTTCCATGCTCCCTGAGAAGTTCAATGAAATGCAAACACTCTAACTATAATTATTGTTCCAAGAATAGGATATTACAGAATACTTCAATATGAAATGAGGATATAGGCCACATGTGTTGGGAAGTTGTTATTTAAAGATTTCGCTTACAGAGTTAAAAAATATAATTGATGATTTCTCTTTTGACTCTATTCTCATGTAGACGATGACAATAATTTTTCCTAGTAGATAAACACTACATAAATTACTTAAATTCTAGAAATTATTTACCTTTAAAAATACTCTGTATATTTGCATGGGACTAAATAAAGAAGAAAATTATAGCTTTCTAATATATTCGGTAATAAAGATATCCTATCAAATTACATAGTCATAATGCATCATGTGCTGAGTATTTAGACCAAAAATTATTTTGGCTAACCCATTATAGGCATTTTTAATGTTGTCATTTGAAATTATTGTGAAAAAACAACCACAGTTTCATAATTAATTATGAATTACATAGTTTTGAGTATGAGGCTCTTTTGAAACTTTATTGCAATGATTCTACAAACATTCTGTTTAAGGACACTGTGAATGCTACCCCTTGATATCTTACAGACTCTCTTATAATTCCCAGGAAGTCGACACACAGCTGTGCCTCTGGCACACGATGACCACTGCTGTTCAGTGCAGTAGAGGAGGCCTGGCTGTCTGCAAATACTAGGAAGGCATACAAACACTTGTTATCCTCACTTGGCAATGACAAAGAATGAAATATTCATTGACAAAGATACCCTATTATTTTCTAAAATGCAGTGGTCCCTATATTAATGGCAAATCAGTTACTGATACATGTGCTTTGTGGCAATTAAAAGAGATGCAACAAAGAATTGTGTTAAAGGTGTGAGGCAAATGTTAATGGAAATCTAGTCTCTTCAATCCAAACTTCCAATTTACTTCTGAATTCAGATTCCTATTTTTCAGCAGCACATCGGAAGTTAGTAGAGAAACTGTGTATGAAGATAATATTCTTTCCTGTACTTACACAATAATTTTAAAAACGATAGCAGAATATTGCAAACTAAGAAGCACAATAAAGACAGAAAGATCAAAGAAACACACAGATTTTTCTTCTTTGATTTTAATGTTAAAGTGATGCTTAGAAGGCAATATTCATTATCTCTTTAGGAAAACAGACTCATTTCAGGACAAAAAAGATCATCAATCATGGATCTTGCCGGCGCCGTGGCTCACTAAGCTAATCCTCCACCTTTCGGCGCCGGCATACCGGGTTCTAGTCCCGGTCGGGGCGCCGGATTCTGTCCCGGTTGCCCCTCTTCCAGGCCAGCTCTCTGCTGTGGCCAGGGAGTACAGTGGAGGATGGCCCAAGTGCTTGGGCCCTGCACCCCATGGGAGACCAGGAGAAGCACCTGGCTCCTGCCATCGGATCAGCGCAGTGTGCCGGCCGCGGCGGCCATTGGAGGGTGAACCAACAGCAAAGGAAGCCCTTTCTGTCTCTCTCTCTCACTATCCACTCTGCCTGTCAAAAAAAAAAAAAAAAAAAAAAATCATGGATCCTAAGGCACAATTCAGTAAACACCATCCCACCTTCCATTTCTCTGAACAATCAAATGAAAGAATTTATATATATATATTTGAAATTTTTCTTTACCTCATATATAACTTAAGTGCATTGCTCTTGAAAGGAAGTCAGTAGGTCAGGTAGAAAAATGGCCAAAGAAAACAACAAAAAATACATTAAATAAATAAAATCAGGATTTTTAAAAACATTTTTATCATTAATATTTTAATTTACTTTGATTTTTATACTGTTTTAGCAGTGTATTCTCATGTATAAATAATTTTATTTTTAAATTTTTAAATTTTTATTAGTATGAAGAGAATGGATTTCATAGGTACAGTTCTAGAAAAGTCAAAGCTTATTGGCCCTACTAAATAAAAAGTTCAACCTATAAAAATTAAAAAGACCACAGTCCAGCAGGAAAATAGGCAAGAGCTATACACAACAATCAAAAGAAAAGATGTTCAACCTCACTCACATTGAGTACATTTTAAAATAGTCACAAATCATTAATACTATAGCAATAGATAATTCCTACCAATTATTTGACAAATATTTAAAACAAAGTTTGACAAATAAATTATTTTTGCAGTCAAACTGATACACATGGGCATTTGTAAAGTTTTTATTCATGTAGTGGAATAGAATATTACTCAGCTAAAAAAAAATCTTTCATTTGCAGCTAAATGGTTGGAACTGGAGTACACCATGTTTTGTTATTTTAAAAATTTATTTATTTATTTATTTGCAAGTCAGAGTTACACAGAGATAGGAGAGGCAGAGAGAAAGAGAGAGAGAGAGAGTCTTCCGTCTGCTGGTTCACTCCCCAGATGGCCACAAAGGCCGGAGCTGCGCCCATCTGAAGCCAGGAGCCAGGAGCTTCTTCTAGGTCTCCCATGTGGGTGCAGGAGCCCAGGGACTTGGGCCATCTTCTACTGCTTTCCCAGGCCATAGCAGAGAGCTGGACTGGAAGTGGAGCAGCCGGGTCTCGATCCGGTGCCCATATGGGATGCCGGCACTGCAGGCCAGGGTGTTAACCCACTGGGCCACAGCACAAGCCCCTGGAGTACACCATGTTGAGTGAAATAAACAGACACAGAAAGACAAATACTGCTTGTTCTCCCTTCTATATGGCAGCTAAAATTAAAAATCAGGTTTTGAATGTGATGGTTTGTCTTTTTGGACATGAGTAGAACAGAAAGCTGTATTTTTTTTTTTTTCAGAGAAGTCTTGGGTAAGATTGCATTTCCAGGGCATTTTTGAGGTGTAAAAGATCATATTTGACTGAGAAATGCAGGTTGCTTTTGTATAATGAGGATGCATTATAGATTTACAGTCACAGGAGTAACTGGGGCATTGAAAAGATGTATAAGCCAATGTAGGCAAGCAAGGGTAGACAGTACTCAAGAGACATTTTTCAAGGACTCAAACAATGGGAAGATATTCAGACAAAGGCAAGGTCTATGGTCAAGATCATTCTCTCAACAGAGGGGAGGATAGCAAAGATTTTTGGGGTAGTAATCAGAACGTTCTCACAAAACAAAAAAGCCTCATTTATTTGTACACTTATGTGCATTTCTTCTATGTCTACTGTATTACAATAAAATGTCTTTCAGAAAAGATCATTCTTTTCCATAAAAATGATTGAAATGGAAGCCAAGACACTGATGACTGCCTCTAAGAAATTTAGATGTGACTTCTATAATCAATATTGTAGTAATCCATGACCACAAGTATGAATTACTCAGGTTACTCAACTGCTTTTTAAATCCTTGGTTCTGGTTTTCCCAAAATGGGCATCACTCCTTGTGGATCATTCTCCTTCTTCCATCAGGGCTCAGCACTTTCAGAATTCCTCCAACTGCCACTCAAGTCATAACCTCACTTCTGGGGTAAGCAGACTACAGGGGTTTCATGTTTCCATAGTTTCATGGCTGCTCTGCTTTCCTACAAATCACCTTATCTGGGGATTTTTCAGTGAAACAATAGAACAACTTATATGATTGATCACTGTATTGCTCAGCTCAAGTGACATACATTAGCTTTAGAAGGTTTAAATTACATCATGTACAAGTGTATCATTTTACCCTTGATTAAAATGTTTGTGGTTATTCTATTTTAAACAGAAATTTGGGCATCTGTTGCTTGGTTAGAAATACAATCTTATTTTTTACCCTCTGGGAAAATCAGGTACGACTTAAGACTCCTTTCACAAGAAATTCAAAGGATCACTGATATTCTATTCCTGTGTGCTCTTTTAATCCTTTGTTTGTGTAAGTGGCACTTTTCACTAGTCAAAATATGTATTTACCTAGAATGCTCCATTCCTAGGTCATGTCAGACAAAAGTGTATTTACTGTCCTTATTGTAGGGGCATTTCAAAAAGTCCATGGGAAAATGGAATTAAAAGACAAGTATATTTGGTTACAAATAATTTTGGAATAATATATAAGAAGTCTTCAAAAAGTTCATGCAAAATGCATATTATTTAAAAGATGCTTGGAATTCAAAATGTTTTGCTACAAAATAAATGAATCTGTTATTTTCTTATTTGAATACTTAAAAACTACTTATTTAAGAGGGAGAGAGAATTCCTATCTGATGGTTCACTCTTCAAATGCTCAAAATGGCTGGGGCTTCCAGACAAAAGTTGAGAGCTAGGAACACAATCTAGGTTTCTCACATATGTGGCAAAAACCCAATTACTTAAGATATTACCTGTTGCCTCCCAAGGCCTGCATCTGCAGGAAGCTGAAGTAAGGAGCCAAGCCAAGTACTGAAGCCACGCTCTCCAATATGGATGCGGACATTTTAACTGCATCCTAAATGTTAGGCAAAGATCTACCCCGATCCCATGTCTTTTAATTTAATTTCCATGAGCCTTTTGAAGTACTCTCATATAATGACTGATAACACAGATTCGTACACATAAGGACATACTTTGATTCACCTTCCACAGTGCATTCTAAATAACACAGGCCTAATTTTGTTGAGCACAGCTTGGTCCTGTGCCATCTTATTAAGATTATCTAGCTCTTAAAATGCATTTTTATTTGAATTACTTTCCATTTTAATTGGGAATTCCTTGTGGCTTTTTAAGAAACAAAACAAAAAACAAAAACTGAATGCTTTACTTAAGATGAAAGCCTTAAGTAATACTTGGCTAATACAAATTATAAAACCATCCTTCATTTCCTCTTCTGGGTGCATGAACACATATGTGTTGTACAGGAATCAACAGAGGTAAAAATTTTTCTTTCTCAGTCATATAATGAAGAACACTGCTTTGAGGAGAAATCTACTGTGATGCAGTTAAAGATAGTGTTTCTCCTCTATCACCCAAAGAAAACATGTTTCAATGCTCAACTGTTACAAATAAATCCTGTTCCATGCACTGTAATAGAAATCCAAATTAAACATTAAAAAACTTGTGGAGGAATTTCAGGATGATGTTTTCATATCTGCACTTTGACTATGCAGTATGAGATGGCAATTTCTCTTACATTAACTACTTATCTTTTCAGATTTGTTTAGTTTGTGTAAACACGTTCTTTTAAATGCAATAGTATACAATGAAATTTAAGGTATTTTCAAAATAATGTGACACAGCTGTGTTGTTATAAATTCCCTTTCATCAATTTGACTGTCAGAAAATGAAGTTTGTTTAAAAATAGGCTCCTTTAACAAACAATCCAAGTGCAAGGCTTCCATTTTTGTGGATGGAAAAATGCAGCTAAGAGACTTTATCCCACCAACAATAAATGTTGTTCGGAAACCATAAACCCAAAGAAAATTGGTTATATTTTAATGGAATTCATTAGCATAGTTCAGAGAGCCAGTTCTTTAGGAAAGCTGCTTAAAAAAGCAGACACGTTGGGGATGGATTGCTTGGGAAGCCGAAGCAGAAAATTGGTAGCTTAGAACTAGCGATGATAAATAAGAGATTTTGTTTATACCAACTTGGGCCATTTGGGCATAGGATATGAGGAAATAATAATTCATCTCAACAAAGCCTGTACTAGGCAAGATGTGGATCACAGGTCTGGGTTCATATCTCAGCTCTGCCATCTGTTAGATAACCAAGTGACCTTGACCATGTCACAGTCACAGGCAGTAGGAAATGCCTTGGCTTTGCTAACACATAGACCTAGACTAGGTGGTGAACTGGTCAGTGCTCAAAGCTCAACAAAGCCTCATTTGTAATATTTGCCAATTTCTGCAATGTGAACACTCCCACCATGGCCAATCTGAAGCCACCTACATAACTTTGCTGAATGTAGAGTTGGGAAGGATGAGCACAATCAGCTCTCTGCAGATATCTTTCCAAGTATAACAAGCCCAAATTGGCTCTGGGAAACACTGCCTAGGTACTGTTTCTGCTTCCTCGAGCTACTATATGGAACCTAAGCAAATTGATTAACTTCTTGGCATCTCAGTTTTCTGGTTTTAAAAATGTTGAGCAAAAACAAGCCCTGCAAGTTCATTTTTAAGGATAAAATAGAAGGCACTGAGCATACTGAAATAACAAACCCTCAATAAGCATAGTCCTCTGACTTAATGGCTCTCTCTGCCTCTCTGTCTCCCCACTTTTTCCCCCTTCACAACCTCTTTAAAGTAACATCAACATTTATTCACTTGCTCCACCCATTACCATCTTGTTTCCTCTTACAGAACTTACAAATAATCTCTACCTGGTGAGGGGTAGACATTCCCTAATTCCAGCTGCTATTTTTCAGTGCTTATTTTATTTGCTCACTTTGGACCAGTGGACATTCTTGGTCATTTCTTCTTTCTTCAAAATTTCTTTCTTAAATTCAGAGACAAAGAATACTGCTGACTCTCAAAGGACAATTTGTTCCGAAAAAATTTCTGGAACTCTATTTGTCTTCCATGAGGTGGCAGGCCCTAAAGTAACTGAGCCATCGCTTACCACTTCCCTGGATGCACACTAGCACGAAACTGGATCTTCTGAGTAGCCAGGACTTGAACCAGTAACTCCCATGTGGATGTGGGCATCCCAGTTGGCATTTTTTTTGACAGGCAGAGTGGATAGTGAGAGAGAGAGACAAGAGAAAGGTCTTCCTTTTACCGTTGGTTCACCCTCCAATGGCCGCCACAGCTGGCGCACTGTGGCCGACGCACCACGCTGATATGAAGGCAGGAGCCAGGTGCTTCTCCTGGTCTCCCATGGGGTGCAGGGCCCAAGCACTTGGGCCATCCTCCACTGCACTCCCTGGCCACAGCAGAGAGCTGGCCTGGAAGAGGGGCAACCGGGACAGAATCCGGCGCCCCGACCGGGACTAGAACCCGGTATGCCGGTGCCGCAAGGCGGAGGATTAGCCTAGTGAGCCACGGCGCCGGCCCCAGTTGGTATTTTAGTGGGCTTCAGCAAAACATTTGCCCCTGGAAGCACAGCTTTGATAGATCATTGGCTCTGTGTCTCTGCTTTCCCTAATGGGTTCTTACATAATATTTGGAATTTCCCAAGGATTCATCTCTTCTTTTCTCACATCTCTGACTCCCTTGAGGCTAGGTCATTCATAATCAAGGTCTCAAATCTTATCCAGATAATGATAACTTAATAGGAAAACTTGCAACCCAAGCATCTCTCTGAGTCCATGTTGTGTTGCTTGTATTGCCAAATGCTTATTTGACATTCTTGATAATTCTGTCTCCATATCTCAAATGCTACATTGTAACCAATGCTTGTAACCAAGGTATGACTCAATTTATTATTTTCTCTGCCAAACTACTTCCTCCTCCTCTGTTCCCTACATAGGTTGCCTTATTCATCCCATCTCTTAGCCAGGGAACCTGAGAGTCACCCTCTTCTACTGTATCAGCCAGTTTAATCAATTCTGGTTTGTAAATTTATCTACATTCTATTGCCTTCACTTCTTCTCTAATGTCACTATGTTATCTCAGATCTTCATCTTTTCATTCTCATATAATCAAAATAATGTTGCAACTAATTTCCCTGCCTTCTCAACTCTTTTCAACCCTATTCCACTATTCCACTTCCTCTTGGGGTGTATTTATTTGTTAATTTATTTATTTGAGAGAAAGAGAAAGAGAGGAAGAAAGAGAGTCAGAGACAGAAAGACAGGCACACACAAACACAAACATACACACACACACACACACACACACAGAGAGAGAGAGAGAGAGAGAGAGAGAGAGAAGGAATTTCTTATCCACTTCCCAAATGCTTGCAATGATTGGTGCAGGACCAGGCTGAAGCCAGGAGCTGAGAACTCAACCCAGGTCTCCTACATGGATGGCAGAGACCCAAGAACTTGGGCCATCATTTACATGATGGCAGGAAGCTGGAATTGAGAGAGGAGCCAGGACTTGAACTCAGGTATTCCAAAATGGGATGTGGATATACACAGTAGCATCTTTATTGCTGGGCTAAATGCTTGCTCCTGGGGGTACTTTCAAAAAATACAAATGAATACTGTAATTCCTTATACTTCTTTAGCTTTCAGTACATTTTTTGACACTGAAGAAAGTCCAAACCCCATGAAATGGCATGGATGGTCCTGGTTAATAATGGCTCATACCTACTTTGGTAGACATAGCTCTTGGCTCTTGTCTGTTTATGACTATGCTCCAATCCTGTTAAATCATTTACCTTTCCCCCAGTAGGCCATGCTCTTTCCTGTCTATCTCTCTAGACAGCCAGCCCTTTTCGTTTTTCTACCTGTGAAACTACTCCAATACTTTCTTCAAGAATCAACTCAAGTTTCACCTCTTCCAGAAAGCCTTCATTAAACTCCTCATAACACCTGTATACAATTCTCTAAAAGGCACCCTTCACATTGTGTTATAATCTTCTGTGCTGGTGCTTCTCCCTGAGCTGAAACTGAATTAATTGAGGACATTTATCCCATTTTGTATTCACTTTTGCACAAGGCCTGGTCCATGAAAACATTTTATCAACCAAATGCCCTCAGATTCCTTCTCTGCCACATCTGTAGAGCCAAATGATTTGGTGTTAAGAAAATAGCTTTTATAAGCTATAAACAAGTTATGATGATAAGCATTTTCAAACGTGACTTTAATTGGATTAATGGTTCTCAAAGTGAGAACAAAACACATAGAGTATCACAAAATGTCAAAAAATTTATGGGTTTTTCAAGAATGATAGTTCACTTAAATGTATCTTTGGCAGTGTGTTCTACTTGCTAACTTCATATGTTTATGGTTGGCCACTAGTATATAACATGATAGAATATGAGGTCTTTATCATATCTGTTTTTTGAGTTTTTTGATATAGAAACTATGGCACAAAAATCATGCAAATAGGAATAGCATAGAGAAAATGGTGCTAAAATACATCTACTTGAAAATTTGCATTCAATAAATAACATATGAAAGTGAACATGTTACTCACACATAGATGGGAAATTTTATTCAGTATCTATTTAAATTTTTTTTAATCCTGAGTGACTGCATATCTAATGTGTGTTAAAAAGTTTCAAAATGGAGGTGCTATTGCTGTTTTAGAACATTTCCAAGAAGCAAAAAGCCCAGTTGAAAAGTGAGCACTAAGGGACTGAGCCTGCAAAGCAGATGTTAGACCATTTGCTAAATTTCTAATAATAAGTTTCACCTTTTGAGTTGAGAAAAAATAACATTGTTCCTCCCTACCAGTAACTTTGTCAAATTATGCAAATGAACAAACCATCTCTAATGTTAAGGATGCTCTAATGTCATAAATGAAAAGAGTGCAACTTCATTTCAGAATCTTCATTATCATTTCTATTGATAACTCTATTCTTTGTCCATTAGGGCTCTTCTTCACTTAATACTTAACTAAATTTGAAAGAGCTCTCTTTAGAAAAATTGGAACAATATATTTTTAACAGATGGTGTCTCTGCAGTCTACCACTGTAAGTCTTTAAACAGCTTTTTCTCAATAGCAATCTATGAAGCACTCTTCTTTTTTCCCCAAATAAACTGTTTATTTAATAAGTACAAATTTCATAAGTACAACTTGAGGAATATAGTGATTCTTCCCAACATACCTGCCCTCCCACACCCTTCCCTCTTCTCCCATTCCCAGTACCCATCGCCATTAAGAAAAAAACCAAAACAAAACAAAACAAAAACCTGTTCCTTGACAGTCAAGACCAGGTGTGTTCAAGTCATTTTTTCTCAAAGTGTCAATTTCACTTCCACAGATTTCCTTTTAGGGAGGCACTTTTCTTTACAAGACTTTTTTTTTTTTTTTTTTTTTTTTGCATTTTATGCTGTGCTGCTTTTCAATATCAAAAGTTCCATGACCTCAAAACAAATCTTTCTCCTGAGAAAATAAAAATACATCAAATTCAACACAGTTTCTATGTAAAATATATCTAACATAGCTGATTTTTACACTATTTTTGTAATGAAGAATATGCATAATTGAGAACATCAAGGTCAAACAGATAATGATATCAGGTTCTTGCTCCTTGACATTTTCCCACTTATCATTATACCATTACATAATTAAAAACTTTAAAAATATTTCTTTATTTAAAAGGTAAAGTAAGAGAAAGTGAGAGAGAGAGAGAGGGAGAGAGAGGGATTGTCCATCTGCTAGTTCATTCTCCAAATGGCCACGCTGAAGCTAGGTCTGGGTCTCTCATGTGAGTGCAGAGACCCAAGGATTGAGCCATCTTCCACTTGTTTCTCAGGGACATTAGCAAGGAGATGGATTGCAAGTGGAATAGCCAGGACTCAAACCTGTGCCCATATGGGATGCTAATGTCACAAGTGGCAGCTTAACTCATTGCACCACAATGCTGGCCCCAGTTTGAAAATTCTTTACCTGGCCAAATAGCCAAATTTAGCTTGGATTTTTTCCTGGCCATGTTGCGTGAATATGACATGAGTTTCCAAGCTTCGAGTCAAGGGGCATATGCTTTGAATTATTGTTCAAAAAGTGGCAACGAGTGATATCACATTAAACATGCTCTCTTGTGAGTTATTCTGGGCTTTTGGATAATAACATCATATATGAAACTATAGCAAGTGTTGCAATAAAAATGCAGAGTGACTCTAAATGGAAGCTGCTAAATAGACTATAGGACAATTGTATTTTATAGTCTTAGCCCCTTCAGCTAAATGTTCTATGAGTAACACAGTCCAAACTAAATTAGCCTAAGTTTTGGACTATGAGTCACTCAGTTATATGACAAAATGACAGTCTCTCTGTATGGTTGCTCCATACACACAGAGTAGAGCCATTTCAGTTAAGTAATAATGGTAACTTGAATCACAGACAAAAAAATGGAAAGATCTTAAAAATAATCCAACCAAACTCTTCATGAATTTGTTGTTAACATTCATTACAGGGATGCCCAGCCCCTGCATACCTTTATCAGAATAATCTAATTCTTTCCAGTCCTGGAGAGATTTCCTTGTTAGGAAATTATTTTTTTTTATCTTGAGCAAAAATTTACCTCTGTGTAACCTTCATTTCAGTGCAAGAATCTTTAAACAAAGAATTAACCAAGATTAACCAAGCGAATTATGGAGTCTTCGTGGGTCCCTTTTTAGTAGCGGGATATTTGTCTATAATAGTTTATTCTAAATTCTTTGATTTCAGTCAAAATTAATACAACATCTATATAGCAGACTCATAGAAGGACAATCACTTTAAATGGCACTCTGACCTCAGAATCAGCCCTTAAGGCATTCTGGTCTGGCTGAAAAGCCCATGAGAGCATTTCATGCATGGAAAACCAAGACACTGTGGCAAAACATGTCCTACATGAAGGACCTTGGTGGGTGAGACCTCAGTGGAAAGAAGCAGTCATCAAAGAAGGAGGTACTTTTCTCTGAAGGGAGGAGAGAACTTCCATTTTGCTGATGGCTTTGTCTAATATTGACAGAGTTTGTGGATTCAAAAGGCTTCCATAGCCTAGGCAGCTCATGTCAAGAGCCTCTGGTGATCACTGACATCATACATAAGAGTGTTAATTGTTAAATTAACAACAAATTTCACTGCACTAACTTCCCATGAAGGACCTCTGTACTCAGACTTGTATTATAATTATGTCTAAATGCTTGCAAAAGATATATCATCCTTGGGTGCTTCTTTAAAGTTAATTAAGTTTTGGCCGGCGCCCCAGCTCAATAGGCTAATCCTCTGCCTTGCGGCGCCGGCACACCGGGTTCTAGTCCCGGTCGGGGCGCCGGATTCTGTCCCGGTTGCCCCTCTTCCAGGCCAGCTCTCTGCTGTGGCCAAGGAGTGCAGTGGAGGATGGCCCAAGTGCTTGGGCCCTGCACCCGCATGGGAGACCAGGAGAAGCACCTGGCTCCTGCATTCGGATCAGCGTGGTGCGCCAGCCGCGGCGGCCATTGGAGGGCGAACCAACGGCAAAAGGAAGACCTTTCTCTCTCTCTCACTGTCCACTCTGCCTGTCAAAAAAAAAAAAGTTAATTAAGTTTCTAAAAAAAGAAGTGAGATTACCTTCAAGATGCAATGACTGAGGCTGGCACTGTGGTGTAGCAGGTAAAGCTGCAGCCTGCAGTGCCAACATCCCATATGGGTGCTGGTTAGAGACCCAGCTACTCCACTTCCAATCCAACTCTCTGCTATGGCCTGGGAAAGCAGTAGAAGATGGCTCATGTCCTTGGGCCCCTGCAGCTGCTTGGGAAGACCTGGAGGAAGCTCCTGGCTCCTGGCTTTGAATCGGTGCAGCTCCAGCTGTTGTGGCTAATTGGGGAGTGGATCAACTGATGGAAGACTCTCTATTTCTTTCTGCCTCTCCTTCTCTCTCTGTGTAACTCTGACTTTCAAATAAATAACATAAATCTTTAAAAAAATGATGCAATGACTTTGAACACCACTTGTCTTACTGCTGAGGAAGTTTTTTTTTTTTCCTTGCAAATTGTTGAACTCTTTACTTAGTACAGAGTTGGTCTTTTGTGTATAAAGTTCATTGGAAATGGATCTTAGTGGAGAATGGGACTGGGAATGGGAGAGTGAGGAGAAGGAAAGGCAGGAGAGTGAGGGTGGGTATGATGAGAAGAATCACTATATTCCTAAAGTTGTACTTATGAAATGCATGAAGCCTGTATTACTTAAATAAAAGGTTTCTTTGGGGGCAAAATAAAGAAGTAGAACAGCTGTGACATGAACAAGCACTAATATAGGATGCTGGCCCTCTAGGTAGTGGCTTTACCCATTACATCACAGAGCCGGTGCCTAATTTTTTTACTTCTACGTGTCCCCCTCCCCAATAATTTATCTAAAACACTTGTATCAATGTCATTTTGGCTGTCATTTATTTACTTTATAGGCACATATAATTTTTATATGAATTCAAGCAGGATTATACATATTTTTGTATTGTCATTGATTTTGGCTTTTTCTGGGAGGGCTGGCTCCTCTCACCTCACTTTCTCTTGTGACCCATGTTGATAATGTAAGATGTACCCGTTCAAGGTGTTAAATTGAATTGTATATAGTCACATATTAATACATTTATGTTTATATATATATATCTCCATAAAATTAATGCAACCAGATGGAGTGGACTGAAAGAGTCCATGTTCTAGTACTGCTAAGGGCAGACATCACTGAAAACAGGAAGATGTGGCATGTATGACATAATCCAGCAAGTAGGACACAGAATTTGAAGAGAATGAGCAACAAATAATAGAAGTCTAGGCATCAAGTCAGAAAAAGGAATGACTGTGATGTTCTTGGTATCTTAGGCAGATGCCCTATCTAAAGATGCTGAAATTCAGGTTAGCATCTCAGGCCAGCTGTGGCAATATTTATGGCTATATTGGCAAACACTGTATTCCAGTCTTCATAATTTAGAATATATTTACACCAGTGCCACGGCTCAACAGGCTAATCCTCTGCCTAGCAGCGCTGGCACACCGGGTTCTAGTCCCGGTCGGGGCGCCGGATTCTGTCACGGTTGCCCCTCTTCCAGGCCAGCTCTCTGCTATGGCCCGGGAGTGCAGTGGAGGATGGCCCAAGTGCTTGGGCCCTGCACCCCATGGGAGACCAGGAGAAGCACCTGGCTCCTGCATTCGGATCAGTGTGGTGTGCCAGCTGCAGCGTGCCGGCCGTGGCGGCCACTGGAGGGTGAACCAACAGCAAAGGAAGACCTTTCTCTCTGTCTCTCTCTGTCACTGTCCACTCTGCCTGTCAAAAAAAAAATATATATATTTACAAATGCTGATTTCCCGATGCAATGTTGTGTCCTTTGAAATGATGAAGAACCCATTTTTCCCAGATCATGTGGGCTCTCTCCATTAAATGCCCATGACTTCATTTTCTTATAGAACTCAGACCCATTGGGAAAGCTATGAATCAGATTGGGTAAATCAGCTCTGTTAGTAAAGGGAGTTTCCTCATAACCCTAGCAACTAGAGTGGCCTGTAAAAGATACGTGTTGCCTTCAAAAGATTTTCCCATAGTTGAAAAATATTTTATTAATCAAGAAACTGAATAAAATATTAAAGTAATCACATTTTGTTCTGAATGGAAAGGTAAGGCTGGTGGAATACTGGAAAGAAGTGAAGAATCCTGAATTAGAATAGGTTCTTCTGAGAAAACTGGAACAATACATATTTCAATGTATTTTGAAGAAGTGTGAAATTATGTCCCGCCTTTATCTCTAAACTTTTGTGCTACCTTCATCACATAGTATTATCTCAATTGATGCACAGAAAACATTCAATAAAATACAACTTCCCTTCATAATGAAAATCTTAAGCAAATTGGCTGTAGAAGGAATATTGCTCAAGACAATCAAGGCAATCATCACAAACCTACAGCCAGCACCTTATTGAATGGGAAAAAGTTGGAAGCATTGTCATTAAGATCCAGAAACAGACAAGGATGCCCACTTTCACACCTGCTATTCAATACAGTCCTGGTTTGGGACAGAACCATTAGGCAAGAAAAAGAAATCAAAGGGATATAAATTGGAAAGGAGAAGCCAAATTATTCCTATTTGAGCATGACACAATTTTATATATAGGGGATCCAAAAGACTTTACTAAGAGATTATTGGGACTCGTAAATGAGTTCGGTAAAGTGGCAGGATATAAAATTAACACACAGGGGTCGGTGCTGTGGCATAGTGGGCTAAGCCTCCATTTGTAGTGCCGGCATCCCATATGAGCATTGGTTCGAGTCCCGGCTGCTCCACTTCCAATCCAGCTCTTTGCTATGGCCTATAAAAGCAGTGGAAGATTGCCCAAGTGTTTGGATCTCTGCATCAGCATGGGAGACCCAGAAGAAGCTCCTGCCTCCTGGCTTTGGATTGACCCAGCTCTGGCCATAGCGGACATTTGGGGAGTGAATCAGCAGATGGAAGACCTCTCTCTCTGTCTCTCCCTCTGTCTGTCTGTAACTCTACCTCTTAAATAAATAAATCTTATAAAAATTCTAAATTATAAGACAAAAAATGTTAAAAAAATAAAACTAACACACAAAAATCAAAAGCCTCTGTATAGATAGACAATGCCACGGCTGAGAAAGAACTTTTTTTTCAATTTTTATTTTATAAATATAAATTTCCAAAGTACAACATTTGAATTATAGTGGCTTTCCCCCCATAATCTCCCTCCCACCTGCAACCATCCCATCTCCCACTCCCTCTTGCATCCCATTCTTCATTAAGATTCATTTTCAATTATCTTTATATACAGAAGCTCAACTTAGTATATACTAAGTAAAGATTTCAACAGACTGCACCCACACAGACACACAAAGTATAGAGTACTGTTTGAGTAGTAGTTTTACCATTAATTCGCATAGTACAACACATTAAGGATAGAGATCCTACATGGGGAGTAGGTGCAACAGTGACTCCCATTATGTCCATGCTATTGAAAGCAATTTATAGATTCAATGCAACCCCAATTAAAATACCAAAGACATTCTTCTCAGATATAGAAAAAAAATGATGCTAAAATTCATCTTGAAACACAAGAGTCCCTGAATAGCTAGATCAATCTTATACAACAACAAAAAAAGCTGGAATCATCACAATACCAGATTTCAAGATATACTGTAAGGCAGTTATAATCAAAACAGCCTGGTACTGGTACTACAACAGATGTGTAGATCAATGGAATAGAATAGAACCTCCAGAAATCAACTGATGCATTTACAACCAATTTATCTTTGACAAAGTAGCTAAAATCAATCCCTGGAGCAAGCCCAGTCCCTTCAACAAACGGTGGTGGGAAAACTGGATCTCTGCACGCAGAAGTATGAAGCAAGATCCCTACCTTACACTTTACACAATAATCCACTCAAAATGGATCAAAGATCTAAATTTATGGCCTAATACCATTGAATTTCTGGAGAACACTGGGGAAACTGCAAGGCACTGGCATAGGCAAAGACTTCTTGGAAAAGACCCCAGAAGTGCAGGCAATCAAAGCCAAAATTGATAAATGGGGTTGCATCAAGCTGAGAAGCTTCGGTACTGCAAAGAACAATCAGAAAAGTGAAAAGGCAATCACAGAGTGGGAAAAATAGTCACAAACTATGAAATTGATAAAGGATTAATATCTAGTATCTATAAAGAGCTCAAGAAACTAAATGGCAACAAAACAAACAATCCAGTTAAGAAATGTGCAAAGGGGCCGGCGCCGCGGCTCACTAGGCTAATCCTCCACCTTGCGGCGCCGGCACACCGGGTTCTAGTCCCGGTCGGGGCACCGGATTCTGTCCCAGCTGCCCCTCTTCCAGGCCAGCTCTCCGCTATGGCCAGGGAGTGCAGTGGAGGATGGCCCAAGTGCTTGGGCCCTGCACCTGCGTGGGAGACCAGGAGAAGCACCTGGCTCCTGGCTTCGGATCAGCGCGGTGCGCTGGCCGCGGCACGCTGGCCGTGGTGGCCATTGGAGGGTGAACCAATGGCAAAGGAAGACCTTTCTCTCTGTCTCTCTCTGTCACTGTCCACTCTGCCTGTCAAAAAAAAAAAAGAAAAAAAAAAAAGAAATGTGCAAAGGAATTGATCTGGCATTTTTCAAAGGGGGAAATTGAAATGGCCAATACACACACGAAAAAAAGCTTGGGTTCACTATCCATTAGGGAAATGCAAATCAAAACCACAGTGAAGTTTCACATCACCCTGGTTAGAATGGCTTTCATACAGAAATCAACAAACAACAAATGCTGGTGAGGATGTGAGGAAAATGGTACCCTGAGATAATGTGGTGATACCTCAGAAATCTGAAAATCGATCTACCATATGAACCAGCCATCCCATTCCTAGGAATTTTCTCAAACGAAATCAGCATATGAAAGAATAATCTGTATTCCCATGTTTATTATAGATCAATTCACAATAGCTAAAATATGGAACAAACTCATATGTCCATCAACTAAAGATTGGATAAAGAAATTATTGTATATATACATTAAGGAATACTACACAGCGGTACAAACTAATGAAATCCTGTCATTTGCAACAAAATGGATGCAACTCAAAACTGTTATACTTAGTGTAATAAGACAGTCCCTAACAGACAAATACCATATGTTCTCAATGATCTGTGGTAACTAATAAAGTACCTAAAAGTTAATATACAGGAGTGAAATTGACAGTTTGAGATGTGATGATGTTTAACATCTCTTGTCTCTACTGTTGTGGAACAGTTTTTTTCTTCATACTATTTGTTGAACTCTTCACTTAATGTAGAGTTAATTTTATGAATATAAAGTTAACTAAAAATAGATCTTTGTAAAAAATAATGAGAACTGCAGAGTGTTGAGGAAGAAGGTGGGAAATCTGGCAGGAGGGAGAGTAGGGTTGGAAGTATCACTATGCTCCTGAATCTATATATATCAAATACATGAAATTTGTATTTAAATTAAATTTTGTATTCTTGATCGGGTTTTTTTTTTTTTTTTTTTTTTTTTTTTGACAGGCAGAGTGGACAGTGACAGAGAGAGACAGAGAGAAAGGTCTTCCTTCCTTTGCCATTGGTTCACCCTCCAATGGCCGCCGCGGCCGGCGCGCTGCAGCCGGCGCACCACGCTGATCCGATGGCAGGAGCCAGGAGCCAGGTGCTTTTCCTGGTATCCCTTGGGGTGCAGGGCCCAAGCACCTGGGCCATCCTCCACTGCACTCCCTGGCCACAGCAGAGGGCTGGCCTGGAAGAGGGGCAACCGGGACAGAATCCGGGGCCCTGACTGGGACTAGAACCCGATGTGCCGGCGCCGCTAGGTGGAGGATTAGCCTAGTGAGCCGCGGCGCCGGCCTTGATCAGGGTTTAAAAGATCGACAAAGAGAACACAAACAATAAGATTTAACTGAAGAATTGTATGGGTCCTAAGATGCCCACATACCTGATGTTAGTGTTAGGAAGGGGGAAGAAACAGGTACTTACACTGTTGATACAGTTATGTATTAAGGTAGATCTTTGCCTTTTATTCACTATACTGACTGTTTGGAAATACATATAATACTTCATTGACCAGACAAACATTGAAGTGAAAGAAGACAGTGTTGACAGTGATGTATCTTTATATTGGCAGATCCCACATATCATATTATTAGTGGATTGATGGGGTTTGGAAGGGTGTAGGTACGTCCACCAAATCAAATTGCTGTGTGATTATAAGCAACTTTGCACAATGTGTATTGGAAGATTGCTTCATGCAAAGATATACTTGGTAAAGGAAAAGTTATCTTAATGATTTAAAATCCAAAGCAATAAAGGAAAACATGCGAGTGTAAAAGATTATTTATTGTTAACAAATACTGACCCCTCCCATGTGCAACAGCACAGCATTGTGCCAAAGCGTCATTTACTTCTGGATACACAGAAAACTTAGAAATGTAACCATTACTAAAATTCCCTGAAAACATAAGGATTCTTCTAAGTTAAATCATTAATGTTGCCTGAAAAATATCAATTACATAAAGTTTTTTTTAAAGATTTTATTTATTTATTTGACAGGCAGAGTTACAGACAGTGTGAGAGAGACAGAGAGAAAGGTCTTCCCTCCATTGGTTCACTCCCCAAGTAGCCGCAACAGCCGGAGTTGCACCGATTCGAAGCCAGGAGCCAGGTGCTTCCTCCCGGTCTCCCATGCAGGTGCAGGGGCCCAAGAACTTGGGCCATCCTCCACTGCTTTCCCAGGCCACAGCAGAGCGCTGGACTGGAAGAGGAGCAACCGGGACTAGAACCCGGCGCCCATATGGGATGCCGGGGTTGCAGGCGGAGGATTAACCTGGTGTGCCACAGTGCTGGCCCCAATTTCATAGAGTTTTAAGAAAAATAATTGAGATATTTTGACATTTATAAACATAAACTGGTTGTCAACAATCTTGATGTCCATATTTCAAAATTGGTGGTTGCAAAGCTTACCTTTTAACAGATAGGTACGAAACACTTAACAACATTTCATCTTTTTCCTTTGGAAAAGACCATAGAATGGAAAGGACATACTAGATTTATGTGAAAGTGAAAAAACCAATTTCTCAGTTTATCTTAACTAATATTTATCAATTAAAGGAATCATAAACGATTTTTTTGTAAATTTTTGAATGATAAGTTATAAATTTTAAAAGGTGAAATAAAATCAGGTTATAAAGCCAGTACTAATTGGATAAAAATCTTACCTGAAGTTGCTTTTCTTTCTCTTGTCTTCTCTACTCTCCCTGAAATGAGAAGTGACAGTAAGTTACAGTGCAGGGCCATGAAACTATGTCATAACTATGATGAAAGCCAGTGTACGGCACATCCCAAACACAGCTACAATCTCAGCCATGTTCAACCAGGTTCCAGACACAGCTGAGAACAGTTGTCAGGGAAGAAAAATGTTCTCAAACCAATTATGAAAGTCAAAATAAATGAGTAGCCATTGAAAATGCTGTTGGGTTTAAAAATCTTCTTAATAACTTAGAGTCATTTACTCAACAATAAACCTATATATATATATATTCCCATAGAAAGCACTATTGGGAAAAACCTACTTGAGAAGATTACAAAAAATAGACAATATAACAAAAACTGAGATGTACCTCAAAAGGTGCAGAAGTTTAAAGACATGGGAAGACAAAGCAAATATTTTAGGAATACAAGAGTTGCTCATAAAGTTATGGAAAAAATGGTGTTTGATTTGGAACTTGAGATATATATGGGATTTGGGTAATTTGGAATAGGGAAAAGGTTGACTCCTGGCAAAGAAAATAGTATGGGCTATGGTAAAGGGGATTTGGTCAATAAGGTATGGTTTTTTTTGTTTGTTTGTTTTTTTGTTTTTTGACAGGCAGAGTTTGATAGAGAGAGAGAGAGAGAGAGAGAGAGACAGACAGGTCTTCCTTTTCTGTTGGTTCGCCCCCCAAATGGCTGCTACGGCCGGCGCGCTACGCTGATCCAAAGCCAGGAGCCAGGTGCTTCTTCCTGGTCTCCCATATGGGTGCAGGGCCCAAGCACTTGGGCCATCCTCCACTGCCTTCCCAGGCCACAGCGGAGAGCTGGACTGGAACAGGAGCAACCAAGACAGAATCCAGCACCCCAACTGGGACTAGAACCCGGGGTGCCGGCACCTCAGGTGGAGGATTAGCCTAGTGAGCCGCAGCGCCAGCCAATAAGGTATTTTTAGAGTTTGTTTGGAATGTTGAACATCAGAGTAGTGCTCAGGAAGAAGATTATCCTGGATGCTAGGGAAGAGGTAATAATAGCATGGACTAGGTCATGGCAATGGGAATGGAGAGGACGGAATTAGTGGGTGCAAATGATAGTAGGGAGGAGGGAAAAATAAGACTCAAGAGCTACAAAATATCAGTTGAGAGAAGAAGAAACAGTCAAGATGAACTGTTACCTAGGTGACCTTGGACATAATGATGTAATTTGGCAAAATAGTAAAATGCGATAGGGGGTGGGGATGATGAATTCAGATTAGAATTAATGAATTTGAAGTGATTTGGGGACATGGAGCTTGTAAGAGACTGGAGTTGAAATTACAGATGCCAGTTGAGGCGCCGGATTCTGTCCCGGTTGCTCCTCTTCCAGTCCAGCTCTCTGCTGTGGCCTGGGAGTGCAGTGGAGGATGGCCTAGGTCCTTGGGCCCTGCACCTGCACGGGAGACCAGGAAGAAGCACCTGGCTCCTGGCTTCGGATCGGTGCAGCATGCGGGTCTCAATGCGCTGGCTGTAGTGGCCACTTGGGGGGTGAACCAACAGAAAAAGGAAGACCTTTTTCTCTGTCTGTCTGTCTGTCTCTCTCTCTAATGCTGCCTGTCGAAAGAAAGAAAGAAAGAAAGAAAGAAAGAAAGAAAGAAAGAAAGAAAGAAAGAAAGAAAGAAAGAAAGGTCTCTCTTGAGGGGACAGCTGAAGTCAAGGGGATAAATGTAAATGGGGGGTTAAAGGCACAGAGGAATGGGCTGAGGACACCAACCAAGACCAGCAAGACACTGTTTCCATGTTGTGAGATGGGACCATACGAAGACAAGAAGCAGAATTCCAGGGAGATCAACAGAGTGCAGAGACATACAACACAAATAAAGTTTTAGGAAGTAGGAGACAGGATTGCAGTCCACACAGTTGTCACTAGATTGTGAGAGAGCAGTTTTAGCAGAGGTAGGGTGGGGAACACATGACAGTCTGTGACAACCTGAGGTGTAAGTATTGATGAGGAAGAGGAGGCTGAGGATATGGCTCCTTGTTCATGAAATATGGCAGCGTCCACGTGAGCTGGATAGGGCAATAGCAAAATTAAGGTTCTGTTAAGCATTGGACACTTAAGTAGCGTTTAAGACTTAGATAACAAACTTTGTACTAGAGCAGTGGTGTGTTTAAATAATGCTATTGAGGAGAGAGAATTGGTTTGGCATGAGTAAGTCAGGGCCACCCTTCTGGCTGTCACTTTTCTTGCTGTCTATAAACTCACAACTGGAGCTAGTTACTGTGAGACTATGGAACACATTGAAGCTACCCTAACACTTATCTAAGTTTTCCTGCCAGTACTTCACATCCATTAAGCCCCTAGAATGTAAGATGGAAAATATATAATCTTCCCTCATGCAGTTGCCAAAAGTGTAGAATTCACTTAACTGGCACCCTGATTAATGGCCCATTTTATTCATTTGGGTGATTTCCAGAGGACTTGTTTGATGCAATTTATTTCAATGGTTCAAACAGACAAATGGCATGAGTAGTCCATTTAAAGGCCTCATTCATTACCAAGTATGACGGGGCACCTCTTCATTTAAGTTTTCTATGAGAAAGCTTCTGTTTACAATTTGGTTATACATTTAGAAGTAGTAGAGGCTTCAAATATTTTCATGAATTTAAAAAAATAGCCTTGAATTATAAAATGTTTGATGAAAACACTTCTTTAGAGAGTCTTTAACTCATATTGAAATGAGGCATAAATCCTGAAAGTTGAATGTACCTGGGATATATAGTATGCTGCAGTAACCACAGCATCCCAATGATTCCATCTTCCCTTCTGCTGACAGTCATATCCTTGTAGTGCCCACATATATTGAATTTAGACAGACTTGCATAAACCAGTAGGAATTTGCAGAGGTGATAGAGAATGATTTTTTCCAGTTGGGCCTTAAACATTTTTGGCTTTCTTTTTTTTTTAACTTTTATTTAACAAATATAAATTTCCAAAGTACAACTTTTAGATTACAGTGCCTTCTCCCCCCACATAACTTCCCTACCACCCGCAACCCTCCCATCTCCCGCTCCCTCTCCCATTCCATTCACATCAAGATTCATTCTCAATTATCTTTATATACAGAAGATCAATTTAGCATATATTAAGTAAAGATTTCAACAGTTTGCACCCACACAGAAACACAAAGTGTAAAGTACTGTTTGAGTACTAGTTACAGCATTAATTCACATTGTACAACACATTAAGGACAGAGATCCTACATAAGGTGTAAGTGCACAGTGACTCCCGTTGTTGACTTAACAAATTGACACTCTTGTTTATGGCGTCAGTAATCACCCGAGGCTCTTGTCATGAGTTGCCAAGGCTATGGAAGCCTTTTGAGTTCGCTGACTTCGATCTTATTTAGACAAGGTCATAGTCAAAGTGGAAGTTCTCTCCTCCCTTCAGAGAAAGGTACCTCCTTCTTTGATGGCCCATTCTTTCCACTGGGATCTCACTTGTAGAGATCTTTCATTTAGGTCTTTAAAAAAAGATCCCAGTGGAAAGAACGGGCCATTTTTGACTTTCATTTTGCTATCCACTTGCTATCTCTTTGGAAAAGGTCAGATAATAGGATGAAGACACTCAAGCAACCCCAGCAGAGGTAGATGTAGCATGGAACTGAGGCTGTCAGGCAATATCTAATGAGGAACAGGGGCTGCCTGTCAGCAGTCAGCAGCCAGCAGCCAGAATGAACTTAGAAGTATATGAGCAACCTAGTCATTAGCCCTAGTAAAGCTTTCAGTGGACTGCAATTGACTGCAATTCCACGGGAGACCCAGATCCAGAACCATCTAGAAAGCCACTCCAGAGTTCTTCACATAAACTGCGTGAGACGTCTAATAAAAGGTACCATTATTCTAAGCTTCTAAGTTCTGGGAAAATTGTTACATGTGTTATAAAAGCATACATCAATTCATGACTGACTTAATGGAGCATGCCCAGAGTGATGCTAAACTGTAGGCAATGACTCATTCCCCCAACTTTCTTATCTGTAAAGTGAGAATGGGAACCCACTTATCTGGAGTGTTTTGAGGGCTAGATAATTCCATATGGCTAACTAGCATAAAATTCACGTGAAACGTGGGCCCAAGGTTTCAGAAGTGAGGCTGGAAGTCAAGGTTGGTAAGGTGTCACCAGCACCTCAAACAGTATTCAGCCTCAGTGTTAAATGAAAGGATTTTGTAAACTGTGGAGTGCAACGTAAGTGTAACTTTAGTTTTACTTGCTACTATTTCTATTGCTGGGATTACTTAGATTTTTATGCTTAGTTGTAGATACATTAAATTTTAAAGTATAAAAACAAAAATAGATACATTAAAACAATATTGCATTGATGAAGGTACATAGAGATTGCACTGCTTAAATGCAGATGACCTTTTAGGTTTTGTTTGGGTTTCCTTATCTTGCTGCTTGGATGATCTTATTGTTCATCTTCACAACGTATACCTCCACAGAAAGTGATGATTCTGAGACCTACATCTCTATCTGGCCTTTAGATGTATTGGAAATCTCTGCTTGTACCTTCCACTTCACTTCAACACAAGTCCTTACCTTCAATGATTATATTCCCATAGAAAACTTTCCATCCTCACTCAGCATTGTCTCCTCAGGCACTCAAACATGAAGTCAAAGTACCATGGGCTCCTCCCGCTCACTAACCTCCTCATCTTGCCTGTTCTTTGGCCCATTACACTCGCGGTCTGTAAGGGATTTCAGATCTGTCCTCCCCATTTTCACTGCTGTTGCTATGGTTCATGAGCTTCATTATTTTCTCCTAGGATCATCTACTTTTTAAAATAGGCTCCTAACTGTTTTCCTTGATTTTTCTGTCCTTTCATTCTTATCTCTCCTAAAGCTCAAAAGCCACCTTTCTTTAATATGAAGTTTATAACCCTGCATGATTTGACTAAACACTGTCTGCTGCAATCCCTCGATCAGCATAAAGAATACTTATCCATTACACCAGAACAGATCCTCCCCCTCAACTCTCCACTAATGTTGTTTTGTCTTTCTTGTAATGTCTTGACATGTTAACCCAATTCTTCCTTTAGAGCTTAGCTCAAATGCCAGAGTTCTGTGAAGTTTTTTCCTTTAGTCCAGCTTCCCCGGCTCCCTGTACCCTGCAGAAAATAGCGAACTACTAGCTTCTTCTTTCTTCTTTCTTTTTCTATCTTTCTTCTTTCTCCTGTCTCTGCTTCCTCCTCCTCCTCCTCTTCTTCTTTTTGTTCTTCTTCTTCCTCCTCCTTCAAGATTTGCTTATTTGAAAGAGAAAATTACAAACAGAGGGAGACAGAAAGAGAGAGAGAAAGATCTCCCATCTGCTGGGTTCCTGACCCAAATGGTCACAACTGAAGCTAGGAGCCTGGAATTTCATCTGGATCTCCTGCATGGGTAGCAGGGGTCTAAGCACTTGGGCTATTTTCTGCTGCCCTCTCGGGCATTAGCACAGAGCTGGATTAGAAATTGATCAATCAGGACCTGAACCAGTGCTCTAGTGGCATGGCAGGTCAGCCTATTGTGCTGCACCATGGTGGCCCCAGCAACCTTTTTCTGCTCTTCTTTAGCCTTTCATTTTTACCTTTGCAATAGTTCTAACTCTATTGCTTGGCTCATAATTAGGTGGGGGTTGGTTTCCTCAATTGGGTTGTAGCCTTCTAAAGGGAAAGCAGCAAGTCCTACTACGTCTTTTTCTCTCCAGATGCCAAATGCCAAATACCTGCCTTGAACACAAATTCTTGAGATGGAGCTGACACAGGGACACTGTGTCACACTCCAACCCAGCTTGAAACTTTGGAAAGCATGAAGTAAATTTCAGTATTGCTAAAATTTAGTGAAAGTATAACCAAGAACAGAGCTTTTAGTAGGTATTTATATTACAACTGACAACCTAGAAAGCTATTATATTAGAAAAGTGAGCAATAAAATAACAGAGAAGCTTTTAGAATAATGAACATGCATTCTGTCCTAGTTGTGCTTTATTTTATCACAGATTCTAGTTTAAAAGCAAAGCATTAAAGTATGGTTTGCATCTTATTTCTGTTTAAACTGGATGTGACACTCCACCTGCTATGAATAAAAATAGACTGTAATCTCATAAAATTGAATTTGCAGAGTAAAACAACTCTTTCTTGTCTACAAAAATGTATTTCATTGAACACAAAAATTTCATACATCATGACTATTTATTTGTATATACTGAGAGTCTTGATATTTTAAAAAACTATTTTAGAGTTGAGGTTATTGATGCTATTCCATGGAGAAACATTAAATAAATGTACTTTTGCAGTACATTTCAGTAATTCAGTATGGAAGAAGTCTCTTAATCACAGTGATTGTTTTTGATCTTTTAAAACCACAGGTACATAAATGGCAAATTGATGATGTATCACCAGTATTGAGTAGAGGCATTTGTACTGAACTCAGAATCTCTTGTAAGTTTAAGGAAAAGAAAATTATGTGTGTGTGCATACACACATGCATATATTTTTGCTACATATATGCATATGTGCACACACACATATAGAATTTTCATGATCAGATATAGTATACCCCCATTAAAACAGAATCTCTCCTCTACTTGCTTCCATCTTTGTAGAGTAAAGTCTGACATGGAATCTTATCAAGCTTCCCTCACTGCACCACCAATTTCTCAGTAGCCAATTCTGAGTTTGAATTCACTCTCAGGCATTTTATCTGCCTGGCTCTGAGAGGTATTATTAATCACATCCTGTTGCTAGGATACCTGAGAATGTTCATTTATGTCCGATGTTTCTCTGGCAAACTGCACGATGAAGAAGGCATAGAATCATGACAAGGAAAATTACTGTGCACATGCTACTTATTTCTTTTTTAAAAAAGAGGTGATAATACAACCACAGATAATATAATGCTAACGCTCATAAATTTTTTGATGTAG
Organism: Oryctolagus cuniculus; assembly: GCF_964237555.1. Lineage (NCBI taxonomy): Eukaryota > Metazoa > Chordata > Mammalia > Lagomorpha > Leporidae > Oryctolagus > Oryctolagus cuniculus. The sequence continues at coordinate 50,617,607 of NC_091441.1, read as the reverse complement.
TTTTGTTTCACCTAGATTTTAATGGAAAAACACTGGCAATATATTTGGATAATGAGAATCGCTAGAACTTCTGTATTTCTGGGTTAACTATGAAAAGTGGAAGGAGGTAGGGTTTTAATTCTGTATTTTTAGAGAGACTTAGAGTAGGAGTGGATTTAAGACATACTTGCTTCAAATGTTTCAATTTGCAAACAGAGTTAACTAGGTTGTAGTGCTAGTTGATTTATAAGTAAGACCTAAATCTCAGGTCACCACTTTTGCTACATCTGGCTATTTTAATGAAAGATTTATGAGCAACTAATGTTTAGAATGTGCATTTGGGTGATAAAAGTAAAAAAAAAAGCCTTTATCAATAGTTTAAAATAATGTCAGTATTATTACTGTTTGGGGTACTTTCCATCCATACCAAAGATATTCCTGCTTATGGGTTGTAATGAGAGAGAATATGAATTCATAAAATCCAACTAAATCCAAGATTTGCTTGGTTAATCTCTTCTCATAGGAAACATCACTATATAGATATAGCAAAATACACACTCACACACACACACACACACGGACTTGGGGTTAGATGGACTGACTTTTCATCTTAAACTGGGAACATGTGAGCAATGCAACACTGAGAATGAAACATAGTGTATTCTCATTACATAGTCCTTCTTGTCCTCTCCTCCCCTACTCTCCCCTCCCCTCCCCTCCCCACTCTTCCTCTCCCCTCCCCTCCCCTCCCCTCCCCTCCCCTCCCCTCCCCTCTCCTCTCCTCTCCTCTCCTCCCTTTTTCTTTCTCTTGTATGTGTATGTATACACAACACACACACACAAGGTCTACCTATTTATCTATCTCTCCATCCAATATCCTCTGATATTTCCATTGCAAACAAATAGAACTAATTTGTTTTACTTCTACTTTTGCTTCCAAGTGATATTAGCAGAGAGTACTGTTATCATGCTAATAATAGTAGCTAATGATTACTAAACAAAGTTTATGTGTCTGTCATTGTTATCAGTACATTATATGGGATTCATTCATGTATTCTTACTGTATTATGAGGCTTTACAAAATTATATCCATTTTTCAGTAACAAAATTGAGTCATATAGTTAAATAATTTTGTGAAGTCATCCAAATACTAAGTAACAAATGAGTAGTGATAGGGAAATAAAACATTTGGAGGGACAAGGAAAGGGATAAGTAGGGTTGGGATTATCCCTAAGCCACATAAAATCAGTCTGTACATTTTAAGAGCTATCCAAATACATTATTTTGTTAAAAATGTTTCTGCAGATTATTTTAATAGCCACTTACTGCTTATCAAATTATTTGAGTAACTCAGCTCCTTATTCTAACTGCTAAATATCTAATCGCAGTGTTTCAGGAGGAGAATATTGTAGAAGAACTGTGGATTTTGAATTTTTTAGTGGTTTAGTATTTATTTAGTACCTGCTATGAACTGGGAACTCTACTGACACTTAAATATTATTTATGGTGAAGAAGATGATAACCTTTTCTATCTGCCAGTGGTGAAAGCAAGCTAAGATTTTTTTTAACACATAAAACTCCAGTTAGTGAATAGGAAGACTGAACACAGAGATTTTTACCTTTTCTGAACTTGTTGGTTATGGTGGTTAAGGGAAATTTTTGTAGAGCAGCAAAGAGCTCTTAGTCATCATGGAATGCTGCACACTTAATCTCTCTAAGTCAAATTGGGGTTACTTAGAAGAAGGGGTAATAAACATAAATAAGTACTGAAAAGAGGGCTAATGTCAGTATCTTTATAACATTTAAATAAAATAAAGCATTTAATAATCATCCCTCCATGTTCTGAGAGTACAATACAAGAATGCTTACAATACTCTCACCCTGGTGCCTGGGACATAGAAAAAGTGTATTGCTGGGTGCTTCTCTATAGGAGTATTCCATGTTAGGTGGTAAGTAGCAATACTACAGTTCTTAATCTCCTCAAAATCACTGGCTTCATCTACTACAGATATTCAAAAGTTCATTCTTTGAGAATTTCTTGATATCTGTATCATCACTTCTCTCTCTGGTTCTCCCTCTTTTGGAGAAATGGTTTTCCAATTTAGTGAATTCCTTTACTCTCCTTCTCATGTGCTAACCCTTCTCAAATACGAGCTGGTTTGATGGAACACAAATTGACATGCCAAGATTCTTCCCTCTTATGAGCTAAGATCACATAAGTTTAGATCCAGAGTTTATGGTTCAAATGCTTATCCACATTTTGGATTTGCCAGCAGTTATTGAACTGCTGTCAGTAGTCTGGAGGGTCTAAACAGAAAGGAAAACCTGAGCAGGAGATCCAGGAGGTCTCCCTGCCTCGCTGTTTAAAATAAAGGACAGGATTTTCAGCCAAGCAACTTTTTTGAAATTTCAGTGGTCTCTTCATTTAAATAGACAAATTCTATCTTTACTTACAAAAGAAACAGTGCAGACAGGGATGTGAGAGGATTTAAAAGGACATATTATAAGGCAGGAACAGAGAAGCTTATCTGGGCCAATTTAAAGCCTAACTGGTCTAAAAGGTCTACATAAGACTGTGGATACTGCATAGCTTTTGTTTGGTTAATAGTATAAACAGGTCAAGGAGTTTATTTTATTATTTTTGACTAGATTCATACTTATATTGATTTACCACTGGCCTCAGCAGACACTGAGGAGGAGTCTCTGTAAAGTCCTGGAAACTGATGGCTCTCCTGCGGGTTTAGATAAACTCCACTTGCTCCTCTGTCTGTTTCTATTTGGTTAGTTGATAGGTTGCTAGGATGCCTAGGCAAAGGGAGCCATTCTGAGAACAGTGAGTACTGTGGGCTGCCACAGTGAGTACTGAGATACAAACACTGCCCCTTCAGAAACATATCGATACAGATAGATCTGGGCCTGTGAGGTTGACCATCTGCCTTGGCAGAGTAGACTCTCCATCTGCACTCCACAGCCCTGGGGGCTACCATCCGTCATAGCATGTAGAAAAGAACTGAATGCTCAAAAATTTTTCATGGGTTGATCCTTCTGCAAAGAAATAGCAAAATCAGTATGAGGAACAATTGCTTTAGGTTGTCTTGGAAATTCTCAAGTGCAGAATTTCTTCCCACTTAGATCCATCTGACAAGTGCATAATTAATGTGACAAGAAACAGTCCCTTTCAGATTCCCAAAACTGGCCTGGGTGAATTAAATCGTAGAGTAATGCTTTTGATATTCAGGATCTCATTCTGAGGCAGTCATTTCTTGGCAGAGAAGATTTTTGGAAGACCTTTAGTTGTTGAAGTCAGATTGGCAAAAGTAAATGCCCATTTATTGCCAAGTCTTACATAGCTGTGCAAAACAGGAACACTAATTTTAATAACATTAACTTCAGCTACTGACTAGACCTGGGACGTGTTCATTTGTACTTTCCTTTGTGCAATAAACATGTTTCTAGTTAGTTAGGAGTGAACAATCACTTTTAAAGAACCTCATATATAAATGTCTTTGGAGTATTCATTATAAAAGAGAAACTGCAAGGAATTGTTTTGGAAATTAAAGAATCTCTTCATAGAATGCTTATTCACTCCTGTATTACATACAATAAAGAAGACCATACATGAAAAGTCTTGAGTCCTGGATAACTAGTATCCAGGACTAGTTACTGCTTAACCAACAGAATATGGTGAAAGTAATACTTGGAAATTTCTCAGATGGACCTTGAGAACCAGGCAGCTTCTACTTCCTGAGTCTTTGAAAACTTGCTTGGAAGAAGCTGGGCACAGTGTAAGAAGTCACACTACCCCAGACCACTATGCTGTTAGGAAGCTCAGGTTAACTGCAAGCAGAGGCCACTTGGAACAGAGCTGCCTGAGAAGTCCCTGGCCAGTTTCCACCTGGTCCAGCCTTTCCAACCCAGGGGCCAGATGTGTGACTCAAGGAATCATCCTGGAAGTGGATTCTCCAGCTCCAGTCACCTCAGCAGATTCCAAGTGGATTCAGGACAAACTGTCCAGCTGCAGTCTTCCCAATTCCTAGCCACAAATCACAAGCAAGACAATCTTTTATTCTTAATGCCACCAAGATCTGAAATTGTTATGCAGCAATAGAAAGTCAAAATATATTTTTTTGGTTTTACTTTACCTTTCAAATTTTTAAAAAATTTTAACTGACAATGAAAATTGATGGTATCCCATGAGGTTTCAGTACATGTATACAATGTGTAATGTTCGAATCAGGGTAAGTACCTATTTTGTTAAATGTTTATCATTTCTTTTGGGTAAAACAAAAAATTATTTCTAGATTTATTTATTCTTTAAAAAGAGTTATTTCTTCGAGATTAAAATATATATATATAGAGAGAGTACATCATTATAATCTATAATTACCCTACTGTGCAATGGAACACCACACTTCTTCTACTTGACTATAACTTAGTACCCATTAGTCAAATTTTCTCCATCTTTTTCTGTTTTTATAATTACAATATTTATTGGTATATGTGTCAATCTAGGACTCACCTACATTCCTTCAATATGTTCTATTATCCAGCATTTTAATCCTAATAAAGCTATCATTATTGGAGTGTAGGTGAAGCGTCATCCATGTAGATTAATGCAAATCTTGGTTTTATAAAAGCACTTGAATATCTCCTTGTGTCCAGATTATTAGTCAAAAGCAAAGTGGAAATACGCCAGTGATTTAATACTTTAGAAGTTATAAACCCTCAACTAAGGTCCCCACTGAAAACAACAATATTCATATAAGCTTCAAAAACTTTACCAGTTATGGGTCAAATTATATAGAAATCCTCTGAACTGGGCCGGCGCCGCGGCTCAATAGGCTAATCCTCCACCTTGCGGCGCCGGCACACCAGGTTCTAGTCCCGGTTGGGGCGCCAGATTCTGTCCCGGTTGCCCCTCTTCCAGGCTAGCTCTCTGCTATGGCCCGGGAGTGCAGTGGAGGATGGCCCAAGTGCTTGGGCCCTGCACCCCATGGGAGACCAGGATAAGTACCTGGCTCCTGCCTTCGGATCAGCGCGATGTGCTGGCTGCAGCATGCTGGCCGCGGCGGCCATTGGAGGGTGAACCAACGGCAAAAGGAAGACCTTTCTCTCTCTCTCTCACTGTCCACTCTTCCTGTCAAAAAAAAAAAAAAAAAAAAAAAACATCCTCTGAACTGGAACACTCCAAAGATTCAGCAGCCATTTTTGCTTAATAATTAAAAATAATCTCATGCTCCCTGGGTAGATTTACTTTTGAAGGATAAATTAGGAGAATCCATATTGAATTAAGAGTTTTAATATTATTTACAGTTAATTTTCTGTCTGAAGGCAACGAGGGGAAACATTTCATTAAGAAAGGTAATGACATGAGTGCAATCAGTATCCAGGCTTGTGAAGTCTGACTTTGTTCACTTTAAATAGCAATTTATTTGGCTAGCGGACATATAATCCTGCCCGGCTTTTCATCTGGAAGAAACAAGGGCATTTCATTGCTCTTTCCCCCTGCTCTTAATCATCCCTTCATTAACTTCTGGAGAAAGCGAGTGGAGGCCAGAGGTGAGCTTAATTGTGTTTTTATTCCTGCTAGCCCCATTTTTCCTTTTCAATGTTAAAAAATCCTCATCTCACTCATCTTTTTCCTCATGTTGACCCACATCAAAGATTTGGCTCTTAGACATTCAGGGAGGCTCATGTTTCCTAGACTGAAGGAAAAAAATTAGGAAAGTGGGCTTAGATCAGTGGATATTGATTTATTGCTTTCAGGTGTTAGCGCTTTGTAATCTTGTAAAAACTATTCTCATAAACTCTGCTGACTATCTGAATTTATCGGGAAAACTGTTAATTGTCTGGTGCATTTGATCTGTAGGAGAAATGGCTTGATAACACTTGGACCTTAAGATAAAGCAAAAAAGAGCAAAGATTGCTGAGTATCTATCACATGGGAGATAGAAGGATGGGCATTACATGTCTGCAATGCCATTGTAAAAAACAAACAAGAAATTCACAGCCCAGGGTTTGTGAAGGGGCCACAGAGAAGAGTCTGTAGAGCAGCTCAACAGATAGGACTTCCAGCAAGGGTTGGGAGTGGATCTTCCCCTAATGATCAAGACACGCAGCGAAATACAATCCGAATGCCTAAGGCAATAAGGTGTTTTCTAGCAACATCTTTAATTGATTGGTGTTCTTGAGTGAGGTGCTGACTTCAGGAAATGCAAGCCAGACACTGACACTGTACAGGGGACAGCTCTTTTCAATGCAGCCCAGCAGAGAGGCAGAAAGCAAAGTACCCCTAAGGGGTGAGTGCACATGGGCACCAATACAGGAGTAGGAACATTGCAAAAGATATCCCAGTTAAGGGGTGGCCGCTGGGATGCCTACATCCCATACTGAAGTACTGGTTTCAGTCATGGCTGCCCTGGTTCCAATCCAGGTTCCCACTAAAGCGCCTGGGAAGGCCGTGGGAGATGGTCCAAGGACTTGGGTTCCTGCTACCCACATATGAGGCCCAGCTGCAGTTCTAATCTCTTAGCTTCAGCCTGGCGTAGCCCTGGCTGTTGCAGCCATCTGGGAGTGAACCAGCAGATGGAAGATCTCTGTGTCTCTCCCTTTCTCTTTGTAGCTCTGTTTTCAACTAAACCAAAACTAACCATCTTTGAAAAACGAAACAGAACAGTCCAGTTGTGTTCAGCCACTGGAAACTCATAAATTTGCTCAAGACTAAGAATATGACATCCTCATTAACTTGTAGCTTTATCTCCCATGAAAGACGTAGTTAAGTGCCTACTCACAGTTATTTCTCTTTTTCTGCACTGGTACTCAACCCTCTTTTCATGCAAGATGTGTAAAACATGTAAACTTATCCTCATGGGTCCACCTCCTTGGCTTCAGTGGTCATTTGACAATTCTGACCAATGCCATATGAGACAAGTTCTGTTCAGAAACTTCATTAAAAAGTTCTCTTGTCAACAAAAGTGATATATAGGAGAAATCTTTTTTTTTTTTTTTGCCAGTGGATATTTTCATATCAGGGTGTGACACCAGAGATATGAGGGCAAAACCAACTCACTCCAAGATTGAACAAAGGGAAGACACCCTAAGGGTAATGACACTGAGCCTCTGAATTAATGCATCATGGAACCACATTGCCTCAGGAAGCCGTGCTATGGGTTAGTTTTTTTGGGTTAGGTTAGAGGATTTAGTTATTGGCAGCCAAAAGCATCCTATATTATATAAAAGTTGACTATGAGGGAAAGAATATTGCCTTTAAGTTAGTCCCAGAAACTATGGGGGGGGGGGACAAGCCAGGGACAGCGTTTTCATTTGAAGGGGAGAAAGGAGAGAGAGAGAGAGAGAGAGAGAGAGAGAGAGATGAACAAGACAGAGGCACTGGCTCACTCCTGAAATACCTACAACAAACAGCTGAGGCTTGCCAGGCCAAGGCTCAGAACTGGGAACTCAATCAAGTGCTTCCATGTGGGTGGTAGGTACCCAATCACTTGAGCCCTAACATGCTGCCTCCTGGGTACAGAGTAGCAGGAAGGTAGAATTTGGAGAGGAGCAGGGATTCTGATACGGTATGTAGATGTTCCTATGCCAAACTGTTATCAAACTTTGCCCAGATCAGATCTCTGGAGGACGGGCCCAAATGGCATCACTGCTGTGTGGGCCCCAAAGACCCTAGAAGTGTTCAAAGGACGCCTGGGGCGTGGGTGTGTGGGCAGATTTGTCCAGTTCATGCGTATGTGGACTCTCACAATGCTGGGGGGATTGTGAAGGGAGGGGGAAGAAGAGGGAGATTTTGTTGGTTCTTTTGCCCCAGGCTCAGCAATTGCAGGCACAGGTGTGCCATGACACAAACACAAAAGGTTGTTCCTGGAAGAATACACAGAAAAGATGTGAGCACACACTGAAGTCTTGTGCCAGTCCCAGGGAAAGGTGGGGGCAGTGTGTTCACAGTTTGTAATTGAGGACATAGAGACTCAGAGAAGTGAACTTACCCCTGACAACCCAGTAAACATTAGTTCCTGGATTTGCATCTGAGACTTCCAAAAAAAAATCACACTGTTTACCACATGATCCCTCAGAATTTTGTAACACTGAGCTGATTTCTGTAAAAAATTGAGAGACCCAGATGGACCTAAATGATTCTTTTTATTTGTACAGCCCTCAGTTGACTCTCTGAAAAATGCATAGTAATGCTTACGCTAAGGAGGCATAATATGAATAAATTAAATACAATAACAATTTCTTTATAAATGCTTGATTATGAAATTTATTGTATATTTAAAAATTCAAAGTAAATTTTAAAGAATAGTATACTGATATAAAGTCAATCAAGTAGGACAGGAACAGTTTCTTTTGAGCATGACATTATAGGATGTAGATTCACTGTCATTTGTGTACATATTCTCTGAAGTCTTGTAGAAATGGGTCAATTCTATTTTTTCCTTTGTTGTGCAAAATATGTAGCATTTTTTCATAAAAATATCTGAACTATCTGCTTACATAGCCCCAATCTGTCAGCTAGATTTTAAACTGTTTGTTACAGATTTTTAAATGATGATGTTATTTGAATATTAAAAAAATGTTTCATATGTGGTGAGGGTGATGGGGATTGGAGTCCAGGAGGGTGCAGATTCTCACAATGTTGTTTTCCAACTCTGTGGAGGGCAGCCTTGGAAGGAAGAGATGACAATCCAATTACATTCCCAGGGTTTCATAAGAGATTTTTCCCAGAACCCTGAATATCTATGGATATACCTGAAAAATTTACTTTGAACTCCTGTGACACTAATAAATATTTAAGGCAAAAAAAATCAGGTCTGAGTATGACTAGGAAGGCTGATCTCAGCCCTTGACATGCTGGGTGGAAATTCTGGGAAAGTGATAATAGACAAACACAGAAAAGAATAATTCCAAAGAGTGAAGAAAAATGTTACAAAATGCAGATCACACATTTACAAACATTTAATATCAAAGCCTTACAGGGGCAAAAATTTCAGGCAGGTTCTGAGCTCTGCCAACATTTAATGGAGCCAGCATGAGAGGAACCAAGCTGCTGTGTTTGGTTTCCAACAATATCCATCAATGCAGATACCACCACAATGGACCCAGGCGGAGCACTCTCTTCTATGCAGTTGACAGCAATGCCATTTTTGTACTGGAAAGTACTATTTGGGTTAAAAACAAAAGTGGCAAGCCTAACTTCAAGGTAGCTTAAAATCTAGCCCATTGTTATAGGTATTCAAATGATGTTCCAATGGATGGGTAAACTTTTCATCTAAAGAAATGTGGTGGGAGTATTTTTTTTTTTGCATTTTAGAAATATTGGACAGAATTCAATATGACACCATAAACATCTAGATGAAATGTGGAGTATGGAGGATGTTTCTGTTAGCTTTTCATGCCTCTGGTGATGATTTGCACTTTTGTTCTCTGGCTAGTTCCCAGAGACTTTCGCTTAATCTCATATTCAATAGGACACTGCTTGGGGTGAGGCTGGCAACTCCTAGTCCATGTTTCACCCTACAATGCACACACAATTTAAAACAGATCACCAGCAGTTCATGGCAGAAGGGGAAGAGGCCAGACCTGCCGGGCTATTTGTCATCTCAAACATTTCAAGTACCACATGGCATCTCTAGCTGGGCACATGGGACATATATCCCCAGGCAAGATATTTAGTTTGGGTGCATAACAATAAGTGCTCTAATATATAAACTTGAGGGGACAGAAATAACAGTCACTGCTTAGAGCCTCTCTTGTTGTGTTTAAGTGACAGAAATATCAAGATACATCTTAATATTGCATCACTAAGACTGAATAATGTCATGGGATGGAATTACAATACATCCATATTAAGAAAGTTTTCTGAGTGAATAAGAGCTCACAACCAGCTACATGTAACTTGATTTTGATCTGTTTTCAGACGAATGCAATAGTCCTTGGGTTATACATTTTTTTTCCCCAATCCTGGCAAGTCAAGAATTTCCAGCCTTATTTTTGTCATGCTAGGATCTTTTACAACTGCTGTGTGAAATAGATATGCATGAAAAACACTAATGGAACACTAAAGTATGCTATCAAAACAAAATCAATGGCAGTCATCTTCTGCCTTCTAGGGAAGTGAAAATGGTGGCTCCGGGGAAAAAAGTTCAGGAAAAATTGCTGATGCCTTCAAATCTATTGTGCTCATGAGAAGGAGACTCCTGGGGCTGCCGGTGCTGTGACATAACAGGTAAAGCCACAGTCTGCAGTGCCGGCCCCCATATGGGCGCCAGTTCAAGTCCCAGCTGCCTGGGAAAGCAGTGGAAAATGGCCCAAATCCTTGGGCCCCTGCACCAGCATGAGAGACCTGGAAGAAGCGCCAGGCTCCTGGCTTTGGATCAGCCCAGCTCCAGCTATTTAGAAAGTGAACATACTTTGAGTATTAACTGCTAGGAGTTAGCAAGCTGAATCAGGAGATGAGTCAGTTATGTGAGTATGGTCAGTTGCTGTTCCCTCAAAACTTGTACCTACTCATGTTCAAGGTGGAAGCAAAAAAAAAAAAACACTAAAGTGGCAAGTTCACATAAACATTTTAAAAATGTTCTCAATAAAGGGTGGATCTAAATTCACAACTTTCAAACCACAGTGAAATAAAAATTGATGTGATTTTGTTAGGATGACACCAGCACTCCAAATGCCTGAATCTACATGCCTCCTACATACATACCAATGATACTTTACCTGCAATTTTATGCAAACCTAGTTATCTTTTTTCATTAATTACATTTCACCAGATATTCCAAATTATTTTAATTTCTTACATGCATTCATTTGGGTATTAAAAAGATAATTAAAGTCATTCCTAAAAAGATGAACTAAATTGGTCTCATTAAACTTCTGTAAATATCATGACTTCCATGAAGTCACCATGTTCAGTAAACATCTTCAAGTCTTGCTAATTATTTTTCTTAGAGCCTTACATTTGTTTCATCTAATTACCTCACTGGGTCTTGATCCTGATGATCACTTAATTGTTTTTATTCAAAATAATATATTCAAGGAGTGTGACCCAATTTTTAGTAGCCTTCTTGAAAATAAAATGGTGTCATTCATCATTGTACCACCCAATCACTGTTTTCATAGTTAAGCCTAAGTTTGAGGTTCACCTACTTGCCAATGGGAATATGTCTAGTTGGTTATCTGGCTGGTAAGCTGGACTGACACTTTACCACCACAGAATTTTTGTGAAATCCATTCAGTTCAATTTTGTTTAGAAGATTAAGCATCTCTTTGGAGAGCAAAACACCTAGATCAAAACTGACATTGCATTAAATTTACAGGGAGATGCTTTCTGGCTTGGTAGTTATGCTTTAATAATATTTTGTGGCAGGAACAACACTCTGCTGTCTGACATTTTCGTTCTCTGGAAAAATGAAAAGAAAAAAGGAAAGAAAGAAAAGTGAAAGAAAATAAAAAGCTTTTCTGTAATAGGGTCAGAGGATTCAACCACCACCTCTAGTCTGTCAGTTTTAATGGAGGGATAGTATCTATGGTATTTGTTTTTCATTTATCTACTTTTATGGGACAGTGACTTGTTTGGGGGCATTTTTAGTCCTGCTCCCTTATCCTCACTTTTATATAGCTCCTATGAACCTGTTGGTAAAGTTGGATTTAAAAAGAGTAGTTATTGTGAGTTTCGGAATATTAAATTTTGTATATTCAGACTGACAGACTGCCTGATTATTCTGGGAATGCCCAATCCATTGTAATATATGAAATCCCTCTTCCCTTCAATCATTTTATTGCAGCAACAGTAGAGTATAGTCTGAGGAAAGGGTACCAAAACTCAAAGTGAGTGTTTTTTTTATAATCTGTGAGAAAACAATGAAGTTATAACTCTTACACATGATATTATATTTTGGAATCTTTTTGTATGATTTGGTTTCTCCTTTTCCAAGCATAGATTATTCTCATAAATATTCCTTCCCCCAACTTTCACTGTCTTCCTCTATCTCCCAACTCCATTCACACTCCTACAAGGGAAACCATCACAGTTATTTTCCTTATTTTGATAAGAGCCTATATGTAATACAACATGCAAGTGGGAATACATCTGTAGAAAATAAGCAGAATAAACAGAAGCAGATGTCACATTTTTGATGAAATTAGAAGCCAATTATTTACTCCTAGAACTAGGTCTTGGCATTGAACAAAGCTATTCCGGTAATATCACATGAGTACGGCATGTTATTTTCTCCTATCAAAAGTGAAAAAATGGAATCATGTGTTTGATCTAGCAGTTAAGATATCTCTTGGAACTCCTACATCTCATATCAGAGTGAAGATTAAGTAAATACATGAAGAAGAGCTTTGGGGACTACCTAATTGAGCTTAACACCACCAGAAACAAATTATAAAAACAAAAGAATACTCTTCTACCTTGAATAGTTCTACCTCACATTAGTAACTAAAACAGCAATTTTGACCCAGAAAGAGGTTCACTATAAATTATTTTTTAAAAAATAATTAAATAAGGTATGAGCATACAAATCAACATTTAAGCAACAGTGCCTTTAGTATGTTACATGATGTCAACAATTACTTCACAGGATGATACTTTTTATCCAAAGCACCATGTCTGCCCAGGTTTGGCACATAAAGAGTTAATTCCAGAGGTCATAAGGGTAATATTTATTCAAGAATAAACTAAATAAGGATAGTTGTCTTAAATTGTATATATTAGAGTGGGAATAAGAGAGGGAAGAGATGTACAATTTGGACATGCTCAAGCTTACTTGCCCCAAACGGTAGAGTTAGAAACATACCAGGGGATTCCAATTCAATCCCATCAAGGTGGCATGTACCAATGTCATCTCACTAGTCCCAGTGATCAATTTATGTTCACAGTTGATCATAATGATAGGACTAAGAGCCAAAGGGATCACATAAACAAGACTAGTATCTGCAAATACTAACTGATAGAATAAAAAAGGGAGAGAATGATCTAACATGGGAATAAAGATACACAGCAGGCTCATATAATGGCAGATGTCCTAAACAGCACTCTGGCCTCAGAATCAGCCCTTAAGACATGCGGATCCGGCTGAAAAGCCCATGAGAGTATTTCAGGCATGGAAAGCCAAGACACTCTGGGAAAAACAAACAAACAAACAAACACAAACACCTAAATGAAAGATATCCACAAGTGAGATCCCAGTGAAAAGAGCAGGTCATCAAAGAAGGAGGTACCTTTTTTCTGAAGGGAGGAGAGAACTTCCACTTTGACTATGACCTTGTCTAAATATTATCAGAGTCAGTGAACTCAAAAGGCTTCCATAGCCTTGGCAACTCATGACAAGAGCCTAGGTTGATTACTGACGCCATAAACAAGAGTGTCAACTTGTTAAGTCAACAACAGGAGTCACTGTGCACTTACTCCTCATGTAGGATCTCTGCCCTTAATGTGCTGTACATTGTGATTTAATGCTATAACTAGTACTCAAACAGTATTTTTCACTTTGTGTTTCTGTGTGGGTGCAAACTGTTGAAATCTTTACTTAATATATGCTAAACTGATCTTCTGTACATAAAGAGAATTGAAAATGAATCTTGATGTGAATGGAAGGGGAGATGGAGCAGGAAAGGGGAGGGTTGCGGGTGGGAAGGACGTTATGGGGGGGGGAAGCCATTGTAATCCATAAGCTGTAGTTTGGAAATTTATATTCTTTAAATAAAAGTTAAAAAAAGAATAAACTAAATAAGGATAGTTGTCTTAAATTGTATTTATAAGTCTTTCATAGCTACTCTCTGCCTTAAGTTTGACAGTTAATATTGAACCTAATAATTTTATTTTTCAGAAGAAAGTAATATAATGCATGGAGTATGGGTCATCTTCAGGACCCTGTACCTCGCTCTTCTGTTGCTATCTTGAAATTCTCAATAATGTTTGAATAAGGAACCCGATCTTTAGTTTACACTAAGTCCTACATACTTGACATAATGTATATACTGACTGGACAAAATACGCTAAGACTTGTATAATTGGTATATGTATATCTATAATTTTGATCATGTTTCCAGGCATAAAGGTCATTAGTGGTTCTACATTGCCTACCCTGTAAATGTCAAACTTAATCTGTAGCTGAAGATCTTCTGTGTTGTGGACGCTGTCTGACTCCATTTTTAGATTACATAACTTTATTCATGTCTTCATTTATTCATTTATTTAACAAGGATTTATTTACTGAGATTCACCAAATATCAGGTACTCTGCTTGGCCCTCCAAACTGGGAAGAAAGGAAGAATGAACTTATCCTAACTCACCCTATGATAGAGGTAAACTGAGGTACTTGTTATTTCCCAAACATCCCTTGTTTCTGCCAACCCAACTTTTGCAAACCATGATGGCCCACTGCCTGCTTACTCTCAGATTTATTCATATTTTTATCCTGCTTTGCTCTGTGCTGCTGGAAACTGAATTTCACAGATTTCCATTTCCTTATACTCCTTGGTCTATGGTAGGTATTGATGGAAACCTGGGGGACATGGGAAGAGGGTAACCAGACTATCTGCCACTGCCCACTCCCTCCACTCTGCAGGGTTCTGTGGCAACTCCATGGATCCAGTTCCCACATGTCAGCCCCTGCTGCCAGTCTCTGCCAATCACCCCGGATACTGGGCTCTGTAACTATTTCCTCCCATAGTCCTTCCAGCTCTGGTAGTGGTAGTGGCCTCACTCTTGCTAACTTTGGGGTGGCTCACCACCCACTGCTAAATCCTTGAGCTCTCCAGCACCTGTGCTAAGTAGAGTGGTTTCTCTTCTTACTGGATCCCGTTCTTCTGAAATATGCCTCCTCTTCATCTAGTGTCCATCATTGATACATGTCAGTATTTCTTTCACGCTTCAGGGCACAAGTCCAACTCCCCTTGTAAAGATTTTTCAGGCTTCTTTACCAGCTCTGAGGTGTAAAATCGGAAATGATCTGGACTTAACATTTGAAACCCCGTAATATTTTGCCCATTGTTCTCGTTATACTTGGAATGTTCTGATTTATTTGATGATTATTTAGATAGTCATGGTCACAGGTACACACTCTACAATAACTGAGTATCATATCTACAATGTGAGATTTAACCTAACATAACATCCTAATCAAACCAGGAACTTAATAAATATATGCTTGTATTCTTCTAACTATTAAAAATCTTTAAGTTATTACTATTTGTATATCATTGGAATATATGCACTATCCTTATAAATACAGTATTATAAAATTAATTGCAGGGACAAAATAGACTGATTTATTCATATAAAAATGACATCATTAGTAGCAGGCACATGAATTAGGGGCAGCCATTCATGCCATAACAAAAGTCCTGGGAGGAATTTCTATAGACATCTTCACTATGAGTTGGTATAAATTGTCTCTTACCTTCCTCTTTTCACTACCAGACATACATCTCTATGCCATATTTCATTAGGAGTTGACTTCTCACATATTTGCCACCTCTTGTGCTTGAAGGTGACACTTCCTGCTTACCATTATGCATAAGTGTGGCTGTTAGGATGAATGTTGCCTCAGTAGCTATGTCTATACTGTCCAGTGTGAAGACTGTTATTTGATTGGGCTACCACTGGGCTTGTGAGAGACTGTGACTATAACTCTAGTTCCTAAACTAATAGCAACCTTGTGAAGTCTTCATTTAGAAAAAAACACTAACAAAAACCTCTCTTATGTTGGACTGCTGTTTGCCAGCCTCATCTCTGTGTGTTTGCTGCTTTCCAGCAATTTACATGAAACTTAGTTGTTGGAAGCCAGGCTGTCGGACATCCTTAAATCCTTCCTTTTGTCATAACTGTTGAAGATCACTCACTCTGGGATGCTGTACAACCAGAATTGTCATCAACAATTTCATGATTTGCTTATTCCAAAGGACTTAATAATGAACATTGAAGGCAGACCATGTCAAAGCCAAAGGACTTTTTAGCAATCTCATGGCAATATTTATATTACTAATGAAATGTTTTAAGCTATTATGGAACTATATGATGTGCCAGAGGTTGAAGCTGTAGACCTGAGTGTCCACATGTGTGACCTGTAACCAAGATTACACAACTACATCAACAATAGATAGTCTGTCTGCTTGGCCAGTTGACTCTCTTTGAATTTGTGAGTTCAGTCTCACTTTGACCCAATTCAAAGTGATGAGATCTAGGAAGTTAGGTTGGCTCTTCCTGGCAGAGGTGACAGTCAGTGGGTTACATGAAAATACATACATTTTACAAGCATACATATATTTCATGCATAACATTCCGGTACTCTATGTTGAGTGATTTCAATATATACAATAAATGAATTATATATGTTAAATATCTGTTTTTCTTTTATGATGATAATGGTCTAACCTTGCTTTTAGTTTTGATTTTACTAGGTCAGCTTAGTTAGTCATAGGTAGTTTCTTCAGAATTTTGTTTGAGATAGAGCTACAGTAGTATTCCATCCTGTATGTCTATCACTTTCTTTATCCAGTCATCATGAACTTAACTTTTAATTCCATTCCTCCATGATCTTCTTGAAGTACCCTCATGTTTGTGGATTCAGCTCCATATACCTTTATTTTTGAAAGGCGTCGCTCCCCCTCTTCGTGGAGGAACGACGCAGGACCCTGCGTTGTTCTTTCGTCTGCTCGGCCCTCCCCGGGTTTGCTGCTGGTTCTTCCCGGGTTGGCTACCGTCCATTCCACCTCCGTGGAAGGGCGGTTCCCCCTGCCACTTTTTCCCACTTCCGCGGGGGAGCGGCACACCGCCGGCCGGCTCTCTCGGGGGCTGCACAGGTGTTCCTTCAGGTGTTCCTGGTGCATGTTGTCTCTCTCCTCCTTTATAGTCCTCTTCCACCAATCCCAACTCGGCTGCCCACACGCCGAGTACGCTGCTCTCCTCCAATCAGGAGCAGGTCCTGCTGTTTATTGGTTGAACTGGAGGCAGCTGTGTAGAAGCTGTTTTCTCCTCTCCCAGCGCCATATTGTGGGAGAGCAGATGCATAGAATAAGTCTTAATTCCAGTAACTTAGTCTAGTCCGAGTTGCTCCCCACAGAAAGGATATGTTTATTTGGAAGACAGAGTTACAGAGAGAGGGAGAGAGTGACAGAGTAAGAGAGAGAACACAGAGCTGAGCCAGGCCTAAGCCAGGAGCCTATAACTCCATCCAGGTCTCCCAAGTAGGTGGCCAGGGCCCAAGCAGTTGGGCCATTTTCTGCTGCCTGCCCAGGTGTATTAGCAAGGAGCTGGATCAGATGTGGAGCAGGTAGGACTTGAACTGATATTCATATGGGATGCCACATTGCAAATGGTGGTTTAACTATTATGCCACAATGCTGTTCCCTCAATATACCATGAAACAGTGTTTTATTCAATTTTGTATCTAAGTGAATATTTTTTTTTTCATGGGCACAGAACAGTCCATTGCATTTTCTGTTTCTGTAGGTTCACATTTCTTAGTTCATCTTCTCTTACATTTTGTAATGTTGGTTGTTCCCCTACAACTCTACATGGAGGTCTAAGTATCATTCACTTTTGATAAGTAGCAATGCAGCTATAACCGTAACACAGAATGGCTTTTCTCACCTAAGGTAGCATATTTGGTGACAATGTTAAGAAAATGGACCACAGATATTCACATGTTATCCTAGCACTTTTGAACACCATACCAAGCTGTTTACACACTCTTCAAATGTGTGAAACTTTACAAGACTAGCAAGTATTTTGAAAATTGTAATTTATTTTGGCTAGCTCAGCATAAAAATTTTTTCTCTCAAATTTATTTTCTTCTTTATTACTTATCTTACATTCAGAATCCACATGCACAGTGTTTATTGAGTAACTGAGAAGGTTCTTTAATGACTGCTATGTGTTTATAAACAGATAAAACTATAAAAATATTTTCAAGTTAAGAAGAGTGACATAACATAATTACCAATTAAAAATAGCCTGGCAATAAAAAGCTTTTTGTGTTCTTTGCAGAGTTGAATAAAATGTTATCCACCATTGTTATTTTTTCTACACCTGGCAAATTTTGACTTCCTCTGGAAGATGTTAATAACAAAAAGTTCCCACCCTACTGACTCCAATCCCAGTATTCTAACACTTGACATTGACATAGTGTTCTCAGGTTGTACAAGTTAACAGGGTTGGGTGGTTTGTGTCTTGATACTGTTATTCTGCTTGTACAAAACACAGATATTTTCTGTTCCTAGCTTTGTATAAACAACAATGATTATACTTTCTTTTATCATTTTGTGTAGGTTACAGGCAAGTATACTAACATAAAATTTTACATATATTAAATCATAAAAGATAAGTAATCTATAATACATAATTTATATATAATTATAAAATATATACTATGTACAATTAGATATTACATGAAATATATATTTAACAGATTTAAGTAATATAAGTATATATCTAAAGAAGAACAATATATAAGATTCAGTATCCATTACACAGCCATGAAATCAGAGTAATAAGTAAAATGCTTTAAGAAAATGTTCTCTCACCTCATTGTTCTTTTCCTTTTAATTTCTAAGAGCTAAGAAGTATAGACTATAGACAACTGATAAAGAAAAATAAATTGCTCTGAAATTGGTGGAGCCATAGCATTTGACTAGCATATATTAAAGCTCTTATGAGGGAGTTTTGTGAGTCTTTGCTACAAATTATTTGTAAGGAGCTGCACTAGAGGATTAATGCTTGTCATATTCAGTTTACAAACTTGTCTGACCAGATTAAAAACATACCAAATTTTCACTGATTATGAAAGCAAAATACTCAACTCAAACACACACACGCGTGCACACACACACACACACAAAGATAAAGCTTTACTTCTAAAAAGATTCCAAAGAAGAAACGATAAAATAAACTTTGGTTTCTAACTGGTGTTTTCCACAAGTATCGTTCTTTCTTACTTGGGCTGAGAGTCAAGATTGAGAAAAATGCATACTGGCTCCAAATAGTCTGGCATTCTTGTAAAATTTCCCTTTCTTATCTATTTGTTGTTAAAATTCATGTGAACACAGCTTACTGAGTCATGATTACATGTAAAATTAGACTATACCAGAAACAAAACTTCAAAATCTCATTTGCCTGAGATCAGTTACCTACAATGTGATATCTTTTCCTTACACATACACCTAGAAGCACAAAACTTCTTAGGTCCATTAGAGGTGGAGAATCCCCACTCACATTAAATATACAGTGTGAGAATGTCTAAAATTGAGTAAAAGAACACCTAAACATTTAAGAATCTGGCTAGATATAGGAGCTTTTTTTTAAAGATACCTAAAGATTGTCATGGGTGTCAGGATCCAAGGAGAAAACTGTTAAATTCAAGGAGATCAAATGTTTTTAACACATCTGTGATCGCCATGCCCCTTTGACCTGGATCCTGATAAAGATGTGAAGTACACTGAGTGGAAACCTGAGTAGCCGTGGTGCTGTCATGCCATGGCAACATAATTTACCGTGTCATTGCCATTGTTATCGCGTCCTTAACTTCAAAGCTCACAGCACCCAGGTGATAAATTATTGAATCTGACATTTCTCAACATTCATGAAGTACTTTGGAAAAAGAACTCAGCTTTATTATCTAAATGTGCAATTTCCAGACAATAGGCTGTATTTGAAGAGGATTAAACTCCCGAGAGTTTAGTTAAAATGAGACATAATTAGAAATTTTAGGCTCCTTCTGATATGGAACAATTCCAGAAGCTTGTAGCAGTAACTCTATACTGTTTAATTTAATTTAAAAGACTAACTTTTTTTTTTTTAAAAAAAAAGTATTTATTGAAAGGCAGAGAGAGAGAGAGAGAGAGAT
This sequence comes from Oryctolagus cuniculus, assembly GCF_964237555.1. Classification (NCBI taxonomy): domain Eukaryota; kingdom Metazoa; phylum Chordata; class Mammalia; order Lagomorpha; family Leporidae; genus Oryctolagus; species Oryctolagus cuniculus. Next base: position 50,597,763 of record NC_091441.1, on the reverse strand, counting down.
TGTTCCTTTTATTCATTCCTCATATGTCTGCAAAGGCTGGGCTGGGCTACAGCCAGGCACTGGCAACTCCATATGGGTTTCCCATGTGGGTAGCAGGGACTCAAATACTCGAGCCATCACTTTTGCCACCCAAGAAGCTGTACTGGAATTAGCAGGAAGCTCAGTTGGAAGTGGAAGAGCCATGGCTTGAATTTGGTATTCTAATGATACAGGTATCCCGAGTGAGGCTTAACTGCTGTGCCACAAGGCCCACCTCAAAAGACTGTTATTATTAACGAGTGTGTGTGACTGTGTGTGTCTGTAATACTGATCTACTTCAGAAGGCTCAGCATTTTTATTTTACCTGTAAATTTGCTTTTAAAACTTGTTTTCAAAAGGGGGTGCTCTAAGATGCTTTAGAACACATAAGTACTTGGGGCCGGTGCTGTGGTGCAGTGGGTTAACGGCCTGGCCTGAAGTGCCAGCATCCCATATGGGCGCGGGTTCGAGACCCGGCTGCTCCACTTCCTGTCCAGCTCTCTGGTATGGCCCGGGAAAGCAGTAGAAGATGGCCAAGTCCTTGGTTCCCTGCACCCATGTGGGAGACTGGGAAGAGGCCCCTGGCTTCTGGCTTCGGATCGGCACAGCTCTGGCCATTGTGGCCATCTGGGGAGTGAACGATAGATGGAAGACCTCTCTCTCTCTCTCTCTCTCTCTGCCTCTCCTCTCTCTGTGTAACTCTGACTTTCAAATAAATAAATAAATCTTTTTTTTTTTTTTTTTACAAAAAAGAACACAGAGTGTACACTAGGACAAGTGTAGGCCTATGTGGCAACTGAGAGTCAAACTTCAGGTAATGAAAAATGAACAGATACAGTCCCCAAGTCTTTATTCCAATACTAACTCCTTATTTAAAACTAATTAGGTTTCTGTTGTGTTTATCAGAACAGGCCTAGAACAGAATCCTGTAGGCAGCTAACACAAGGAACTCCATCCTTTCCTGTACATGACTTTGGGGGTTTTACAAATTTTAATTCTATCCAGGATTTGAATCCTTTGTGTAAGCTATGAATCCTTTGCATCTCTTCTTTATCCAAAATCAAGCCAACAAAGTGACAAAAAAACAGCCCAAGAGTTGTTCTACATTTTCACCACATGATGGGAAGAAGAGATGAGTGTTACCTGCCCGATGTGTGGAATAGAGTTGATCTGGAAGGATAGCCAAACATTTAACCAGATGTTGGCTCTCTGGAGGAATAATCTGTCAAATGGATGTGAGCGGATTTATTACACAACGTAACTGCAAAAATTGATCAGGTAGCTCTCACTCTACTAGAAAGGCAGTCTTATGGTTTATACTGAGTTCTTATAAGGGGCATACAATTCTGAATGTATAGCTTCATATGGCTCATTTAACTCACCAAGCTAGAGTTTATTGACTCTGTATGGAAACTTCAGAACAATTTTTGTTATAGTCATTGGTGAGACCAGTCATTTTTTTCCCTTGTCATTGTATAGAATCAATCACATTAATAAAAGGGACAGAAATGAGTGTAATTTTAATTAGAACGTGAATGAAAATCAAAGAAAATTAGAACACGAATGAAAATCAAATAAAATTCCAAAGGGCTAACATTATGATTTGAAGACTCCCAATTCTTGTGGAATATTTTAAGTCCATTACTCAATACAAAGATTCCAATGTACTTGCATGTACTGATTATATAGTTTTCCCTTTCTTTTCTGTATGTTCACATAGTTTCCCTCAAAATGGTATTATTGTGTTGGTAAGAAGGAACAGTATCGTACACATCTGAATATTCTGTAGCACTCCATGGCAATGCTTAATAACACCTGGTTCATGAAAATTTTAAAAAACCCATTTCATAATAGACAAATGTTTCATGTGTGTGAGGACTTGGTATAGACATTTTTACAACTAAGGAATGGACTTTGTGGAAAATGGGAAGTGATAAAGTGATTGTATTTCTATATTTCTTTATATTTTTTAATCTATATTTTAATCTGAAATGTAAGGCTGAGAGGAAAAAGTTGTAAAATAAACAATTAATGTATAAATCAATAAAAATAAAAAATAATGTATCTTGCTCATGTGAAGACATAAAAATATACAACATGGTAGAATTAATTCATTATTTCAACCATTATTGTTTCTAAAGAAGTAAAACAAAGTAGTAGAGTGTAGCATACAGCCATCCCAATCACTAACAAATGAGTTCAGCCCAAGTGCTTCCAACTGATTGTCATTATAAGCATTTTCTAAGTATTTATGCCTAGCTCTTGTCACTCTATAAAATACTTTAAATTGAAATATACAGTTGCTTTTTGTTATCTATGGCAGATTTGTTCTACAAACTCTCTATAGACACTGAACTATTGCTTCTACGGGAAACATATATATACGTGTGTGTGTGTGTGTGTGTGTGTGTGTTATATAATCTTAAAATCCTAAACACAACACTTCCTGGTAGATTCTATTTTTTTATTTCACAATAGAAAGTGAGGCTCAATGGTATTAAGTGACTTGCCTAAGGCTGCCCCTCTAACACATGTCAGGGACGGGACTCAAACTTTGCAACTGACCCCAAAGCAGAGCTTCTTGCACTACATCAGACTGTTCCTATCATGACTATCTCGGTTATCTCTGAAAACTGAAACAAGAAGACAGAATGTGTTCTGGCCTAGCCTCACCTGAGAAGGTAAATGGTAGTTGACACAATTTATTTTTACCACTCTGTGCATGTCTGTCTATGATTTTCAAAGTGCCACAAATATTGATTTTGGGGTTACAAATGAAATTACTCAGTAGGCAAATTTGCAAACACAGAATCCATCAACAAGGATTAACTTTGTAAATTTTTCCTCAACAAAAGTAATTTAAGGTTGGGACAAAGTTTTAAGTGGCTCAGTTTCTAGACCCATGTCCTGTAAAGGCTCAGGATCCCCCAAATCTCTTTCTACCACCTGCTAGTGGCGATGACTGTGGGTGTACACTAAGGCCACTTGTTCTGATGATGGTAGGCATGTTGTAATCTACACCACTCCATTTTCATGGTCTACCAACAACTTTCAAAAGCAGTTATGGATTTTCTCCTTTGAAAACACAGGGAACCTTGAAAAGCACGTGAAGTACTGTCATACTGTCAAATATTGAAATATTGTTTCTGCTCTCTAAATTATAGAGTGAAAGATACATGTACTTGGTATTTTGTAGATGGAACTCTACAGGAAATTCAAAGATTCTAATTATTATCCTCAAAGAGATTTTTCTTAGAATTGTATTCCTAAGTAAAGGACAACATTAGTTGAAGAGCGGCTTTATCACAGTATCTGGAACTTCTCATCAGCTATCTTTTAATCCCCTTTGATGAGTAAAGCTTGGGTGATGAATGTTTTCAATACGCTTTACTTTATCAAATGAGCACAATCGTACATTTAGGATTTCTTATACAAAATGAAAAGTCATTCTACACTTTACAATGCAAATATAGAAAAGTATTAAAATCATGCCTTAAGCCTATATAACATGTATGAAAATCAAAGATTGTATTTGATTCGTATTATACCTGCAAAAAAATATCACGAATCTAGTGGCTTAAACAACAGAATACTTTGACTTCACATTTCTGAGGTCAGAAATGTGCCCAGACAGGGTTGTATTGTTCTGGAAGTTCTCAGGCAGAATCCATCCACTGCTGGCTCTTTTTCTGCTTCTAGAGACTGCCTTCATTCCTTGGTTCATGATCCCCTTTCATCTTCAAAGTCAGCTATCATAACCATTGCTCTTTTGCTTCTGTCCTCACATCTCCTCTTAACTCTGATCCTTCTGCTTCCCTCCTTTGGATATCCCTGTGATTACACTGAATGCCCCTGGATAATCCAGAAGAATCTTCCCATCTGACAGTCTTAACTTCATTACACATGCGAAGTCCCTTTAGCCATGCCAAGTAACCTAGTCACGGATTTTGGAATTTTAAGATCTGGACATTTTTGGGAGTCATAATTTAGCCTACCCCAAATGTATAATGGGTACTAGTTTTTTTTTTTTTTTTTTTTACAGGCAGAGTGGACAGTGAGAGAGAGAGACAGAGAGAAAGGTCTTTCTTTGCCATTGGTTCACCCTCTAATAGCCGCTGCGGCCAGTGCGCTGCAGCTGGAGCACTACGCTGATCCAAAGCCAGGAGTCAGGTGATTCTCCTGGTTTCCCATGGGGTGCAGGGCCCAAGGACTTGGGCCATCCTCCACTGCCTTCCCGGTCCACAGCAGAGAGCTGACCTGGAAGAGGGGCAACCGGGACAGAATCCGGCACCGTGACTGGGACTAGAACCTGATGTGCTGGCACCGCAGGTGGAGGATTAGCCTATTGAGCTGCGGCGCCGGCCATGCATAATAGTTTTATAGCAAGTTCAAAGAAAACTGATGCATGGTCCTTCGCCAGAAAACTACAACACAGGCAGAATCTGAGAAATATTATGCTAACCATGAAACAAGGCAGAGTGGCTTTCAAGTCCCATGGGAGTTCAGAGACAGAAGAGATGAGTCACTGACAGAAACACCTCAGTCTCATGTCTCCACAAGGCAGTGTATGTCTGTCATGATTTGTCCCTCCATCTGGAAATGCCACTTCCTGCTCTTCTACTTGATTAACTCTTTTTTATCCTTTAGAAGTAAAAAGTCACTTCTCTTGGGACATTTTTTTCTGTTGCCCAGAGATGACCCTCATGTCACACTGTTTTTGTAATTTAGCTGCATCTCTCATTAGAAAGAGTTCTTGGCTTCTAAGGGACTCTTCCAGTTCTTCTTTCTTTCATTTTAAAAAATGATGCTTAACGTCTCATGGTGATTTGCATATAACAGGCAGGTAATGTGGGATGAATGAATTAATGTGGATAGGATTGGTACCTAGAAGGCATTCATGCCTAACTAGGTAATGTTAGGCAGTGAGCATTTCCTGTAGACTGGGAAATGGGAAAGTAGCCATAACCAGACATGAGGTCAAGTGGATCTTTTCTTTCTATCTTTTTTTTTTAAATTTATTTGACAGGTAGAGTTATGGACAATGAGAGAAAGAGACAGAGAGAAAGGTCTTCACTCCCCAAATGGTCGCTATGGCTGGAGCTACACCGATCTGAAGCCAGGACCCAGGTGCTTCCTCCTGGTCTCCCATGCAGGTGCAGGGGCCCAAGCACTCGGGCCATCCTCCACTGCCTTCCCGGGCCACAGCAGAGAGCTGGACTGGAAGAGGAGCAGCCGGGATTAGAACCGGCACCCATATGGGATGTCGGCGCCGCATGCGGAGGATTAACCAACTGAGCCAAGGCAGCAGCCCCCCAATTGGGTCTTTTCAACTAACTACATGGTGGGAGAGCCAGGGAGAAATAAGGAGAGGAGTCCTGAAATGTCCAGGATGAAGTTTACCTGCCTGACCTGGGTGATCAGGCAAACAGTCATGGCTATAACAGGAACAATATGTAAGCTGTAGGTTTGTTTTCATATCACTTTAAGTTTCATGAACCTGAAGAGGATAAGGCAAAAACTAAGCAGACCAGGAAATAAATAACTGGGATTTAGGAGAAAAATCATGGTAGCTTTTGTGTACTAGTCTGTTTTCCATTACTATAATGAATCTCTGAGGCTAAAGAAATCTCTTTTAGAAGGTTTACTTAGCTCACAACGCTGCAGATTCAAGGGCAAGACACTGGCAAAAGGTTAGCCCAGGTGAAGTTCTCACAGCAGATGGCACCCTGATGGGAACACAGGTGAGAGGGAGAGATACTACAGCAAGAACGGAAGCCAGAATGAGACACATGGGACTACTGGGGTTCCCCAAGAACCATGTTAATCCCTTATGAAGTGGCAACATCATAATGACACAGAAACATCCCACTAGGCCTCATCTCTAAAGCTCCCACCATCTCTTAACATTGCCACACTGAGGACCAAGCTTTCAACATAGGAACCCTTGTGGAATAAAACACATTCACACCACAGCAGTTGGGGATTAGTTTCCTGAGGAGGGGCAGCAGCAGCACAGGGTGACTCAAGGGGACAGACTGTTAGGAAGAACAAAAGAAAACAATCACAGACACTGAAAATTACAAAGCAACCCTCCCCGCCCCCCCCCCAAAAAAAAACTCAATCTGAACACACAGTATTGATTACTACAAGTTGGGAAGGGTGGGAGGACTAAAAGTAATTTGTATTTAAAGAAATAGGGGAAGCTGAGTGTGGTTCATTAATTGTGACAAGGATACTAATATGAGATGTTAATAACAGGGGAAGTAAAATGAGCGATATATGGGGCCTCTATGTATTACCACCTCACAGTTTTTGTTTTGTAAATTTAAAGCAATTCTAAAATAAAATATTTAAGTAAAAAGACTTACAGGCAGAATTTTGGTGAATACCTTCAAAAGGACTCAGCTGAAAGGGCGTGTTTGAAAAATCAAATCAACATCAGGTGAAGAATGGAACAATTGTGTTCTGAGGACTGATTCTCTGATCAGAGAACAGCCAGTGACTGCTTCCTTCTCTGAGCTGCCAAATAGCACACTGTAATAGGAGGCAGTTTCAAAAAGTTTGTGGAAAATGTATTTTACGTGGGGCATTCAAAAATTGTTTTGCACCAAAATAAACTTATCTTTTAATTCCATTTCTGCAGACTAATACATCTACTTGGCACTCCTATTATTTGAGTGGAGTGTTTGTGGTCTCCCTTTCTGGCCCCGGTTGATACACTTCATGAGGGCAGGAGCTTGATCTTTTCACTTTGTGTCTCCTGGGTGCTGACCCCACCTCTTTATATTTCATATATTAATTGGTAGAGAAATAAATTAACGAGATTCGGATGCTGTAGTATTTCTTTTCTTCATATTACTGTATATCCAGTTTCTCCTAGAGTTTGCCTAAGGTTCTGGAATGAAAAAATAATTCTATTAAGGAGCTTAAAAATGCTTTGTACAGGCCAGAGGCCAAAAGAACACCTTGTGTTAGTTCTGTCTTGTTTGCAGAGTGGAACTGCAGGAAAACAGTAGTAAGCTGCTTAAGTGAAACTTCCTGCTACATGATACTTTTCAGGTTCATGTAGAGGACAGAATCCTCCACTTAATTAAAATATGAACAGAAACTTTCTGTCTCCAAGATGAGACTTTATCCTAAAGTCACCTGCAACAAGTCTATCAGTCCAGTCTGATCGAATGATGCCCCTCTGGGAATCAGTACTTGTTATGAGAAATGCAGTTCTACCAAGCTATTCTTTTTTTTTTTTTCTTTTTTGACAGGCAGTTAGACAGTGAGAGGGAGAAAGAGAGACAGAGAGAAAGGTCTTCCTTTTTCCATTGGTTCACCCCCCAAATGGCCGCCATGGCCGGCACGCTGTGGCCGGCATGCTGTGCCGATCCGAAGCCAGGAGCCAGGTGCTTCCTCCTGGTCTCCCTTGTGGGTGTAGGGCCCAAGCACGTGGGCCATACTCCACTGCCTTCCCGGGCCACAGCAGAGAGCTGGACTGGAAGAGGAGCAGCTGGGACAGAATCTGGTGCCCCAACCGGGACTAGAACCCGGGGTGCCGGCGCCACAGGCAGAGGATTAGCCAAGTGAGCCGGGTGCTGGTCCTTACCAAGCTATTCTAAAAGTGTATCAGAGAAAGTACATTAAGTAGAAGTGTGTCTCAAAAACAGGCTTTCAAAAGACTCAAGATAAAGGATATTCACATAGATGAGGTTATAAACAAGGGAAATTCGTTTTTTTTAAAAATATAGTCCAAACAACAGACATTTGGGAAATTTGTCAAAATGCTCATATTTTACATTTAAATATAAAATAAATGATAATAATATGTTAACTGCATTGAGTTTTCCTATTATCAGATCATTCTCAGATTTGGCATTGACTTACATAAAGGGTGATAATGCATGGTGTAACATTAATACAATGTACAGATGTATACCCAGGAAAGTTCAAACTCCTTCATAACCATGCATCCTGTTTCCAGTGAGTTCTGTGGCAATGATCATCCAATTGGGCCATGAACCCTTTTAGCTTCTTCTCCTATTCTAAGGTAGCACTCACTAGGCCTCGTGACTGGTAATGGCACTAATACTGGAAAATAAAATTAATTGGTGGCTGACACTATTCAGGAACTGGGACTAATTTCAAAGCAAGCCAATTTCTAAGTAAAATTTCTGGGCAAAAATTTCAAAAGCTTTCCACAGCTGTTCCCCACTGTCATTTACTTGAAGTTTTATCAATATCCAGAGCAAAGACAACCTCAGGCATCTTTCTGCCTGAGGGAGCAAGATGACAGCATAAGAAGAACACACTTAGGCTTTGATATGTCCAGTTCAAAGGGCATTCGAGCACTGAAAAACTTGATCTAAATGCTTATTTTATGTGCTGTGTGCAATTTGTTGTTTAAATTACTACAGAGACCAAGAGAGTCTTACACATTTTTTAAGGAAATGGGATATTTTTCAGGGTGAGACAACCTCATGCTTCTTTGGTAGGTATGTTGGAGCTTACGTGAGGTTATTAAACCATATGGCATTACTCATTTCAACCCAAATGATGAAAGATTCATAAAGAAATGTAGAGTCTGAAGACAGCAATGGAGAAAGGTAATAAAGTTACTTTGAAGAATGACAACTATGTCTGCTCATCAACTCCCATGTAATTTGCTTAGCTCGATCCTGGAAACAGGCAAGGCAATGCAACTTTCTTTCTAGTCAACATTTGCCTTTATATCTAGAATTGTGAAAAGCTTGATGTGAATCATGAAAATTTAATATTAAGTATAATCAATTTTGTCATGAATTGTTCATAGTGCACTCTGAGGGAGATCTATACCCATGAAAACTTTGAGTAAGATGAAAAATTTACTTTTAACAAATTTTTAACAAGGTTAATGTCCAGTAACAGATGATTTGATCACCTTTGAACATGCATTTTCTAAGATAAATTAAAAATATTAATTCTGACTTGTTATAAACATAGGCCTCATAAAAGCTCAAGCCAATTTGCAAAAATCTAATTTACACAAAGCCAATTCACTCAAAATCAACCTGTCAAATAACCAATTTGCCACTTCATTCAAGAATTTTTTTAGTGTTAATTTCACTATATTTTTCCTTTCTCCTTTCCCACTTATTTGTCATTTGAGTTTGGGCGAATGTTCATCTGGGATTTTTCAAAATTCCCATGCCTCAGTCTTTTGGAACTTGTACCTCTGGTTTTTCAAGTGTTCCCACCCCATCTCCGGGTTTCCATCTGCCCTCATTCTGCTGCAGCGCCTGCCTCTGATTACAGCAACCTGACCCAAATCTGGCCTAAAATATTTGCATACAGTTTGAAGCAAATTTTTCTACAGAACTATTGCCACTTAGGGCCCTGAAAATTTGGTGAACTGGCCCTTGCCACTTAGCCTGTGGTAAATGTTTTTCAGCAAATTTACCTGGAATGTCCTAAAAGTAGTTAAGAAAATCTAGTAACAATAGCTGTTCTTTACTGAGTGCTTTCTTTGTGCCTGGTATTTTAAAAGTATCATCTCAGCCGGCGCCGTGGCTCAATAGGCTAATCCTCCACCTTGCGGCGCCGGCACACCGGGTTCTAGTCCCGGTCGGGGCGCCGGATTCTGTCCCGGTTGCCCCTCTTCCAGGCCAGCTCTCTGCTATGGCCAGGGAGTGCAGTGGAGGATGGCCCAGGTGCTTGGGCCCTGCACCCCATGGGAGACCAGGAAAAGCACCTGGATCCTGGCTCCTGCCATCGGATCAGCGCGGTGCGCCGGCTGCAGCGGCGGCCATTGGAGGGTGAACCAACGGCAAAGGAAGACCTTTCTCTCTCTGTCTCTCTCTCTCACTGTCCACTCTGCCTGTCAAAAATTAAAAAAAAAAAAAAAAAGTATCATCTCATTGAGTTCTAGCAGCAATCAAAAGACTTTTCAAAGGAGACTGAAAAATAAAATGATTATATAACTTGTCCAACTTCAAAGAGCTATTAGTAGCAGAATTGGGATTTGAACTCAGTGTAGAATATAAAGCTGGTATGTTTAGTATTAAACAATGCCACAATCTAAAACAAAGTGTTTTTAATCAAACTAATGATTACTCAACACACAAACACACACACACACACACAAACACCAACAACAACAATTAATACCTTGTTTTTGATTAATCCTTCAAGAAGCCTAAATTGAATAAAGGACATATACTTAAATAATGTTAGTTTCAGATGCTTAAAAGCTTTATTAATACTCAGATTAATAAGATTCTAAGAAGATTCTGTGAGGATCTCTATAAAAAAAGGAAAAGTGTCAGAAAATGATGTGTGGATAATCTTGTTTAACCAAAACGTGGCATCTCTTAAATGAGTTGTCTTCTTACACTTTCTAAATAAATTTAAATGAAATAGAAAGCAGTCCCCTAAGGCACGATTCACATATAGCAGAATGACTTTTATGTGTAGAGACAGGAAGCAAAAGTCGAAGTGTGTTTCACTGTCTGGAAAGTTAATCCATAAAGAATGTGGGGAACCTCTAATGCTTTCTACTGTATGAATATAATCATATAATAATAAAATTGCAGAAAAATCATTGGGATATCTGAAAGTTAGCTTTCCTGGATTAGCCTCTATTCTCTTCCCTAGAGTCCGTTCTAAAAATTTATGATTATTGACATCAGAAATGTCAGCGTGGAATCAGAAGGAAAAAAGAAAAAAAATACTTGAAAAGGTGTCAAGAAGCTTGCTTCTGTCTTATCAACCCTGCTGACAGAATGTGTCACTTTCAGGGCTTATCTGGACCCAACATTGACAGAAACACTTGCAAAATCACTTTTCTAATTGAGCTTCTTTGCCTTTTTGTTGAGTCTCTGCCCTTCTGCAGCAGCAGGTTGCAGCAAGTCATGCAATCATTCATTCTTTATAATATGTATCAAGTACCATCTTTTCCTAAGGAGAGTGTTCTGAGCATATTTCAATTCAATATTTTCAGTAGATTCTACTTTATAAATTTATAAGAATTAGAAATGTACAGAACCATGTAACTATATCTTCATACATACCTGGCCCCAAGACTGAACTAAATTGCAGGAACATCATCCCATAATGACTTCTGTGATTAAGCCATGCGTATTCAATAGTCTTATTAGCTAACAATCACCAATCTGATAACTTACCAGTAGCCTCTCTCTCTAAGGAAACTAATGTACTGCACCAGTACTTTAGGGAATGACATTTGGGAAAGGGTGTCTACGTCTGTGCTTTTGTTGATCACAGACACAGTCTACAGTAATTTGTGTGTTGATAAGTAATCTCCAGACCCATTACAGGACAATCACATTAGGGATTCTTCACCTCTTCAATTCCTCCTCCTTGGATGACTCTCCAAAAGGGCAAATGCTCAATTTTCAAAGACTTGGGAAGATTTTGGAAGTTTACTCGTGTCCTTTAAGTATAATATTACATTATAAGATCCCACTTTATAATACTGTTGACTCTCCCATCATCCTAGAATATGTGAGACCCAAGATCTTGCAGGATACTAGATAATAGTTGCAGATTCTTTTTTTAAACTTTTATTTAATGAATATAAATTTCCAAAGTACAGCTTATGGATTACAATGGCTTCCCCCCCATAACGTCCCTCCCACCCGAAACCCTCCCCTTTCCCTCTCCCTCTCCCCTTCCATTCACATCAAGATTCATTTTCATTTCTCTTTATATACAGAAGATCAGTTTAGCATACATTAAGTAAAGATTTCAACAGTTTGCTCCCACACAGAAACATAAAGTGAAAAATACTGTTTGAGTACTAGTTATAGCATTAAATCTCAATGTACAGCACACTAAGGACAAAGATCCTACATGAGGAGTAAGTGCACAGTGACTCCCGTTGTTGACTTAACAAATTGACACTCTTGTTTATGGCCTCAGTAATCACCCTAGGCTCTTGTCATGAGCTGCCAAGGCTATGGAAGCCCCCTGAGTTCACTGACTCTGATAATTTTTAGACAAGGCCATGGACAAAGTGGAAGTTCTTTCCTCCCTTCAGAGAAAGGTACCTCCTTCTTTGATGACCCGTTCTTTCGGCTGGGATCTCACTCGCGGAGATCTTTCATTTAGGTGTGTTTTTTTTTTTTTTTTTTTTTTTTTCCCCCAGAGTGTCTTGGCTTTCCATGCCTGAAATACTCTCATGGGCTTTTCAGCCGGATCCGCATGCCTTAAGGGCTGATTCTGAGGCCAGAGTGCTGTTTAGGACATCTGCCATTCTATGGGTGTGCTGTGTATCTCACTTCCCTTGTTGGATCGTTCTCTCCCTTTTTTTATTCTATCAGCTACTATTTGCAGACACTATTCTTGTTTATGTGATCCTTTTGGTTCTTAGTCCTATCATTATGATCAATTGTGAACAGAAATTGATCACTGGGACTAGTGAGATGGCATTGGTACATGCCACCTCGATGGGATTGAATTGGAATCCCCTGGTATGTTTCTAACTCTACCGTTTGAGGTAAGACAGCTTGAGCATGTCCCGAATTGCGCATCTCTTCCCTCTCTTATTCCCACTCTTATATTTAACAGAGATCACTTCAGTTAAGTTTCAACACTTAAGAAGAATTGTGTATTGATTACAGTATTCAACCAAAAGTATTAAGTAGAACAAACAAAAAAAATACTAAGAGGGATAACGTATCAAGTTGCTCATCAACAGTCAAGGTGAGGGCTGATCAAGTCACCATTTCTCATAGTGTTCATTTCACTTTAACAGGTTTCCTTTTTGGTGCTCAGTTAGTTGTCACCTATCAAGGAGAACAAGTGGTATTTGTCCCTTTGGGATTGGCTTATTTCACTCAGCATAATGTTTTCCAAATTCCTAACAGGGATCACTTTTCAGTTAAAATTTAAACACCTAAGAATAATTGTGTGTTAATTACAGAGTTCAACCAACGGTACTAGAACAAAAAAAAAAAATACTGAAATGGATAAAGTATTACATTGTACATCAACCATCAGGACAAGAGCTGATCAAGTCACTGTTTCTCATAGTGTCCATTTCATTTCAATAATAGTTGCAGATTCTACAGTAAATCAAAGCAGGAAGAATTTTATATGACAATAGGAGAACCATATTAACAATTAAGAGGTTGGAAAGGAAGGCCTACCTGGCAAAGCTATATGGCACAGGACTACTAAAAAAAGTCTCCTACACGGTCCAGTTGCATGTTCCCAAAATTCACGTCTTTGCACCCTACTCATTCAATTTCCTATGTTGCTAATGTAAGTACTGAGTTACAAGCATCTGCATGGCATTTGCAGCTATTTTCACTTTTGAAAAAATTCCTATGTGCTGGGAAACTCCTCAGGAAGCTAACCTCAGGAGGTTATTTTTGCAAGCTGCTAGTACATTCAATGCCAATGTTGAGATGTGCAGGTTTTGGGATGCACTACAGACAGGAGTGGCAGGCAGAGTTTCACAGAGCAGAACCTACTTTAGAAGCTTCCTGCAGAACGCCCAATTCAATGAGCTGGCAGCTACACAAGTTCACCCCCTGAGAAGCTCCACACACTGTTCACAGAAGAGGCTACTCCTTAGTCACTGTAATAAGATGCCATTATTTTATTGGATATTAAAACCTATAATGGCCGGTGCCGTGGCTTACTAGGCTAATCCTCTGCCTTGCGGCTCGGGCACACCGGGTTCTAGTCCTGGTCGGGGTGCCAGATTCTGTCCCGGTTGCCCCTCTTCCAGGCCAGCTCTCTGCTGTGGCCAGGGAGTGCAGTGGAGGATGGCCCAAGTCCTTGGGCCCTGCACCTGCATGGGAGACCAGGAGAAGCACCTGACTCCTGGCTTCGGATCAGCGCGATGCGCAGTCCGCAGCGCGCCGGCCGCGGTGGCCATTGGAGGGTGAACCAACAGAAAAAGGAAGACCTTTCTTTCTGTCTCTCTCTCTCACTGTCCACTCTGCCTGTCAAAAAAAAAAAAAAAAAAAACCTATAAATGAAGAACCTAACATTCTATATTGTCAACTTCATGATACTTACAACACTTATACAATATTTCATGTATTATCAATGCAGACTCTTTTTTTTCCCTTTCATCTCTTTCTTTTGCCTTTTTTTTTTTTTTTGAACAGTGGGGCTGAGAGATGATTGAATAATGCCCTTTTAAAAAAGGTTAAGGTCCTTACTTTTCATCTTCATTTAAAGTCAGAATCAATCTACTTGGAGCAAGTAAATTTTGGTTAGATATATGAAAAAGAGTTATTTTTTCATTGGGACAGACCTAGACACCTTGTCACAATCCCTGTGCAGGTATGGAATAGGGGACAGAGCTATTGTAAACAGCTGATAAACAAAATAAAAAATCTTACTCAAGAAAAATTTAATTTCATTTGGTCTTGGTTAGTGTCTTGTATACTAAATAGAAACTATTCCTTTTATTTCAAAATTCAGAATAAATATTAACATTGGAAAATTTAGGTATAGCAGGTTCAGTTACTGCTTGGGACAGCTGTATCCCATATTGGGGTGTTGGTCCAAGTCTTGACTACTCTGTTTCTGATCCAGCTCCCTGCTAATGTGCCTGGGAAGCAACAGATGATGGCTCAAGTATGTGAGTTCCTGACACCCACATAGGAGACCTGGAATGCAGTTCTTGCCTCCTGGCTTAAGCCTGACCTTGCCTTGGATGTTGAGGCCATCTGGGGAGTAAACCAGCAGTTGGAAGATTCATATTTCTCTCTCCCTCCCTCCCTCTCTCCCTCCCTCCCTCTTTACCTCTCTCTCTCTCTCTCTCTCTCTCTCTCTGTCACTCCCTGTCTCTTTGACACTTTGCTTTTCAAGTAAATAAATAATAATAATAATAATAAAAGAAAATTGGGAACCTTTCCCATCAGGTGACAGCATTAAAGTGAAATGTCTATGACTGAATTCTCAGTTTCCATTACAAAATTGTTAAGTAGGTTTAGCAATCTAATGTATAATTTCTTTCATGTTGATGTTGATGTGTATTTACATGGAATGTTAGTAATGGACATTACAGATGATATTTCATTTAAAAACCAGATATGGATTTCAGGAACTTAGATATAAAGAAATGAGCAGAAGGGATTTATCAAGTCTTATGTTCATACTACTGAGCAAAACACAATGCTTGGAACTTTTCTTTGTAAAGAAACCTGATGAAGCCCAAATTACAATTAAAAAAAAAAAAAAAAAACAGAAAGCCAAAATGAGGTTCACAGATTAGCTGACTCACTGAGGGTCACAAAGTTGGCAAGTGCCTAAGATAAGACTCACACCTTTGTCTGATTTCAAGTCCTATGATTCTCTTATACACCATGCTGTCCTCTTTTATAGATAATTGCATCCTAGTAAGATCAAGTGGCTGGTACAATTTTCATAACACAATGAAAATGCACACTTGTTGTTTCTGGGATATACAATCTATGCACTACATTAACAGGTGGAGTTCATCCACAATACAAAACCCTCTTGTTGGTAGAGATTCCTTTTAAAATGAGGTATTATATTATAAATAAGTTCATTAACAAAGTTTTCAGGCTTATATAAAATGTGCAAATCCTTGTTTCCCTGGACATATGAAATGTGCAAATCATGACTAGAATGTGGAATAAATATCAGATAATTAGCACTATGAGAGGATTTGGAACTGTGTACCACATATTTACAGTCAGGAAACAAGAGCTACTCTGAAGGAAAATCAATGTATGTTATATATTTCCTTATTATTCTCAAATCTGGCAACAAGAGAACAGAATTTTTTTTAACTAAAATTAAGTTGAAAAGAGTTCAATCATGAGTGGGATTTCTTGTGTGTATATTCTATGGGTAACAAATATGAAATCTAGTCATGATAAGGAAATCAATATAGTGGTTTCAAATATCTTTTCCAGATAAACAGGAAGACACCATATAGTTCAGACTCAAGCTATGAGACATTAACAGCAACCAATACACACAAACCCTTGAAATAGCCCAAATTCACTCTAATTGATTTTAGTGTTTCCCGTTGCTTAGTACAGAGGACACAGTTGTAGCCAACCTCTATCTGCCAAGTCATCTGACTTCCTATCCATCTGTGAAGTATACTGCTTGCTTTATTTCTCTTCTATTAGAAATAAATGGTTCAAAGATTTGTTAGAACTATAGAAAACTTGGGTCCCCAACTATTGATACCTTCTTGCTCTATATGCCCTAAACTCTGGTGATTTCCTGGTGTAGGAACATAAATCTCTGAAAAGCCAAAATATAATCGATTTCATTTGCTTTAAAGTAGTTAGAATAATAATCTCCAAGTTGTTGCTAAATCCAAAGTATATAAGAGTATAAAATGTTACCCATCTTACACAGTTTGGACTACGGGTTGGTCCTTTGAAGCTATTTATTGATTAAATTACAAACCACTATTAATTCCAAATGGCATCATGATGAAAATTTAAGAAAACTTTGCTGAGATGCACAGATAATGAATTAGGCATCATCTTCATTAATTGAAGAATTTAACCTCCCACATCATATTTTGTGTCTGTGTGTATGCATAGAACGCAGTGGAGGAGCCAGTGTTTCCCAAAGTCTGGTACCCAAGATACTGCTACTGCTAGATACACAGAACAAGTTTTATTTGGATAGACGTGTCAATTTAAAAAGTTAGACAACATAAACAGCATGTTAAAATTTATACTAATTTATAGATATCTTTATTTAGGGTGCATCTAAGTAAACAGTTTTGAAATCAATTTAAGGAATAGTATTAGTAATTTACATACCAGATTGCACATGATTCTGGCAAAACTTCTGAAGCTGTTGTGATGACTAAAGCTTGAGAAGCAATGGCTCTATTTTTCACTATCTTGGGATCCATCCACTTTGCTCCAGTGGAACATATTATTGGGAATGGACTATCTTCAACCATGAAAGGAGTGTAAGATCATATAGTCATGTTTATGCCCTCCTAAACCAATGGAATGTTTCAACAGATACGTAGCATTCTCTGTTGATAAAGTATAGAATGTTGTTCAATTCATAATATTTAACAACTTTTTGGACAGCCATACTATCACATTAATACTTGATATGAAGCTTTGGGCAAATTTATTCACCTGTTTTGTACCTTTGGATGAAATTAGCTTCCCCAGGACACCTCTCATGGCACCCTCAACTCTTCCTTCAGAAGAGGGTCTCAACTATAGTATTTATTTATCTTTTTAATGATTTCATCCTCTACAAAATTCAAAGCCTCATTGAAGGCAGGAACCATGTCTGTTTTAACTAAAGCTCTGTTCCTGTGCCAGCACAGCAGCTGATATACAACTGAGAACCAACATTTTAAACGATTTTTGATGCACAACCTTGTGCTGCATAATGGTAGTTTGATCAACAGTGGACCACATACACAAGAGAGACATCTAAGATTGTATCATTTAGTGATAATCTAACCAACTTAGTATGTGTAAGTACACTCTGATGGTCAAGCAATGAAAATCAGTTAATGATTCATTTCTTAGGATGTATCTATAATGTTAAGCAAGAAATGGCTATACTAGATTTTAAAGTATTGTTTGTTATTATTGCCAAAGTAACGAGGTAAAGTATTGCAACTATCAGCTTGTATGTTGAATTAGCATTTGTCTTTCTTTGAATAAGAGTTTCATTAGTATGCTAGTATTGTAGTAAATGTATTCTTATTTTTGCCCAAACCTTCAACTGAGTATGTATAAATACAGGTGAATAAAATAGAAAAATGGCCACATGAATGATGAACAGAATCCCAGAATTCTGCAACTTCTATAGACTTTAGAGATATCTTCTCTAATTTCCCTTTATTGGAAAGATGAGTAAATCAAGTCATAGAAGGGTGAATGATTACTCAAGTTAATATAACAGGACAGTGCCAACAGAGCCAGTGCCTGAATTGTGGTCTCAGCATTCTGTGGTGCTCTTGATTGTTCTCATCCTTTGCTGTTTCTCTATCCTAACTCTTGCTGTTTAAGTGCCCCATCTGTTCAGTATTTGCTAACTTCTGCCTCTAGGAACAGGTGGCAATACTCTTCCTTGATTGATGCAGGAACATAAGGTTAAAGGCTTAGTCCAAGTCCCTCTCCACAAACTCCTAAAATCTAAGCAAGGTAAATGGAAACCCATTTTTCAGAGAAAGAATGGTGTCCAGTAATCCAAGTTGCAAATAAGCTAAGTGGCACTGAGATGGTGACCACAAATGCCTAATATCAAATGAGAGACCCTTTAAGAGGAGCTTACTAGAATTGAATCCATCCTTTGACATGATCTTTTATATTCAGTAAGAATTGTTGAAAATTCTTGAACTAACTTCCTGGGAACATATAGATACCCTTAGTGAATTAAACACACTTTATAGATTTTTGTACTTCGTCAATTGCTAGTCATTAACAGACTTCAAGGCAATTAATTGTAACCAACAACCACATTACTGGAATGAATGTTTTTGTTGCTTTCACATGGTTGGTTGTTGGTTCTATTAGAGTAAAGAGAAGTCAGAGGCTTATTACTTGAACTCTTTGAATATTACATGATTTCTAGGATTTACCAGTATGTTACAACTCAATACTACTTGATTCAGGGTATGGTAATTAAATTTTTTAAAATAAATCTTGCCTGAATACTATGTGAAATGCCTATGTGACATTTATAATTTTCTATCAGGCTATTACTTTTATCAGAATAACTACTATCATTTTAAAAAGAAAATAACCATTACCTTAGCATTGCACCTGTCACCAAAACCACTGTGCCTTGTACACCTAGTAGGAGCCAGGGACTGCACTGAGGGTCCAACAACAATATTTCATCTTATGTTATGTAAGCAAATTCCACATTCTTCCAAGATGGTCTTTAAAACCACAGAAGCTTGATTGAATATATTCAAGTATGTAATACGGGCAATGTATATAATTCTTCCCAGTGTCTGAATTGGGGTTGTGTATCTGACTGATACTTGGGTGCAAAATTTCCAGTGTTCTACCAACCTCATTGACAAGGGCTGTTTGCCAGTATTTTCTGTGGGTAGAAATTTATATCAAAAGATATTCCTTTAGTACTCGGTGATTAGTAATAAATCAGCGTTAACACATACCCTTTCATTGGGCTGTTAGAAAAGTCAATTTTTTGAGTCAAAAGATGCTATTGAGAAGCATGAACTCAGCATACAAATAGTGATTCTTGGAACGTGTCATTCAGGTATTCCCCAAACTACACTGGTTACTGACTTAAGTGGTTCCTCTCCACACCATGAACAGCATCTACATCTAAGCTATTGATTTTGATTGCTTATTCAGGCTTTGAAAGATGATTGATGGTGTTATTGAGACATGCACTTTCTATAAACTTTCAAATCAAATTTCTTAAATTAAGGTGAAGCAAGGGTCTAGAGTGACCACAGTAGGATAAATAATCATATTCCATGGGTTATAATATACCATTTTATAATATGGCAGCCTTCTTTCCCATGCTTTCCATTTGTTGTTTTGTTTTGTTTTGTTTTGTTTTGAAGAAAAATGAAATGTGTCAAGTATTTGAATTTGAAAAAGTAGAATGTCTACCTAGTACCTGGCCCATGGTAGGCAATAAAAAAAAATAGTTGTTAAATGAATAAGAAAAGCAAACACGAATCATTTAAAGCATAGGAAGTGTTTCTGTGGGAATGAGGTTTCATTACTTGTTTCCAGAGTTCTCCCTCTCTCCCTACTTTCCTCCTTTCCTCTTGCTTCTTTTCTTAATGTCATCAGAAAAGGAGACATCATTTGAGGTCTTAGCAAAAGAATGTATGAATATGCAAAAAAGCATGAGCTAACACTAAGCTCACCAAAGTTAGCATAACAAAAATGAGCATATTATTAATTTTTAATTCTTTCAATACCTTTTTCCATTTCTTTTCTTAAAACCACTCTACTTGCTTTAAAGAAAAGAGAAAGAGAAAGAAGAAGGGAAGGGAAAGGAAGGGAAGGAAAGAGAAGGGGAGGGGAAGGAAGAAGAGGGGAGGGGGAGGGGAGGAGAGGGCAGGGGAAGGGAGGAGAGGGGAGGGGAAGAGAGGGGAGGGGAAGAGAGGGGAGGGGAGGGCAGGTGAGGGAGGGGAGGGGAGGAAAGGGGAGGGGAAGGAGGGCAGGTGAGGAGAGGGCAGGGGAGGGGAGGGAAAAGGAGGGAAGGGGAGGGAAGGGGAGGGGAGGGAAGGAAATGGGAGGGAAAAGGAGGGGAGGGGAGGGAAGGGGAGGGGAGGGGAGGGGAGGGCCAGAGAGAGAGAGAAAGAGAGAGTCTTTAATTTTAAAAATCAATTGCTTTCTCTGACTTCTTTCTAAAAGGAGTTGATTTTCTTTGCAGACCAATTTGAAGACTCTGTCATTCAGAATCTGGAGAATCATCAGTCCCAAAATCAAACAAAAAGCAAGAGGAAGGAAAGTGACCCGCAGAAAAATTATGCAAGTTGTTTTCTGAGAGAAAGTATGGGACGTTTGGTAGATGAAAAACTCTGAAGGTACAGAAGGGAAGGGAGGTAAAGGAGAAGAAAAGGAGTGTATGAGAAGTATCCACACGTGAGATGAATGTCACCTCTCTAATGTTCTTTAGGAGACCCCACTCAACACTGAAGTCATGCTATTCTTTGAATAATGTGTTATGAAAAACCAGGCTCACGTGCACGTCGACATGCAGCTATGGAAACTTTTTAGAAAGACTGATTATTTGGACCAGAAATGTACTCTTTAGTCCAACCTTTCACATATACAATAACATGTTTTTCCAGATTTTAAGTTGTTAGTCAACATGGATAATTTTAAATTAGAATGAGATTTCAAGTTATTAAGGAAGAAAGATTTTTTAGATGTAGGAGGGCTGCAAAACAATCATTGATATGAGTTATCAGAGACATCTCCAGTTTTTAGCATTCAAATTTCCTTTGTAAACTTTCTACTTTACTTCTGAAGAAGCAGGTTCTTTACTGATGAAACTAAAATATAAATAAAGTTGAATGCTTACAGGAAAAATGCAGTTTATATTGCTAGAAATCTACATAAAGATGCACCATTGCATTAATAGTATAAAAGCTCAGCCAGACATCACTCCAGATACTGACTGATTGAATTGTCCTTTCTTTCAACTGGTTCTGCTTGCCTCTGAGGAAACAGAGACAGTCCCACAGCAGGTGTGGAATTAGTTGAGCCTAAACCTTGAACAAAATCATTAACTAAGAATCAACCGTCTTAGTTCCTCATCTTAACTATTAGCTCCATTTGAAAACTAGCCCACTAATTTTGTTAATGCTGTTTTAGGAGGTTGATAAATTAACCTACTAGCAGAAGCAATTTTTTGTCATTTTGTTGCAAGTGATGTCTTGGCAACAGTTCCTTACTTTTGGATACCCTGCATATGACCTTACACCTTAATGATTTATATACTGAAACTTTCCCCATTTTAGACTTTTCACAATCACGTGTTCTCAACAATGCTAAAAATGACAATTTAATATTTTGTGGGGAGCAACTCAGACTAGACTGTTACTCGAATTAAGACTTATTCTATGCATCTGCTCTCCCACAATATGGCGCTGGGAGAGGAGTAAAAACAGCTTCTACACAGCTGCCTCTCACTAACTTGACAAGCTGCAGGAGCTGCTCCTGATTGGAGGAGAGCAGCGTACTCGGCATGTGGGTAGCAGAGTTGGGATTGGTGGAAGAGGACTATAAAGGAGGAGTGAGACAACATGCACCAAGAACACCTGAGGAACATCTGAGCAGCCCCCGAGAGAGCCGGCTGGCGGTGTGCCACTCCCCCGCGGAAGTGGGGAAAGTGGCAGGGGGAACCGCCCTTCCACGGAGGTGGAAGGGACGGTAGCCAACCCGGGAAGAACCAGCAGCAAACCCGGGGAGGGCCGAGCAGACGAAAGAACAACGCAGGGTCCTGTGTCGTTCCTCCACGAAGACGGGGAGCGACATAATGGTGCCGTGACTCGGATATGAAGCCTAGGCAGGGTTTAGTGTCGTTCCTCCACAAAGAGGGGGAGCAACAATATTTGTAGTTGGGTTTCTGGTTAATGGCAAAAAATATAGGAACAAAGCTTAAACTGAAGCATTGTTATTGACATAATATATCCTTTTACTATGAAAAGCTATGTAAAGAAACAGAAATGATATAAGAACTCTTTTTTAATTTTGATAAACTTCATGTCCAATAATTGTAAACTATCTACACCTGTTTATGAGTTAGCTGGCCTGGTCACTACTCTATCCCTATAAAACAAATTTATGTAGCTCTTCCGCATAATTCAGAAGGAAAAATTAAATGCTAGGACTTTGGTTATACTTAAATATTTCACTGGTTTATATATGTGCATATTTGTGAGTATGTATATTTGAAGCCAATGCAGGACATTGAAGGATAAAGAGTATTTTCATAGTTGGGAAAGGCCTTTGAAAAGAAAAAGTAGAGAAGTGGGAGTTTTGTGGAGTGGCTAGAGAAAGTAAGGAACTGTGGGGGAATTAAGTATATGATTATGTAGAACAGTGTGGTAATTTTGAAATGTTAATAGTGACTCTACTTCAAGTTGTATTAAAGATGTACTTGCCCATGGAGTCACAGTTTTATTTTATATGCCAGGGAGAATTATTGGATTTTTAACAAATGGCATGATGGGGACCTATTTGGAGAAGACAATTTTCTAAATAGTACCAAAAGTGGACTAGGAAGGAACAAATTAGTTGAGAATTTGCTCAATTAAGGTTGCCTATTCCAGTTCAATATATAGCACTGATATTTGGATATCTTGTTCCATGATTCTTACTAATAGTGGAGAATATTCACGTTGAGAATTTTCCCTTTTCATTCATTTTAGTTTACCCCCCCCAAAGAAACCTTTATTTAAGGAATACAAAGTCATGTATTTCATAAGTACAACTTTAGAAACATAGTGATTCTTCCCACCATGCCTGCCCTCCCACTGACACTTCCACCCATCCTCCTCCTCCCTCTCCTATTCCCAGTCCCATTCTCCACTAAGATCCATTTCAAATAACTTTATACACAGAAAACCAACTCTACACTAAGTAAAGAGTTCAACAATTTGCACGAAAACAGAAGAAAACAAAATTGTTCCTCAACAGTCAAGGCAAGGACTGCTCAAAGTCATTGCATCTTGAAGTTAATTTCACTTCTTTTTTGAAAAAAACTTAATTAACTTCAAAGAAGCACCCAAGAATGATACATCTTTTGTGAACACTTAGACATGATTATAATACAACTCTTTTGAGGACAGAGGTCCTGCATGAGAAGTTAGTGCACAGTGACTCCTGTTCTTAATTTAACAATTAACACTCTTATTGTCAGTGATCACCCAAGCCTCTTGATATGAGTTGCCGAGGTTATGGAAGCCTTGTTTATGGGGCAATTCTGTCAATTTAATGATCTCTGTAATTGCACAGATGCTGAAAGACTAGGACTGGCATGCGGGATTGTATAATAACCAGAAGCAAGGATCAAAAAGTGGAACAATTTCATATTCACAGTGTGCCTGCTATCTAAAGGTCTGTTACAGCTCTGGAGTGTGGCTAGCCCTTGGTCCACATCCTCAGATTACTAGTGAATATGAAAGATGGCTCCTAAATCAACATAAAGGATATTCCACACAGACAACCATGGCTTCTCTGCTGTCATTTCAGTATAAATTTAGCAAGGATATATAAATGTATACAGAACTCTAGTGTAATGGCATGTTGCCCCTTCAAATGATTAGGGGATAAGTGGGTGAGGGGCAACTGTGGGCCTGAACAAAGCAGACTTTGTTGATTCTTTAGCAATTACATTTCTGTTTTGTGTTCTATTACACTCAAATCACACGTCCATATTATTATCTGGGATGGTATCCATCTTGGTCTTCCGCTCATTTCTCCAGTTTCTCAGAGCCTAGAGTCTTCCATTGCCTTTAGCTGCTCTCTGTGAAATTTCTTTCTTTCTTTTTTTTCTATTTTGATAGGCACAGTAGACAGTGAGAGAGAGACAGAGAGAAAGGTCTTCCTTTCCATTGGTTCACCCCCTAAATGGCCGCTACAGCTGGCACGCTACGGCCAGTGAACTGCACCGATCCGAAGCAGGAGCCAGGTGCTTCCTCCTGGTCTCCCATGCGGGGGCAGGGCCCAAGCACTTGGGCCATCCTCCACTGCCTTCCTGGGCCACAGCAGAGAGCTGTACTGGAAGAGGAGCAACCGGGACAGAATCTGGCGCCCCAACCAGGACTAGAACCCAGGGTACAGGTGCCGCAGGTGGAGGATTAGCCAAGTGAGCTGCAGCGCTGGCGTGAAATTTCTAATGTTAACCAACTACCCACCTAGACACTTAAATGTTGCATATTCTCAGAATCACTATTGGTCTACTCTACTTGTTTTCTGGGAAAATCACCAATTATTCCTTACTAAAGCAATTCTTCCACCTGCCTCTGTAGATGTATCTGATCAGCTATGGCTGAAGCTACTTCCATACACATGTCCCTTCTTGGATGTTGTATTGAGTGCCAAGAGGTTTGGTTATTTTTTAAAATCACCAGTCAAGTCACAGATTTTCAGGATTTTTGTATATGAAGGCACTTCCAAATGTTTGTGGAAAATGGAATTAAAGATATGAGTTTATTTTGGAACAAAATAATTTTTGGTGGAAAAATGTTTTTATAATATATGGAAAAGGCATACTATAAAAAACTATGCATGGATTTTAAAATTATGGAATCAACCCAGATGTCCATCAACTGATGACTGTATAAAGACATTATAGTATATATACACTATGGAATACTTCTCAGCAGTAAAAAAAGAAAAAACAAAAAACAAAAAACTGTCTTTTGCAACAAAATGAGTGCAACTGGAAACCATTAAACTTAGTAAAATAAGCCAGTTCCAAAAAGATAAATACTATGTGTCTTCCTTGATCTGTGGTAACTGATTAGAGTACCTGAAATGTGATATACTGGAATGAAATTGACATTTTGAGATTCCAGGATTGTTTATAGCTCTTGTCTCTACTGTTGAGGAACAGTGTTACTTTCTTCATACCATTTGTTGAACTCTTTACTTGGTGTAGAATTAATCTTATCAGTATAAAGTCAACTGAAAATAGATCATTGTAAAGATTAAGAGAGGGAATAGGAGTGTGAAGAGGAAGGAAGGTGGGAGTGTGGGCATGAGGGAGGGTAAGGTAGGAAGTATCACTCTGTTCCTAAATCTGTATATAGGAAATGCATGAAAATTTTTTTCCTTAAAAATGTTATAAAATAAATAAAAATTTAAAATTATTATATAAAGTTATTGTATATATTAATGTGTTTCACATATTAATTCACTCATAAAGCATCCTTTTTTTCAATTTTCTTATATGGGCAGGTTTGGGTGAAAAAATTTATTTTCCCAGAAATTTTAAACAAAAAATATATTATTAAATTTGCTTTGGTGAAATTACATGACTACTATTCTGCTTCTCTATCTACAGTCTTTGAAGGACTGTAGCATCATGTATTTATTGACAGTCCAAAAAATCATGTCAATTCTTTCTTAAGAAATATTTTAAAAAGATTTATTTATGTAGGAGGGAGGGACAGAGAAGAGAGAGAAGGACAGAGAAAGATCCCATTCACTGGTTCTCTCCCCAAATGCCCACAATGGCCACATCTGGAAGGTAGGAACTCAATCTGCATCTCCCATGAGTGACAGGAACCCAATCACCTGGGCCATCATCACTGCCTCCCAGATAACATATCAGTAGGAAGCAGGCATCAAGAGCCAGAGCTGGGAATTGAACACAGGCATTCCGATGTGTGATGTGGGTTTCTTATTCTCTAAGCTAAACTTCTACCCTACCCATTGAAAGGAGCGGCCGAGAGCCGCCATAAAATGGCCTTAATAAAACAGTCCTGGGAAATGGGGAGTAAACTAAGTTCACAGAGAAAGCAGATAGCTACTAGCCAGAGATAAGGGCTACTACCCAGAGATAAGGGCGACAGAACATCCTGGTATGCACATAAGCCCCCTCCCCTGTGCTTGTTCAAGCTTAACAAAGAAACCACGAGACACGTAGGGCACGTAGCCACCCCTTTCTGCTCTTCAAGGACCCCCTCCCCTTGTCCAATCTTAGACACGTAGGGCACGTAGCCCCCGTTTCTGTTCTCTCCTCCTCCTCGACGACCTCCTCCCCTTGTAGTTACCCAATAAACTTACGCCACCCTATGGTATGTTAATTTTGTGGTTTTGCCCCTTAAAAGCTGTGTGAGATAGCTGCTCGGGGCTCCTCTCGCTTGCTTGCTGCTTGCAGCAGTAGGGGGCCCATTTGCGCAAATGAAATAAAAATTACCTCCTGCTCTATTGCATCGTCTGGTCTGGAGTCTGTGTTTCTGGGGTCGTCACAAGAGGACACTGCTTTTGGGGTCCTACACCATCATGTGACAAATCTTAAGGGATTATTATATGCTGAAGAGGTAAGAAATCTTGAGTTATATCTAAAATTAGATGTCAGTAGTGTTTCTAACAAATCCTACTGCACAGCAAGATCTATGTATAAAATAGTGAAAGCAGATAATACTACAATATCAAGAATTCACATTCACACCTGAGACAGCTGCCAGCCACTTGGGAACTGCATTCCATTGATAAGTCCCCTGCAAAGCCATGGGACACAATCTGCTGGTTCTTGAGATTTGCTGTCCTAATCTCACTCAAAAGTGGCATTTTCATGATAGCCTGAAAGAACTTGGGTTATGGTGGCTCATTTTTGCTTAGGGGTTAGATAATAAAATATTGAGTGATATATCTGCTGTCTTGAATCTAGATAGAAACAGGCATTTGACCACAGCCAAGACTATACAAAATCTTTGACTAATCCAGCTGAGATCTGTATTGCATATAATCGTCCAGTCCCAGTGTAGCCACAACGGCTTGTTTATTCCAAGGGAGGACATGGCTGTGGTACATGCTGACTCCTCTATTGCCAGATCTAATTGAAGCTGACGCCAGCTGCTTGACTCCCATCACACTCTATGTGAATCAGTTCATCACCACCACTTCATTTGTCTGACAGTGGCTCCCAGTGAATTTTAAAATTGATTCTGACAATTTGTTTTTTAACCTCAAGGCTATGTCCCAGTTACCTAGGTGAGTCTGACAATTTGATGTTTCTCTTCATAATCAGGGTTGGTTCAGGGCAATCGGCCTCTGAGCTGTTGGCACCTTGGAGAGAAGTTAGGTCTCTGAGTCTTATCCATTAACAGAAGGGAAGCTCCCAGCTGAGCAGAGAAATGGGAAATTCCAATTTTCTTTATTTAGGTATAAGCATAGTTGAGTCATTTATTACCACAGTTGTATGGGAAGGTAGAGGGAGCAAGGGCTTTTGCCTCAGGGTTTAAATACATTGAAATGAAATCTACTGGAAAACTGTAAATGTTCAATGTAAAGTTCCTCAACATGTTTTTTAGCCTAGTTGTTTGTTTGGGTTGTTTCTGTCACTTGGAAAAAGTCTGCTTGGCAAAACTTTCAAATAGCCTTAGCTTCACTGCATTCTGACCAATCACTTAAGGCTCTACTCCTTCCTCTGTTTCACACTATATATCTACTATTTCCTCTGGTTGCACATGAGGATTTTTTTTCTACTTAATTTTTCTGTTTCTTCATAGTTTTAAGGTTCCTCAAATTTCTGTATGAATTAGGATACTCTGGAATACAAGAATCAGAAATTTCAAATTGAAGTTAAAACAACAAAGATTTATTTCTCACAGAACAGGAAGCACGGGCCTTATGCCATTTACTATCATGGCCAAATGTTACCACAGATATAAATTCCAGTTTTCTACCTTGGCTGTCACAGCCAGAGTCATGATAATGCTTGTTCCTTCCTGGTCCACAGGATGTTCTCCGGGAGGCCATGGCTACTTCTAAGGTGCACATGCAGAAACAGAGTAGGGGAAAGACTGGAGAGCAGAGGCAAGCCATGTCTCTCAGAAGAGGACGCTTCATATTTCAGGGGCCAGATTTAGATCATATGCCCATTGATTCACCAGTGCACAGGGAGGGCAGTGTTTACCTGAGACTGACAGGACTTAGCCAGCATCATCACCACCACGTGGGAACTTGTTAGAAATACAAATTCTCAGGTCCCACCCAATTCCTAGGGGTTTAGAAACTGGACCCAGCAATGTGTGCTTTAACAGACCCTCTAGTGATTTTGATTCAAATTCAAGTTTGATTTCCAATAACCACCTGAGTAGAATGGATTTAAGGGAGTAAATGATCTCTTGGATATCTCTTGTAGGAGAGGATCTTATGAAGTGAAAAAGTAGAGAGATCTACAAATAGAGTTCCCTGATTATATGGACTGTTTTCCATGAGAGAAAAAGCCATGCTTGTGGGTTTCTTCTTTAAATACGCAAATGAACCTTGCAGAAATACCCATGGGGCTCTCATCTGCTTGATCTACCATGAACATCAGAAATCACTCCAAGTCCTCCTTTCTAAAATATCATGAATTAAAGGAAACACCATCAACTTAATAACTGCTTTTCAGATATTAAGTATACACATTGACTGTAGGATTTCATAAATGTGGATAATCTGGAAGTTATTAAGAAAGTGAACTTGCAATAGTTTGCTCTTCTGTGGTAGAAGTATGAGTTGGGTCTTGAAGTAATGGATCCCAAATGAGTTGGGAGGACAGATTTGGAGGGGTACTTCCTT
Organism: Oryctolagus cuniculus; assembly: GCF_964237555.1. Lineage (NCBI taxonomy): Eukaryota > Metazoa > Chordata > Mammalia > Lagomorpha > Leporidae > Oryctolagus > Oryctolagus cuniculus. The sequence goes on along the minus strand of NC_091441.1, from coordinate 50,569,024 downwards.
GCTTCCTGGATAGTCTTTTGGGTAACATAGAGATACACTAGGGCACTTGGCACATAAGAATTTGTTATTCATAGGCTTAGAATAATTCAGGATCGCTTGCCTACATACATTGAATTGCTATCTGTGATTTTGAATTTTATGTGTCACTTTGCCTGTACCATGGATGCTTGACAACTAGCTAAACACTTGCAATGACTAGGATATTGGTTTGGGTGTTCCCCAAAGGTTCATTGGCATTAAAGTCTTGGTCCCCATAGCAGAACTTTTGGGAGGTGGGGAAACCTTTAGGAGGTGGGGCCTCATTAGAGGTCCTTATACGTGTATGCTCTCAGAAGGTAATTCTTTTTATTTTTAAAAAGATTTATTTCTTTCTTTGAAAGGCAGAATTACAAAGAGAGAAGGATACATGCATACATGCACACACAGGGGGGAGGGGGAGAGAGAAAGAGGGAGGGAGAGAGGGAGGGAGAGAGGAAGAGATCTTCCTTCTACTGATGCGCTTCCCAAATGGCTGTAATGGCCAGGGCTGAAGCCAGGAGCCAGAAGCTTCATCCAGGTCTTCCATGTACGTAAAGTGGCATAAGCATTTGGGCCACATTACATTGCTTCCCCAGGCACATTAGCAGGTAGCTGGATTGGAAGTGGAGCCGCAAAGACTCAAAACTGGCACCCATGTGAGATGCCTGAGTCACAGGCAGTGGCTTATCCAGCTATGCCACAATGCCAGCCCCCCAAAACTAGTTCTTATGCAACTTCCTGGTAATTTATGAAAGAACATTGCCATAAAAAGCCTGAATTTGGTGTCATCCACATGATCTTTCACACTGACACGTATTTCCACCATTGTCACCTGCCACTCACCATGTGGTCTTCACCTGAACTCAGCTGATGTAGATGCCAATGCCTTCAAATCTCCAAAACTGTGTGTCATTTCTCTTTATAGATCTAGGTGCCTCAGGAATTTTGTTGTAGTAATGCAAACTGACTAATACAACATTATTTCTAGGTATGTCTGAGAGGGTTTCTAGAAGATGTGGTATTTGAATTGGTAGAATCCGTAAAAACAGATGACCCTCCCCAATGTGGGTGGGCATCATTCAATCCATTGAGGGATGAAATAGAACAAAAAGGAGATGAAGGTAGCATTTGCTCTCAGGACTTGATATCATGTGCTCAATTCTTTGTTCTCAGGTCTTCAGACTTGGACTAGAATCTACACCATAGGTGGCTCTCTGGCTCTCCTACCTTGATACTACACCAGAAGCCTTCCCAGTTCTGTAGTGTGCAGATGGCAGGTAACAGGACTTCTCTGCCTCTAGCTAGTAGTCTAAACTATGTCTCTTCATGCATTTATTTAAAATGAATCTCTTTAAGGGGTGGGCTTTAAGGGCTGTATAAGGTTCGAAAAATCATTTAGTCTGTCCTGCCAAGGCAATGGCAGGCAGGACTCAAAATTCAATAAATTTATGGCAGGCTAATTTTTAAGTTGATCATTTTGTATGAACCATGAATGATGTTATAAATATACAAAAGGTCCTCAGCAGAGAAAAGGTTCCCTACCCCTGCTCTATTCTTTCTTGATTAGAAATAAGGTATTGGTTCACATGATTATGCAGACTGAGAAATTTCACGATTTTCCATCTGTAAACTGTAGGTCCAGGATATGCGTGGTATGTTTGTGTGAGTACATGCACACAAAAGTAAAATATATATATATATATCTGTATAATATATGTGTGTATTATATATTCCACGCTGCTGGCTTCAGCCAGGTTAGCCACAGCCATTGTGACTATCTGGGGAGTGAATCAGTGGATGGAAGATCTCTTTCTTTCTCTTTCTCCCTTTCTATCAATCTGCCTTTTAAATAAACAAAATAAATCTTAGTAATTTGTCAAAAATGGAATGAATAGATACATCTATTTTGGTGCAAAAATTCTGAAATCCATGCATAGTTTTTCAGAGTGCATTTTCATAAAAATTTGAAACTCGTGTGCATATATTTCAAAACTTTTCTACCAAAATTAACTTTTCTTTTACTTCTATTTTCCATGAGATTTTAAAGTACATACTTATATACTTCCTAGTGTTTCTGTTTAAACCCCAAGTGAGTCTTGAAATAAAAACACCTACATTTTATCACTTGTCCAGCCAAGAAATAAAAACAAATAAATAAAATGCGTAGACCAATGGTGATTCATTTTTAAAACAATCAAATATTTCTCCTATTAGCTCATTCATCCCTGTAATTATATCCTATCTTCTTTGTGGCAATTTGCTGACTGCCTCTTTTTAAAAATCAGTTGATGGTGCTAATCAGTGCTATCACTTAACCTATTATATTCTCCGTAATCAAAGTACTTTAAATAATTTATTTAAGTCAAATAGCTTCTAGTCATTTTACTCACTCACTCAATGTCACACACAACTCAAGTATTCTACTTTTTTATTTTTTAGTATATGTTTTTCTACTTTAAAGCCATATATAAATTGGTAATGAATTCCTTTTGGTGGCTGAATATCATTCTATTAGACAGAATGCTACATTCTACATTATATGTGGAGTATTACATTTTATTTATTCATTTATCAACTGATGGAGATTAGGTTTGTTTCCAATGTACAGAAATTCTGAATATTATGATATGATGTGCATATTCACATCAAGTTTTTGTGTGGACATACATTTTCATGTCTGTCAAATATATACCTGGAGTAGAAAGGCTAGGTTATAAAATTTTATGTTTAACTTTTTGAGGAACCAACAGACTGTCTTCCAAAGTGACCAAAGCATTTTACAATCCCACTAGTATTTTATGGGGATTACATTTTTTCCACATTTCTGTCAAAACTTGTTGTCTGTCTGTTTCATTGTAGACATCCCTAGGGGTATGAAGTGATATCTCATTGTGGTTTGTTTCTGTATTTTATTATTTGAGAAATGAAGGAGAGAGAGAGAGGGAGGGAGAGGGAGAGGGAGAGGGAGAGGGAGAGGGAGAGGGAGAGGGAGAGGGAGAGGGAGAGGGAGAGGGAGAGGGAGAGGGAGAGAGAGAGAGAGAGAGTCCCTCCTGTTGATTAACTCCACAAATGCCTACAACTGCTGGTGCTGGGCTGGAGTTGAAGCCAGGAGCTGGGAACACAGTTTAGGTCTCCCATATGGATGACAGGAATTTAACTACCTGAGTAGTAATTTGGGTTATTTTGTTTTCATTATTGAGTTGTAAATGTTCTTTATATATTCTAGATACAAGTTCCTTATCAAGTATCTCATTTGCCAATACTTTTTCTTATCCTTCAAATTATCTTTTCACTTTCTTCCTAGTGTTTTTTGAAACACAATGTTTTAAATTTTGATGACATTGAATATACTTATTTTTTCTTTTGGTGTCAGAGTTAAGGAATTCTTGAATAATTCAGTGTCATAAGAGTATATACCTACAGGTTCTCTTAAGAATTTTATAGTTTTAGCTATTACACTGAGGTCTGTGGAATAGATCATAAAATCTATTCTTCCAGTCTAACTGAATCTTTGTACCCTTGATCAGCAAGTTCCCTTTTCCTGTCCTTCCTTCCGCCTCTTTTCCCTCCCCTCCCCTGCCTGGCCCTAGTCTCTGCTAACCACTTTTCCTCTCTGTTTTTATGAGACTATTTATAACTGAAGAATGTGGCTCACACTCAAATAATATAAAAAATGGTATATTTAAATTACTTGGATATTTGCATAGGAAAAATTATATATATATACACACACACACAATGTTGGACCTTGTGCTAGGTGGATGCTACATTATGTTTTTAATTAATAAACATTTTTGTTTATTTTTAAGTTCACAGTAAATTTGAGCAGAAAGTATAGTATGGGCCCCCATGTATCCTCATCCCCATACATGCTGGGCCTCCTCCACTTTCAACATCTGGCACCACAGTGGAACATTATAACAAGGAATGAAGTGACATTGTCACATCACTATCATCCAAAGTAAGCTCATAGTTTCCATTAGGGTGCAGGTTTGGTGTTGTACTTGCTATGGGTTTGGATAAATATATAATAATATGTACCTATCATATAGCAGCAAGCACAATCCTTTCACAGCCTTAAAAATCCTCTGTGGGTCTATTTATCCATCCCTCTCTCTTAAACCATGGCATTCACTGTTCTTTATGTGGTCTCCTTAGTTTTGTCTTGTAATATAATAGAATTACATAGTGTGTAGCATTTTCTAATTAGCTTCTTTCATATCATAATATGCATTTAAGTGCCCTCCATGTCTTTTCACAGCTTGACAGCTCATTTTCAAGTAATGTTAGATTGATGCATACCAGAATTTACGTTATTTGTCGAAGGACATTTCAGTTGCTTCCAAGTTTTGGCAATTATGTATTTGTATAGATGTGAGTTTTCAATTCATTTGGTAATCACCAAGAAGCATGATCACTAGTTCATAAGCTAAGGGAGTTTATAGTTTTGTGGAAAAAAATAACCTGCCAAACTTTAGTGGTAATACCATTTTACATTCCTACCAACGACTGAAAAGTTCTGTTGCTCTATATACTTAACAGCCTTTGGTGTTGTCAGCGGTTTAGACTTTGTTCTAAAATGTGTGTAGTGGTATCCCATTGTTTTTCTAATTTTCAATTCCTTAGTGGCATATGATGCTGATCATCTTTGTACACTTTCATACATCTTTCATATACTCATTGCTGCCTGTATTTTTTTTGCTGAGCTTTCTGTGAGATCTTTACCCAATTTTTAACAGAGCTGTTATTTTCTTTCTTTTTAAAGATTTATTAATTTATTTGAAAGACAGAGTTTACAGAGATAGAGGGAGAGACAGAGAAAAAGAGAGACAGAGAGAATTGCCCATCTGCTGGTTCACTCTCCAGATGGCCGCAACAGCCAGGAGCTTCATCCAGTCTCCCATGTGGGTGCAGGGGATCAAGGACTTGGATTATCTTCCACTGCTTTCCCAGGTGCATTAGCAGGGAGTTGGATTGGAAGTGGAGCATCTGGGACATGAACCAGGGCCCATAGGGAATGCTGGCATCATAGGAGGTGGCTTAATCTACTGTATTACAAAGCCAGCCTCAGAGCTGTTATTTTATTGTTAAGTTTTAAGAGTTATTTATATATTTTGGATACACAACCTTTATCAAGTATGACTCTTGCAGCATTGGTGTTGTGGCACAATGGGTTAGGCCATGGCTTGTAACACCAGCATGCCATACTGCAGAACTGGTTGGAATCCCAGCTATTTTGGTTCTGATCCAGCTTCTTGCTAATGTGCCTGGGAAGACAGCAGAAGATGGCCCAATTACTTGGGCTTCTGCCAACCATGTAGGAAATGAGGATGGAGTTCCTGGCTACTGATTTTTGCCTGGCCCAGACTTGGCTGTTGCAGCCAGTAGGTGAGTGAGAAATCTCTCTATCTGCCTTTCAAATAAAGAAATCAATTGTAAAAAAAAAAAAAGTGTGTCTTTTGCAAATATTTTCTTCCCATCTCTGACTTGTCTTGTCACTCTCTGGACACTGTACAACAATTTTTAACTTTAATGAAGTCTCATTTACCAAGACTTTCTTCACCCTACGTTATTTGGTAGGTGTACATAACAGGTTTGAAAATAAATATCAGCAGTCCATTTTACAGAAGAGAATGCAGGGGCTCAACAGCAGGGAGTTAGAAATCCACAGACTAACTCAGGATCTGAAAAGCCAGATTTAAGGTACATAGAGAAATATTTTTGAAAGAGATTTTTAATAAATTTAAAATAACGCCACAAACAACAACCTTTGGGTGTGCCACTGGCTCTGGGGAATGCATCCCACAGTGACTGAGCCCCTGCGGCCTCGCATGCCAGGCCCTAAATGCCACTGCCTTGAAGCATCTCTGCCATTGGATTGCTCAGGTGACTTCCCCCACTTTCTGCAACAGGAGCAGAGGCCAATACTACTCTTTTCTTGTCGGAGTGGCCACAATTCCTTTCGTCCTTTCCTTCATCCATAATTTCTCTCTACCCATCTCAAAATCTCTCGCCTGGGACTGGCATGAGGTACAGCAGGTTAAGCATGAGGCGCAGGTTAAGCGGTCATTTGTGTTACTGGCACTACATATCAGAATGCCAATTTGAGGCCCAGCTGCTCAGTTTCCAAGCTAACTCCCCGCTAATGTCCCTGGGAAAGCCAGAGATGATGGCAGAAGTACTTGAGCCCCTGCCACTCCCGTGGGAGACCCAGATGGAGTTCCTGGCTCCTGACTTCAACCTGGCCATTGTGGCCATGTGGAGCATGAATCAGCAAATGGAAGATTCTCTTTCTCTCTCTCTTTTTAAGGTTTATTTATTTTATTTGAAAGTCAGAGTTACACAGAGAGAGGAGATGCAGAGAGAGAGAGGTCTTCCCTCTGATGGTTCACTCCCCAATTGGCCGCAAAGGCCAGAGCAGCACCGATTCAAAGCCAGGAGCCAGCAGCTTCTTCTTGGTCTCCCATGTAGGTGCAGGGGCCCAAGGACTTGGGCTATCTTCTACTGCTTTCTCAAGTCATAGCAGAGAGCTGGATTGGAAATGGAGCAGCTGGGTCTCGAACCAGCGCCCATATGGGATGCCGGCGCTTCAGGCCAGGGTGTTAACCCACTGTGCCACAATGCTGGCCCCCACCCTGCCTTTCTAATTAACAAATAGACAAAAAAAAATCTCCTGGATAAACAATTGTATAGCTTGCAAATGTAATGAAAACATTAGTGACTTCTATTGAACACTTAATGATGTTAACAATTATGTTTTGTCACACTTAAGTTGACATGTATTAATTTTGATTTAATGGTTTTTTTTCTTTATGTGCCAAAAACTACACCTTTCAGCAGAAAAAATTTTCATATTTCCACAAATCATAGACTCGGGTAGATTAGAGTTGCCTTTGGAAAACAAATCAACTTCACTTTCTCTCCCCTTTGATCCAATATTTTTCAATGACTGATCCACTAAACTAACTGCAGTTATCTTTTCATGTTAATTTATAATGTGCACTCATAACCTCTCAGGCTTGATATGATTGGAAGCAAATGTTTTGTGTTAAGTCAATCATTCACACATAGAGGAAATGGTGACATTCACTGAATTTCACAAGTACTGAAAGCAGCTTAATTAGCACCCAAGTCTGAGCATCTGGAATATCAGGTCTCAGTTTGGGGTCTACTGGATAGCAGGTATGGAAAGCCCTTTTTAGTTGAAACATTTTGTGAAAAAGAAACAAAAACAAAATACTCCCAAGAACATTGTCTCTGCTTCAGCAATTAGCTCTTGTTTCTCTAGCTAAGGGACTGATTCCTTGCCCCTTTCCATGTGTGCCTGGCTATTTTCACAGTTTAGCGCTCTGTTTGTAGCTATACTTAGATTGCAGGTGATAATTGCCGTTTTAACAGATTCTTTGCTAGTTGCTCTCTAAATATTTTCTAAATTTATCTTAGATTATCTTTCACTCTTTTCACTTTTGAGTGATTGAAATTCCATCTACAGGATTGGTGTCTTCTAAAGTACTTATTCTTGGTATTAATGCTTTCTTAAAGGAATCTATCTTTTCATTAATTCAACAGAGAATTATCAAATATTTAGTGTGTGCCAGAATAGTACAGCATGCTGAGCATATAGCAATAAATAATCAAATACCATCACTAATTTACAGTGCAGTGTGGGAGGTCAATGCAGGCTCGGTATCCCTTATCTGAAATGCTTGGAATCAGATGTGTAACAAATTTCACATTTCTTCAGGTTTTGAAATATTTGAAAGGATTTTACATATTGAACATTCCTACTACAAAAATCCTGTGTTCAAAAATGTTCCAAAATCCAAAACTTTTTAAGCATCAGGTAAGCATCAGAAACATTCTGACTTTGGATCACAAATTTTTGGATTAGAGATGCTCATCCTGTACTAGACCATCATGAGACAAGGAAGTTAATAACTGCAAATTTAACTGCTATGGAGGAAAGGCAGAAGGTGCTATGAAGAGACTATTTCTGTGGAACCCAACAGAGATAGGTAGATCATGGAAGACCCTGTGGAGGTAATGACATCGAAACTGAGAGCTGAAGTGTAAGTAGGAGTTAGAGGAGAAGGGCTAGCCTATTCAAAGTGGAAGAAATAGAATTTAGAATGAATTTAGCCTAATTTTTACATTTCACACTAGTGAGAATGTTAACCAAAGATAAATCATGTTTTCATCACTATTGATGACAGTGGACACAGCTGGATATCTTTAGGTTGCTATATTGAGAGTAAAAGGTTGATTCACGTAAAGAAAGCAGTGATTGGAAGAGGCATCAGAGTATGCTACAATTTCCTTTCCCCAGAATGCTCTTTTCCTGATAAAACAGTACTAGAGTTTCGTGGCCAGGTTTCCACAAACAATGTCAAATAAATGGCTTGTTTCCTTGTCTTTTACTATTGCTCATCCCATAACTAAAACCCTTAGGCACCTGTTCATTCTGTTTACCTCTTGTTCTCAAGATCAGTGGCTTTTGGGTCTCCTTACTCATTAGAGTAACTCCAGCCATCTTGCAAACTGTAGGATGCCCCAAACAATTCCAGAACTGAATTGGAAAGTTCTAGCGTGAGACCCAAGTAAGCCAAATTAAAGCAAACCAAAGTTTCCTCTCAGGTGATTATAATCTGAAAGAAGTATTGGTAAACCTAGCTGCACTAGCGGCTGTATACTTATAAAATCACCCCTGTGTGACTCAGTTTCCTCATGATAAAATGGGAATCAGAATGGCATCTACCTTACACGGTTGTTGTCAGTATAGAAAGAGGTATACAGGGGCCAGTGCTGTGGTGCAGTGGGTTAACGTCCTGGCCTGAAACGCCGGCATCCCATATGGGCGCCAGTTCTAGTCCCGGCTGCTCCTCTTCTGATCCAGCTCTCTGCTATGGCCTGGGATAGCAGTAGAGGATGGCCCAAGTCCTTGGGCCCCTGCACCCATGTGGGAGACCTGGAAAAAGCTCCTGGTTCCTGGCTTTGGATCGGCACAGTTCTGGCTGTTGTGGTCATTTGGGGAGTAAACCAGCAATGGAAGACCCCTCTCTCTGTCTCTACCTCTCTCTGAAACTCTTTCAAATAAATAAAATAAATCTTAAAAAAAAAGAAAGAGGTAGACAATCCTGACTTCATGTACCATACTTGGACAGGAAACACAGCCACTGAACAAACTGCCAGTTGTAGGACTTCAGAAACCCAAGCTGGTCCTAAGGGGAGGAGGACTCCTATTGGTCACTGCTGGTTCTGATTACTGATAGCTCTGTGAGCTCCCTTAGCATACAGGCAACCTTGTCTTTGCAGAGTTGAATGTGATAGCATGGAAATCAGCTGAATATGGATTACATTTTTGTTTACTTGAGAGGCAGAGAGACAGAATCTCCATCCTCCGGTTTACTCCCCCACATTCTTACAATGGCTGGTGCAGGGAGAGGGCCAATGATGGGAACTGGGAACACAATACAGGTCTCCCACATAGGTGGCAGAAATTCAAACACTTGCGCCATTGCAGATGCTTCTCAGGGTGCATATTAGTAGGAAGTTGAAGTCAGGAAGTGTTGGAACTGTTGTAGTAGGGAATTGAATCCAGTACTCCAGCATGGATGTCTTATATTTTTGTAACTGCTAAGCCAAATGCCTAGTCCAGGCTACAATTTTAAAACCTACCCTCATGCCTTTTTAAAAATTAATTTATTTGAAAAACAGAGCAATATACAGATTTATCTGCTGGTTCACTCCCAAATATAAAAACTGGGGCTTGCCAACCTAAAGCCACAGCATCTGGGAACTTAATCCAGGTCTCCCATGTGGGTAAAAAGAATTTAACTATTTCAGACATCACCTGTTCCTTCCTAGGGTATGCATTAGCAGTAAGCTGGAATGGAAGTGGAGGCAGGACTCAAACTCAGGCACCCTGATATGGGATGCAGGCATGACAAATAATATCTTAACTGCTGCACCAAATACCTACCTCTCATACCTGCTTTTGATGTACTGCCTCCATCTGGTACACTTTGATTAGCACAGGCTATCAATTCTCTGATCATTATTTCTTTGCAAGAGAGACTCTATAACTCATATTGGTCAATCAGAATATTTATTTCCAGGGGTACATTAACTGGTGCACATGTTAGCAGAAGACTTTGGGAGTCTTTTTTCTGTAATTCAGAGTCCATTTTCTGTAATTGAAATGGGCACCAGTGGAGAGAGGGCCTATTCTTTGCAAATGTAGTCAGTAAAGATGATAAAAGGCTGGAATTCCCATGGTATCTTTCTCAAATGCAGGAAGATGACATATATGGAGAAAAGCAAAGAGCAAGAAGAAGCCAGAAATGGAGAAAGTTCTGATGATGACACTGTTGGAATTCTGGAGTTGTGGACTTCTTAGAGGCTATCTGAGAATGTCTCTTACTGAAGGTATCTATGTTTGTTTCTTTGTATCTATTTAACTATTGGTTTAATCTACTTGGAAATGGTTTCCTGCCACTTGAAATCTCCAGTTTTACAAAACACATTTGGGTGTTTTTTTCTGACAATTTTGTGGCCAATATGGCTTGTTCCAGGGTGCTGTCAAACTGTCTGAAGCTCAAGAAAAGAGGCTGAGTTTGTGACCCTTCAACAACATAGAGCAGTAAGAACAGATGTGTAGACAAGCCATGGAGATAGTAAGCTCTCTTTGTATTATAATTATGGAAAAACAAACATGTCCATATCTTTATTTTTTTAATTTAATTTTAATTTTTATTTTTGACAGGCAGAGTGGACAGTGAGAGAGAGAGACAGAGAGAAATGTCTTCCTTTGCCGTTGGTTCACCCTCCAATGGCCGCCACGGCTGGCGCGCGGCGGCCAGCACACCGCGCTGATCCGATTGTAGGAGCCAGGCATTTATCCTGGTCTCCCATGGGGTGCAGGGCCCAAGCACTTGGACCATCCTCCACTGCACTCCCTGGCCACAGCAGAGAGCTGGCCTGGAAGAGGGGCAACCGGGACAGAATCTGGCACCCCGACTGGGACTAGAACCCGGTGTGTCGGCGCCGCAAGGTGGAGGATTAGCCTAGTGAGCCACGGCGCCAGCTATGTCAATATATTTAAAATGAAGAAATTGGAGAAATTTATCAAAAAGAATTTATAATTGATTTACTATCTGAACTGCTGAAAAATTCTGCTATTGCCCAGATATGATCCGACAGTTGTATGGGCCTCATCCTGCCATTAAATGAAATGACCTTAATAAAAACACTGTTCCCATAACTTCAGTAAGAGCTTTTGTCTTATATCAAGGCTTTCCAATATTGCATTATTGTGAAACAAACTCTATTCAAAGCTACAGTGAATATAAACTGGAAAAGGGTTATAAGCAGCATTAAAAGTTAATGAAAAATCAGCCTTGTATATGCAGAATAACAATAACAAAAGTCAACAGAGAAAAAGTAATTATGTTATGCTAGTTTCAGTTAAGACTTAGGTAATTATTCTGTATTTGAAATTTAGATCATCCCCACCCCCTGCCCTTCATGTAATTTTCCAACAGACTTTGTAATGTACATTTTTCATGTCAAACTAGTAAGAACTCCAAAATGAAGAGGTGGAACTGAAAGAGAGAAGGGGAAAAAGGCAAATTTGATGCACATGGAAGCAAAAGAGTGTAAGAAAGCTTCAGCTTTTATAGTACAATCTATTACAGAAAATGTGCAGGAGTGCAAGGTCATCTTTATTTGGCTACAAGATAAAAAATAGATATGAACCCAATACATCTCCAGTTTGATTGCTCAAAGAAAAAATGCTGAAACAAACACATTGAAAGTGAATGAAAGATCAGAATTTTAGAGTTGGAAGGAAACTTGCTCAACTCCATCATAATCTCTTTATACTTTAGGTCATCAGACGAATGTAGCAGGGTTTAGCATACTGGTCCAGGCAACACAGCTACCTAGTGAGAGTCCTTAAGTGCTATGCAAGGATTTAGTTTTCTCTCTCTCTAAAAAAAAAAATATATATATATATATATATTAGGAAATATCACACACATCAGGCAAAATTCTTACATAAAACATATTCTCAGAACCCCCAGTATGAGGATTCTTTCAATTGCTGAGTATGTCTGTCCCATTTATGCATCTGGAACCTGGGAAATAATCCCAGTGGGGCACAGTTAGGGACCTAGAGAACCCACTAGGAGATGGACCTATACTAAAAGTTCATCAATCACCTGATCTCCATAAACCTTGTTGGGAAAACCATGTTCCACGAGTGGTGCTTTGACACATGGCATGGAAGCAGCAGGCTCAGAATCAAGGCTTCTTGAACCTAAACCTTCCCTATTTCTCCTCCTAGTATAAGAAGGTGCTCTCAGAGGTTCTCTTACCCAAAAAGGAAAACTTCTCCCAAAGGAAATGTAATTATCTTAAAATCAGTCTCTTGGAATCTCATCAAATAACCTGGAGAGATTAAATACTAGCAAATGAGGAGACTTGTTACCACACCCAGACAGGCTTGTCATCTGTTTCTCTGGGGGTGGCTCTCAGACTACCTTGTTCATAGCACTTTCGCCCCTCATCTTCCTTTACAATGTGGCTGCCTTCCCCACTTCCTTCTCCCTCATAAAGAACGATATCGAAGCTTCAATCATCTGGATACTTCATTGGGTTTCAGATTTTCTGTGACTCCAATACTTACGCATCTTCATAAATTTGTTATGCTTTTCTCTCATGAACCTGTCTTTTGTTATAGGAGTGTTAATCCTTTATGTTGGTTAACAAAAGATAACCCCTTTCCCACCCCCTATGGTCCCTCCTCTGACAGCGATATTTTGGGTGTCCTGATCTTCATGTATAGTCAGAGCAAGTATCCAGTAATCCCCTAAAAGTCTGATTTTATCCCTTTCACCAATGCATCAATGCAATGGTATGAGTAGGGGACTAATGAATCTTTTGAAACTAAATATGTTTAAAAAAAAAAAAGACAGAAATCTGCACTTGTATAAATAAATAGTTCCTAAATTCCATAGGAGCAGAGCAAAAGAGGGCAGAAGACTGGGAGGGCTGACGGGCATTGGGGAGAAATGTCAAAAACAAGAAAAGATTTACTCATTTTCCCAGGACACCTTGTTAGTTCTCAGAATTGCTGGTGAGCAGTTTGTTCCAAAGCAGGTGTAAACATTGTGGCACTAGCAGAGACAGTTTTTATGCAGTGACATCAAAAAGTAGTCTGCTAGAATCTGAGGAGATGGCCAGAGATCGAGCACGAGATTATTCTGCAAACTACCACCACCACCAAAAAGCCTCGATCTGGACAGTTCAGAAGGGACTGGAAAGGTGAAATACTACCCTGTTGCATTTTACACACCCCGTCTCTCATCTCAGGAATTCTTTCTCCTCTCTGCAGTCCTTGGCCATCAATGACTCTCATGAATATTCAGAGAACACGAATGCACAAAGATGTATGCCTTTATGAAGTTATATGAGCCTTACAAGGTGGCTGCCTGGTAGAGAAGGCAGCACAATTATTTGAAGTTAATACAATGATTCACATAGTAGTGCTATTCACTGTACACAAAAAAATGTAACTATCCAAAGGGTCCCTAAAGTCAAAACTGAATAAATGAATATTGAAGAATTCCAGATACTAAAAATACACCTGAGATCTCATTTTCTTATTCATCAGAAATTGCTTCAGGGAAGAAGACTCTTTGCCTTCTGAAATTCAACATCAGCCAAGTTAACTTGGCATCTTGGCAGAAATCAAGGATAACCTGACTCTTGCCAATTGTAAACGGAGAGCATGAAATTTAAATACAAGAGACAGAGAAGCAAAGTTGCCTACCTGTTGCTGTGAATTTAAAAAGAGTTCTGCTATTTAAATTTTGATGCATAGTGCCACAGTAGAAACTGAGTTTGTTCGCATTTTTTCAAATGTGTACTTGCCATTACAGGCTCAATATAATTGATGCAAAATACTTCAGGAGAATAAGAAATAGAATTAAAATCTATTAAATTTTCCAATGTCATTACTTTTCCATTTAAGTATGTCACCATTTCCTCACCGATTCTGTGTTCTCCAGAACTCCTGACATCTCCTTCAAAAACAATTGCATTTTGCTTTTTGGCTATGGGATTTCATATTGTAATTATATTTTTCCTTTAGCTTTAAATTACTGGACATGCCTTATATACAAAGCAAACCAGAGGTCTCTACCTAATTTTCTGCTTCTGGTTTAGTGAATAGACTTGTGATTTCTGTTGATTATTGAATTGCTTCTGGGATGGATCTCAAATGCCAGCATTGACCCTTAATGTCAATCATAAAATTCTGAGTCCAAAATTCTAAGGCAATTTTATTGTTTCCAGTGTATTTTTGGCAGCATGATAATAAGCATCCTGACTGCTTTATGGATTTGTCTCTCTCCTGAGCAAACTTAAAAGAAGGCTTAGTAAAACCTACATTGGTTTATTGAGTGTATAAAAGCTGGCTCCTACTCTTGTTTTCTCACTTTACCAGATGTTCTTTGGCTTTATACATCTGAGCAGAGTTTTCAAATTGAGGACTTCTCTTGGTGTTACTAAGTATGTCTTCCTTAGTTAATTATAATGTTATGGGTCTGTGGAAGCCAACAAGAATATCTTAGGATAAAAATCATTTATTTCTAAGTTTATTTCATATTATGAGAAATATAAAATTGTGTGAGCCTAATTTATACAAATTAATGACTCACAATAAATGTAATTTGAAAGCTGTTCATAGGACCATGAAATAATAAGTATTTATGTCTTATTGTTTTTCATTTGCAAACAACTATTAATTGCAACTTTGCCCACATAGTAACTGCTGAGCACTCTGGAATTCTACAATTATCACTGTGATGGTTTTATTACGGATACACTTAGGCATTTTCTACAAGCACTGGGCTCAGGGCACAGCCACAATGTGGGAAAATGGGATTTCCCTCTGCATTGCTTCCTTTCTGAATAAATCTGAACCATTTTTTTATGTCAGTTTCTAGTGTTCTCAATTTTTTGAAAAATTAATCTGGCAAATTCTCTCTCCATCAATATTCTTTAGTAAATATGTAGCCAGTAGCTACCCACATAACAGCTAAATTTCATTTGAACAGAAGAAAATGACATCTGCACTGGATATATTTTATTCTCTCCCCTAGATGGGTCCAAACAAACAGGACACCTCTAGAGAAGATTGATGTCAATGTCCTTGTTGGTAACTCAGCCCCCAAATTCTTCTTTATTGGCTTTTTAAAAAATTACAAATATTTTAGAAAGTAATTTTATACTGTGAGTCACAAACATGAGCTACCCACCTGGGTCTAAATATTCGTGAAGCAAAGACATTTTACAAGAGTAACATTTAGAAAATAGGTGAGGACTCTGCATAGCAGATTTGAAGTTTAAGCTATAATTTTTATTGCATAACAAAGCCACAACATTACATTCTACTAACATTTAACTACATAGTCACTAAAATATTGCATGAGAAAGAAGTTTTACAAAAGTATGTAATTATGATAGACAAGAATCATGTGTTTTCCTCTGCATGAAATGAGATGGTGACTCTCATGGACTCTGATACAAAGCATCACTTCAAGTATGAAGGCTGGGAAACTGATAAACCTGCATCTGACTATGAAAGAAGACATGACTGTGTATCTGTCTCAGATTTCTAACTTTATATTTTCAAGTTGAGTCAATGGAATCCTACCTGTCACGTGCAAGGGAAACAAATGTCAGGCACAGGAGATGCAGTGGTGAAATATACCCATAGTGCCACTACAACAGGTCTCACGGGCTAGTGGGTTGAGAGTGGTGCAAATGATATTAAAAATCACCCCTGAAGTGGACACTTAGCCTAGTGGTTAAGACGTCCAGTGTCGGGGTTGGCACTGTAGCATAGCAGCTAGAGCTGATGCCTGCAGTGCTGGCATCCCATGCAGCACCAGTTCGAGTCCCGGCTGCTCCACTTCTGATCCAGCTCCTTGTTTGTGTGCTTGGTACAGCAGTGGAAGATGGCCTGAGTCCCTGGGCCCCTGCATCCACCTGGGAGAGCTAGAGGAAGCTCCAGGCTCCTGGCTTCGGATTGGCCCTGCTCCAGCAGATGCAGCCATTTGGGAAGTGACCAGAGGATGGAAGATTCTCTGTGTGTGTGTGTGTTTCTGTCTCTGTCTCTCTCTCTCTCCCTCTCTGCCTCTGCCTCTTTGAACTCTGCCTTTCAAATAAATAAATCTTTTAAAAAAGACATATAGTGTCCCACTTCAGAGTTCTTGGGTTCAATATCTAGCTCTGGCTCCTGACTCCAGCTTCCTGCTAATGCAGACTTTCTGAAGCAACAGTGATGGCTCAACTACTTTGGGTCCCTGCCACCCATGTGGGAGACCTGGATTGTATTCTGACTCCAGCCTGCCCATCCTTGGCAGTTGCAGACATCTGGGGGGAGTGAATTAGCTAATAGGAGCTCACTCTCTCTCAAATAAATAAATAAATATGAAAACCACTCCAAATCCACCACCATGAGTGCTTTAATGGGGAAGCACAGGAGTACAGAGGAGGTGCAAATTAAACACTTGCAAAATAAGAAATATCTGGAAGCATCTGCAAAGGCATAGAGTTGAGAGATCTGATGATGAATTCAAGAAACTGGGAGAAGCATAGTACAGCTGGAGGCTTAGTACAAAGTGAGCAATGTGGACAGAAAGATCCTGAAGAGTTAGGAAGAGTTCATACTACAAAGGGACTAGTCAGTTAAATCATGGAGCTGTGTTTGTCCTGAGAGCCACTTGGGGACCATGAAGAGTTTTAAGCAGGGCAATCAGAGGTAGCTTAACATGAGGACAATGGGATGGGGGCAGGGTAAGGTCACCGGGGAAAGACTACTTTGGGGGCTGCTGAGCAATCCTAAAAATAATAATTGTGACATGGACTAGGGCTGTATAATGAGATGAATAGGAATGGACACACATGAGAGTGGCTAAAAATTTTGTCTGGATAATATTTAGTTGGGAATAGCAGAGAGGGGTGAGGAAAGTGTAGGTATCACCAGTGACAACAAAGTCTTTAGGTGTGGCAATTGCATCAATAGTGAAATGGAATATTCTGGAGGAAGAACATTCCTTGGAGAAAAATGATGAGTTTGTTTTGTGGTTACTGAATTCATAGGGCCTGCAGGGCAATCAAGCCCAGATGCCCAGACAGCAAATGGTGCTAAAGAGATTTGTGAAGGATCACACATTAAGGGAGACAAAAAGAGGGCTGTGGGAAGAACTTTGGGGAACTTCAACTCATCTAAGGGATGAGTAATCTGAAGAGGAAACTGAGAATGCAGCCAGAGACTAGCAAGAAAACTGGGAGCTGCTTTCATGAACGTCAGCGGAAGATGGGATTTTAGAGGTATCTAATGCAGTATCTAACACTGTGTAAGATGCTCAGTAAGATGGGGACTGGGAAAGACTCATTTGTGTATGTGCCTGGTGGGGGGGGATGCTGGGGAAAACAGGACCAAAAGTGGAGGGGGCAGGTGTTAAGACGAGGGTGAGGGCCGGCGCCACGGCTCACTAGGCTAATTCTCCGCCTTGTGGCGCCGACACACCGGGTTCTAGTCCCGGTCGGGGTGCCGGATTCTGTCCCGGTTGCTCCTCTTCCAGGCCAGCTCTCTGCTGTGGCCAGGGAGTGCAGTGGAGGATGGCCCAAGTGCTTGGGCCCTGCACCCCATGGGAGACCAGGAGAAGCACCTGGCTCCTGCCATCGGATCAGTGCAGTGTGCCGGCCGCAGCACACCGGCCGCGGTGGCCATTGGAGGGTGAACCAATGGCAAAAGGAAGACCTTTCTCTCTGTCTCTCTCTCTCTCTCACTGTCCACTCTGCCTGTCAAAAAAAAATAAATAAAATAAAAAATAAAAAAAAAGATGAGGGTGAGCAGAAAGTAATAAAGTGGAGATGGAATCATTCAAAACTCTTTTAAGAAGTTAAAGAAGATGGAAGGTATGGATTAGGAAATTGTAAAAATGTGGTTGAAGGGACTGGATATTTGAGTCATGCTTTATTTATAGATGAGAAGACTGAACCATTCTGAAATATAGACAAGGAAGCAATAGAGAAAAACATTAAGACACAGAAGATAATAAATAAAAGATGGAGAAAATCACAGAGATAGGTGGCCTTGGATGCCAGAATGTGAGTGGAAGGATAAGGAGAAAGAGCAGGAAAAGGAAAAGAGTGGGAATAAGACAAAGAAGAGGAATAATGATTAGAAGAGGAGAAGAAGAAAAAGGAAGAATAGGAGGAGCAAGAGGAGGAAGCTGAAAGAAGAGTGAGGAATGGGGTGGAATTTGACGAGTTTGTATCTTGGTAGCAGGAAACTCCAGTGGTTTTCTCTGCTGCTAACCATCTCTTTCCAATGAAGTGGAAGGAGAGGCCATTTGCAGAGAGACACACGGAGGAGATGTGCTTGGAGCACCCAGGAGAATGTAACATATCAGCAACTGTCTCTCTGGAAACCAGGAGAGAAAAAAAAAAAACTCAATGAGGAATATAGGATTACCAGGTAGCATAAATGGCTCATCAGAATAAATCGTGCCAATATGTCATGTGCAATTTTCTATTACAGTCTACAGTTGCCAAATAAAAAACAGCAGGACTGACCTTGGGGGATGACACTATGAAATATATACCATGAAAGAGTTTATTTGATTCTTCATGATCTTAGCAAATATTCCTATAAGAGTATTCCAACTCAGTGACTCCAAAAAGAGTCTTTTGCCCCCCAACATTTTGTAATTAGGGAAGTGGGGGAAGACTGGCTTGTGCACATAGCTATTTTTGCCACTGGAAAGATACTGCTACATTAATATGGAAATCATTAATTTAATGGTTTATGGATTATACATTAATGCCTATGTGAGTATTTGGTATGATAAGAGACTCAGAAGTTGTTTAATTCTTGGGAACTGGAAAAATGAAATATCTAGCATTGCAAAGATCACAAACAGATCTAGAAGGTGGTGACTATAGCAAAGATCTGAGTTGTTTTGTGTCCAGGGTAGACCATTGACTGCTCTCACTTTCTGGAATCTCTCCTCCATTTCTTTGTTTTGAACCATCTGTTGGGGGTCTGCTGTGGTACTGACGCTCAGAGGCCCTGCAAGAAGGGAAGTAGGTAAGTATGAAAGCAAATATTTACAACCCAGGCTGACTCATGCAATAAGAGATGGTGCTAAAAGATAGAGAAATAGTAGTCAGGAGACTAGTGATTGATTCTGTCTGTGGAACTGTTAGGTAGGAAGTCAGATATGAGCTTATATGTGTGTGGCAAAGGCCTAAAGAGATGACATCTAGGTCCAGCATATGCATCTCAAAGTCATCCCAATAACCTTCCCGGGGCAGCCCAGTATTTGCTTCCTGCCCTGCCCCTTCTACCAGATAACCTGCCAAGTTGGGGTCCCTGTGCTTCTGCCTGATAATCTTCCAGGTGCAGCCCAGTGTCTGCATTTCAAATATCCTGCTCCAGATCCTGATCTTCCAGGGGGTCCTGCCTATCCTTCCTCTAACCGGGGTGGCTCCAGCCAGGCTTCCCCCTGTCTGATAACTTCAGGGGGAAAACTCAGATAGGAATTTTTCATATTTACATCCAAAAAGTCCTTTGTTCCAAGAGGAGCAGAGATGGGGAGGCAAGACCCATCCCCTTAAAAACCCCCAGTCTCAACCGGACTGTGCGCTCAGCCCTCTGCCTCACTGCTGAGCCGCCCACCTGGCCTGCCCAGGTGTACTCTCCCCACTATGTTCCTGCCCTAATAAACCTTGCTATTTTACTTTCCACTACTCTCTGAATTCTTTCTTGCGCGAAGACAGGGACCGTGCCATTCCTCGGCAACAGAACCAGCAAAGAAAAATGAACTTGAAACTCCACATGCAAAACACAATAACACTTCTAATGTTGTGACTTGGAGAAAAACAATGGTATATTTAATGGAACCTAAAGTTCTTCCCTTATTTAAAAATGATCCATGTTGTCTTTTCAGGTTTAATAGTTTAATCTGTGATGAACTAAATATCACACAATTTCTTAACAAACCTCTTAGCTGCTCCATTTATTCTTGAAAGATCTGTTTGAAAAGAAAGCCACAGAGTAAGCTGCTCCCAGAGATATTGGTTCTGAACTTTCGAACACTGGAAGTAAGGGCTGTTCCAACACTAAGCTCTCCTCTCAGCAGATTTGCAACTAGAGAACAGAAGCCATGTTCTTGCTCCTGGTGACACATCTGTTTGCTAAACTTCTTAACCAGAGGATGGTTTTATCCAGTTGTTTTGGGAAATGAACCAATTATCTCCATGTCTTGAGCCTTTTTGGATCTTAAGGGGAAAGAGAGAATAGGAGGAGGAAGGGGGAGGAGTATTTTGTGGAAATGTAGTTACCAGGAATCATGTTTTAGTGTCAGTTTTGTAACAGACTTCGTGAATTTAATCCTTTCAGTTGTTTATCTATAAGGGAGAAGGCTGAGACTAGATGATTTTTCAGCATTTGAGAAAGTTTCTTTTAGTTGGAAAATTATAGAATTTGGACTAGCATATCCAATCAATACTTTCTAACAGAACTTAACTTTAGTATTGCCATGAATTATTTAGTGAGTGAGGTCCTTCCCCTCACACTCAAAATTCACACTAATGACCTGGAAATTATTTCAATTGATTTTCAATGAACTGTTAACTACTATGTTGGCATACTAATAAAATAAGAAATACCATGAAAACAGATTTTTGTGCCTTATATTTATATTATTCTGCTCTAATTCTTAGTGGAAATCAGGGTATATAAATAGATATTTATGTGCGTGTTTTGCTAGAATAATCATTGAACAATTGTAGTGTTTTGTGAAGTTCTGATTTGGATTTTCAGGAACAGAAGAAAAGATATTAGACCATAGAATTTTGAAGCAAATGGAACTTTGGAGAATGTAAAATTCAGCTGCATACAGAAACTCTTAAACATGTGAACACAGTGATGGTATAATGATATTCTTAGCAGAATGATATATAACAGCAAAAATTATAAAACAAGCTTAATATGTATCAATTGCAGAATGGATTTATTAAGTAATTGCAGCATATTCATATAATGAAATTTTACCTAGAAGTCAAGTGAATGGATTATAACTACAAATATCAACATAAATAAATCTCAAAAATACTATTGAGTGGAAAAGTGAATTGCAAAAGGTTATATACAGATAGACACCTTTTGTATACGGCTGCAATGTGAAAGAGGGTATACAATCATGTGACACTTAAAGATGGGTACATATTCTGCAGAATATATCCTTAGTTGATTTTTGTCATTGTATGTACATTCTATAGAGTACTTGCACACAGTAAGTGTACTCTACTTAGCATATTGTGATTAAGACTAGCTATAAAGTCACCAGTTCATATAATCATATGGGACCTCAATTGTATATCTTGTGCGCTGTTGATGAAAACATTACTTTGCAGCACAGAACTGTACATGCATGAGTTTAAAAGAGTATACAGACATTCACAGATAGGAATGTGATGATAAACATCAAATTTAGGATGTGGTTACCACAAGAAGCAAAGAAAGAAGGTATGGAAATGGGAGAAGAAAATAAACCAAACTCTGTGGAGATTAACTTGTCCAGAAACACAAACATGTTAGAAATTAGTAGGTGAAGGTCAGTATTTTGCACACAAAACCTTGCCTCCAATATGGAGGGCTTCTGAAACTTTTATTTGTTAAATCTCCTTTAAACATAAACGATAGTCACATGCATTTTAAAATTGCAAGACCTCAGAAGGTCATCCTGATGACCTTATTGATTCCTCATTCAAGTTTTGACTTTTTCTTATAACATATTTGCTAAATGATAATCTAGCCTTTGTTAAAGACAAACCAAGGTACATGTTTAAATGCAAATGGTTTATTAGTCTGTTTCCTTTTTGCTTAACATCCTAGCAAAACATGGCTACTAGGCATGGGGAGGGAGGGGGATAGCTGGTCCACTAGAGAGTTAATTATTCAACCCTTATCCTCACCTCTGGGGAGAGAAAACAAGCTCCAGAGAGGATAAGGGCCATGCAGCAAATTCTTACTTCTACAAACTTCAGGCAGCTCCAGTATTTTCCTAAAAGGTTACAGATTCCTAGATACAGGGAAATAGCAGTTCCTAAATCAGGCTTTCAACAGGGAGCCAAAGCAGAGCCCCCTCCTTTGGGAAAAACAAACAAAGAAAGCACAGCTTTCATCCATTGAAAAGCTGCCATGACCAGAGCTCTTACAAAAGAATTGCTAATTCAGTCCTTCAAAACAGGCAGGCCCTAGACCTGCTACCTGCTGCCCAAGAAAATGCCCTGAGCTAGGATCAAACTAGATGGGTACAAAATCATGTTCATGCTTTCTTGGACAAGACCAGACGACTCCAGGACCAGGTCAGACAAGGCTAAAATATGTGGCCTAACTTCACATCTGGTCATGGAAGTCTTGGTCATTGCCTCTCTTCGGCGACGTAGTGTCCACATTCTTTCTTCTTCTCTGTAGACTATTGTGCTTTAACATCCTTGTTTGTTCTGTCTCTAACAGAAGACAAGCTATCCAGCTCCAGGTGCTTCTAAGACAGGGCTTCCAGGCTACCTCATCAGACAACGTGATACCTCATCAGACAACGTGATCAACCCTCTGGACCAAGCAGGACAATGCTTCCTGAGGCAACTCTCAAACACCATAGGACAGATAGCAAGAGAAAAAATACCCATATCCATCTCTACACTCATTTGTCAGATTCCACATTAGCTACAGAAAATGGACCTTTGGCCATTTATCCCCATAAGATTATGGATATTTTCTCTTGATGGCGGGAAATGTTAGCTAAGAAGTTAAAAATTAGCCTATTTGTGTAAGAAGGGCTGAAGATACCAGCATTAGCTTTGGAAGTCCCAGAAGTGCATTTTGAACTTCAGTGTCCAGCTCAGACCCTGAAAACCTTCTAGGTGGACCCAGCCCTTCTCCCAAGGAAAGCTCCCAGGAGAATTCTCTCTCCTCAGGACTAAATGGGTTACCTGACCTGATAACATGGGCAATAAAACTTTCACAGATGCCCTAAGGGAAGCCCCTCTGCTCTGCCAGTTGCCAGCAAATCTGAGGAGGAATTTGCTAATTTTTACCCAACAAACCCTTTTGCCAAGGCTCCCCATCCTTTGTCCTTGAGAAGGCGGAGAGGGTAAAGAGACTCCCTTAAAAATCGAGTGTCCAAAGACTGCACACTCAGCTCTCTGCTTTCTTATGAGCTGTCTGTCTGGCCTGCCCAGGTGTATTCTTTCCATTCGACCATGTAACCTTGCTTTCCCCTAGTCTGATTGATTGGGTACTCTCTATCCCTTCCATTCTGACAGATGCCCTGTTCCCAATAAAACCTTATTACTTTGCAAGCAAATATACAAACAAACAAACAAAACATAGTGAAAGGAAAAGTTAATGTGTTCAGGTAACACCTTTCTGGCATCAAGGAAGACACTGCAAGATAACCCTAGAGAAAATCTCCATTATGTTGAAGTTTTGAAAGTTGCTCATACCAAATTAAAATCAAGCTTGCCAGACCCAGACAAAACTGAAGCTAGAAATATAGAAGTAGGGCTTTTGCCTGCCTGAGAAAAAGTAGTGTCCCGAAGCTAGAAAACTTTCTGGCAACCCCACTAGAAATTCCATTGCGTTTTACACATACCTCATGATTTGCAAGCCGCATACTTAGGCACATATTTCAGTAAAAGTGTTTAACACTCTCTAAATTGGCAGCAAGTCAGACAAGACACTCTCAACATAAAACTTGCCTAAGAACAGTACCTCCACAATGAGGTATCACCTTATTCCCTGTCAGAATGGCTAAAATCAGAAACAGAGTAACAAAAGCTGGCAAGGATGTAGACAACAATTACATACTGTTGGTGGGAATAGTATATTAGTGCAGCCACTATGGAAAGCAGTGTGGAGATTTCTTAATAGACTTGCCATATGATCCAGTGATCCAACTACTGAGTATACACCCAAAAGACTTGAACGGAATGTACTACAGAATATCTGCACCACCATGTTATAGAAGCACTGTTCACAATAGTCAAAATTTGAACCAACCAAGGTGTCCATCATCAGATGTATGGATAAAGAAAATGTGATATATATATAACCAATGGAATATTATTCAGCTATAAAAACAAGTGAATTTCTAGCATTTGTAGCAAGATGTACACAACTAGAGGACAGCATATTGAGTGAAATAAGTTGGACCCAGAAAAACAAGTACTGCATGTTTTCCTTTATATGTGGAAGCTAAAATATAGAAAACAAAAAAAGAAATATCTGTGTGTTTCAGTATTGGTGAAAATATAGTTTTACAATACAGCATTTTATAACTGTCAAACCTATGGTTAAGAATGTTATACTACTATAGTTTTAATGATCTGTGATTACTTTAAAATTTACTGTTTATTGGTGAAATGGTCATTTTTTCCATTCAATTATTGTTGATAGCCATTGTCTCTATTCCCATTAAACTATGTCTTTTTGCTTTTTACTTGTTAAATTTTTTTTTTTTTTTTTTTTTTTTTTTTACAAGCAGAGTGGACAGTGAGAGAGAGAGACAGAGAGAAAGGTCTTCCTTTTGCCATGGTTCACCCTCCAATGGCCGCCGCGGCTGGCATGCTGCAGCCAGCGCATTGCGCTGATCCGAAGCCTGGAGCCAGGTGCTTCTCCTGGTCTCAAATGGGGTGCAGGGCCCAAGCACTTGGGCCATCCTCCACTGCACTCCTGGGCCATAGCAGAGAGCTGGCCTGGAAGAGGGGCAACCGGGACAGAATCCGGCACCCTGACTGGGACTAGAACCCAATGTGCTGGCGCTGCTAGGTGGAAGATTAGCCTATTGAGCCGCGGCGCCGGCTCTTGTTAAGCTTCTTATTTGGTGAGATACTAGGCCTTTTTAATGTAATGTAATTTTAAAATAAGTTATCTCAAAACTAAAAAAAAAGAAAGGGAGAAAAAGAGGATGGGAGGGAGAAAGGGGGAGAGAGAAAGGGAGGGAGGAAAAGAGGAAGGGAATATTATGATATTCTTCAAATTTTATCTACAAATTATTTTGAATCTGTTAAGAACTAATTAAAAATTAAAATATAACAAAAAGATCTCCACCAGTGAACTGACATCAATTCTTGCCTCTAGTCTCCAAGACCTATGAAGCAGCTTCTATTAGTGTTTCCGTTTTAGCAAGTAAATAAAGCTTGCCCTTGACCCAGCCTCCCTGAATGTACACATATTTTACTATGGCATATGTATTCCCCTGGCAATGCTGTTCCCAAATGAATCATCTGAGCATCTCTACATGTTATTTGGTTTGACGAAGGGATCAACTGTGATACAAACTTGGCTGTTGACTCTTGTTTAGTTTCCAAAAATTGTCAGTAAGAATATCATTCATTACTCCTTCACTCTGAGGTATAAGGAAAAGCAGGGGACAACACTGGAGACTTGGACAAGCTTGAGCAGAGAGTTAAGACAGCGACATAGGGACAACCAAGTGATAAGTAGATGGATGAGTGAGAATAAGAACTGAATTTGAGTGGTGCTGGGTGTCTGAAGAAACCAGTAATGAAATCAGCACCTGCAGAATGGGCATTGCGGTGCAGTGGGTTAAACTTCTGTTTGGAATGCCCACATCCCATAAAAGGAATGCCTGAGATCGTCCCATCTCTTCTTCTGATTCAGCTTCCTGCTAGTGTGCCTGGAGGCAGCAGAAGATAGCCCATGTGCTTGGATTCCAGTTACCTACATGAAAAAACTGCATAAAGTTCCTGGTTTCTGGCTGACCTAGCCCTGGCTGTTGTAGGCATTTGAGGAGTGAAACAGTTGATGGAAGATTCTCTCTCTCTCTTTTTCTCTTTCTCTCTCTCCCCCCCACTCTGGCTTCCAAATAAATAAATAAACTTTTTAAAGAGGCTGGCATTGTGATGCTGTGGGGAAAGCCACCACCTGTGACACTGGCATCCCGTATGGGTGCCAGTTCGAGTTGCAGCTGCTCCACTTTCTGTCCAGTTCCTTGCTAATGTACCTAGGAAAGCAGTGGAAGATGGCTGAAATGCTTAGGCCCCTGAACCCATGTGGGAGACCCAGAAGAAGCTCCTGGCTTCAGTCTGGCCCTGCCTTGGCAAATATGGCCATTTGAGGAATGAGTCAGCACATGGAAGGTACCCCCCGCCATGTGTGTGTGTATGTGTATGTGTAACTCTGCCTTTCAAATACTTAAAATAAAGAAATCAGCACCTATAAGGAAGGGGCAACTGCAGGTACAGTGATGAACAATATACAAGTTCCCCATTCTCTCGAAACTCATGCCTAACTGGAGAGGTAGACCACATGTAAGTAAGCAAAAATAATGACACAGATGGGATAAGCACCACAAAGTAAACTTTAGAGACTGAGAGAACAGGTGTTGTGAAAAAAAAAAAATATATCAGGGGCTAGACACCTTATGTAGGATGTTCAGGGAAGGTGACATTTAAGTCTGTACCCTAAAGGATTGGGGAGGCCAGCAATGGAGACAGTCAAGGAAATGTGTTCCAGAAGAGGGAACAGCTAACACAAATGCCTTGACACGGGAACAATCAGGTAAAAAGAAATGGGGTGTGGTGGTATCCAGAGATGGGCAGCAAGAGCATGCATTCATTTGATTAAAAAATGTTTGCCATGTTCATTGAAATATGAGGAAGCAATTCAAAGGAGTGACTTTTAAAGAAGAGCAATTTTATTTTCCCGATTATATAATTGACAGTAAACATAAAGTCCTCCCATGTTAAAAGTGGCTTTGTTGTAGTTCAGGTAGGCAAAGTTATTCGCAGAGGAAGTATATTATCATGACAGCCACATCACCATTGGTACCTACAGCCTGATTTTAGAAGAGAACAGTCTACTAACAGAGAGGCTCAGGAGACAAGAACTAAGCAAATCCAGTCTGCAAGCACAGCTTTGCAAGCAGAAAAATTGCTCCCATGTACAGAAAGAAAGCATACTTAGTTTGGAAAAACAAAACAAAAAACAAGGAACAAAAAACAAGATGAAGCTTTCTTAGAAACTTCAGACCACTTTGCCTGTGAAATCAGAACCCATTACCTGAGAAAAAAATATATGGTGGTTTCACTTTGTCTGGAGTGGAATGTAGTTACCACCTTACACTTTCATACAAACACAAGCGGGTTAAAATAAAACCAAAACTTTTGATAACTTGTGTTTTTATAAAAGAAAAAATCAAAGTAGCATCTCTTTTCATTATTTTTCCAGTGATAGTAGCATAGAGGGTTTGAATCTTGGTCTACAGCAAGTTTACATCACTGAACAAAAAGAATATACTTCCCAGGCAAAATGTACATGAGACCAGAATCCTACAGAGCCTAGATTGGTTATAATGAGTTATGGATAGATAGAACTACAGATCTCCAATTCTTTAGTAGGCTGTTGATGGCAACTCACTGCTAAATAATGGACCCCATATGTTAATGTTGAATCTTTAGCTAAGTTATCAGAATTTACTTGGTATAAGTCAGACAGAATCTGGCAGAAAACAGAAAAATGTCTAATTAGAGGTACGAATGAAAAGTTAAAAAGTTGCTGAATAAAGAAAATATACAAAAATGTCATCAGTAAGTAGCTAAGACTTGTTCTTAAATAAAAATGCTTAGAAGCTTTGCAGATAGGTTTTTATAATCTAGGACACCTCCAGGGAACTATTTTAGTTCTGAATGGTTGAGAATAAACTTGAAAACTAGAAAATATCAGGAAAAGATAAAAACAGAAACTGTTAGATGGGATCTGTATTGAGTTTTACAGCCTTATATTTTAAAAACTGTATATGTAAGTTTTCACAAGTAATATACATGAACAGTATACATCATGTTTTAAAAGAAACATATGGGGCCAGCATTGTGGTACACACGGGTTAAGCCGCTGACTACAAGACGCCGACATACCATATCCTAGTGCCAGTTCGAGTCCTGGTTGCTCAGCTAGCAGTCCAGCTTCCTGCTAATACCACTGGGAAATCAGTGGATGATGGCCAAAGTACTTTTGGCAGCTGCCATTCATGTGGGAGATCTGGATGGAGCTCCATACTCCTTGTTTCTGTGGTCATTTGAGGAATGAACAAGCAGATGGAAGGTTTCTTCCTCTCTCTCCCTCTTTTTGCCTCTGCCGTCTCTGTGTGTGTGTGTCTATCTATCTCTGTATCACTATGTCTGTGTCATTATGCCTTTCAAATAAACAAATAAATCTTAGAAAAGTAAAGAAACACAGAGTGACTTTTATGGTTTAAACAGAGTGACCTGAACTGTTGTTTTCTTGAAATGGTTAAAAATTTGGAGTTTTATTCTTCATGAAATGATCAGTCTATGCTATGGAACAAGGGGAGCCCCATGAAGTCTCAGGAATACAGTTTGAGTAAGTAGAAGTTCAGAATACTACTGTTTTGATTAATATGATTAATATTTGGAGCTTTCTGAGTAGGTTGCTGAAAAATCAAGGAGATGTCTTGGGGAGCAGAGAATTCATTGTCCCTAGCAACATTCTAACCCAGTCTACATGCTCATTTAGCTAGGATGTTGGAAAACCAACTGCAGCAATGTTTATCTCCCCTCCAACCCCACAGTAATGCTACTGAGTGACCTGGCACACGTTAGGATCAATGCTAGGGAAAGGAGACACTGGGGCAAGTCAGGAAAACAAGGAAACAAGGTCTCTGTCATATAGAGCTCATAAAATAGAGAAGAAGGTGGATACTAAGTAAGCCAAAAGTAATGACACAGGCCAATTGCTGATTGTGATCATTTCCCTTACAGAGGGAGAGTGAGAAACTGGCTAAGGGATGATTCAAGGAGGTGGCATCTGAGCCAAGCCCTGGCAGGTGAGAAGTGGGTGAAGAGCACCCAGGCTCCAGTTTGGTAGAGGAAGAGAGAGGGCACTGGGATAAATCACAAGTGCAGGAAGGATGAGACTGTCCAAGCAGGCAGTTGCTTCAGTTGACATCATTTTGTGGGCAAGGGGTGAAGTACTAGATAACCTCAAAAAGTTCATGGAAAATCGAATTAAAAGATAACTTCATTTTCATACAATAAATTTAGAAATCCATGAACATTTTTCTCATGATATGCATATTTCCTGAACACACTGAAGACCTCTTGTGTTTGTTAAAGTGATGAGCTACCATTGAAAAGTTTTCAACAGGGGGGTGATGTCATTGGATTTATATTAAAAAAAAAAAAAAGGCAATGACTCACTCTGCTTTCTGTTGCTCTATGTGAATACCCAAACTGAGTAACTGATAGGGAAAAGAAGTCAATTTGGCTCATAATTATACAGACTTGGAAGCATAAGATCAGGCAGCTGTATCTGGCAACATCCTTTTTGCTAATGGTAAGTCCGCAGTTTCCTGAGCTGAGACAGAGTATCACATGGCCAGGAGCATCGAGTATCTTCTCTCCTTGTAGGTCTCTCCTTGTAGAAAGCTATAGTCCCACTGGGTTAGGGGCCCACCTTTATCTCCTTATTTAACAATAATTGCCTCCCAAAGATCCCCCCTCAAAGTACCGTGTATTAAATTTCTGATACCTCCCAACACGAATTAAAATTAATATGAATTTTGGAGGTGACATTCAAACCATAGCTCATCGTGTACAAGAGGATATTTAAATTCCTTTCCAAAGCTAGGATCTTCCCTGTCTTATTACACATACTAAAGGGTTACACACTATGCCTTTTTGTATTTATTGTATTGGGCAGTAAGAGTCTACCTAGAGAAAGAACACTGAATTGCACATTGGAACAGTAACTGGGGTGGAAAAGTGAGCCATTGTCGTGATTTATCCTGAACCATGCCTCATTATTACTACCTCTTTCCTATAGTTCTCTGTTCTGGCTCTCTGGTGCCTGCTAATCCTCCCTACTACCTGACTCCACTCCTGCTAGTGCTTCTATTTGGTCAGCAGTTCTCTCACGGGACAATGAGTAGGCTCTTGTCTGCTGCTTCCAACTCATTATTTTGCTTGTAATGAAGGACTTGTCTTCTTTCTTTCTTTCTTTCTTTTTTTTTTTTTTTTTTTTTTACAGGCAGAGTGGACAGTGAGAGAGAGAGACAGAGAGAAAGGTCTTCCTTTGCCGTTGGTTCACCCTCCAATGGCCGCCGCGGCCGGCGCACCGCGCTGATCCGATGGCAGGAGCCAGGAGCCAGGTGCTTTTCCTGGTCTCCCATGGGGTGCAGGGCCCAAGCACCTGGGCCATCCTCCACTGCACTCCCTGGCCACAGCAGAGGGCTGGCCTGGAAGAGGGGCAACCGGGACAGAATCCGGCGCCCCGACCGGGACTAGAACCCGGTGTGCCGGCGCCGCTAGGTGGAGGATTAGCCTATTGAGCCACGGCGCCGGCTGTCTTCTTTCTTTCACAATGGACGGTCCTTTTGTACCAACACCTTGGCCTGGACTCAGCACGTTGTCTTCCTTACAATTCACTTGACTATAATTTCTTTGAGAAAACGGATTATATCTGTCTCACTGTTGTATCTCTGTACTCATCACACTGCTTGGCACCTGCAATTGTCTTCAAGGAGTACTGTTGAATGTACCAATACATTGACCTTGGAGGCAGCTTGTGCTAACCTGGGATGCTCCCATTGACAAGCCCTCTCTCTGCACTGATTCTCACCATTCTCCTTCCAACTTCTACATCAGGAGCCAGCATGGCTCTGTACTAGATAGAGTCTCCCAACTAAAACTGGAACTGAGTGTTGTTCTTTTTTCTTTTTTCAATTTTTTTTCCATAATCAGTTAAGGCACAAGCTTGGGCACAATTCAGAAAAGCTGAATTGTGGCTGAATCATCATTGTGACAACTCAGAAAAGGCTAGTCTGCAGATGTTCTGCATATGTCCAGGGTAATAACAGCAGCTTACATTCACTGTACCACTGCTTGCCAGGCACCGCACTAAGTGCACTGTAAGTACTGTCCCCTTTAATCTCATCTGCCAGCCTTTGTGGGAATTACTATTATTCTTATCTTCATGTCACAGATGAGGAAACTAAGGCTGGGAGAGGCTAAGAAGTTTGTGCATGGTTCCAAAACTAACACCTGAGAAATCTGAGATGTTTATCCTCCTTCTGAATAGAAAAGTTGTATTCTTTTTTTTTTTTTTTTTTTTTTTTTTGACAGGCAGAGTGGACAGTGAGAGAGAGAGAGAGACAGAGAGAAAGGTCTTTGCTGTTGGTTCACCCTCCAATGGCCGCCGTGGCTGGTGCGCTGCGGCAGGCGCACCACGCTGATCTGAAGCCAGGAGCCAGGTGCTTCTCCTGGTCTCCCATGGGGTGCAGGGCCCAAGCATTTAGGCCATCCTCCACTGCACTCCCGGGCCACAGCAGAGAACTGGCCTGGAAGAGGGGCAACCGGGACAGAATCCGGCGCCCTGACCGGGACTAGAACCCGGTGTGCCAGCGCCGCAGGCAGAGGATTAGCCTATTGAGCCATGGTGCCAGCCTAGAAAAGTTGTATTCTTAACAACTCAAAAAAAAAAAAAAACAAAGAAATGGATAATTAATTAATGAATATTAACTGATGATATTGAAAAATGAATGGTGCTATGGTATATTCTCTGTTGTGTAAATGGGTAGGTTTAATTTCTCTGTCATACATTTTTCCTCTTCACATCCATAAAAAAATCTCTTTTCATTATCCTTTACTGGTATATCAGAGCATATTTAAGGTTTATTTTGGAATTCTAATAAATCTTATTTTTTAATATTTATTTATTTATTTGAAAGGCAGAGTTACATAGAGAGAGTGGAGAGACAAAGAAAGAGATAGTCCATCTGCTGGTTCACTCCCCAGATGGCCAGGCCAAAGCCAGGAGCCAAGAGCTTCCTCCTGTCCCCTACATGAGTGCAGGAGCCCAAGGATCAGGGCCATCTTTAACTGATTCCTCCTGCCACAAACACATACACCACCAGGCACATCAGTAGAGAGCTGGGTTGAAAGTGGAGCAGCTGGGACTCAAACTAGTGCCCATATGGGATGCTGGCACAGCAGATGATGGCTTAACCTGCCTTTCCACAGTGCCAGTCCCAGGAATTTTATTTTTAATAGAATAAACATGAGGAAAACAAGGATGCTTAGAAAATAGTTGATAACTTAGATTTTCAAGCCCTTAAATAAAAGATATGGAGAGAAATTAGAGTTCTCAAATACTTGTAGAACTGGAATGTATAAGAGAACAAAAGCACTCAGATTTTAAAAACACATATTAGCTACTGAAAATCCAAGGAACCAAGACCATTTCATCCTCCAAAACTGTGTTAGTTCTAAAGTTTCCAAGAGACAGATTTCCCAATTTTTATCCTAACACCAAAGCACATATCCAGATGTTTATGATTTTAAAAAAAGTTTGCCTTTAAAAATGTCTGATGTCCCCAATATTATCTGAAATACATTTAAATACAAAGGTACCTGTGTACCTAGGACACTGTACAATGACAACACAAAGCACTAACCTAAAAGAAGGTGGAAATCCAGAGGGAAGTCTTGTTGAAAAATGATGCAGCTTTTCCTCAGTGAACTAATTGTCTAAAGAAATTCTGATTTATGCTTACTGTCATGAATAGTTTGTAAAGTATATTCTTTATTTAAAATAAATAAATCACTTTTAGCAAATTACAAATAACTTTCAAGAGAATAAATGCTAAATGTTTTGCCAGCCAATATTAACAGAGAAAAATAATTTTCCTAGACTTGGGAAAATGGTTAACCCAAATTAAGATTTCAATGTGCTGAAGAGACTATATACCTATGAACTTATGTGTTGCTTAATTTATCAGTTTCAATGGTTTTAAAATATCACTACGAATGCTATCACATTTATTGTATATCTATCTTGTCTACTATTTTGGCTACAAGATCCTTTTAGGGTTCATAGGTGAACAGCAAAACCTGTATATTGGTCATACTTCAAAAATTCTTAGCTTTGTACCTATGAACATGCCACTTAAATTTCATCCATTGCTTCATATGTACTTCTCTAGTAGTCACCTTTCCCAATCACAGAGACAAGACACAAGAGTAGAGACAAGCACCCTGCAGCAACATAACTTGTGTTGACTTGGGATTTTCCTCTGCACCAACTGCTATGCTTGTGAGGCTATGGATAAGTCCCGTATCCCCCTTGAGTCTTAGCATTCTCATCTGTAAACTTAAAATATCTTCATTTTAGTAAGATATTGGGATTAGAGAAAATACATATGAACATTTGGTGGTTATTAAGCTCTCAATAAATGGCAGCTATTGATGCCTGTGGAAATAATTTGCAAAATGCATTTTCTATATAGTGCATTGTTTCATAACTTGATGGTTTTCTTGGGCATTAGGTAGCTTCTTACTGATAGACTAAACCATATTTCTCCTTTGCAACAGTCTGTATGTATGAATGTATTTTCCTATATGGATTAGAGTTCCATAATATTTTGCTTGTGAAATAGCAGTACTAGAAAACCTGATAATGTAACATTTTTGATCTTTCCTCTTTTGCTACATTCCATTCTATTATCTGCAGTGACTTTTCAATCCATTCATTATGTTAATCATTCACTGAACATGCAACTACTGAAAGTTTTCTATGTGACAAGATTTGCCAACCATGCTTTATAGTAATAGCATTAATAATTTCTATATCAATTTTGAGTATCAACACAAAACTTAACAGGAATTAAAGTTTTCTATACATTTAGTTTCTTCCAGTCTTGTATCTGATGCTTGGTTGACCAAAGGAAGATGAACGCTACTCATTTGTAGTTTGGAACCCATTCATTCTTTTAGTCAATCAATCAACCACTAAACATATTGAAGACTTCCTATGTGACAGGATCTATTTCTGCAATGTGCTTTCAAACTTGTAATTCTTCTTTTATTCATATATTCAATATGAACTTACTGAAGGCTTCCTATGAGGCAAAATCCATGTCAGGAACCTTGTGTCAAGGAGAAATTAGTCTATATATTTTATGACCGGTATAGTTTCACAAAATATGATGTTAGTTTGAGAGATTATTTCAGTGACATAGAACATTTAGCATAATATTGTAGTTAATGTAAATGTAATGGGAGTTAAGAATGTTTTGACAACATATTATACGTTCTTCAGAAAATAATTGAATACAATCTCTCTTCAGAAGGGTTACTATATAAATTAAATTATATAAATCTGAAGTGTCTATCATAATAAACCAAAGAAAGGACTTAAAAATGGAAACAGCTATTAAAATTATATTTCTGACAGTACTGAATTGTGTTTCAAAACAGATTCTTTTTTTTTTTTTTTTTTTGACAGGTAGAGTTATAGACAATGAGAGAGAGAGACAGAGAGAAAGGTCTTCTTTCCGTTGGTTCACTCTCCGAATGGCCGCAACAGCCGGCGCTGCGCTGGCCCGAAGACAGGAGCCAGGTGCTTCCTCCTGGTCTCCCATGTGGGTGCAGGGGCCCAAGCACTTGGGCCATCCTCCACTGCCTTCCTGGGCCACAGCAGAGAGCTGGTCTGGAAGAGGAGCCACTGGGACAGAATCTGGCACCCCAACCAGGACTAGAACAAGGCATCCATTCAGAACAGATTCTTAAATATTTTATATCTAGAATAGTTTAAGTAGTCCACAATTTGAGACAATTAAGAAATTGTTCTTCTCTTAGGTTTGTTGTTGTGGCATAGCAGGCAAAGCTGCCACCTGTGACGCCGGCATCCATATGGGTGCCAGTTCGAGTCCTGGCTGCTCTTCTTCCTATGCAACTCAATGTGTCTGGGAAAGAAATGGAATATGGCCCATGTACTTGGGCCCTGCATCTACACGGGAGACCCACAAGAAGCTCCTTGCTCCTGGCTTTGGCCTGGCCCAACCCCAGCCATTGAGCTATATGGGAAGTGAGCCAGCAGATAGAAGATGTCTCTCTTTGTCCCTCCCTCTCTGTGATTCTTTCAAATAAATTTTTAAAAATTAAAAAAAAAAGAAATTGTTCTTCTCAGGGTTTGACATTTAGCCTAGTGGTTGGCACACTGGTTAGATACATATAACCTGTTTCAGAGTACCTGTGCTTGATCTCTGGCTCTTGTTCATTACTCCTGCTTACTGCTAAAACAGATCCTGGGAGGAAGTGGTGATGACCACATAACTGAATGGTTGTGCCACCGTGGGAGACTTGGATTATTATCAGTTTTGACCCTGACACAACCCTGGCAATTGCAACATTTGGGAAGTGAACCAGCAGATGGAATCTCTCTCTCTTTCTCTCTCTGTCTCTGTCTCTCTGTCTCTCTCTATTTGTATGCCTGCCTCTCAGATAAATAAATATTGAAAAAAAGAATTTTTCCTTTTTTTTTACTTTATGTTCCTTAAAAATCATAAGCCATAATCTGTCAACAGTAAAAAACTGTATTTGATGATAGCTGTATGAATAAATTTCTGTGATGTTCTAGTCATTTGGTTTAATAATGCTACCATCAGGGCCGGCACTGTGGCATAGAGGGTAAAGCCACCACCTGCAGTGCTGGCATCCCATGTAGGCTCCAGTTCCAGTCTTGGTTGCTCCTCTTCCGATCCAGCTCTCTGCTATGGCCTGCGAAAGCAGTAGAAGATGGTCCAAGTCCTTGGGCCCCTGCACCCACATGGGAGACCTAGAAGAAGCTCCTGGCTCCTGACTTAGGATTGGCATAGCTCTGGCAGTTGCGGCTATTTGAGGCATGAAACAGCAGAGAAAAGACCTCTCTGCCTCTTCCTATCTGTAACTCTCTTTGAAATAAAAAATAAATCTTCTTTAAAAAAATAATGCTACTATCATTATAAATATAAACTTTTTTTTTTTATTTGACAGGTAGAGTTATAGACAGTGAGAGAGAGAGACATAGAGAAAGGTCTTCTTTCCATTGGTTCACTCCCCAAATGGCCGCTACAGCCGGCGCAGTGCTGATCCGAAGCCAGGAGCCAGGTGCTTCCTCCTGGTCTCCCATGTGGGTGCAGGGGCCCAAGCACTTGGGCCATCCTCCACTGCCCTCCTGGGCCACAGCAGAGAGCTGGACTGGAAGAAGAGCAACCAGGACTAGAACCCGGTGCTCATATGGGATGCTGGCGCTGCAGGTAGAGGATTAACCAAATGAGCCACGGCGTCAGCTCTCCATTTTAACAATCATTGAGTGCCTTTAATGTGCAGGAATTACAAACTTAATGATGAAAATACCAGATGAATATAGCAGAAATCAGTAAACTCCTGCCTGCCTGTGGACCAACTCCAGCTCACCATTTGTTCTTTTTTTTTTTTTTTTTTTTAAGATTTATTTATTTGAAAGTCAGAGTTACACATAGAGAGAAGGAGAGGCAGAAAGAGAGAGAGAGAGAGAGGTCTTCCATCTGCTGGTTCACTCCCCAACTGGCCACAAAGGCCAGAGCTGTGTCAATCTAAAGCCAGGAGCCAGAAGCTTCTTCCGGGTCTTTCACATGGAGGGTTCAGAGGCCCAAGGACTTGGGCCATCTTCGACTGCTTTCCCAGGCCATAGCAGGGAGCTGGATCAGAAGTGGAGCATCCGGGGCTTGAACTGGCGCCCATATGGGATGCCAGCGTTGCAGGCAGTGGCTTTACCAGCTATGCCACAGCATTGGCCCCACCGTTGCTTTTATAAACAAATTTTTATTGAAACAAAGTTTGTTCAACTCATTTACATATTTCTATGGCTGATTTTTGTCTATAACTGACAGAGTTGATTAGTAGTTGTGAAAGTGAATGTATGGATTGCAAAGCCTAAAATATTTACCATCTAGCCCTTTACAAAAAACATTTAATCCTTGCTTTATAGGGAAGGCATTGGGAATTTCCACACTGAATACCAGCCAAAAAATAAGAGGAATTAAATAGTTTTCTGCATATTTAGCTCTTTTTAACCTTGTTCTGATGCTTACTGAACAGAAGTAAGATAAACACTACTCATTTGTAGACAAATTCTCTACAAGCAGTCCTTGTTGGGCCAATCTGGCCTTGTTGCTCTCTACTGAGACAACAAAAGTTCCAAGTGCTAAGCTGCCAAGCAAATGTCTACCAGAGCTGTACAACCCTCCCTTCTTTTAGAAGCTGGGAATTTTGGTTTGTGACTTAATTTTTTATTGTTGGAAATACTGTTACTTTATAAACATCACAGCTTATTTAATTAAAAATAGCCACTATAATTACAATTTCTTACCTGTATGTTGTTCTTCAATCCAGACTTGAAGATACATGAAGAGGAGTAGCCCCGCTACTCCAAATATCAGCACAGAGAGGAAGACCTGTTTGGGGTTCATGACCATTCAGATGGCTGCATTTCCCCTCATTTCTGAATCAGAAGATCACACAACTTGTTTTTCCATAAAGCTTCGATCTTTTCTCGTCTTCTCATTCCATAAATTAACCTAGAATTAAAAAAATCCATATTGTCTGTGTCTGATGACAGTTATTCCTGAATATGCTATAAATTTGCAGTGTATCAGCAACACTGAAGATTTACATGCACTGTGATGTTTTAAGACAGAAGACTGCAGTAGATGTCTCTAGAATGGCACTTTTCCCTTGCAAACTTTTATCTTATCTGAGGAATGGATTATCCTACAGTTAATATGTAACACCTTAACATTTAATTATGTGAATTTTGGTCAGATTTAAACCCTGCTATATTGTAAAGAGTGAAGTGAGGTTTGGGTTACCTTAAAATGATTCCAAGAGAGAAGACTAACAGAATGGATTGCTGAAGTATGAGTTTTGAAAAACAGGTTTACCATTTCTTTAAAAAAACACTCATCCCTTGGTATCCTCGTGGGACTGGTTCCAGGACACCCCCTCCCACAGGATGCCAAACTCAGGATGTTCAACTACTGTGTATAAAATACCATAGTATTTGCACCTAAACTATAAAATCCTCTCAAATAGTTTAAATCATTTCTAGTTTATTTATAATACCCAATGTAATGTCAGTGCTATGGAAATAATTATAACATTCTGCATTTCCTCTATACCCACTTCCCTTTCCCCAGCACACCCCCCACTCTTAGTATCCCAGTATTTCCTATTCAGAGTTGGTTAAATTTGCAGAAGTGGAATCCTGGATAAGGAAGGCTAACTGCGTATAAACTACAAAAATGGATG
Organism: Oryctolagus cuniculus; assembly: GCF_964237555.1. Taxonomy (NCBI): domain Eukaryota; kingdom Metazoa; phylum Chordata; class Mammalia; order Lagomorpha; family Leporidae; genus Oryctolagus; species Oryctolagus cuniculus. The sequence goes on along the minus strand of NC_091441.1, from coordinate 50,530,774 downwards.
TTTTAATTTAACCTTTCTGTCTCATGTAGAAGTAACAGATTTCTCCAACAGAGGATAAATATGAAAGGTCAGAGCTCAGGGACTCCTCCCACAATAACATGGTATTCATGAAATCTACATCAGATTACAGAAATCTATCCCAGTAATTACAGTGTTTCATTTAAAAAATAAACACTAAAATCACTTTCTTTTAGAATGATCTCCTTTAGTGTAATCTTAACCTTTTTGCCATACCTGCTTTTGAGAATCATGAAAATGCAAACCCTCTCCTTAGAAAAATATAAATATGCTCAAAAGATTGTATAAAGTGCCAACATGTTCGTGTACCATTGCTGAAACCCCAATGAAGAATCACTGCTCCCTGGACCTGCAGTAACCTGTTGTGATAGGTCACCTGGTTAACAGCTCTGCTAATGGGACCAAGATCACAAATTGTGTACCTTCCTGGCCATAGTCCTTGGCTCTGTTCTTTGACCACAATCTACACCTCCTCTTTGCTTGAGCTGAAAAAGTGGTTCTACAGTGTGAAGACTTCATGTATATTACTATGTCTAAAAATTCTCTTTTATTCCAAATGTGCCTCAAAATTTTTGAGGGGAGCCTTTGAGGAAAAATATTGATTTAAGTGGTTAGTAGAGTGCCAATTAAAAGTTAAAAACCACCACAGGAAATTGCTAGGCTGTTTAAAGGATCATGTTTAGTCATTCTTGACAAAACCAGTTTTCACACCAACACTGCGTGAAAACAGTTAGTGTAAGAGGTCAGAATTAGAAGTGAATGTATTCAAAAAATAGTTAAATTTTTATGTAAAATAACAAAAAATCACGCAATAAGTACTTATTTTTATGTCGTAAACATTCCCTAGAAAAAGTCAGCGTGAGAGCTGTATTATCAGCATCACTTGGGACACTTTCTCAAACTCATATCATGGAGTCCTCTGAGGAAAGGTAAAACCTGTTAACTTTATCACTCATGCTTTTAAGGATTCCAAACTTCTTTTAGAAATTTTAGTAATAAAGTTTTAAAACAAGTAGAGCAACAAGTATTACCATACAGTTTATTTGATGGGTGATAATTTGCTGTTAAATTGAATCAAGAGTAAAATCTTATGAGCTTCCTAGACAAATGCAACAAAAAAGCTCCTAACGGGGAGTTGCAGTCTGAGCTGCTCCAGGACTGAATCCCCAAAGGCAGCCAAGAAGCCAGCCTTTTCTTCCCTTGATACCACTGTTGAACGGCAGTCAGACATCATTCCTGGGTTTGTAAGACTTGGCTAGGAAGAAAAAAAAAAAAAAAAAAAAAAAAAAAAAAAAAAAAAAAAAAAAAAACAGTTAAACAAAATCTATACTATCAGAGAAATAGTTTACAAGACAAAAGATTTTACAATTTGTCTACGTAATTAAAACATCTCTAGGAGAAAGGATAGAAAAAAACGCATAAATCAGACCAGAGCCACAGACCTAAGGAAATGGTGGGTCTGAGAAGCAAAAAAAAAAAAAAAGTACTCCTTACAGGTTTGCAGAGGGAAATTATAACCTACGATGCTGGAAACAAGATGAAGATTTTGCCCTTCCTTTCCTGGGAGGTGCTGCTGTACCCTGGCACAGCCCCCTGGGTGATAAGGCATAAAAAAGCCATAATTGTTCTTATGGCAGATGTGAGGAGGATTGAGTGATTAAAGCCACAGGCAGAAGGCAATCTGGTGTAAAACGGAAAGATATGTTTGACTTTCTCCCATCTTAGCCTATTAACCCAAAGATGGCATTGGGAAATGGCTCTCATTAAACGAAGGTGAGGCTGTAGAAGCCACATTATTGCTTTAAGCAAACCTGAAGGTCAGTTCTGATGGGAAAACACACCTATTTCGCGATCAAATATCTACATCCAAGCTTGCAGAAAAAGGACAGACTACCAGAGATTGAAATTACTTGGAATAATCCTGTCTTGTGTTACAAGCATTAAACAACATTTCTATTGGCGAAGGCTTCCAGTATTTCACCCAATTCCCTTCTCTCCCCAGTCATAACCACAAGTCCTTGAATCTACAGGCATTTAACAACATGTTGCATGGAACTGAATTTGGAGAGCCAACAATAAAGTACAAATAATTGGTGAATGAATGTTGTGGTTATATTCGTAAATCCATAGTTCTAATCTCCAAATAGAGAAATACAGACTTAAAATAATAAAACAGAGTCTACATTTCTCTGTGAAAAACATGCATTTATTTTTATTTCCATATCCTTGTGATTTACCTCTTAGCAATCATGAGGGGCAAGTGTTGGGGCACAGTGGATTAAGCAGCTGCTTGAGGCTCCCACATCCCATATGGGCATGCCCACTGGAGTCCTAGCTATTCTGCGTCTGATCCAGCTCCTTGTTAATACATCTGGGAAGCAGCAGATGATGGCTCAAGTACTTGAGTTCCTGCCACCCAAATGGAGTCCCCACGTCCTGGCGTCTGGCTGGCCTGGGCCTGGTTATTGCAGCCATTTGGGGAGTGAAACAAAGATAGAAGATTCTCTCTCTCTCTTTCTCTGCCCTTTCTAATAAATATTTTCAGCAAATAAAACAGTTATGTAAAGAAACATAATTATTTCACACCATTGTCTCTTTCCCATACTTCAAAATTTATTATTTAAATGATCATGGCTACATACAGAAGTATTTTGGTACCTAAGTTTTATGATGAATTACTTGTCAGAGATAATTTACATAAAAGGAAATTGTAATATTTGGTGGAAGTTTATGATTTTCAGGAGGGAGTGGTGGGATTTGGGGGAAGATTAGTCTGTACCAAATGCTGTAGGACTGCTTGTCTCCAGTCCCGGCCTTCAACTGGACCTCAACAGTCAGGTCTTTTTCTGCTCGTCCACTGCAGCTGCACTACCTTCCACCTCTTTTATATTCTCCGAGCAAATAGAGACAATGATGAGATCCATGAAATTACTGCCTGCCACTTCCAAGGTTTCTATTCTGTGTCATCATCCACAAGTTTTTGCCTGTGTCTCTGAAGTACAAGAATCATTCTTGCCTCCATGCTTCTCAGGCTCCTGTAAAATGCAGCTCCATCAATACCTGCCCAGCCAGGGCCTCATCCTCAACTCCTTCACCCAGTGATGCCTTCCTCTGTAAACTCCTGTGGCAAGAACCCTGTTGATACCGTTCCTAGACAAGCTTCAAGACAGGCCAAGTACCTGGTGGTCTCAGGTACCTCATCGCCCGTCCATTGCTCAACACACAGCTGCTCAGGGAGTAGGACAAAGTGTAATGAGGATCAGAAGTTGTGCAGGAATTGAAAATTTGGAGTTCCATGTTTTATTTTTATTATTTTTTGTTTTGATTTGTTTTTTTTTTCTATTCTGGCTTCACTTCTATGAAGTTCCTGTTTATACATGGGTACTTCAAACAGTACATGGAAAATGTATAGTATTTTAATATTTCATTTTCCTATGAATTTGAAGTACCCTTATCTCTTCCTCATTTTTCCAGTTGATTTACAATTCTCTGGTTTTCAGATAGCAAGTCTTTGTTTGCATAAACATAACAACAACAACAAAAAAACTCCCTGTCTGTGACTTTTTCTTTCCTTTCTTTACCCCTTTACTCCTTCAACTGTCCCTCCCATCCCTTCCTCCTAGGGTTCAGTTTCACTTGGTGATGTTGACCTGCAAGAATGTTGGTAGCATTGCAGAACAAAAAGTCCATCTGGAGATGGTCTGGTTTTCCAGTGCATAATCTGTGTCTGTGTCTATCTGCTTCCCTGAATCTAGCACATTCTACAGGCTACAGCTCCGGGTGGATATCACCATTTGTTCCATCAGTCGTTTTTCTTGTCGTGGGCTACATTGCCACTCTAGTCCTTATCCCTATTTCCAGTCAGCTTGGCTTCTGATTAAGTCCCCAGGAATACGTGGATCCTAACACACTTAAAATTTCATCCATTACACATTTTTTTGTTGTTTGCTTCTGTTTCTGATTTTGGGTGTGGCTTTGGGTTTTTGGCTTTCTTTTTGTAGATTTCATCTGTCACTGGCTTGTTTGGGGAGCACATGAGAGCACTGATATATGTGTTCCCTGTCTCTTGACCAGAACCCATTGTGTAACTTCCCAGCTCTAATTTACTTATGTATAAAAACAGGACAATAAAATCTTCCTATGTCCCTGAAAGCTTTAGAAAATATTAAGTAAAACAGAATGGAATGGTCTTTTGGAAAAGTTGGAAAACAATATGAAATCTACTATGAACCAGTAATTTGGTTTAAAGAGTTTAGATTTTTCTCTGATAGGTATGGTAGACACATAAACATTTATAAAAATACATTATTTCTCTCAACTATATGAGGTTAAATTGATATCTAGTCTAATGATATTTGGTCAATTATGGACAGAATTTCATTTACTTTTTTTTTAAGTTTTTTTTTGTTGTTGTTCATTTATTTGAGAGGTAGAGTTACAGAGAGAGGGAGAGACAGAGAGAAAGGTCTTCTAACCACTGGTTCACTCCCCAAATGGCAGCAACAGCTGGAGCTGGGCTGTTCCAAAGCCAAGAGCCAGGAGCTCCCTCCAGGTCTCCCCTGTGGGTGCAGGGGCCCAATCCACTTGAGCCATCTTCTACCCCTTTCCCAGGACATAGCAGAGAGCTGAGTTGGAAGAGGAGAAGAAGGGGATGTGGTGGAATGAGAAGGCCATGCCAAGATGGCTGTTGGCATGCAAGTGTCAGTTATTCAGGAATGGCTTTGAAACCCACCTGGCAACGGAGCCTGCCTGGCAACAGGCTGTGATTGGATGGCTTCAGATACTTCCTGGCAACAGGCTGTGATTGGTTAGGGCATAAACCACCCCTTGACTGGATTGGCTGCCTTGGCTATTTAAGCTGCTGTACCGACTGAAATAAATGAGTCTGTGGGCTGCTTGCCTCTAGCCTGCTTTCACCCGACTCCCGGAGTCTGTGTGGTGACTCTGCTCCTCTTGTCCCCACCACTCTCCACCTCTCAGAAGAAATCAACCTCAACATGGGGATCCCAGCGCCGCAGGGGGAGTCTGTAGCCCCCTGTGTCACAATGCATGTCCCAATGACAGTATTTTATTTATATATTTATTTTTCATTTTCAAATATTTTATTATTTATCTGAGAGAGCTACAGACAGTGGGAGGGCGAGACAGAAAGAAAGGTCTTGCTTCCATTGGTTTACTCCCCAAATGGCCACAACGGCCGGAGCTGAACCGATCTGAAGCCAGGAGCTAGGAGCTTCCTCTGGGTCTTCCATGCGGGTACAGGGGCCCAAGCACTTGAGCCATCCTCCACTGCCTTGCCAGGCCACAGCAGAGAGCTGTATTGGAAGAGGAGCTGCCGGAACCAGAACCGGCATCCACATGGGATGCCTGCGCTGCAGGTGGAGGATTAACCAAGTGAGCCACAGCACCAGCCCCAGGACAGTATTTTATTTAAAGGGAAAGAAGTTGAGATGATAGTCATTTTACTTAGGTCATCAAAAAATATATTAACAACATAAGCCTTAACTGAATTATTACAAATTGAATGAGGATGTGACTTTATTATCTACTTGTCTACTGTTTTAGAAGTTAAATATACCTGTTTTAATCAATTTTATTACTGTGGAGTTCCTGAGGATCTGTGAACTTCTATATTTTCATCCACTCCTACCCTCAAAAAGTATTCTCTAAGCATTTTTATTTTAAAACCATCAAAAATTACATTTATTTGAAAGGAAGAGAAAGAGAAACACATGGAAAAAGAGGTGGACAGAGACAGAGATCTCCCATCTATTTGTTCACTTCCCAAATACCTATAACAACAGTTGTAATGAGCCAGGGCAAAGCTGGGAGCTGAGAGCACCATCCATGTATCCCATGTGGCTGGCAGGGACCCAACTACTTGATCCATCAGCACTGCCTCTCAGGGTACATGTTAAGAAGCTGGAGTTGGGAGTGGTGCTGGGTCTTCAACCCAGGTACTCCCATGTGGGTTGAAGGAGTCCCATGCACACCAACACTTGTCTAAACTGTTATTTTGAAATTCTTTTAGAATAACACAGAAAGAAACTTGTAAAAATTCTTGAGTCCCTGTGCACTCTGTACCTAGCCTCCTCTGCTGATAACATCTTATATTAGCAAAGTACAATGGTCAAGACTAGGGACTCAACAATGGTATAAGTGGCAAGGCAAATAATCCATGCCCTCACCCCACTCACCCAAAAAAAAAAAAAAAAAAAAAAAAAAAAAAAAAAAAAAAAAAAAAACCACCACAAAAAACTCATCTCTTAATCATTGAAGCCTATGAATAACCTTACATGACAATGGGAAATTAAGGTTGCAAATGAGATGAAACCTGCTAATCAGTTTATTTAACATAGGAAGATTATTCTGGATTATGGGAGAGGAGGAAGGTAACCTTCCACGGTCCTCTTGGAAGAGGGAAGCAGCAGAGAAGATTAGAGTTCCATGATCTGAAAAATACTCCATGCGCCAGTGTTAGCTTTGGAGATTCTGGAAACTAAGTAACCCAGGTGACTCCTAGAAACTACGAGCAATGCCATAAATCCCACCTAGAACCATGGAGAGAAATGCAGCCAGCCCTGCTGACATCTTGATTTTAGCCCATTTCATACTTCTGACTACAGAACTTCAAGATAATACACTTGTGTTGTTCTAAGTCACTGAATTTATGATAATTTATTAAAGCAGCAAAGAAAATATATAGTACGATATTGTTACAACGTATAGTTTTGAAAGAAGATAGTTGGTGAAATTGCTATGATTGGTTGGAATAATGCAGATTTTTTCAAATGGCTTCTCTGGTTTAGTGACCCATAATCTATTCCTATAATAGCTCCACTGTTCAATGTGCTTTGTCTTTACAAAGAACAGAAACATATTCCTTTAGTAGACACTAATTTGTAGTTGCTTCCTTATACATCTTGCTGCTTCAATTTTCTTTGTAATTTATTTAACAAGTACCTTCTTCTTTTAGCTGTTGCAGTTAAGATTTAATTATAATTAAACATTTTATACAGAGATCTGCCCTTATAGTCTTTGTGCAAAAAAGTTTTAAATCCATATTTGACATTCTAGTATTCAACATGGAGCTCTTCTTTGTATTTAACAATAACCCATCTTTTTTTTTTTTTTATTTTTTTTTATTTTTTTTTTTGACAGGCAGAGTGGACAGTGAGAGAGAGAGACACAGAGAGAAAGGTCTTCCTTTGCCGTTGGTTCACCCTCCAATGGCCGCCGTGGCCGGCGCGCTGCGGCCGGCGCACCGCGCTGATCCGATGGCAGGAGCCAGGAGCCAGGTGCTTTTCCTGGTCTCCCATGGGGTGCAGGGCCCAAGCACCTGGGCCATCCTCCACTGCACTCCCTGGCCACAGCAGAGGGCTGGCCTGGAAGAGGGGCAACCGGGACAGAATCCGGTGCCCCGACCGGGACTAGAACCCGGTGTGCCGGCGCCGCTAGGCGGAGGATTAGCCTATTGAGCCGCAGCGCCGGCCTACAATAACCCATCTTTAAAGATTGCATAAAATTTAAACCAAAGACCCTTGCAAACACTTGCTTTTATTAGATGGGCAGAATCACCACTAAAGTGTTCATCCTTTCTCTGAATTTTGCTTTTTCCCATTTTAGAAATTTCAAAGTTATAAATATTTAAAATGTTAATTGTGAGTGAAACAATTTTGTTGCATTTTACATTTGTTTATGTGTACCACAAAAATATGTAGCATATATTTATATACTGGTTAGGAGTCCTCTGGGTGGCATAATGTAACACGTAAAATACATGGATAGCCCTGAAATTCTGTTTTATTAAAGGGGCATAGAGAGAGCCCTGAAAAAGGTTTTCAAGGTACTGGAATTTGGCTATGGTGGTACAAGATAATGTCTATTTGGGTAGTTGCACCTATGATGAAATGAAGGAGTTGTTTACCAGTGAGGGATATGTCAGATGAGCTAAGAATATTAGACATAATAAAAGAGTTAGTCAAATGAAATGACCAAGTTTTAGTTATTGTTATAGTTAATTATGTAACCCAACACATGCTGAAATAGTTCAAAGAGAGAGAGGAAGAAAAACAGTGGGAGTGCGGGCAGGAGATAGGATAAAGTGGGAAGAATCACTATGTTCCAAAATTTGTATATATGAAATGCGTGAAGTTTGTATACCTTAAATAAAATTAAAAACAAAAAATATTTCATAGCCCATGATTGTGTTCCATTGTGGTACAATCAGTAAAAAAGGATAGCTTACAAGTAGGAAGCGGAATTAAAGGATACAGACATGGCTGCTGTGTTGCCCCCTAATATCCATTCTGCTCCCCTGTGTGGAAATTCTATGATGTGGACTGTTCCTACTTCCAGCTCCAGAAATGAGCCTGGTATAGTATGACCTGACAGTGTAAGCCTATACTCCTGTCAAAATAACTTGCTCAGGAATGGCCATTTAACATGAGTTTTCTGTGACTGCCATAACAAATTACCAAGTCTGGTGACTTAAACAATAGACATCTATTGTCTCTAAATTCTGGAAGCCAGAAGTCTGGAACCAAGGTGCAATGAGAGCCATGTTTCCCTGGGAGGCCAGAGGCATCTTGGGGGTTCCAGGAGCTCCAGGTATGTTATTCTATAAATTCTCTGCCTCCAGCTTCATAGAGCCTGTTCCTCTGTGTGCCATCCCTGCTGTCTTTTATGTATGTAAGTATTTATATATAAAGAGAACAGATTTCATGTATTTCATATATACAATTTTAAGCCCAAAATGATACTTCCCACACTCCCTCTCTCCTATGTCCTTCCTTTTTAATTTTTTTTAACAATAACATACTTTGACTATACCTTAGAGACACAGGCTTAATCCTCCACTAAATAAAGAATTCAACAAGTAGAAAGTAGAAAGCACTCTGTTCAATAGGAGTATAGACAAGGACTCCAAACAGTAGTTCAAACTCAAGGTGACAATTTCACTCATGCCCATTACATTATTTTATACTCTACCTATTAGCTACCATAAATCAAAGAAAACATATGTTTGTAATTTGGGGACTGAGTTATTTCGCTAAGCATAATGGCTGCCAGTCACATGCATTTTGTTGTGAAAGACAAGATTTCATTCTTTTTTATGGCTGAGTAGTACTCCATCATGTATATGTACCACATTTTCCTTATCCAGTCATCAGTTGATGGACACTTAAGTTGATTCCATATCTTAGCTATTGTGAATTGAGCTGCCTAAAACATGAAGGTACAGATAACTCTTTCATATGCTGATTTCACTTCCTTTGGGTAAATTCCCAGGAGTCAGATAGCTGGGTATTATGGTAGATCAATTTTCAGATTTTTGCAGAATCTCCATATTGTCTTTCATAATGGTTACATTCCCCTCAACAGTATATTAGGGTACCTTTTTCTCTCTTGCCCACAATTGTTAGTTTTTGAGTTTTGGATAATCTTACTGTCTTTTTTTAAGGATTCTTTCTTTAAAGATTTTTTTTTATAATTTATTGAGAGATAGTACAGACAGAGAGAGGGAGAGAAAGAGAGAAAGGTCTTCCATCCACTGGTTCACTCCCCAAATGGATGCAACAGCTGGAAATGGGCTGATCCAAAACCAAGAGCCAGGATCTTTCACATGGGAGCAGGGGCCCAAGCACTTGGGCCATCTTCTGCTGCTTTCCCAGGCCATAGCAGAGAGCTGGATCAGAAGAAGAGCAGCCAGGATACAAACCAGAACCCATATAGGATTCTGGCACCACAGGCAGAGGCTTATCCCACTAAGCCACAGTGCCAGGCCCACTTGCTCTCTCTTTTAAAGATACTTGTCATGGGGCCAGCACTGCGGTGCAGCAGGTTAAAGCCTCAGCTTGCAGTGCCGAAGTGCCATAGGGTCACCAATTGGAGTCCCAGCTGTTTCACTTCCAATACAGCTCTCTACTGTGGCCTGGAAAAGCAGTAGAAGATGGTCCAAGTTCTTGGACCCCTGCACCCACATGGTAGACCCATTAGAAGTTCCTGGCTCCAGCTCAGCTCTGGACATTTTGGTCATTTCAAGAGTGAACCAGCAAATGGAAGACTTATCTCTCTGGCTCTACCTCTCTCTCTATCTCTTTCACATAAATAAAATAAATCTTAAAAAAATAAAGCCAAGACACTCTGGCAAAAAAAAAAAAAAAAAAACTAAATGAAAGATCTCTGTGAGTGAGATCCCAGCAGTAAGAATGGGCCATCAAAGAAGGAGGTACCTTTCTCTGAAGGGAGGAGAGAACTTCCACTTTGACTATGACCTTATCTAAATAAGATCGGAGTTGGCAAAATCAAAAGGCTTCCATAGCCTTGGCAACTCTTGGCAAGAGCCTAGGGTGATTACTGATGCCATAAACAAGAGTGTCAATTGTTAAATCAAACAGGAGTCACTGTGCACTTACACCTTATGTAGGATCTCTGTCCTTAATGTGTTGTCCAATGTGAATTAATGCTATAACTAGTACTCAAACAGTACTTTACACTTTGTGTTTCGGTGTGGGTGCAAACTGTTGAAATCTTTACTTAATATATACTAAATTGATCTTCTGTATATAAAGATAATTGAAAATGAATCTTGATATGAATGGGATGGGAGAAGGAGCGGGAGATGGGAGGGTTGCAGGTAAGAAGGAAGTTATATGGGGGGAAAAAAAGCCATTGTAATCCAAAAGCTGTACTTTGGAAATTTATATTTATTAAATAAAAGCTAAAAAAAAAACCAAATAAATAAAGATAATTGTCACTATAGCCAGGGCAAACCAGATAACCCAGGATGATCTCATCTCCAGATTCTTAGCTTAATTACACAGCAAAAGACCCTTTTTCCAAATAAAGTCATAAGTTCTGGGGGTTAGATTATGGGCATATCTTTTTTGGGATCATCACTCAATCCAGTATATCAAATGAACCAAGGTTTCCGAGGCCCCAAGGATTGTATCTCATAAAGAAGCTCAGAGCTTCAGCTTGGTAGTTTGGGGAAGTGGTATTTTCTGTATCAATTAGATGTGAACTAGAGACCTCCTGCATCCTGCTGGTGCCTGATGCCCTGTGGCTGTCTTGAGTGAAGCAAGCCTAAAAACTAGCTTGTGGGGAGGGACACAAAAACTGAGCAATCTACAGAGAAACAGGAAAATCCCTGACTGGAACCTGCCTGCACCCATGTTGCTTCTGATCTAGTTAATTAGGCAGTTCCTTTAATATTGACTCTCATGGAGTAGTTATAAGTTTATACAATGAACTAAGAAACATGTTATATTTTGGGTACAGCAATTTTTGCAGGATAATCAGAAATGGAAAAAAATGCTAACATTTTTGAGAAGCTATTATATTCTAGGTACTCTTCTAAGAATTTTTATTCATTGTTAAATTTAATTTTCACAACAACCCTGTTTCCTCCCTCAGGCAAGAAATTCTTCCAACAAATGCATTTAACACCATAATCTGATTTAGGGTTCAGTGAGAGAGGAAGTGAGAGGTGCAGGTGGAGACAGATGGCAGGGGGCCTTAGCACCTAGAACTTGCTGATTAAATTTGTCCTGTGGACAAAGGGGAATTAAAGAAAGGTCTGAAGGGAATGGAATAGTTGGCCTTGCATTTGGGGGAGCACACTTGGAGGCAGTGTGCAGATCAGACCGGGGCTAAGGAGGAGCACAAGTATTTGGGCTGAGACAGGACTGTCATTGGCCAGAAAATCCCAAGAGAGGGGATGAAATAGATTGCATTCCAATTCCCCAAACCCTGTGTGCATCACCTTGCCTTTCTTTGCTGGAGGAAGTTTACTGACATAGTCACAAGGGATGTTGGAGCCTGATTGCTTGGCTTCAAGTCACGTTGTGATCTTTCGTTAGCTTTGTGAAACAGCTCATTAAGTAACATTGAGGCCTCAGGTTCCTCTTGTCTCAATTGAGGATAATAAAATAACCTAGCACATGAATTTGCTATGAAATAATCAATGGAAATATTTAGAAGAATGCCTTGACTTTTATAATGTTGGGATGTTAATACCTTTATATTTCAGATGCCTAGTGGAGGGGTGGCTGCATTATAGGTGATCAATAGTATTTGTTGAAAGATTGACTTTTTTACTTCAAAAAGCAATTCTATTTGTAGTGTGAGAGAGGATTATTCTTTCAATTCTTGCCAGTTCAGTTCAATCAATAAACATCCGTTTGGCCCAAATATAACTAAGACCCTATGCTGGACACTGTAGACAACCCCAGATAAAGTAAAATTTTATCCCTGATCTTCATTAGGGAAAATTTCAACCTATCTCTTCCTAACATGCACAAGTTTGGTCTGGTAGAGCTAACTCGAACACTCATAATAAATCTGTTCCTTCCTTTACAGGACAGATTTTCCAATTATTGAAAACAATTATCCTGTCTACCCTCAATCTTTTTTACTCCAGGATAAACAATAAATATACACAATTCCTTCAGCCATTCCTTATGGGATGTGGTTTAGAAGCATTCAATCAATTTAATCATCCTTTCCAGACGCATTTGAGTTTGTTAATGTTTTTCTTTAAATGCAGGGCTCTGAAGTAGATACAATAATCCAAGCATGATTGAATGGACAAATAGTGTTATGAAAATCAGCACCATAAACACAATGGCTAAACTTGAGTGCATCCATAGATAAAACAGGAGAATAAAATTGGTTATGGGTGACAGCCTTAGGAATTTCCTTCAATCCAAATAATAGGAAAATTAAAAAGAAAGTAAACAGAATTCAAAGGAAATGATTATGAAATAAGAAATATATTATAAAGAACCTGAGATTAAGAAACCAAGATAGGACATTATCACATGGAATGCATTAAACAAACATGTAATATACATTAATAAATAAGGAAATAATTTAAGGACTTGTAGGAGTGAGGGATAACTGGAATATGACTAAAAGGGAGAAAAAGTCAAAAATGATGAGATCAGAAAAGACGCCTTGGTCAAAGTGGGAAATACAAGAGAACATTAGAAAACAAAATAAAACAAAACATAGGATTTTGAAGAGAAGAACTGAAAGGCAGGAATTTACTATCACTATCACTAGTTTGAAGTGTCAGCAAGAAAATGTTAATGTGCTTTACCTTAGTGTATAGTCAGGAAAGATGGTTGTTTTATAAATATATGCATATATATGCTATAGATATACTCTTTAGTAATAATAAGGTACTTTAGATACTATGTAAATAATAATAGTTAAAATTTTCATTTTAATTTTCAATGATAGCAAGATATGAGTTTTTCATTTCACTTAAATATAATGCATTGTCTTTTAGGGAGATATGGTACAACTTATAAAATCTAGTGAGTCTGGTAGGGTCTTATGGAAAGGAAAAAGTCAGGTATTCAAAAAATAAGATAACACAGGAGAGTCACAGAACTTTGAAATCTTTATAGCAATATAAATATCTCAAGGGGCCAGTGCTGTGGTGCAGCGGGTTAACGCCCAGCCTGAAGATCTGGCATCCCATATGGGTGCCAGTTCAAGACCCGGCTGTTCCTCTTCCCATCCAGCTCTCTGCTATGGCCTGGAAAAGCAGTGGGAAAAGCACCTGCATGGGAGATATGGAAGGGGCCTGGCTCCTGGCTTCGGGGCGCAGCTCCGGCTGTTGCGGCCAACTGGGGAGTGAACCGGCAGATGGAAGACCTCTCTCTCTCTCTTTCCCTCTCTCCCTCTCTCCCTCTCTGCTTCTTCTCTCTCTGTGTAACTCTGACTTTCAAATAAAATAAATCTTTAAAAAAAAAGAGATAAATATCTCAAAAAACAAGTAAACAAAACCCAGCAGCATTTAAGAGGCAATAGGTAATAGAATATAAGGAAATAGTTTTGATCTTTCCACTTACTTTTTAGGAGTAAACAGTAGTTCACAGTAAAATGTTAACTACAAAATAAAATAGAATTGGTTTTGTAATGCTTTTTTTTTTACAGTAAAATTGCAACATCTGCAGTTGATGTCAAATAGTTATGGCAACTTCTTGTACAACAAATGCTTTTTTTTTTTTTTTTTTTTTTTTGACAGGCAGAGTTAGACAGAGAGAGAGAGAGAGAGACAGAGAGAAAGGTCTTCCTTCCATTGGTTCACCCCCCAATGGCCACTACGGCTAGCGCGCTGCGCCGATCTGAAGCCAGGAGCCAAGTGCTTCCTCCTGGTCTGCCATATGGGTGCAGGGGCCCAAGGACTTGGGCCATCCTCCACTGCCTTCCCAGGCCACAGCAGAGAACTGGACTGGAAGAGGAGCAACAGGAGAGAACTGGCGCCCCAACCGGGACTAGAACCCAGGGTGCCAGCGCCACAGGCGGAGGATTAGCCTAGTGAGCCACGGCGCCGACCACATCAAATGCTTTTGAAAAAGAATTCTGACAAACAGGTTGGCATTGATATATGTTCAAATAATTATCTATGTATGTTTTCAAATAAAATGTTTTCATGGTGAGAATAAAACATATGTAAATACTATTGTTACAGGCTGTCAGCCACATAAAATGTGTTTTCTATCTTGTCATCTATGTATTACATTATTTCTAAATTCCCCTGCTGCTCATCACAGTAATGATAAAAATCCTTGCAGAGATATTACACTTATAGAGATCCTATTTCCTGAAGCCAGATATGTTGAGCAGTTATTTTTGTTAATGATTAGCCAGACAATCAATACCTATTTGGAAGATGGATTTTTCCTTTATTATTTATTATCTAGACATCTGATGTGTTGTTATTGTATAATGTCTTTTATAGAAAGAATAATACTGCTTTCCACTCAATAGTAAAATTCTATGGCTAGTGTAAAACTATAAAATACTAGAAGTGTTTGTGTATTCTAACATGAATATGATTTGTTTCTTATAGATATTAAAGTTTGTGTGCCAAACAGTCATTGCTAGCTTCAAGCTACCACATGCAAATATTCATTAAGTTGTACAATGTGCTCTCTCTCCTTCCTTTTGTATCACATTCTAGCCCATATGTGGTTAGCCTGCAACCATAATAGAGAAATAGCATGAGTTCAAACAGAAAAGTTGCTAATCTAGAAATCTTGGTTTAAAAAAGAAAAATTAAATCTGCAAAAGCATCTGCTGACAAAAATCACAGTGTAAGCTCTTCAGGTACTTTCAAAGGACACATCACAAAACAGTGCTCATATTAAAATATCAAAGTAACTGCCTAAGGTAGTTATTGAAATAACTAGATCCCAACAAATCAAAGCAAAATGGTTTATAACTAAGAGAATGAATATTGCAGGAAATGTATACAACAAAATATGTATAGAAGGATTGACTTTAGCTAATTTAGTTAACTAGCCAAATAAGAGGATTTTTTAGTTAAATGGGGGCAGATTTAACACACATATTGATTCCTACTCTACCCTCAAATATCTCTAAAATAAATTAGAAAAAAGATATAGTGGGGTAGACATTGTGGTGCAGTGGGTTAAGCCACTAGTTGGGATGCCTATACCCCATATCAGAGTACCTGGCTCTAGTCTTAGCTATTCTGCTTCTAATCCAACTTCCTATTAATTTGCAACCTGAGAGGCTTCAGGTGATGGCTCAAGTAGCTGGGACCCTGCCATCCACATGGGAGACTTGGATGAAGTTCCTGGATTCTGGTTTAAGTCTTGTCCAGTTCTGGCTGTTGTAAGCATTTCAGGAGTGAACCACAGGTAGAAGGTCTCTCTCTCTTTGACTTTTTTTTTTTAACTTTTATTTAATGAATATAAATTTCCAAAGTACAACTCATGGATTACAATGGCTTCCCCCCATACCGTCCCTCCCACCCATAACCCTCCCCTTTCCCACTCCCTCTCCCCTTCCATTCACATCAAGATTCATTTTCGATTATCTTAATATACAGAAGATCAGCTTAGTATACATTAAGTAAGGATTTCAACAGTTTGCTCCCACACAGAAACATAAAGTGAAAAATAATAGATGATTTTTTTTAAATGATGATGAAATCAGATCATACCTATTGTCATGTTTAATCCCAGTGAGAGTCAAGTTGGGAGTTGATAATTTCTTTTTTTTTTTTTTACAGAGGATCAGTTTAGTATGCATTAAGTAAAGATTTCAACAGTTTGCACCCCCATAGAAACACAAAGTGAAATATATTGTACTCAATAGCAGGTGCAGAGCCAGGACTTGAATCCAGGCACCCTGATAAGATGCTGGTGTCCCAAAGTCTCTATTCTGGGCATGTGACCATTCTCTCCTTATTTTGAAGTCCTCTACCACTGTCAAACTGATCCCTGTTCTGGTCTTTGAGGTGATGTTCATGGAATCGTCCATGCCAAGCACAGTGCCTTAGGCACAGTGAGAAGAATAGAAATATTTGTTGTATTAATGAACAGAAAGACTCCTGAGTAGATGACCTATCCCTGGATAGTCTCTTCAGTTCAACACAAATAATGCCACCTCATTAATGATTCTTAAATATTGCCTTTCAAATGCCTTTCCTTGCTCTATTTAGGGGAAAGAAAGATTTATTTCTGCCATTTTAAGGTTATTTTTTCAGACTGATCAACAGAAGACATAAAAATTTACTTTAATACAATCTTTATGTGCTGTAAGAGCCTTCATAAACAAATAAAGACCTAAACATGCAGTTTGGGATGGAAACTTATACAGTGGAGTAGATAGAGTAGCAAATTATAAAAATATGACAAGGCAAAGGGGTTTGGGCTAGGGTAGATAATTGAAGGGACAAGTGTCTTTACAAGATTCATTTGTGTAGATTTTCCTGGGCCCCAATTTCTCATCTCTGATGATGAGAGCTAAAAATTATGGGATTAGGTAGACAACATTGGGTGGAGGTTCAGGAGACTTTTCTTTTTTGGGAAGGGGAGGCATACTGATTAGAGAAAGTACCTATGAGGACATTGGTTAAGACTTGAAGAGGAAAATGATCTAATCTTCTAATCTAATCTTGTACAAAGTTGTAGTGAAGGGAGAATTTTACACAGAGTGAATCATGTGTAAAAATGTTCTGAAAGAGATATGCTAGCAACTGAAAGGCGACAGTATGGCTGGAACTTAATGAATGCAAGAAATATTTTGAGTTGGGAAATATAGGAAAGGTGTGTCAGATCCTTGTGGGCAATTCTAATGGGCAAAAACAGAGCCATTGAATAGTTATAATCAAAGAGAGAAAATATTAGATATATGTTTTAAGAACACTCTTGTTCTATACAAATAATGAACTGATAAATGAAGAATCAAATGGGTTTGGAGGCTGTCGTAATCTACGGATACAGATAATGCTGATGACTTGGATGAGAGTAGCACCAGTTGAGATAACAAAGGCACTCTAATATGGAACACAAGCATCTTGACCACTAGGATAAATGTCTGTTCCCAAGCTTAGTTTTGATAATATTGCGTTTTAGATATTTATGAGGAAATCAAATAGAGGCATCAGGTAGGGAACTGAATATGCAAGACAAGATCTCTGTGGTAGCCAGAATTCTAAGATAAACCCCAACAGGCCTCTCCACCACACAATCTCCACCAGTTGAGTGTATACAAGACTTGTAATTTGTTTCTAATGAATAGCGTATGAAAATTTTGCAGAATTATTTAATGCTCCTAATAGGTTGACTTTGAGTTAATGAAAAGAGACTATTCTGGGTGGGACTGTTTTAATCGGTCAATCCCTTTAAAAGAGTGTCTAGGGTTTTTTGAAGTTAGAATTGCTCTCTTAGTGGCCTTGGAGAGCATAAGGCTAGGGTGTGAACTTCCATGAAGCATGGTGACCTCTGGAAGCTGAGGCTCTCAATCCCATACCCTTTAAAGATGAATTCAGGTGATTTATGCAGTGTCTTAACCACTGTACCAAACATCTACCCCATATGTCATTTAAAATCGTTAAGTTTGCAGTAACTTATTACATAGCAATAGAAAACTAAAGGAGAGGTCTATGCGTTAAATGCAAATTTAAAAGTATATGCTTTTAATGCAAATTTAAAAGTCAACAACATGTAGATAGTCTTCAAGGCATGCAAATAGACAAAGATCTAGCAGGAAGAGAAGGTACACAGAAAAAAAAAAAAAAATGACCTAAGACTAGTTCAAAGAAATTTCAGCATTTAGAAGTTTAAGGATGGATTCGATTTTGCCCATTTATTGGCTTAATTAATTAATTTCTTAATTAGCTATTCTCTAGGAACTCAACATGTTAATGCCCTGGCATACTATATGTATTCCAGAAATATTTATTGGATGAATGAGTAAATGAAAAATCAAGCCATTAGCAATAAGATTTACCAGAAATGATAAGGCCAAAAGTCACACATCCAATGGCACAATATTTAGGCTATCACACACAGAATGCAAAATAACTATGATGAATATGTTTACAGTTATGAGATGTGTGAAGTACAACCAATGTGAAAGAAACAATTAAAATTGATCAGATTTTTAAATAAGACAAACAGAATTTCTAAAAATTAAAAAAGTGAATATAATAAATCAGTGAATGAGATAAACAGCAAAAAGAGAAATAAAAATAGTACACTAGTAAATCTGAAGACATAGTCTTATGTGTAGCACGGAGACAAATGTGGAAAACTTGCATAAAATGTTGAGTGATGAAAATGAGATTCTAGCATATGTTTAATCAGAGTTACAGAAAGAGTAATCAGAGATCATGGAATGAAGTAGTCTTTAAGAAACAATGACTGAAAGTTTTCCAAACCTCATGAAAAGTTCAATCCTCAAGTTCAGAAAGCTCCAGACTCACAAATAGCACAAAAGAAACCTAGATGCAGCTGCATCAGAGTGAAATTTCAGAGCATTCAGAATGAATAGAGGAAAAAAAAAAAAAAAAAAGTCCACAAAGAAAGGACATGTTAGCTACAAAGGAATGACAATCAGACTAATAGCTAACTTCTCTGTAGGGGCAACTGAGGACAAACACAGTGAAATAATACTTGCAAGACTATGGAACAAAATAACAGTATCTAGATTTCCATACTTCACTAGCAAAGCTACCTTTTAAGATTTAGAATGAAAGAGATGGATAAAGGAATGCTGAGCAATGAAAATGACAAATAAAGGGGAATCTAAATATTTATTATTAAATAAATAGTTTAAAAGTCAGAATAGAGTGATCAACATGAAAGTATACCAACAGTATTTCATCAGTTGGGAAGAACACATATGAAATGTCCTATGGTTACCACAAAGGATAGAAAAGGTAGAAAAATTAAGAAATATAAAAAAGCAGAATATAAAATATCAAAATGATGGAAGAAATTAACTCAGATTTCTAACCACAATAAAAGTGAAAAGACAAAATCTTTAAAGTAATAAATAAATTTTATTAGATTGCATTTTTCTTTTCAAGATTTATTTATTTGAAAGGCAGAGTTACACAAAGAGATAGAGACTAAAAGAGACCTTCCGTCCACTGTTTCACTCCCAAAATGGACACAAGGGACTGGGCCAGGATGAAGCCAAGAGCATGGAACTCCAACCAGGTCTCTCACATGGGTGCAGCAGCTCAAGGACTTGGGTCATCTTCTGCTGTTTTCCCAAGTGCATTAGCAGGGAGCTGTATGGGAAGTGGAATAGCCAGGACCTGAACTATTGTCCATATGGGATGCTGGCATTGCCAAGCGGTGGCTTAACCTGCTGTGCCAGTGCCACAACACTGCCCTATACACCCAGATAGGATTTAAAAAAAAAAATCAGCCATATAACATGTATAAAAGACAACCCTAAAATATAAAAGACATATTTGAAGTTAAACGGATTGAGAATGATATAATGTTAATCGGGTAAATACAAATAACTGAAAGATGGTATAGCTATGCAAAGGTCAAACAGATAAATGCAATATACAAATAGAGTCAACACACTGATAAAACATATAATTCACCAGAAATACATTATAATTCCCCACTTTTTGGGATTGGCACTATGGCGTAGCCAGTAAAGCTACCGCCTGCCTTGCCGGCATCCTGTATGGGTGCTGGTTTGAATCTGGTTGTTCTACTTCTGATCCAGCTCTCTGCTATGGCCTGGGAAAGCAGTAGAAGATGGCCCAAGTCCTTGGGCCCCTGCACCTGCATGGGAGACCGAGAAGAAGTTCCTGGCTCCTGGTTTCAGATTGGCCCAGCTCTGGCTGTTGCAGCCAATTGGACAGTGAACCAGCAGCTGGTTCTCTCTCTCTCTCTCTCTCCCTCTCCCTCTCCCTCTCTCTGCCTCTCCTTCTCTGTGTAGCTCTGACTTTCAAATAAATAAATAAATAAATATATCTAAAAAATAATTCCCCATGTTTTTGCACTAAATTGCATGGCTTCAAAATATATGGCAAAATTGATAGAACTACAATAAACTATCAAGTTGGCATTTTTTTAACTTTTATTTAATGAATATAAATTTCCAAAGTACAGCTTTTGGATTACAATGGCTTTTTCCCCCATATAACTTCCCTCCCACCCGCAACCCTCCCCTCTCCCGCTCTCTGTCCCCTTCCATTCACATCAAGATTCATTTTCAATTATCTTTATACACAGAAGATCAATTTAGCATATATTAAGTAAAAATTTCAACAGTTTGCACCCACACAGAAACACAAAGTGAAAAATACTGTTTGAGTACTAGTTATAGCATTAAATCACAATGTACAGCACATTTAGGACAGAGATCCTACATGAGGAGTAAGTGCACAGTGACTCCTATTGATTTAACAATTGACACTCTTGTTTATGGCATCAGTAATCACCCTAGGCTCTTGCCATGAATTGCCAAGGCTATGGAGATTGTGGAATAAGGAAAGGACATACTCTCTAGGCTAGGGGTAAATATTGAAAAAAAAAAAAAAAAAAAAAGGAAGAAGTACATTCTTAGGGGAGAGTTCGAGGTAAAATCACAGTGGAAATTCTATGGAAAGACAAAGAATGCCATGGAGAGGTGTGGAAGGTACAGACACACAGCACAAGCAAGGATACAACACATGGAGCCAAGAGCTGGAGAAAGCATCAGCTTTGGAGAGTTGGTGAGATCAGACTGCAGCAGCCTGTGCTACTGGTGATATAGCTGGAAGGAGATCTTGGTGTGAGTCTACCCTGGAGCCCTAAGGGGCATAGGGTACCAGTTGACCCAGTGAAAAAAAGGGTGGGGGCACATTTCTCTCTCCCCATCTCCCCCCAACAATGGCACCCAGCAGCCAGCTGAGAGAAGGCAAGAACCATTTTGGCCATAAGCAGTAGCTATGGAAACTTGTGTGCATTTTGAGCAACTGGCTGGGACAAGATGTCATTTTGTCAGTAGTATTGGCAGCAGCAGCTTGGCTGTGAGCACCGGGCAACGGATGGGGAGAAGGCAACATTGTGAAACAAGTATGGACTGTGGCCAGCAGCTCTTGTGCACGTGTGATTCAGAGATTCTGCCAGGGGAAAAAATCCACGTTCCCTACTGACTCTGAGTCTGGCTGGGAAGATTGACAGGGGGTTGGGCACCCATGTAGGACTGTGAGATGCTCACAGCCTCCCAACTTATCACAGGCTCCAGGGCTCAAACTAGGTGGAGCAACCACAGGCAGCTGGCTCTGAGAATGTCTCTGCCCCTCTGTGGACAAGAGAAGTTTGTGGGGTGGAGTGGATCCTCTGCACCTCGTAACTGTGGGAGTCTTGTGTGCTGAGACTGTGGAAACTCTGTGACTATACAAGAGGCATCAGGGTATAGCTAGGTTTCTGGGTAATGAATGGAAGTAGCTCCATACACACAGAGTTCCCTGATTGCCTGGAGTGGGTCATTGCAATGGGATTGTGCTCATCCTTTATGTGATTCATACAGCCACAGATGGGTATTATATCCACTGTGGGCTAATACCCTGGCATTGATTACCTTGGAAGAGAGGAGGTGAGGGTGTTGATTACATCAATGGAAGTGATCAAACCCTCATTTCAGCTAAAAAGAGGAATTCTACCATGCCCAACTTGGGCATCAGCCTGGATATTCACTCCACCCTGAAGCACTGAGCAGAGTCCCCTGGTCACACCCAGCACATATCTCTAGGTAGTCACTGAGACACTCCAGTAAGCCATAGGGGAGTAGTTCAAAGATAAAAGCCATCAGAGAAGAAAACCAACAAGTATTTCCACAAATGCCTAAAACTAAATGCAGAAATTCAAGAAACAATGAGTACCCCTCCCCAAAGGAACACAACAAAACTTCAATATTAGAATGTGGAGATGAAGAGATTGATGAAATGCCTCAAATGGAATTCAAAAGATTTACCATAGGATTACTTAGAAGTAATGAGTGGCAAATTAGTGAATGAAATAAATCCATACATGACATAAATAAAAATTTTTCCCATGAAATTGAGATTTTGAAGATAAATAAAAATGAAATTTTAGAAATGAAGAATTTAATGTGTCAAATAAAAAAATGAAAAGTCTTAATAATAGACTAGATGAAGCATAAAAAAGAATATTAGAGTATAAGACAAATCTTTGGAAATTTTCAGACGAAAACAAAAAAATTAGAAAAAGAAAAACAATAGAAGAGATGTATCAGATACTATCAAACAACTGAACATACCAGTCTTAGGAGTTCCTGAGGTATGAAAAGAGTGAATAGATTAGAATGCTTATTCAGTGAAATAATTACAGGAAACTTTACTAATTTGGAGAAAGAAAGGGACATTCATGTATAGGAAACACATAGGACTGTACATAGATATGAGCAGAAATGATCTTCACCGTGACACATTGTAGTCAAACTTTCAACAAAATATAAAAAAATCCTAAAATGTGCACGATAGAAATGCCAGATTACTTTCAGATGATCTCCAGTTAGACTCACAGCTGACTTCAAATCAGAAACCCTACAGGCTAGGAGAGAACAGAAAGATACAGTCTAAGTCTTAAGAGAAAAAAAACAAGTCAACTCAGAATACTATACCCTGCAAAGCTCTAATTTATGAATGAAGGTAAAATATAAAGACCTTCCATAACAAACAGAAATTGAAAGAATTTGTCACCATCATTATGAAAGAATGTGAAGGCAGAAAATCTCCCAATAAAAGTACAAAGAAAACCCAATGCAAATAACAAGAATATTTACAGAAAAATGACAGGACCAAGCAGGTATTTATCAATAGTAAACTTGAATATAAATGGTCTAAACTCTCCAATTAAAAAAGAGAATGAACTAAAACTAGGAGAATGAACTAAAACAAACAAACAAAAAGACCCATCTATTTGATGTCTATAAGTAACATACCTCATCAATAAAAATACATGCAGACAGAATGTGAAAGGATGGAAAAATATTCTATGCTGATGGAAAGCAGAAACAAGTAGGTATAGCCACCCTAATATCAGACAAAATAGACCTTGACATAAAAACTGTTAAAAAAAAGACAAAGAAGGGTACTGGTAATGATTAAGGGATCAATTCAACAGTAAGATTTGACTATAATAAATGTATATGCATCCAATCCAGGAGTGCCTTACTTTTTAAAAGGAATGTTTATGGATCTAAAGGAGATATAGACTCCAGTACAATAGTAATGGAGGACATAAACACTCCACTTTCATCAATGGGCAGATTAACTAGACATGAAATAAACAAAGAAACAATAGAACTAATCAACACTATGGACCAAATGGATCTAACTGTTATCTACATTACCTTTCATCCCACAGTTGCAGAATACACATTCTTGTCATCAGTGCATGGCATGTTCTCTAGTATAGACCATATGCTAGGCCATAAAGCAAATCTCAGCAAATTAAAAAAATAGTTGAAATCATACTATGTATCTTCTTTAACCACAATGGAATGAAGCTGGAAATTAACTCAAGAAACTCAAGAACATATGAAAATACATGGAGAATGAACAATATTCTCCAAATGAACAGTGGGACACAGAAGAAATCAAAAGAGAAATCAAAAAATTTCTAGAAATTAATATGACAATATAATATATCATAACTTACGAGATACAGCAAAAGCAGTGTTAAGAGGGAAGTTTACAGCAACTGGTGCTTACATCAAGGAATTGAAAACGTACCAAATAAGTGAGGTATCAATGCATCTCAAAGACAAGTAGCCAGAGAGAAGAAATAATTAAAATCAGTGAAGGAATAAAACTGTTACAAACAAAAAATACAAAAGTCAGTGAAATGAAAAGCTGTTTTTTGAAAAAATAAACAAAATACCATTGGCCCAACTAATAAAAAAGAGAGAGAATATATAAATAAAAAATCAGAGATGAAAAATGAAATGTAACAGTTACCACAGGAATAAAAAGAATCATCAGGAATTACTACAAACAGCTATATGCCAACAAATCAGAAATTTCTAGAAAAAAATCGGTAGCTTTCTGGATGCATATAATCTACCAAATTTGAGTCATGAAGACATAGAAAACTTAAATAGACCAATAACCAAGATGGAGATTGAGTAAGTTATAAAGACCTTTCCAACAAAGAATAGTCGAGGACTGAATGGCTTCACTGATGAATTCTACCAGATATTTAGAGAAGAACGAATTCCAATATTTCTCAAGGTATTCAAAACAATTGAAAGGGCGGGGGAAAGGAATCTCCCAAACTCCTCTTATGAAGCCAGGATCACACTAATTCTTAAACGAGAAAAAGAAACAACAGAGAAAGAGAACTGTAGACCAATATCTTTGATGCACATAGATGCAAAAATCCTCAACAAAATACTAATAAAATCCAACAACACATCAGAAAGTTCATTCATCCAGACTATGTGGGATATATCCCTTGTATAAAGGGATGGTTCAACATTTGCTAATCAATATATGTGATGCATCATATCAACAACCTGAAGAACAAAACAACTTGATTATTGCAACAGACTCAGAGAAAGAATTTGATAATACAATATCCTTTCATGATTAAAACCTTAAGCAAATTGGGTATAGAAGGAACATTCCTTAACACACTCAAGTCAATTTGTGACAAACTCACAGGCAGCATCTTATTGAATGGGAAAAAAGTTGGAAGCATTCCCACTAAGATCTAGAAATAGAGACGGATGGCCCCACTCACCATTGATATTCAAGATAGTCCTGTAAGTTTTAGCTAGAGCCATTAGACAATAAATAAATAAATAAATAAATAGGAAGGAAGGAAGGAAGGAAGGAAGGAAGGAAGGAAGGAAGGAAGGAAAAGAAAAGAAGGAAGGAAGGAAGGAAAAGAAAAGAAGGAAGGAAGGAAGGAAGGAAGGAAGGAAGGAAGGAGTCAAGGTGATACAGATTATAAATAAGATGTCAAACTATCCCTATTTACAGATGACATTTTATATATAGGGGAACCAAAGGACTCCATTAAGAGACAACTGGGACTCATAAAAGAGTTTGGTAAAGTGTCATGCTATAAAATTTACACACAAAATTCAAAATCTTTTGTATACATAGACAATGCCATAGCTGAGAAAATTCGGAAGATCTGTCCCATGCACAATAGCTAGAAAAAATTAAATATCTTGGAATAAATTCAACCAAGAAAGTCAACCTCCTGAATAAAATTACAAAACACTAGAGAAAGAAAAAGAAGAAGACATGAGAAATGGAAAAATCATCCATGTTTGTGGACTGGAAGAATTAATATAATCAAAATGTCCATACTACTGAAAGCAATTTACAGATTTAATATAATCCCAATAAAAATATCGATGTTCTTCTCAGATCTAGGAAAAATATGATGCTAAAATTCTTATGGAAATACAAGAGACCCTGAATAGTTAAAGCAATCTTATACTCTAGAAACCAAGCTGGAGGCATCACAATACCAGATTCGAGGCTTACTACAGGACAATTATAATCAAAACAACCTGTTACTGATGAAAATGAACAAAAAAGCAGATGTGTAGACCAATGGAACAGAATAAAAACTCCAGAAACCAAAACATGCTCCTATAAGCAACTTGTCTTTGACAAAGAAGCTAAAATAAATTCCTAGAAAAAGGACAATCTCTTCAACAAATGGTGCTGGGAAAACTGGATCACCATGTGCAGAGGTAGGGAACTGGACCCCTACCTTATACCTTACACAAAAATCCAGGACCTAAATCCATGACCTAATAACATCAAATTACTAGAGAACCTTGGGGAAACTCTACAAGACAATGGCATAGGCAAAGACTTCTTGGAAAAGACCACAGAAGTACATGCAATTAAAGCCAAAATTGATGAATGGGATTACATCAAGTTGAGAAGCTTCTGCACTGGAAAAGAAACACTCAGCAAACTGAAGAGGCAACCAAAATAATGCAAGAAAATATTTGCAAACTATGCAACTGATAAAGGATTAATACCAATAATCTGTAAAGATCTCAAAAAACTCAACAACAACAAAAACAAATAATCCAGCTAAGAAATGTGCAAAGAACTTGAACAGGCATTTTCAGAAGAGGTAACACAAACGGCCAACAGACACATGAAAATATGCTCAGGATCACTAGCTACAAGGGAAATGCAAATCAAAACTTCAATGAGGTTTCACCTCATCCCAGTTAAAATGGCTCTCATACAGAAATCAACAAACAATAAATGCTGGAGAGGATGTGGAGAAAAAGGTACCCTTACCCTCTGTTGGTGGGGATGTAAACTGGTGCAGCCATTATGAAAGACAGTAAGGAGACACCTCAGAAAGCTGAACATAGATCTACCATATGACCAGCAACCCCTGCCTCAGAATTTACCTGATCCCTAAAAGCATCCTACAAAATCTTCCACAAGATCTCTGTATTCTTTCATTTGCTGAGCAAGCAATGGAGGACTTTAAGGCAATAAAACCAGGTAGAACTGCTGAGTGGAAGTAACCTTGATTCTCAAATGACTATTTGGAGCAGAATATCTCTAGTGATTCTAATTGAACTGTGATTTGAATCTGAAAAATATCAGAAAATTCTTTCTCTGTAGCTCAGTAGTGACACACAGGTGTTTATATTTACTATTATTTAAATTCTAAACATATATAATTTTATTAAATTGACACTTTAAAATATTGAGCTGCATGTATACTTTTACACAAATAATATCATAGTCCCAAAAAGCTATTCAGGAAATCTTATATTTGAACAGAGATTTCAAGAGCATAAGCGTATGTTTCCCTATTGAAATTCTGAATGACTGGGGATGTGACACTAAAAAAATTATGCTCACATACCATTTTTATTAGTCATGGAGTGGTCTCTGTTGAGTATATTGTGGGGAAAAAAATGAAAGGAAAGCCACAACCAGTAAATTGCAAACCAAAGTTAGGGGTTTCTTTTTCTGTTTTTACTTATTTGACAGGTAGAGTTAGACAGTGAGAGAGAGAGAGAGACAGAGAGAAAGGTCTTCCTTCTGTTGGTTCACCCCCCAAATGGCTGCCACGGTCGGCACGCTGCACCAATCCGAAGCCAGGAGCCAGGTGGTCTCCCATGCAGGTGCAGGTGCCCAAGCACTTCGGCCATCCTCCACTGCCTTCCTAGGCCACAGCAGAGATCTGGACTGGAAGAGGAGCAGCCGGGACTAGAACCCGGTGCCCATATGGAATGCCAGCGCCATAGGCGGAGGATTAACCAAGTTAGCCACAGCGCCAGCCCAAGTTAGGGGTTTCAAAATGTTCCAACCTGAGAGCAAATTAAATGGACTTTGTAAGAGAGGGTTTTCTAGACAAAGCCTGTCATAGAGGACATGAGGACATGCAGCCCTAGCATGCCAGCCCCTATCAGTCCACGAGGCTGGCCCCCTTCAAAAGTGGAAAACCTTCAGAAAGGGGCTGATGGATTAGACACACAGATAGCGGGTAAGAGGGATGGGTGTTGGTGGGGATAAACACCAGGCACAGAAGATTGCAGAAGTATGGTTTACATGAGTCCTCCTAGAATGAACTCTTGATAATGAAATTTAGCTCTCCACAAAATAAATGAAGATAATTTTGAGAAGTTAACAGCAGTGATAAAACTGGTATTGAGCAGTGATTTCATTTCAGTGTGAAAATATAAAATATGACATAATAATAAAAGTATAATCAAAATCTGAAATGAGGAAGAGGACTGGGAGGATCCTACATTTTATTTTTTATTTTGTTAACATACTAAAATTGGCTTTGGAGAGGCACATAGTTTCCTAAAGAATTATAGGTAAGGGGACATAAAGAGAAATTAACTTTTCTATATTTTATTTTACATCAAAATTTTTCTAAACAGGTCACTAGACACTAAGAAAGCAATAACCAATTAATTAGTGATTCCTGTTTGCAGGATAGGAATATTTCTTTGATAACACTTAGGTATTCATTTATTTCTAATAACTATGATTTAAGTCTAGGTTAGTCCACTTCTGGTGACAGTTTTCATAGTTCTACCTTGCAATTTCCTTTGTGGTTGCAATGTTTTGACACACATACAAATAGAACAACTGCATTTTCCATTGTTTTACATGTCCTTTATGTAAAATGACCTGTTTGGAATCATGAATGAAAAATAGGTACATATTTGATCCAGAGGACTGCATTATGTTTGCAGGGAATTCAAATATACTCTTAACATTAGAATTATCCCCCATGGCACAATATTTTACATGGATTTATTATCAAAAGTTTCCATTTGTGCAAAGTCTTATTATCATATGTGTATATGCAATAAACTTAGAGTACAAATAGCTTCCAGCTAATAATTACCCACACAAATTGCTTGCATAGCTGTTTTCTTTTAATGTCAAATTCTGTATGAAAGTTCACCTTTCTTATTGCTATAAATTCAAACTTTTAACTTATGTTATTCAAGGTCTTAGAATTTTCTTAAAAAATATTAAAAATGTATATGAAATAAAATGCATTAACAATTCAATAAGATCTCTAAATTCAACTTTGTCTACTTCTCTCAGGTCTTAAAATTCTTTCAGTTGTACTACATCAGTACTCTCCATCTTACTATCGATGTAAACATGAGTAGCATGTGTTGGAGAGGAGAGCACTGGAGCTGTAAGAACAAAGATGTCATTATATTTGACAATATTTAACACTTTTAAAGAACAAGCTAATTCCCCGTAAGAATTTATTATTTTCCCCTTACTATATACATAATATATATATAACTATATATAGTTATTCTATATATAGTAACTATATATTCTATATATATACTATATATATATAGTTCAATATATATATAGTTCAATAATGATCAGTTCAAGCTGACCACTGCTAATATGTGTCTTAGCGTGAGCTGAAGATGAACTATATACAATATTGTTAGTACAGAGATCCTAGCATAGCAAACTTTAGTCTTAGGATAGTGTAGTAGGCAGGCTCTACTAAGAAACTCTTTCTTTTAAATATTTTGTAAATTCTAACTTCTTTTTTGCTACTATTTACAATATTTTATGAGCTATGATATGAAATATGAAGGAAAATAATGATTAATATTCTTATCTTTCATTTATTGTATTGTACATTAAGATATGAGCTATATTATATATTGAGATTTAGGAAAATCTACAAATTCCTTTTTTGTTATTATCTATCAGAAAGTACCACTCCACATACTCCAATTATGTGGAGATACATATTCTCTGGAGACCTGAATGGTATCTGCACCAGGCAAAGCATTTGTCTAAGCACCTAAGTAGAAATACTATATCACATACTTAAGTAATAGAAGGAATATTTTAAATACTTACCTTAAGTTAAATTATTTCAGATGAAATAGATTTTTACATACTAGTTTCATGAATATTTTCACTTAACATCATTTTGGACTTCACATAGACTGGCCTGCAATATTTTCTTTTAACTAAACAGAAAGCTTTGCTGTTTCATATTTGTAAATCTGTGTGTGCTATTGGGTTTCAAGTATCTGGATTCTAGTATGTAAGCATTAACAGGACTTCCCAGCTTTCCCAATGATGTGTACGGGAGACTCACACTGGATCTTATTTCCTAGTAGAGCAATGGCAAGATTTATTCTACACTGAACCCCACATTCTGCTGGGCTACAGGTATTTCAGTGAAAATCATCAGTAATCTTAACATTTGCTTTGTAGGCAAGCACTTATGCTTAGGAAGCTGTGGAAAAGAAAAAAAATAACAATTTCTTACAGGTGCTTAACTTCACTTTCAACTTTGTCATGTTGAAAAATTCTCATATATAACTGAAAAATAGGAAACTATTATTTTAAAGTTTATTAACACAATCACATCAAGTATTGTTTCCTTTATTACCTGGAACACACTTCAAACGTTCACTTTTTCTTCAGTTTAAATATAAATTATAAAATTTATTTTAATATAAATTTTAAAATTATTATAGAATGCTGAATGAAGATACTTAAGACATTTTAGAGAGAATGCTTTACTAACTGCTAATTAAATAACTTGGGGACATAGAAGCTCACTTCAGTACAGGAAAGTTATCTCATCCTTTGTATAATTGGCTTAAATTCATAGACTATTTCCCCTAATCTTCAGTTTGAAAAATTTCTGTTATATAAAACTAGTAATATAATGAATATTATACACTCTTTATCTAAACAATTGTAAAATTTTGCCATATTTACTCATTTATTTCTGAAACTTATTTTTTCAAAGATTTATTTATTTATTTGAAAGGCAAAGTTTCAGAAAGAGAGAGATTGATCTTCCATCTGCTAGTTCACTCCCCAAATGGCTACAACAGCCACAGTGGGGCCAGGCTTAAGCCATGAACCAGGAGCTTCTTTCTGGTCTCCCAAGTGGGTTCAGGTCCCCAAGAACTTGGGCCATCTTCGGCTGCTTTATCCGGCACATTAGTAGGGGAGCTGGATCTGAAGTGGATCAGTCGGGACTGGAGCTAGTGTTGATATGCGATGTCAGCATCAGAGGCTGTTGCTTAATGTTCTGTGCCATAATGTTGGCCCCCAATTTCTTTTTCTTTGCTTGTTTTTGCTAAATCATTTGAAAGTAAGTTGCAGAAATCCTCCTCTTATATAACCTGAGGTGATAATCAAGAAATTTAATGTATGTGATTTTGTTACATGTTTATAGGCCAAATTCACATTGTTTCAGTTGTCAGTTGTCCCAAACTATCCCTATGGATTTTTTTTTTTTTTTCCATCCAGAGTCTAATTAAGAATGCCTTGGGGCAGACATTGTGACATAGCAAGTAAAGTCACTGTCTGGGATTCTGACATCCTATATTGACCCCAGTATGTGTCCTGGCTGCTCTACTTCCGATCCAGCTCCTTGCTAACAGCCTGGGAAAAGCAGATGAAAATGGCGAAAGTGTTTGGGCCCCTGCCACTCACGTGGGAAACCAAGATGAAGTTCCTGGCACCTAGCTTTAGCCTGGCCCAGTGCTGGCTGTTGCAGTCATCTGGGGAATGAACAAGTAGTTGGAAGTACTCGCACCCGCTCTCTTTCTCTCTCTCTCTCTCTCTAACTCTGACTTTCAAAGTAATTCAATAGATCTTAAATTAAAAAAAAAAAAGAAGAAGAAGAAGGATTCCTTGCAACTAGTTGCTGGGTCCCCTAGTCTCTTTTAATCCTGAACAACTATCTAGGCTTTATTTGTTAAATGACTCAAAGGTTTGGAGTATCCAGGCTGATTGTATTGAAGAATACCCTCCAATATGGATTTGCCTGATTGTGTCCCCATGATTAGAATCAGATGAAACAACCTTGGCAGAGCTGGAGAGGAAGTCTGAATATTGTCTTCCTATGAACCATTCATCTGATGGTGGCTCATCCTTTGATGATTCTTGCAATCGTGTTTGCAGAAGGCTGACTTTTCAACGCCATCATTTCTTCTAATCATTATCTTGTATTCTTTATGAAACACAGCTTTTCCTTCTATGCATTTCCACCTGCGTATTCCATATTCTCTTATCCAATGAATCTATTAATACTTTCTAGATTCAGGAGATTCTAAGTTTGGTCAGGCAGAGTCCCTTAACCCTGATCTCTACGTGTTTCTTATGTGTTCCATCTGTTCTCGAGCAATTCTTTACTTTCTGACACTAAAGTTTCACCTAAACTAGTTGAAGTAAGAAGCCATTAAACAAAAGGGAGGCTAAGTCAGTTCAATTTTAATTCAGCAATTTGAATCAATTTGAAGTTAAGCTCAGGTATTAGATTAGGACCTAGAACGCAAGAAGTGCCAGTCAGTATAGAACTTTTTCTTAACTTTATTAGATTTAGTTTGAAGGCTTTGTGCAATTATTTAAAATATGAACCTTTAATTTACAACATAGACTTTCCTATTACTTTCAGTTTTACTTATTCATTCCTATTTTAATTTTTGTTCTCTTTCACCTTCATATGGGGGTCATACAGATAGGGAAACTCTGAATTTTCTTCTGTTTTTCTCCAATATGGTGAAATCTTAGTTCATTTCTTAATGACAAGATCTCCACACACACAGCACAGTGTAAAATCCCATAAAGCCTTTTAAGACTTCTGAAATTATTAAGGGATTTTACATGTCAGAGGAAATAATATAAAGGCATGCCTGGACATTTATTTATTTTAAGATTGGCAAGAAATTCAATAGACCAGTCTCACTGACTACATAGAGACAGCATTGCCTAAGTCACCTCTGACTCACTGAAAGGGAAGGGAGGTAGAAGAAGAATGAATAGTATGTTATTTGGGGACAAGTAAGTAAGCTCTCATAGCCTGTAAGCTTTTATCTATTATTTATCTTCATTGGAATGTGAGGTGAGTTTGAGTGTGTGTTTCTGTGTAATATATGTGCACATGCAGGGGGGCCAGCACTGTGGCATAGGAGGTAAAGCCACCAACTACAACACTGGCATTCCGAATGGGTGCTGGTTTGAGTCCTGTCTGCTCTACTTTCAATCCAGTTTCCTGCTAATGGCCTGGGAAAAGCATTAGAAAATGGCCCGAGTGCTTGGGCACCTGCTACTCACATGGGAGACCTAGAAGAAGCTTCTGGCTCCTGGTTTCAGCCTGACCCAGCCCTAGCCAATGCAGCATCTTGGCAGTGAACCAGCAGATGGCAGATCCCTCTCCCTCTCCCTCTCCCGCTCCCTCTCCCGCTCCCGCTGCCGCTCTAGCTCTGGCTTTCAAATAAATAATTAAATCTTAAAAAATTTTCTGGTACCTTATTGAAGGATGGATTTGGAGGGAAATTAATGCCAGGAGCTCACTTACAAAGTCAAAGCAGTTATTCACACAAAGGACTGTAAGATTAGACTTGGGTGATGGCAGAGGCACATTTGTGATGCACTTTGGAGGTGATAAAAAATAAGTTGGTAGAAGCCTTGATATGGGGCTGAAGGAGAAGGAATATCATGACTAAAGCCCAGATAGGGCTCAGGGAACTCTGGAAGTTTGGTTGACGTGAGCAGAAACCACCAGTTTGATTTCGACTCCTTTCATTTGATGCTTCCTTAAGACAGACAAGCAGAAATGTGATATACACAAGTAGGAAACTTAGAGGGACTCTTTGAGCTACAATTATTACATGCTAATAATTTCAAGAGATTTTTATGGAATATTGCTTTGTGTATGCATGTTGGGAAAATACAGGGTGAATCAAAGTTCTGAGATTCTGGACAGAGAATCTGTTACTTGGGAGTTCAGTGGTTTGCAGATCATTTCTACTTTAAATGCTCTTCTGACTCCCTGATCTGCAAAATCTGAAAAATGACTTTGCTAAACATTTTAGTCAGTTGTATACATATATAGGCTGAGTGACAAAAGTGATAGTGTAAGTACAGGATTAATATAGAAAATATTTAACAAGCAGTACAATCTGGGCTCCAGCTACAAATAACCATACTTGTGTATTCAACTGAATGTTGGCCCTACTGGAGTAGTAGAATCTCATTCTCTGATAAAAATTCCTAAGTGAAAAGTGAGTGCAAATGGTAGAAGGTAAAACAGTGTTGGAAGTTACTGCTTTTAGGACAAAAATGCCACTAACATCTAAGGACACTTTTAAAAACATATTGAGAAATTGATCTTTTTTGGGGAAATCAATTACTCACATTCTAATCTAATGTTCAAAGCATGCTGTCAAAAATTTATTTAGAGATATGCTTCTAAAATATTGTATCTACATTTTAATTTTGAAATTTATTTTTAAAGTTCATAGTTAACACCACTTTATCTAAATCTTCATGGATTATATTTGCTAAAAGTAATCTGTCATGGCTTTAATTCCCAGGGTGAATTTTTTAAAAAGAGAAAAATAGAAATGACTATAAAGCTAAGTAGAATTTTGGGCTTTTTGCTTCTGAAACTAATGGGAAAAAGTAAGCACAAATATTACATTGACAGTGTTGTTTGATTTGGTTTTTCCCATGTTCACATATGTCTATTAGAGGCTTTGGAAAGTTCTCTCACCACAGTAGCTGGGTATATTTTTCCTTTTCTTGACTACATTTTTCAGTGTTTCAGATTTCAGTATAGGGTAGTTTGAAGTAGCATAGTAAGAGGAGGCATTATAGTAAGTGCAATATGTAATATCTGTTTATTCTGACAAAGATTTCCTCTTGCATAGCAGTGTTAACAGGGCTAAAAGCAAGGAGTGCTGTACTTTCACAATCTTTGCCTCTATTCCACACAAGAATAAAAAACAGAACAAAAAAGGCAGATATTCCAATAAAATTTCACTGCCTATATAGATCTTTGTGCTGCTCAAATCAAAGAAGCTCCTTATTTTCCTTATCACCTCCACCATCCAAAACCTCAATTTCATCTTCTCTCAATTCCCACTGCACCACTATACTCCTTTTAGAAAATGTAACAAAAGTAGATCAAATAAAGTTAGGGGTCAGTCTGAGGTTGAATGTTGAGACATTCAATTGACCAAGAAGCTTCAGTAGGAATGAACAATATACAAGAAAGCAATCATGGATCAAACTGTGCTCTGTATAGTTGCTGCATCCACTTTGAAGGAAAAGCTCTATCTCTTGATTGGGTAAAACATGCCCCTCTATGTAGAGAATCTCATGGTGGTGTCAAAATATTGCGATCGCTCACTCTCTGTCTCTCTCTCTCTCTCTCTCTCACACACACACACACACATACATAATTACTTCAATCTCAAGTGTTAACAATTTATACAAAAAGCTGCAACCTTAAAAAAATAAGATATGTAATGTCAACGTCCTAAATGAATGTAATATGGACCCTGAGTAAGAAGTAATCTAATATTTTACAGTTTGTGAAGTTCAAGATACTAACTGTAGTTAATGTTGAAGTGACATTTCATTTTAATTCCTCCTTCATTCTAAACAGGAGGTCATATATTATGGCCTAGTAGGCAGAACATTACAAGTAAGGAAATTTGAATTTCACTTTCAATCCCCTTATTGCTTTTGGGATGAAGATACACTCTCTTGTATCTTGTGTATGCAAATAATCCACAAAGCTCTCTGATCTCCCTGCAAATATTATATGTTTTTAAAGAAAAGATATGCCACTGTGTTATCAGCACAGAGATTAAATTCCTCTAAGACAACAAAATTGTGTACCTTTTCTTTCAAACAAATATACTAGATAGGATATATTTATTGCAAACAATATAACAAAATTATAATATAACTTTTTGGAGGTTGGTAATAGATTTTGGCTTCTGCTATAAGGATACTTCATAGCACTGTTCTTTGATATAACTTACAATATTAGATTAGTGCAATTATTTGTTTCCACGAGCATGTTTCAAGGGCATTGAAATTCTTGATAACAGCTCCTATCTTGATTTTCTTAGTTCCTACAATTAAGTGTTTACACAT
Organism: Oryctolagus cuniculus; assembly: GCF_964237555.1. Lineage (NCBI taxonomy): Eukaryota > Metazoa > Chordata > Mammalia > Lagomorpha > Leporidae > Oryctolagus > Oryctolagus cuniculus. Next base: position 50,495,019 of record NC_091441.1, on the reverse strand, counting down.
ATATATCGACACATATATGGTATATTATGTATATCTGTATAATATATACATCTGTATATTATAAATATATACTCACATAAAATACCTACATATATGTAATATATATGTATGAATATATATAATGCCTCTCATTCTTATACAAAATTTTGAATGCTTCCTGGAAATAAAAATTTAAACTAAGTTAAAACCTATAAATGGCCGGTGCCGCAGCTCAACAGGCTAATCCTCTGCCTGGCGGCACCGGCACACCGGGTTCTAGTCCCGGTAGGGGCGCCGGATTCTGTCCCGGTTGCCCCTCTTCCAGGCCAGCTCTCTGCTGTGGCCAGGGAGGGCAGTGGAGGATGGCCCAAGTGCTTGGGCCCTGCACCCCATAGGAGACTAGGAGAAGCACCTGGCTCCTGCCTTTGGATCAGCGCGGTGCGCTGGCCGCAGCACGCCGGCCGCGGCGGCCATCGGAGGGTGAACCAATGGCAAAGGAAGACCTTTCTCTCTGTCTCTCTCTCTCTCTCTCACTGTCCACTCTGTCAAAAAAAAAAAAAAAAAAAAAAAAAAAAAAAAAAAAAAAAACAAACCCTAGGAGAAACAAAGTCAAAGTATTAACCAGTTTGTACATTAGTTTGTCACCACTCAAATTCATCCACAAACAATAGATTTCTGAGGGAAATATTATAAAGACTACATTGACATAAAACATCAGAACATGAGTGGTGAGTGGTAGGCATTTGGCCTAGTGCTTAAGACACCACTTGGGTGACCTGCATCGCATATTTAAGAGCTTGGGTGTGAGTCCTGGCTCCACTCCCAATTCCAGCTTTCTGTTAGTGGATACCCTAGGAGAGTAGTTTTGGAATCTTGGTGGAAGTACATTAATAGTATTACTCTCTGATTACTTCCCCATTTTTCTCTACTTGTACAATCTATAATTTGAAATGGTAACTTTTCCTCTAACAGATACCCTTATTTCTCTTTTTATGATGCTACATACAAATCTAGTTTGTAATTCTCATTACATTATGTTTAGTCTATCCCTAATCTTTGATTTTCCTATGCCTCTTGTACGGAATGTTGTTTGATGCTTCTGTCTTAAATTCAAATTTATTCTCTTTTTCTCTCTCTACATAAACATAAACTTATTCATGTGATCTCTGACATCTTTATTACACATTATCATAAAAATACTGTTATTTACCTGCTTTTAATTTTTTATTTTCAATAATTTTATTATTACTAATTACATTTAATATACTATGGGTATAACACAAATATTTGTTATTATAATACGAAGCAGAATCCAAGAGCTTCAAGGGACACAGTATGGTTCACGGTGGCTTTTCAGTGCACACAGAAGGCAGCAAATCGTATCTTTGGATTGACTTCTATCACCTAATTTCATGACTATCTTGTACTCCTTGATACCATGATGGCCAGAAAGAGTTAACTCTCCTATTTAACTTGCTAGAAGGTAGCTGGATGTGGACTCAGGAGATCAGTTTTCTATTTTCTATTGTGCAACTAACTACCAGCGTGACCTTTAGTAGTTCCCTATGATCACTATGGCTCTCTACCATTTCCTTAACTGTGAAACAAGGGCATTGTAATAAATTACTTTTAAAGTCCCTTGCAGCTCTATAAAAATATGCATAATTTTGACTCAACTACTTAGGTACCGACCAGAAGAAACTAATTCCTTTAATAAATGTATATAAAATACATCCCATGGGCCTCAATTGTATTTCCAACCACAATATTTCTTTAAAAATACTCAGTCTATCTCAGTCTTTAAAAAATGCCATGCCACATAAAAAATGAAAATTTCTCCTCCAACAAAAACTCTCCACACACTTGAATCAGTGAGCACATTTATTATGAGAACATGATCTCCATTCTGGACAGCACATCTACTTTTCTGCTACCATTCTCTTCACTTCTATAAGAGTTACAGTTTTCCTGTGAATTCTTGAAATAAAAATGATGTTATCTGCTTTCCAATCATATATTTTGGCAGTTCTAACCTCCTACACAGAAGTTTTCTAAATTCCAAGAGTCCACAGAACTAATAATTCAACAAGATCTATCTACAGCTAAACACTGACTATAAACAAGTTGTTTAACAGCAACTGCTATGGTGTGAATCAGCTTCTTGTTCAAGTAACTATTTCATCCACAACCAATTTTGCCCTAAAGCTTTTGAAAAACACAATAGAAATCTGTTAAATTGGCAGCCTTGCTGAATGTCAACTATTTTATCTTAGCAGGTCTGCAGTCACGATAGATACTTGAGAGCTTCTCTGTGATGAAATGTGTTTTTGATTCGGACGCGGGTACAGAGATCAAATGGACTAACCCCCTTATTCAGATGGTTTCTTGCTGTTGCTCCTTTTAGGAAACACACGTGCAAGGCTTCAGAAATCATTCAACATCATACACATGTGTGTGTTTCGGGAAAACACTCAACAATTCAATTTACTAAGATTTATAAATTAACATTTCTATTTTGTTTTCAGGAGTACCTAACTAGCATTTTTAAAAACATATTGTGTCTCTTACAGGTAAAGTGGGATTAAAGTTCTCAAATCTTGACCAAAGGGCTTTTATTTTCTTCTAGAAATGTATATACCTCTTAGCACATTTTCATTCAGCAGATACACAATCAAGTCTTGATTATCTTTCTGTGAAGTGCATATAATCTATTGCAAAGCTTTCATATAAGGTTTGCTTAATTCTGTCACCCAACTCATTTCTGGGCAGGCTGCCCATCTGTCCCACCTCCCCATAAATTGGTTTTGGTGTTTGAAGTATATGAGCTTATTTAAAAATTAACCTAAATAAAACAAAATAATTAGAGAGGCAAGTTGCCCACAATAACAATGAAAATCGTTTTCAAACCCAACATGTAATATATTCCAAAGACAAACACAAATGACTTTTTAAATAACCATGATTTTAGATTATCTTTGCCTCTATTCCTCTCATTAGCATGAATAATTCAGTGCTTACTATAGATGGTGAAACTGTTTCCCCTCAATAATTCATTTTTAGTATACAGAAAATCAAATGTAACACATTCTTATGTCATATCCAAGCATTTAAATGAGACCATATTTTTAAAGGCAACTTTTCTTTCAAAATTATCTATTGTTTGGGTTCATTCTCTTCAAACATGCACTATGAGTTAGGAGAATTTTAATACTATCAACGGTAGAGTAATACAGAGCAGTACAGCAAGTAATAAGGTAACTTCTGTCTTGGCTTCTTGACCTTCTTCAAGTACATATCAATTATTTGCAAGAGGTCAACAAGATCATCATTATGTTCTCAAAAATATGAAAGTACTTTGGAACTTTGTACCCAGATTACAGTAAAATTAACATTACTAATATTCTAGACACACTGAGGAACAACATATTTATTATGCAGCTTGATTTTGACAAGTGAAAGTATCTTCACATTAAAATATTATATATAGTTAGAGCAAACATCCCTAAAAAAGAAATCATTCTTGAGTGAGGGCCACAAAACCTTAGATCTCAAAAACAAAAAAACAAAATAAATAATAAAACAAGCAAACAAACAAAAGCCCTAAAATTTCACTTTACTGACCTGAGCCAAACAAAGGCTGTGAGTTTTCTTGCTGATTAACGTACAAATTCATCCATGTTCCTAAACAAAAGTATAAGGGTACTTCAAAAAATTCATGGAAAATGGAATTAAAAGATGTTATTTCAATGCAAAATAATTGAAAACCATGTGTACATGGAGTCTTTGAAAAGTTCATGGAAAATGTATATTATGAAAAAAATTATGCATGATTTCAATTTTTTTTGCACTAGGATAAATGTATTTTTTAAAAAAATAAATACTTGATTTACCTGATGGCCGAGGGGGGCTGAGACATCATGAGCTCGCATCTGCTGGATCACTCCCCAGATGCCTACAGCATCTGAGGCTGGGTGGGGCCAAAGCCATGAGCTGAAAACTTAATCCAGATCTTTCACATGGATGATGGGAATTCCTTCACTGAAGCCATCACCACTACTTCCCAGGGTCTACATTAGCAGGAAGCTAGAATCAGGAGCTGGAGCTGGGATTCAAACTCGGGCACTCAGAAATGGGGATTACGGGACATGAGCATTTTAACTTCAATTCTATTTTTAATTATTTTTAAAATTATTTTAAATATTATTTTATTTCCTTTTAATTCTGTTTTTCCAGGAAGTTTTTGAAGCGCTGTCACACAATACTGTATGGATAGTTTTTTTTATTCACATTCTACATAATGTTCTATATTATTCATATTCAACATTTTCATGGGAAACAATGTGTGTTTCTTAGATGTATTTAATTTGGAGTTTGGATATTAAGCTGGTTTCCCATTTTGTCAATTCTTCCTGGGAAGATGTCATATGCCCATGGAAGCCACCCAGCTTTCTTAAGTCAGGGGGTGTTTAATACTTTGCTTCATTAACCGGCGTTGCAGCTCACTAGGCTAATCCTCCGCCTTGTGACGCCGGCACAACAGGTTCTAGTCCCGGTTGGGGCGCTGGATTCTGTCCCAGCTGCCCCTCTTCCAGGCCAGCTCTCTGCTGTGGCCAAGGAAGGCAGTGGAGGATAGCCCAAGTGCTTGGGCCCTGCACCCACATGGGAGACCAGGAGGAAGCACCTGCTCCTGGTTTCGGATCGGCTTGGGGCGCCAGCTGTGGCGGCCATCGGAGGGTGAACCAACGGCAAAAGAAGACCTTTCTCTCTGTCTCTCTCTCACTGTCCACTCTGCCTGTCCAAAAAAAAAAAAAAATACTCTGCTTGAGAACATCAGTTGCTACCCTTGTGAGCATGAAGAAAGGGAGAGACTGTCACCAGGAGAGTTCTCCAGCTGCACTAAGTTTCAGCTTCTCTCTGGTAACAAAAAGGTAGGCAGGTGAGGATGCACTCAGATTTCACTAGAATACACGCAAGCTTTAGCTAAATACTTTAAAACTTTTTGATTTCTCCTTTCATAGAAAATGAAATGAAAGTTGCTATTGTGAAATGAAAGCAAAACAACAGTTGCCAAACTTGGGTCAACATTAGATGCTATTACAGCTTTCAGGGAATGTATGAAATGAGTAAGTACATTTTGATACCTGTGAAAATAAAACACTGCTTTAAGTGAGTGGGAAAGAACAGATGGTTGGTAATGATTTAAAACATTTATGTTTTGGACTGCCACCAACTTCTGTATTACAAAATATGGTGTTTAGTTAGCACATACCAACATCTAGATGCGAGAGGTGCTCATTTTCTGGAGGATGCCATTATAATAAAGGAGAAAAAAAAAACTAAATGAAATAAGGAAAATTCTTGTTTTTTCCCAAGGTTTTCAATACTTTTTCTTATTGACTATATTCAATTAAAATGCTTTCAATGTGATGGGAAGATGTTCATTTTTCCTCAATTAGTAGTCTACTCTAAGCACCCAGGTGTTGTATGTTGTCTGAACACATCAGGAGGAATTGTGATTTTTGTCCTGTATCATATTTAATTCAGCCTGACTGAAGCTCTTCAAAGCCCTTTGAGCAATAATAAAATCTGGTAGTCAATGTACTTCTGCCCACGAAAAACAATAACATTTCCCTTCTCCTCAATTTGGTAGACAGGCATATGGTGTTATGATCATGTACTGGAAATGGCAGGTGTCAGGCCACTGAATCAGGAAGAGAGAAATATTAAATATGGTCACGCTGTGTTTTGGTGTGTATATAAAAGAATTTCATGTCCTTTAAATTCAAGCCGTATAGTAACTAAACTGGCAGAGATGGATGAAAGTAATGCTTGAGGTTAAAGAGAGGAAAATAAACATTGATAAATTATACTCTTAATTATCTGAAAAAATTGCTAAAAGGGAGTCCTTAATAAATGTTTAATAACATCCATAGTGTTATGATTTGGATCTAACTGCAAAATGGGGGGGGGGGGACTTACATAAACACACATTCTATATTATTTACATGTCATGTCTTTCAAATCCCTGGGAATGGCCAGGGCACAGCTTGCTGGTAGGAAGGAGTTGAGGGTGGACCTGCAGGGAAGGAAGACAGGAGAAGCAGCAACTCTAGCCTTGGCACCTGCGCACCTAGTTGGAAACAACTCCCGAAAGGCATCAAACATCGCACCTTGCAGCCTCTCGCAGAAACACGCTTATAGGCAGGATGTTCAGAGGGGCAGAGGAGCGAGCGGCTCACCGTGCGAAAAGTAACAGCAGCAGCAGAATCCAGACCACCGCGCAATTCCTTCCCTCCTCAGCCCGCCTCAAACCCTGTCCTCCTATCAGCTTCCCCGAGCCCTGGCACCTGGGCCATCTGGGCACCTGGGCTCCCGGACGTCCTTACTCCCCGCCCACCTGCCTGCAGCCTTCCGGAGGTCGGGGAGTTTGGTATGGACGTAAAGCAGACAGGAGGCAGAGATGCACCTCTTTCTGCCAAACATGCCCGAGACCGGATAAAGCGGCGTCTGAAACTCAGGCCGGTGCTTTCTAGTGGCCCCTTCCCAACCTCCACACGCCCTCAGCCGGGGCTGGCACCGCGCTGCGAAGTCCAGGGGGCCGCGCCTGGGCCCAGGAGTCCCGCACAGGTAGCTTCCAAGTTGGGGCACAGTCCTACTACGCCGCCCCTCTCAAAGTTTTGGGGTCCTCCTTATCTTCTACCCCCTTGGCCTTTTCCCACCCCAGCACGTCCCCAAAGTGAGTGGAAGTAGGGGGTAGAAAGGAGAAAGAAAAATGCTTCCCGCATCCCACCTGGAAAGGTGAGGCTGCACTTCCCCGCCCACCCGGAGCCCGCCCCACGGTGGGTGCCCAGCCGCACCCCGCAACCGCGGCCCCTGCAGTGCCCGGACCCTCAGCCGCCAAATCCCCGCGCTGTTACCTCAGAAGCGGCCGCCGCTGGACGCCTGCAGGTAGCGCTTTTGCAGGAGCCGGACTCCGGGAGGAAACTTGCGGGGAGGGGCAAACTCTCCAGGACCTGTCCCCGCCGCGGGCCGTTAGGTGGCTGCGAGCGGAGCGAGTGCGGAGAGCAGGGGCAGCGCGGAGCCGGGCGCTCGCCCTCGCCCGGCCGGCCGGCTGGGGCTGCGGCGCCGCCTCCGCTCCCGCCCGCCCGGGCGGCTCCGCCTCCCTCTTTTTATCTCCCTGCTGCCCGCTGCCCGCCCTGCCTTCCTTCACTGTCTGTAGTTCTGTGGTCCCCTCTGGCCTCTGAGTCTCCGCGCCGGCGACGCGCGCTCCCTCTGGGCCCTGGCACTGTCCTGGGAATGAAGTCCCACCCGACCCCTTCTCCCTTCTCCCCAGCCTGCCCCTCACATTTCTTCCCGGTGTTTCCCACGGAGAGTCCTGAAGGACTAATCAATAGGTTCACAGGCTACCAGGAAACACTGCCTCCAAAGTCCTACCGTTTCTAGGGCTTCGCCTACCAGAGGTGTTTTTGTTGATTTGTTTGTTCATTTGTGTGAACACATTGATTATGATAGTTCAGTAAAGTGCTTGCCGGAAGTAAGGCCAGTGTGCGTGTGCGGGTGCGGGTGCGCTCAGGAGCAGGTTTGTGTAAGGCCCGGAATTCATAATAATGAGCCAAGTGGTCACTTAGAATATTCCAGGCCTGCTGAGTCTCTCAGGCCATGCAATTCAAAACCGGACAAAGTGAAGTTGGCAGTTTGTAAAGAGCCTTGCAAAGACCAAGACTAGGATACATTCTTGTAATCATTAGAGAAAGCAGTTAATTGAGATTTAAAAACTAGTTCTGGAACAGTATGCTAACAAGAATTGGATCAAACTAGGCCAAATAAAATTAAGTGAACCCTTGATCGCTGATTTTCTATTCAGGTCATTTCTATAAATTAGCAAAGAAAAACTAAACTTTTCAAAAGCATAAAGTAGATAAACTGACTTTATTACTGCATTAGAACTTGGTTATTGTTCAAGCTAAACCATTAGCCTTTTGCATTTTCAGTAGGTCTTATTCTTACTAATGTTTTAGGAATGACACATCTGGCATTGGGAAACTTTGCTTCATTAAAAAACGCAATTATAGGACTTGCTGAATGATTCTGATTTCTTTTAAAAAGAGTGATTTTTTTTCTTTAGTGACAGGACTTTTAAAATGCATTTTACAAATGTAAAAAACATGTAGCATGAAATTTAGCATCTTAACCATCTCTAAGGGAAAAATTCAATACAGTTACATACATTCACATTGTTATAAAACAAATCCCAGAACTTGTTCATCTTAACAAAACTGAAAATCTGTCCCTCAAACCACTCCTCTTCCCCTGTTCTCCAACACCTAGTAACTACCACTGTACTTTCTGCTTCTATGAATTTGACTATTTTAGACCTCTGAGAGGATTAATATCCCAAATATACAAAGAGCTCCTACAACTCAACAACAGTAAAAGTAAAATAACTTGAGTATAAAATGAGACAAGTGCTTGAATAGACATAAAGGTTTAATTTTGGATTTCTATGCCTGCTGGTTTATTATTAACACTCAGGCTCTGTCTGTCTTTCATAAAGGGAAGGGCCTCATTTACCACCAGAATGAACTTTTCCTGAGTTGCATTTGTAAAGATACGAGCTAGTGCTCCCTCAGCTGCACTTACCTGGCGATTGATGAGTACTCCTCGAATGGATTAAACAGTTTAACTTACTTCATCTTGATTTGGTCTCCTATGTGTCACTCTGTGTACTATGAATCCTTGGAGTTGTAACTATCAATCAGTCCAGAGCAGTGAGGATATTTGGGCCAATAAGGCCTAGACTCAGTTTCTTGGTTGTTGCAAGCCATTCAACTTTTGTGGCTTGTGTTGTCTTATTTGTGAAATAAGAGAGTTGAGCAAGAATATCATTTCAATATTTCTAAGCTTAAAACATTTTCGTAGCCAACGTAAGGAACTTCTGATTGAATTTGCCTGATTGATAGACTGCTAGGCATTGTTAGCTCATTATAGGATGTTTTCAGTCTTTACAATGTATTTCATTCATTTATCTACCAGCATAAATTAAGTACTCAGAATTATACAGTCTACCATTCCTCGACCTCTGTCCAAAGTCATTAAATGTATTTTTAAAGTTAAGGAAATTGAATTTTATTAATATCAAAGGTTGATAACTAAAGGATCAAAGAATTACCAACAATGGACACCAAGCATTGCTCTCCCATGTGTCTTCTCATGACATTTGATTTGGGTTATATTAAGTGAAAAATACCACCTTGTGATTTTGTAAACCAACTTGATTTTTGCATAATGGATTATTTCTAAAACATTGGTTCACAGCATGTTTCCAAAGTCTCCAGTCTATTAATTTTATTTGTTTATTTGAATTTCTTAAAATGTTTAACTATTGACAGTTTCTGGGAAAGTAGGAAGCTTGTGGATCCCTGATCCTCTCATGGGTAGATTGGTAACAACTGCGATCAAAAAAGGAGGGTTCTGCAGGAAATCTCAAAATCTTAAGATACATTTGATGGCCAGAGTGCCTTCGTGGAAAGAGGACTTCATTGTATTTTTCCCAAATAAATCTGAGAATAATGAAGATATCATTGGGATAAGCGTAAGAAGTGCAGTCGGGGGCCAGCGCCGTGGCTCACTTTGTGAATCCTGCACCTGTGGTGCCGGCATCCCATGTGGGCGCAGGGTTCTAGTGCCGGTTGCTCCTCTTCCAGTCCAGCTCTCTGCTGTGGCCCGGGAAGGCAGTGGAGGATGGCCCAAGTGCTTGGGTGCCTGCACCGCATGGGAGACCAAGAAGAAGCATCTGGCTCCTGGCTTCGGGCCGGCGCAGTGCCGGCCGTAGCAGCCATTTGGGGGTGAACCAATGGAAGGAAGACCTTTTTGTCTGTCTCTCTCTCTAACTCTGCCTGTCAAAAAATAAAAAAAGAAAAGAAATACAGTCAAACTTATAAAAATATAACTAATAGTGTGAGAATGAGCCCAGGGAGTTGCTCCCAGAGGTGAAAGATGTAAGGGGGATAGGAGAAGAGAAAATGAAGGAGTAGGGAAACATATTTTCTTGGCATCCTTATGTAAAACAAAAGCCAATTTAAGATATGGATACAGTACTGGTATGGGATAGTTCTTGCTATTTTTGAGTTTGTGCTTTGCTTTAATCATGCAGATGTTAACGATGACTTGGCTTAATGAATGGCCAAAATAAAAATTCAGCAGAAATTCATTTAGCACAATATGTCAGGTCATGTGGGTGTTGCAAATACTTCTAAACCATCTTATTTATGACTCCAACTGTTTTGCTGAGGAAAAGCAGAGATATATTTACCTGGAAAGAGATATTTTTATAAAAGTCAATAGAGAATAGCTTAGTAGCTACAGTAGCTTTATCTTATCTTGCTTTTATTTTGCAGTGCAAGAGTAAAACTAGAAAAATATGATTGATTGTGATCTATGCTGATTTACCATCAAGAAAACATGGTTGTGCCACCAAACTAGAAGGAAGGAATGGCACAACATTGAAATAGAAGCTGGAAGCCACCATATCCAGGTATTTCTGGGGAGAAAATAAACATAAATAACACTTACAGAAAGGCAGATTTGAATGTTGTTTAGCAAGATTCCAGCAGTTATAAAAGATGGAGAGAGGCTTGAAGAGTTGAATTTGGCCACATGAAGTTAGGGAAGTCTTCTCTCCTTAGGCTCAGCTCGTCATCTACAGCAGCCAGGAAGTCCTTGAACTGGTGGGCTCTATGGATATTTGCAACTTCAAAATTCCCATGATGCAGTTCTTCCAGTTATTTTCACATTTACATATTGACTTATCTGCACACTGACATCCAAAGTGAATGCTAATCAGGAATTTGAAGTTTAGTGTAGTTTTCTTCAGTAGAAGAAGTTCAAAGTACAAAAAATTGTGAGCACAGAAGCATATAGGACTGATGATCAGAAGTCAATCCACAGAATGTGGAAGATGGTATTGTATGAAGAGGAACTTTTCTGAAATTAAGTAAGAAAACCTTTTAATACGTTAGCATGAGAAACAAATACAGAGGCCGGCGCCGCGGCTCACTAGGCTAATCCTCCGCCTTGCAGCACCGGCACACCAGGTTCTAGTCCCGGTTGGGGCGCCGGATTCTGTCCCGGCTGCCCCTCTTCCAGGCCAGCTCTCTGCTGTGGCCAGGGAGTGCAGTGGAGGATGGCCCAAGTCCTTGGGCCCTGCACCTCATGGGAGACCAGGGTAAGTACCTGGCTCCTGCCATCGGATCAGCGTGGTGTGCCGGCCACAGCGCGCTGGCCGTGGCGGCCATTGGGGGGTGAACCAACGGCAAAGGAAAACCTTTCTCTCTGTCTCTCTCTCTCTCACTGTCCACTCTGCCTGTCAAAAAAAAAAAAAAAAAAAAAAAAAAAGAGCAAAGCATTCAATCTTTCCAGTCAAGGAAGAATGTGGGCACGTTAGGATTCACCTCTTGCCCATCAAGCATGCCATAGGGATCTTTATAATTTGGGGGCCATCAAAATTATTGTCTGATGGAGACATAAAGGAGAAATTGTCTCTAAACTTAACTCTTTTTTAAATAGCATGTTCTTCTCTTGAAAATTAAGAAAAAATTAAGGACCAGATATATATAACTAAAGCACAAATTAAGTATTCAGAGTATGGAAAAAGGGGATTTGGAAGGGGCAAATACCTTAGAGAAATAACATTAGCTTACTTATAAATCAAGAAGAACCATGAGACTTAAAAATTTTTAAGTTCTTTTTATTAGGGCTGGTATTGTGACTCAGCAGTTTAAGCTGCCACCTGTGATGCCAGCATCCCATATGGGTACCACTTCAGATCCTGCTCTCTACTAATGCGCCTTGGAAAGCAGCAGGAAACGACTCAAGTACCTGGGCTCCTGCCAGCCATTTGGGAGACCTGGATGAAGCTCCTGACTCCTGGCTTCTGTCTGGCCCAGCCCTAGCCATTGTGGCCATTTAGGGAGTGAATCAGAGGACTGAAGATCTCTCTTTCTCTCTGTATGTCCCTTTTTCTCTTTCTGTAAGTCTATCTGTAAAATAAATCTTTAAAAAAATATTTTAAAAATAGTCTTGAAAACTATTTCAAATTTTATTTTATTTACTTGAAATACTGAGCAGAGATACTCCATTCGTGGGTTCACTTCCCAATTGCTTGCAGCAGCTGGGGCTGGGGCAGGATGGAGCCAGGAGCCAGGAACTTAATCCCTATCTTCCCATGTGGGTGCCAAGACCCAAGTACTTGAGCCATCACTGCTGCCTCCAAGGATACATATTAGCAGGAAGCTGGACTAGAGAGCAAACTTCAAATTATATCAAAAATAACACTGACCACATAGTAAAACTAAAAGATAAGTAAATAAAAATGAAACAAGATGGGCTGCCATTATTTCTATGTATCTGTTGACTGAATAAAACAATAATTGAAGGTCAAGTAACTTAGAATAGTCAGCACATAATAATATCTTGGTAAATAGAGCAGGTCAATACATATATATTGATTGGTTTATTGAATAAGAACCGCTTGCAGTTATTTTAGGAAAATTAGTCATTTGGGAAGTTACATATGTAATTTTTAAACTGAGAAAGTACAAATTTCCTTAAAACCTTCCCAAATAGTCATCTTTAAGTCTTAAGTAATGCAACTTTATAATATTTTTATGAGATAGTTTTTATGTATAGCAAAACCAAAACTGAAAATAGAAACGTTGTGGAAATATTAATGTGTCTTTATATAATGAAATTATATTTTATGTCTGATGGTTTTTAATCAGTGGTTAAATAGGGAAAATTCTATGTGAACATTTTAGGAAAAAATGTAACACTATTCTATAAATGAATATGTGGATCCTTAAATACTTATTTTTTAAAGTGGGTTTGGAACTTTTTATATGGCCAGAGACAGTGGGTAATTACTTTAAGACCCTAAGCCTAAGTCAAAATAAAGTTAATTTGAAGTGATCTGAATTGATGAGTGCCCTTCCATACTCTAAGTCTCAACAGTGCCATGTCAAAGGATGAACTGATGACATACCTTTTCTTGTAAAATATTTTATTAATAATTCACCAAGCCTGGCCTGTCTAAACAGCATGGGCATTATCTGTTAGTGCTTTTGATACAAAAATTAATGTGCTGATGTCTAATTCAAATCATATATCATTAAATTTAGATTTATGTTTACATGAAAAAAGAAGGGTTTATTAGTAATGAACAAAATAGAAAAATAATTTTGTGATTGCTATCAATGGTGTGTGATTGTGTGTGTGTGTGTGTGTGTGTTCTTTTAAAAGAGAGAGAGAGAGAGAGAGACAAAGAAAGCAAGCTGGAGGAATTTGATGAAATCAAGAGAGTATGTCAATGATGTTTCCTAAGATAAAATACAGCATCAGAGGGCACAGAGTAATTCTAAGTCCACCCCTCCTATGCAGTGACATATTTCCTTGTCCAGCACGGGGAGTCTTGTGATATACAGTTCACCTCACCAAATCTAATAGTATTTCAACCCAGAGGGACGCAGACCATGGTGACTGTCCTAGCCTTTTAGAGGAAGGGATCCCACTGATTGTGATTCAAAGTGTGTTATTCTTAATGAGAAGACTTCTTTTTAATGGAACTAGATAATAATTTTCCAAAACTGATGTATAAGATGAAAAATTAGATTCATATTAAATACCTTATACTTAGTAGGCTCATAAAGTTAGTATAAATTATCAGCAATGTGTTACAAGCAATATTTCTAACCTTGACACTGAAAATGAGTTGAACACAGAATCAATTCAGCTAAATATCATTAAACTGTTATTTATTTATTTATATTTGCATGTATGTCAACATACAGTTAACCTTTAGACAACTTGGGTATTTGGTTTATTTAAAAGTAATATTTTCCCTCTTGTAATAAAAAAATCAATTTTTAGAAATCCTGCTAATATTTAGAAAAGAGGAAAGAAAGAAGTTAATATATTAATATATTATATATTTACCTTCCTGCTTTTGTACTTGTGAGAGTTAATGATAATGGGATTTAAAATTGAAAGGATTGCCTTATTTTAGGGAAAAAGAAGGATGCTATTTCCAGCTTATAATTGTGTATGTAACTTGAATCTCCAGCAATAAGGTAAATGTAAACATATTTGGAATATGATCTCTTGCTAAACTCTAATTCAACACACTTCTTAACATATATGATAATACCCAAGAAAAAAATTTCAAAGGAAAACGTGCTACCTTATTATATTTAAGGCTATGGGAAAATTATAGATTTAAGCATTTGTAGATTGATTTTTAAAATATTAAAATATCTTGATAGGATATCACTATTACTTTAAATTTTTTCACCTTCTTCTCTCCTGTTATTTCCTGTTCTCTGCAGTAGCCACTACTCTGAGCATATCAATTCTTTGAAAAATGTATTTTATTTATCTGAGAGACACAGAGATACAGACAGATAGAAGGACAGGGTGAAATCTCCCATCCTCTGGCTCACTTGCCAAACGCCTGAAATAGGCCTGGGCCAGGTAAAAGCCAGGAGCTTGGAACACCCTTCTGAGTCTTCTACATGGATGGCAGATCCTAACTTCTTGTCCACCACCTGATGCCTCTCCGAGTTCAAGTTACCAGGAAGCTGGAGTTGGGAGAGGTGCCATTAGTGAAATCCAGGGATTCTGATATGTGATGAGGGTATGCTAAGCAGCTTCTTAGACCATAAGGGAAAATGCCTGTTGCATTAGCATATCAAATTTTTATAAGATGTATTTACTTGAAAGGCAGATAGGGGTGGGGAGAAAGATTGAAAGGGGGGGAAGGGAGAGAAAGAGAGAGATATCTTTAATTATCCAGTTCATTTCCCAAATGGCCACAACATCTGGGTCTGGGACAGCCCAAAGCCAAGAGCCAGGAACCACATACTGGTCTCCCACATGGGCAACAGGGGCCCAAGAATCTAGGCCATTATCTGCTGTCTTCAGAAGTGCATTTGCAGGAAATCGAATTGAAGCAGAGCAGCAGGGACTTGAACCAGCACACTGAACGTGGGATGCTGTCATGACCCTGGCTCCAACACTTCAATTCTTGATTTCAAAATACCAATCCTATTTTGTAAAAACCTCTATGCCCAGAAATGCCTGTACCATAGATATATACAGATTCAATGTAATTTTTGATGTTGGCTCAAATATTTTTTAAGCTTTTGCAACATTGTAGCTGATGCATCTTTCAAGGCACTGTTTAACAAAGCTGCTCATGGATGTTCAGTCTCCATTTTTCAGACATATTTGACTGCACTTCATGGAGTACTAAATCACTTCTACATTATGTACATGTCCAGAAACTGTAGAATTCTCCTGCTATTTTTTTTTCAACCATTCTTGAAAGCAGAGGAGTAGAATACTGGTACTGTTCATGCCTCTGAGTTAGGTGTGCAAATATCTTCCCCAGGCCAGCAGTGTGCCCATGTCTGTCAGAAAGCTGACTGAAGACTTCAGCAGAAGTGAAAAATGAAATAGATTTCAGAATGAAAAAGCAGCAGGAAAGAAACCGAAGGCCTCAAAAATGAAACAAGAAACAAATTCATAACTTCATTATAAATATGGTAAATACCAGGAATTAAAGCATGAAAATGGAATGTTCAGCAGGCATTTCCCAGCCATGAATAAAATTCTAATTCACCTCTCAGATTAAATGCAATAAAATGGCATTACTTTTAACCATGGCAAATTGTCATAGGCACTGAACAGATGAGGATGAGACAGCAGCAAAGAGATGATCTTAACAAGCACTGGAAAAGCATCAAGTTAGGAAGGCTAAGGAAAAACTTGGTGCTTGTTATTTCTTCCTACTTCACATGAATATTTTGATAGCATGTCTGTTGGTGAAAAGAACTGGCAAATATTTATAGATACTATTGCCTACCTTAGGTAGCCTGTCACTTTAGTAGAATAAACATGGGCTTTCCTAAACATTTGTTGTTAAATTTAAATTGTATCTGCATGAGAACAATTATTTTTCTCAAACCATCTTTTTCTACTACATATTTCTTGTCTACAGGAAAATAAAATAGAGGACTAAGTAACATGTGGCATAATCATTCATGACTTTTATCTACTGTCTAAATGTCGGAACATAAATGAATGAAAAAAGAACACAGCACCAACAGAATTAGAGATGTGTAGATTGGGTATTATTACTATTTTTAATCTGCATATGAAGGCACTGGGATATGTGAATTCTAGGAATATTCTTGTCACTTACTCTGCTAAGTTACTTTTGAGGCCTATAACCTCAAAAAACTATGGAAAACGGAAAAAGAAGTGTAAGAAATAAAAGTGTAGGCCAAATCAAATCCTAGCTTAGTGCCTGGCATACATAGAAGCAAGCAATGAGTTATTTATTGATAGAATTCAAATTAGTATAATATTTGTGGAGTTGGCACTGTGGCATAGAGGGTTGGGCTACTGCCTGCGGTGCAAGCATCCCATGTGGGTGCCAGTTCAAGTCTCAGGATGCTCTACTTCCAATCCAGCTTCCTTCTAATGTGCCTGGGAAAGCAGCAGAGGATGGGGAGACTAGTATGAAAATTCTAGCTCCTCACTTCAGCCTGGCCCAAACCTGGCCCTTGCAGCCATTTTGGAAATGAACCAGCAAGTGGAAGAGTTATCTCTCTCTCTGTTTCTGCATTTCCCTTGCTATAGCTCTGCTTTTCAAATAAATAAGTAAATCTTAAAAAAATTATATTTTTGGAAAAGATCAAATAATAAAATATTTTTTGACCTACATTTACAGTTAGAAAAATGAAGATATTTTAGAGAGTATGAATTTTGTTGGAAGCATCGATGGTCACAAAATATTATGTTCATGTATGTGAAACTATTTCCTTTGTTCATTAATTTAACAAATATTTGGTGGCCGGCGCCGTGGCTCACTTGGTTAATCCTCTGCCTGAGGTGCTGGCATTCCCATATGGGTACCAGGTTCTAGTCCCGGTTGTTCCTCTTCCAGTCCAGCTCTCTGCTGTGGCCTGGGAGGGCAGTGGAGGATGGCCCAAGTGCTTGGGCCCCTCACCTGCATGGGAGACCAGGAGGAAGCACCTAGCTCCTGGCTTTGTATCAGCCTAGCTCCGACCATAGCGGCCATTTGGGGGATGAACCAACAGAAGGAAGACCTTTCTCTCTGTCTCTCTCCCTCACTATCTAACTCTGCCTGTCAAATAAAAAAAAATAAAATAAAATAAAAACAAGGGTCTCTTCCCACCACAGAGATCATCCAGAATGCCTGCAAGCCCATCTTATTAAAAAAAAAAAAATATTTGTTGAGTGTCTCCCATTCCCACAGGGGCTCTGGGATTGCCAGGGAACTGAACAAAGCAAATGAGGTTCTGCTGTCACGGTGCTTGTACTCTAAGGGGAATACTCTAGCATGCAAATAAAAAAGATGGAAACTTTCTGCTGGAGAAATAATGACAATTAAATAATAGCTAATGGGGAAAGGGAGAACTGAGTGGTAGTTGTTCAGCAGAGGAGATGATGTTTACATTGAGTCCAAATGGCTAGGGCACAGTGTTTCAGGCAGAAGGATCAGCTGTTCAGGGTATAAAAATGAGAAAGTTTGCTGTATTTAGAAAAAGGAAAGGAAATCAAATGGGGTGTGGCAAGGTGATGCATCATGAAGTAGGAGACACATAAAGAAGTAGGAGAGTCCAACTCATGGAGGGCTTGTGGGATATGAGGAGGCATTTGTACTTTATTCAGTATACAACAGAAGCTTCCAGGGGGTTTTATGCAGAGTCAAGTCTGTATTTCTTGGTAATGAATATAAATAAACAACAATTTGAGTTAATATAAAAGTTGTGTTATTTTTCCATGGATTGGAAAATCTTCTAAAATAGAAAAAAATCCTCTTTCAGGAATACTCCAGATTTGGGCCTACCTCTAGGAGAATGGAAGTAGTTTATTACTTAAACATGAGGACCCTGCATTATTCACACATCTATGCAAACTCACATAATATAGTATGTTAGTTATTTTTATTTCTATCATACATCTTTAATGAAAATGATAAATCACCCTACTGGTATACCATGAAATTCAGGATCATCCCTATAATTAATTCTGGTGAGCTTTTGTATATGGTAACTCACGGATCTTTCATTTGACTAAAAAATGCTCTGTAGATTGAAAGTTTCTCAGTGTTTCAATTTTTATCAGTAGTATTTCCATCAAAATCATGGACCTCTAGACTTTCATGTCTTGAAACAACAGGAAGCTCAGGGGCTTGGCTGGCTTTCTGAATTGTTAAGTTGCAGTTTGAACAGCACACCCATGAGGTGGACCCCACAGACTGTTTTCTGTGATGGGAAGCAGCAGGTCCTTATCTCATTGCCCTTTGAATGCTGACTGTGTTCCCTGGTGTTTGGAATTTTTTTTTCCCACTATTTTGCTGCCACTGTTTTAATCATGTTGTAAAACTGTAAACTTTCCAAATCCCTTACAGGCAACATAATTGGGGAAGAAAATGCATCTTAGAGTTATGTCAGAAATTGTAGGCTTAACTTTGCAAGAGACATGATCACGGGTAAGAAATGTGAAAATTTAAACAAAAGCAAATATATGTAAAACTTATTTCTGCAGATTTAACCTGAGACCAACCTAGCCTTGAGTCATGCAATTTTCATGTGTTCTAAACAGAATCCTATTTCTACCCCTTTTAAACTACCTACTCAAACATCTCTAGTTTTTCTTATTAATTTCAATAAATTTTGCAGTATCTACAGACATCCTTTTATCCATAATCTAAGGGCATAGCAATGCTTTTAAGGAAGGATACATTAAATGTCATGGAACACCATTATCACACATGATGTCCAGATTAGAAATGACAATATTGGGAATGGAAGAAACGAAGTACAAGAAGAAAGGAAATTTTAACTATTTCATTAGAAGATCAGATTTAATTTTATTAAAACAGATTACAAGACTTGTATCCATATGGATATATGACACATTTCTTTCTACTTACTCAAAATTTTCCCCACAATTTATTGCCTTGGTGTACTGTTTTGAAAAAGTTACAGTTTTCCAATTCTTAAAATATTAGCTCTCTGTGGTAGATTTTCTCTGCTAGCCCCTCCACATTAAAATGCAACCATCCCTGTGCTGGAGACCTGTATGGAATCTATCCACAGATGGCCTTGCCTTTTGGCTTCCAGTTGTGTTCCCAACAGGGATAGTGGAATAAGACAGCAAGAAGGGAGATAGAGAAGATTCCCTTGACTCCCTCTTTTCCAAGTTACCTGGGAGGGGACTTCCCAAAGTCCCAAATGTCACTCTCAACACTCCCCAACACACACACCTGCTCTGGGCTGCATAATCACTCCTCCTCTCAAGCCTAACAATATTAACTGTGTACCTCCTCAGTCCTTTTTTATATAGTCCTGGAGTTCTACACTAGTCCTCCATAATTTCCTTAATACTGATCCATATCCTTGAGAAAAAGTTTATTTTTATAGATTTATAGAAATCATAAATGTGGACTTTAAAAAGAATATATCTGTCTCCAGCTTAGTCACATCGTTAAAGTGTTAGGCCAGAGATCCAGCCTTATTAATTCACTAAATCATTCACTTATCACTCATTACACATATTTCTTGGGTGCCTACCTTGTTTCAGTTGCTAGGTTGGCACTGGGGGTGTAAATATAGCAAGTCTCAAGGTGCTGAGCACCTCTTGGAGAAGAGCAAAGATGTGTTTTATGAAGAAATGCCTGTGAGAGGACATCAGGGCCACTATGCCCTGGCGTAGCAGTTAAGGAGAATCAAGGAGAGTTTCTAGAAGTAGCAAAGAAATTCAAAATTGAGGAATGGGGAATAGTGGTCAAAGACCGGGAATGACAAGGAAGGGAACTTTTGGTCAGGAGGAAAAATATCTGCATGAGTTCTGGGTGAGAGAGAGAGCATGGTGATCAGAAGAACAGAAAGCAGCTAAGCACAGTTGGAGAAGATAGCAGGAGGAATAAGCAAAGGAAGTCACACGTGTTAGCAGTGGTCTTGTATGTGTTTCTAAGGATGTAAACTTTATTCCAAAAGCAATGAAGAGAATGAGGTTATAAGCAAGGGAATAATACTCCAGGAAGCTCACACTGTCTGCAGTGTGGAAAATGTGCAAGGCTGGAGGCAGGAAAATGAGTGAGGGCTTTCATATTAATCTGTCCAGGAGATGATAGTAGCCTGAACTAATGTCTTAGCTGTAGGAATGGGATAAAAGTGGCAAGAATGAAGAGGTTTTATCTGTAGGAAAGTTACTGCTGGCAATTCAGGTACTACTGTACCAAACTGAACTTCAGAATATGCATGACTCTGCTTAGCAATGTTGATTTGAAATTTAAACTTGTCATAGCCTTTCAAAAATTGCATCCAAGTGTTTTAATTATTGCTGAAGCAGCCATTGTTAATAGATTTTGTGGAATACTGATGCTGTGGTCATTATAATAATCTGAATTGAAACCATCAATATAGTTTGCCCACAATAAATATTTGCAGTCTTTTTTGGTTAAAAAAAAATCCCATGTTTATAATATACCTTAGTGATAACAGATTCCTGTTATATACCTTGCAATTTCGTTTTGTCTTTTCAGGTTAAAAAGAACTAGTCTTAAACATGAATAAAATAAAATAATTTAGTATTTTAAAAAATTTATAACTTCCCCTTGCAGTGCAATGGTATTCCAATAATAAATTTAAAATGCAACTCCAGAATTGCTCTTTGTGAAAAATAAAAGATTCCTGTAAATGCCATCTTTATGATTCTTAGAATCTACTTTTTTGGCAGTCTGACACATATTAAACATTGAGTAAGGTATTTTATTATCTTTTGGCCATTAAAATGCTATGCTTAGCACAAAGAAATATATATGTATTTTAAGGATTTGTTTATTAGAGGGAGAGTTAGAGAGTTTGATAGAGAGCTCCCATGGTTTACTCCCCAAATGTCTATAATAACTGAGGCTTGGCTAAGTCACAGGCAGAAACAAGGAACTCCAGCCGGGTCTCCCACATGAGTGGAGTATAATTGAGACATCATCTGATGTCTCTCAAATATATCACCTATGGATAGGAAGCATAGGTGAGACACAATGTCAAGCATTCCTATATGGGATGCAGTAGTCCCAAGTGGCAGCTTAACCCACTGTACCTTAATGCACACACCCAAAGAAATATATTATCCTTTTTCATAGAGGGATATAAACTTCTAAATTACCAAGTGTTTAAATTGATTATCATCTTGGTGACTTGCCAAAAAATTGTTATAGTGTTCATATATGCCCAAAATAGTTACCACAAACTCAAATGATGATCAAGAATAGATTTTATATAGAAAGGAGGTAGAGAAATGCACATTTTAAAAGTGCTTAAGATGTGACAGCAATAAAAACCTTAAAAACAAAATGTTTACATTTGACTAAGTTCATGAATTTATTTTGATGAAATGAATCTGTATTATTGAGTTATTAATCTTTCCTAACCCCAAAGAAAATAGATGATCTACTGAGGACTTTTATGTAAGATTAAGCTAAACTGACCCTTAATAAATTCCAGTTATCACTTTAGTTGTAGCTGGTGAGGAATTATATATAGTCCTATTTCCAGTTTAATGTACAAATGTTTGTGGAAGATTATCGTATTTTCATCCACATTTTCTCTTTTTTCAGGTTTATTCTGGGGATTCCATGTGTGTTTCTGAGTCCTCAAAGTGTAAATAGTGCATCACATGTTATATTCCTGATGACATTCATCTCCCTGTATTTTACTATCACAATGCTGACACTTTTTTTTTTAATGTACTAGAAGAGAAATTCATTTATTTTTCTTGACTTTTTTTAAATTTTACTTTTTCAGTGAATGTGTATGCCTTAAACAAACTTGGGATTCTGACTCATTAATCTATGAAATGTTGAAAAATTGGTTTATATTTTGTATCTGCACAATAGGCAAAGCTATGGTTTGTCTTTCCTTAAAATAAAGTTTTTTAAGGGTCCTAAGACCACTAATGGTAACACTGCGCACTCAGATATACTCTTCACTTCCTCATCCTACTGCTCTCTTCTGTATATAGAATTAGGCTTCAAATTTCTACCCATAACTTTAAAAATAAACTGGAAGGCAAACTCCATAGTACTTGTATGATAAATAGATAGACAAGAAGTAGTAGAATAGTGTTCTATTGTTTGGTAACAAATTACCACAAATTTAGCAGCTTCCTGAAACACCCATTTATTAGCGAAAAGCATCAGAAGTCTGAGCATTGCATGGTTAGATTCTCTGCTCAGTATATCTCGGGCCAAAATCCAGGTATTGGTGAGGCCCCATTATTATCTGAAGCTCAGCGGCCACTTCCACAGTCAGAATTCAGTTCCCTGTGGTTGTAAGACTGAAATTTCCTGTGTTTTCCTGACTGTCACCTGGAGGAAACTTTCAATTCCGAGAGACCAAATACATTCTTTGTCAACAGGATCTCTCACTGTCCAAAGCCAGCATCAGGGAATCTCCCCGACGGGATTCCTTATCTCCCTAAAAATTCTCTTATTTTTCTCTTATCTCTGATCTCAGATTTAAAAAGTATGAAAAAATAAAATATTAAAAAAATTAAAGGGTCATGTGATTAGCACATGCCTTCCCAGGTATCTCTTTATTTGGAAGTCAAAGGATTTTGCTGATCATTAAGACTGCAAAATTCCATTCATGGCAGAACCATTTTTGTTGAATAACTAGAGACAGATGTATGTGTGCAAGTGACTGAGAACCTTGTGAGATGTCTTAGAATTTGGCCCCTACAAACAACAAGTGGACTGAAAAATTGAGCACCCAGTGTCTGTATAAGAACTATTTCAGTAGCAAAGGTAATTGATTGCTCTTTTCATCCCAAGTCCAACTAAAGTGATTATACTTTTGAGAGGTATGACATTACCAAAAGAGTCACTAGGACACAAAGGACTTCGAAGCAATAGAGAAAATTGGGATTGAAACAGTAAACCTGGAAGAAAATTCTTTCTCTGCCAAGATTCAGGGAGCTCAGGGTAGTTTACAAAGTTCTAGAGTGCTACAGGCAGTTTGTTGGAGGGCCATGGATATTCCATGCAGCATAATTTTGGAGATGTGCTGCACAAGTAGAAGGCCCAAAGTTTGAAGTAGGAAACACCACCAGAGAATGTCAGAGTCTATAGGAATACACTCAATAAAAGTGTGGGACCTCACAGTCCAAATTCTGAGCACTTCAGGCCAAGGATGAGAATATTGAACAATTGCTATTGTCGATTTGATAATAAGCAGTAAGAAAAGCAATTTGGAGTGACAGATCACCAGGGACATGGGCCAGTGACTGACATATTAAACAATCAAATGCCTATTATTCAATAACAAACATGAAACTGTGTAGAATATCTGTGGAGAGGCAATCCTAATATTGTTGTGAGTGGGGTTTTAAATTATTAGTGTCACACAAATTATCAGACTTTACATAATCAGCCTAGATTTTATAAGGTTTTTGGCTTTAACCACTTCTATGAGTCATTCTTTGGTATTGTATCTGACAATAGCAATGTGGATCTAACTTGTAATATATGAAATTTTCCAGCTTGAGATAAGCACATCAATGTTTTATTCTCAATATTCAGGGTGTTTAGTTGGTACATTAAGATCCTTATATATTTTGGTAAACTTTGGAAAACTGGAAAATTGGGCCCTTCTGAGAGCTTGGTGTTGTCTATTCCCACTGGAAGTGTCAGTGGAGCCACGTTTTCCCCAGTCAGGCTCCAGCTACAGAAAGAGGAGTCTAACTTTCTCTCAGGCACATGAATGCATGTTCTCTGCTGATGCCCAGGGAAATAAAACAGTGGCAAGAGGACTATTTCTGACTGTGCTTTTTCCGCTTGTAGTTTAATTTGAAAAGGAAGTAGCCTTCCTATGCAATGTGGTGGTAAGCCTAAGCTGCTGATCTTGGGTAACCTCAGTATACAAGCATTTTCCCTTGGGGCACAGGGGATGCTGACTTGTTCTTTCTTCTAGCCAAGCAACCCTTAAATCAGCTGGCCGGCGCCAGGGCTCACTTGGTTAATCCACCGCCTGCAGCGCTGGCACCTCCGGTTCTAGTCCTGCTTGGGGCACCTGATTCTGTCCTGGTTGCTCCTCTTCCAGTCCAGCTCTCTGCTGTGGCCCGGGAAGGCAGTGGAGGATGGTCCAAGTGCTTGGGCCCTGCACCTGCATGGGAGACCAGGAGGAAGCACCTGGCTCCTGGCTTCGGATTGGCGCAGCACGCTGGCTGTAGCAGCCATTTGGGGAGTGAACCAACGGAAAAAGGAAGACCTTTCTTACTGTCTAACTCTGCCTGTCAAAAAAAATCAGCAAACATGAGACTATATCTCTGACCTAGCAGTTTTCTCACTCTGCATCAGACACTCAGGTCATCTCTTGTGTGTCTCCCCTTTTTGTACTACTTGATTCAGTATTTTACTAAAGTCCCTTTGAACCTTACATTGGGCCTATATCATTGATTTGGCCTAGCTTTTATTCAAAGAGGGTTTTGGTGGACTGTAGCAGAATGTATGATTGAAAGGCTATGAGCCAAGTACTAAGTCCTCAGAAGATTAGGAGAAGGCAATTATGATGAGGTATGAAGGGAGCTATAGATTGATAATATTCTATGAGCTTTGGCTTACATGAAGGACAATATTACTCTGAAAATTATATCTGAAGGTATTTCAAAAAGTTTATGGAGGGCTGAGTTTTGCTCAGAGGTTAAGATACCCAAGCTCTGGCTCCTGACTTCAGCTTCCTGCTAATGCACACCCTAGGAGGCACTGGTGCTGGCTCAAGTACTTGTGTCCTTGCCATCTGTGTGGGCAATGTGGGTGGAGTCGGCTTTGCCCCAGCTCAGTCTCAGCTGTTGCAAGCATTTAGGCAGTGAACCAAGAGGTGGGAGCTTTTTGTCTGTCTGCCAATGTTTCTGCCTCTAAAATAAATAAGTAAACAAAATTTGGGAAAAGGAAACTCATGAAAAGATGGAATTAAAAAAGATAAGCTTATTTTGGTATGAAAATTAAAGTCTATGCATAATTTTTACATAATTACACTTTCCAAGAACTTTCTGAATTTCAAGCATTTTTTGAACCAAGATAAATTTATCTTTTTATTCCTTTTCCACAAACTTTTTGTAGTTTCTTCTTGTATATACTTTAAAGACCAAGTATATAAAATCAGATAGCACCTCTCAGAATGGTGCAGTTTGAAATAGTCTTCACAAGTGTGATGCTAGTCCTGAAATTGCACCAGAAATTTTATTTTCTTTAGTGTAGAGTTGATAACAGAGCATGCTTGTAAAAACTAGAATGTAGCTGTATTTATTTCAACATGAAATATAGCTACCAGGACAAAGTGGGAAAGAAAGCTAGGAAAGATACAAGGTGATTCATGTTATTTTCAGAGAGTTGTTTAATAAATATGGGAAGAAGCAAAGGAATATATTTACATACTAACTCTCCCTGTGGCTATGGTACACCATGCTGGGAGAGGCAGTGTATCCATCTGTAACACAAAGACATCAACCTGACAAATTATCGGAATGCCAGGCTTGGGTTTATCTGGATGCCTTCTTTCCTGGGCCATTATTGAAGACCTGAATATAGACTTTTATGTTTTGTCTCTTCCTTTTCCCTTCATTGACCTCTACTATAATTGTGCCCTGGATTCTAGGCATACCACCTTCTTTCATGGACTTACTCTTTTTTCTCTATCGATCAACATCACTTGGTTAAGCTCTAGCAACCTCTTTTACTAGCTGCTCCAGTCATGACTGATAGACGCTGACAGATCCTAGATAAATTGATTCACATATCTCCTTAGTGACACATTTGTGACCTATCCCCAGGTTCTTGAGCATTGTTTTATTATTATTTTCTCTGCTCTAGCCCTGATGTTATGTTTAGCTTGGCTGGAGAGTAAATTATATGGTATAGAATACAAGCTAAATCTCTAACAATATTTTTAATTGTATTCATAAAACATCAAGCACTTATCTCTTACAAGAGAATGCTCTCTGACCTCAGAGAGCTGAACCATCACTTGAGTTAGAGACACTGCTTTTCTAAGATGATAGATTTCCAAGTGCCCACTCCAGGCATATTGGTATCTAACCAAGGCCTCTTCTTTGGGTCTGTCTCCTTGTGCTACTTTTTGCTTTACCCCTATGCAAATACTAAAGTGTCTTCCTTGTTTAGGAAAGCATCATGGTATAGTAGAAAGAATGAAATTAGATACATCTTTAGCTTTGCACTCTGAACATTAGAACTTTGCTGCCTTTCCAAGTGGGATCTATTCTAGAAGTTAACATGGAAAAGGTTGGATATTTGGCACAGTAGTTGTCCTTGCTTGGGGTGCCTGCATCCCATGGTGGAGTGCCTGGTTTGAATCTTGTCTCCTCTGCTTTGGATCCAGCTTCCTGCTAATGCATATCCAAGAGGGAGCAAATGATGGCTCATGTCGTTGGATCCCTGCCATCCAAGTGAGAGACCAGGGTGGAGTTCTGCTCCTGGCTTCAGTGTGGCCTAACCCTGGCCATTGTGGACATTTTGAGGGCGACCAAAAAATGGAAGGTCTGTGTGTGTGTGTGTGTGTGTGTGTCTGCCTTTCAATCAAAGTGAGAATAGATTTTTTTAAAAAGAAATTAATGTCCATGATCTTGACATTCTACTAAAATCTTCAGGCATTATTAAAGCCCAGGCATACCCTACAAAATAGCTTTATAAATTTAAAGAAATGGAATATTATCTCCTTAGGTAGTATGCAAGAAGTCCCACACTTCTAAAATTATAAGAGTGAATCATTTGTTTCTTTAAGAAACTAAATTCTTTTAAGCCGTGAATATTAAATGGAAGTTATGAGGCCATTGCCAAGGAAAAAATTGTTTAGATTATTTATTTTATAAGCTTATTCACCAAAATCAAGCTTTTTTTGGAGACAAAAGCATTTTAAAGGTAAGAAAACCTGTAAATACAATAAAAAAAAAAACACTTAACTCAATAGTTTACACACTGCTTTAAATGATTTATCCTTATATAAAAATTCAGAGCTAGATTGCATATTCCCTGTCTAGAATCTTTGAAAATCTCTCTCTCCCTACTTAAAGCAGGACTGCAGCACATTAAGACAACTCATAGGAGTGCCAGGTGCCCTATGCTAATGAAACAGCTGAGAGCAGAGGGAGGATAAGGGAGGGACATCTGGTTACAAAACAATGAAAGAAAATTTTTAATAAAGGAGGCAATGAAACAAAGTGAACCAAGATTCTATTCTTGCTCTTTCTCTCTTTTTTCATTGTAATCATATATTGAAAAAGTTGGTGACTGAAAAAGACTGGCATGCATGTAAAATGTAGGAACAAATGCCCAGGATTTTGATAATCCATTGAATGGTATTGATCACTCTTCAGATCAGGCATTCACAGATCTTTTTGCTTTGAATAAATAAGCTGAAATCTTTTTAACTCTTTATCTTCCAATTTACTCAATGCAATGCATTTGATATAGAATTTTTCTTCTCCTTTTGGAAGAGAATAAGAGATTTTGTACACTGATAGAAACAATGCTCTAATTATGGCATATTCTGCATTCTAAATCAATTTATTTGTCTTATATTGATATTTTGTTATGGTTATGTGGGATAAGCAATTATAAAATTATTGAAATATTTGTTTTATGTTCTAATTTTTTATAATTTCACTTAGACAAAGTTGTTTTTCTTATATTTTTCTTATTTTGTTTTATTTTAAAGATTTATTCTATTTAAAAGGCAGAATTATAGAGAGGAAGAGACAGAGAGAGACTTAGAGAGAGAGAGAGAGAGAGAGAAAGAGGGAGAGAGAGAGATCTTCCATCCACTGGTTCACTTCCCAAATGGCTGCACAGTCAGTGCTGGGTCAGGCAGAAGCCAAGAGCCAGGAGCTTTACCTGGGTCTCCCACATGGGTGCAGAGACCCAAGAACTTGGGCCATCTTCCACTGCTTTTCCCCAGTACACTAGTTGGGAGATGGATGGGAAGTGGAGCAGCCCAGACTTGAACTAGTGCTCCTATGAATGCTGGCAGCACAGACAGCAGTTTAACAGTCCACAGCACTAGCCCCTATTTTTGTTCTTGTTATTGATTTTCTGGATCTACCCCATACTGATTTTCTGATGTAAAAGAAGAAATAAAAGTGAAATTCATAGTGGTGTCTTTTCCAATCTAAGTGTTAAAAGAGTGACTAATTCAGAATAAAAGAGTAAAGGTCAGTTAGAAGTTATCTGTGGTAGCATGGGGTTAGTCAGTTATAAAAAGAAAATATGAGGCCGGCGCCGTGGCTCACTAGGCTAATCCTCCGCCTAGCGGCGCCGGCACACCGGGTTCTAGTCCCGGTCGGGGCGCCGGATTCTGTCCCGGTTGCCCCTCTTCCAGGCCAGCCCTCTGCTGTGGCCCGGGAGTGCAGTGGAGGATGGCCCAGGTGCTTGGGCCCTGCACCCCATGGGAGACCAGGAAAAGCACCTGGCTCCTGGCTCCTGCCACCGGATCAGCGCGGTGCGCCGGCCGCAGCGCGCTGGCCGCGGCGGCCATTGGAGGGTGAACCAACGGCAAAGGAAGACCTTTCTCTCTGTCTCTCTCTCTCTCACTGTCCACTCTGCCTGTCCAAAAAATAAAAAAAAAAAAATAATAAAAAAAATAAAAAAAAAATAAAAAAAAAAAAGAAAATATGTTGGCCGGTGCCGTGGCTCAATAGGCTAATCCTCCAGCTGTGGCGCTGGCACACCAGGTTCTAGTCCCAGTTGGGGTGCTGGATTCTGTCACAGTGGCCCCTCTTCCTGGCCAGCTCTCTGCTGTGGCCCGGGAGTGCAGTGGAGGATGGCCCAAGTGCTTGGGCCCTGCACCCACATGGGAGACCAGGAAAAGCACCTGGCTCCTGGCTTCGGATCAGTGTGGTGCGCTGACTGCGGCCATTGGAGGGTGAACCAGCGGTAAAGGAAGACCTTTCTCTCTGTCTCTGTCTCTCTCACAGTCCACTCTGCCTATCCAAAAAAAAAAAAAAAAAAAAAAAAAAGAAAAGAAAAAGAAAAAAAAAAAGAAAATATGCCAGAAATATGCTCTAAGTTATCCATTGTAGAGTTAGAATTGCTACTAAATCACAGTCATCACCGAAAGATCCGTGACTATCATATCAAGTATTTCCCTTTTTGCTTTCACATTAGCTATTGAGTACAATGACACAGAATGCTAGGTATATCCCATAGATTGCTTAAGATTTGCTAATCATAAAGTTATGGGACGGGTGAAACAAAGGAACTATCCATCTGTATATAGGTTCTAGAAAAAACTAAATTTGTTGAAAAGCATGCGCCTTCTAACCCAGGCTAGGGTTTCTACACTTCTCATTAATCTGAGTAACAGTCTTTGTTAGTGTGGCTATAACAAGATACGTTAGCCTGGGTAATTCATAAAGAACACAAGCTTATTTGGTATAGCCCTGGAGGCTGGGGAGTCCATAGTCAAGCTATGATGAGGGTTCCTTTCTGCTTCCAAGACATTGCCTTGTTGGTGTGCCCTCACATGGCAGAAAGTGGAATGCTCCCTTCCACTTTGAGTCATTTTATATGGTTCTAATCCCAGAGCACCTCATGACTTAATCATCTCCTAAAAGCCTTACTTTTTAATACTGTTGCATTGGTGATTAAATTTCAATGTGAGTTATTACAGAGGCTATCATCCCTCAAACCATAGCAGTAACTTAACATGGAATTAAGTCCTAGTTATCAAACTGGGAGAATTTTAACCAGGTAGATAGCATAAATCAAAATATCAAAAGGAAAAGCAGATTGAAAGAAGCTATTGGTATCTACAAATTCTTTGGTATAGTTTCCACTTTTATTTCATTGCACTTCCTGGAGTCAGTACAGAGAATTTCTTTTACTTTTGGACATCTTCTAGGAGTCCTAAAAGCCAAATGATGGGCATTTTGTTCTGTGTACTAGTAGTGATTATAGTTTACAAAAATCCAAAAATTGCAGATGATTAAGGAACTATGTGTCCAGTTTCCCAGTTTCCCATTTTCCCTTTCATGAGTGTTTACTGCCCAGTCAAGGGAGATATGAAGAAAAGTCAGAGGACTGGCTGAACTCTTGGACCCTGGATTTATGTGTTTATGCCTTGGGCTGGTTTCTTCCTGAAGTATGGGAAAATGTAGAAAACAAATTTCCAATTGAACCAGGTGTTTCTCTGTGGAACTAGCAGACTGAACTAGACCTGACCAAATTTACCTAAGAAAGTGAAATTGCAAACAGGACACAGCTATACCACCTGCTCTAAATATATAAAATATCCACCAAGTTGCTCTGGCAAATGTGCTTGTATTGAGTCTCAACTGGTTTTGAGACTTGTTATAGAATTAGAGGAACATTGGAAGACCTCTATCTTAACATTTTCATTTTACACAAGAGTAAATTTCATATAGTTTATATGTCTACTTCTTCAGAGTGCTTACAATTTACAACAATGAGTTATCTTTTCAATAATACTCATTTATGTAGTGACTTTCACAAAAATGATCAAGAAGAGCTTTGCTTTTCTATTGTTTGTACAATTGTTTGCAACATTATTGTTCTGTTTCAATAACTTCAAAGAAATAGTTTGTATTAGAGTTAAAGCTATTGTTATAATTCACTACTCACTAAAGGTCATACTCAGAACTTTGAGAATGAAAGATTTGTTTCTTGAATTGCTATTGACCTTCTATTAAATGTATGTGCATCATTAGAAGGGAAATTTATTTCTTCAAATTTAAAAGATAATGTCTATAACATTATTGTAACTTATTCTCTCAGGTGGATCCAGGAAGAAGTTTGGTTTCATCAGCAATAAAAATAAGAATTGTAACCTGAATTTGCCATAAAATGACTATTGAGAGAAATGCCATCTGTGTTATCTATAGAGATAAACATGCTGTCACTTGCTGCCCTACTGCTCTCTTGAAAGCCTCTTTAAGAAATTCATTAATAATGAAGATTAGACATTTTCCCAATTTAATTAGAGAAACATTTAAATACTCATTAACCATCATTGAATAGTAAGTGTTGCGAAAATGCAAACAACATTTTCAGCAAATAGGTTTCAAATCTTTCACAAAACAATTAAAATCAGCATTTTCCAGAAAATTCCTGGTACCTTGGGCCTTCTCTATAAGAAAAAATGCATGCCTTCCTTCTTTGGGACTCTTTATGCTAAGAAATAAAATTTTGTAAATGGTAGTTAGGAATTAACATATGCAGGCAGACTAACACCTTTACCTTTTCTTCCATATTGAAAGAGGCAGAGACTTCTGGGCTTTTACAATACTACACACTGTAAATTTTTATCAGACATATACTTATTAACAATAGCACAAATATTATTTGATTTGAATGCTCTTGTTTGTGTAACTGAAGTTTTTTATAACTGAATAGTAATAGAATTTTAGGATTCTGTTTTGAATCTCTCACTAGTTAAATTAAAAGCTAGTTGAAAAAGGAGATAAAAGATCTTACCCATGCTTTGAAACTTTAATTCAATGCTAAAGATTGCAATGCATTACTTATCTGGAGAAAGCATTGCTGTAATTTCAGAAAAAATAAATAAAAATTATACATTACTATGATTTGTTGCAGGCCTATTTTAGAAAATAGGAGTCCAGAGTTGTATAATTTTTGAATTTGAGAATCAGAACAAGGCTGAAGTTACACTACTATTACCATTTTGATGTTATTAATATTTCAATTAACCAGTACAACAGCAAAATACTTATAAAAATGGTCTGGATATTGTAGTCAGAAAAGAAGCAGGTAGATGCTTTTGAAGCCCTGCTGAATTGGTACAAATTATTCTGCCATCCTATGCCTATGTGGCCAAGCATAAAGATCTCCATCAAAAAGAGGCTAATTATTTAATGAAAAGAAGAAGCTTTACATGACTGCACCATTAACTTGATGATAGTTGAGTTAAACAAACTCCTGATACATTTGTGTGTTTGTTGGTTGTATTTGATTTTCATGTGTTTGTTCATTACCATACTTAGCATTATTGGATGCTATAGTCAAGAAGATAAAAATCCTTTAATACTCTATTTAGAACTACAGAAGATGAAGCTTGATCAATACTTTTTATGAATCTGTAAACTATTACAGCACAGTATGTTCCCCTAGACTTTTCCCTGGTGACATAGCTATATTATTTTGGGGCCAGAGGCCCAAGCAATATTGAAATCCTGCTTGAATTCATCTTCTATAGACCATAAAAGTGACAAGATCCCCAAAGATTTACTTTTTTTGTGCTATAGATTAATCAATCTTGCAGGTGGAAAGGGAAGATTTTGGTGTATGTGCTATAGACTATCTTTTCAGCCGGAGGAAAGCATAAGAAATTAATTTCTTGTTTCCAACAGAACAGAATAGTGAGGGCAACTTGTCTAAATCACAGAAAATGCAGTTCAAGTTTCTTTTTTGCCACATGCTTTTTGATAGATTCTGAGAATGATGTCAATGGTGTCATAAAGAAAACCCTCTAGAATGTGTAAGTTTATGGAAAAACTTAATCTCTGGCAACAGCAAAGTATAAGATTTTTTTTGTTGCTGTTGTTTTAAAACTTATATTCAAATACTGATTAAGAAATAGGTTTTTTCATGATTTTACCAGTTGCAGTATCTATTTCTTGTATTGTTCAAAATGTGAGGATTCACAAAGATTATTTTATCCCACATAACTATTACCTGATTTTTTAGAATAGATATTCCAAAGTGGGATTCCTTTGTTTTTTTTTTAAAAAAAAGCTGTCAAGTTTTTCCATACTCATCCTCTAAAAATAGAATTGTTTTTTTCTCTAAGGAACTTATCAATTATTTATGCACAGTAGCAACTAAATCATTTTAATCTTAGCTTTAGACAGTTTTGTAGCATAAAAATATCACTGACAATTTCAAAATGTTGTTGAATGTTTCAAAGAGCAAGTATATTTTCTAAAAGTCTTAACTAACCTGTTATATCAATTTAAATAAGCTAAGATTCCCTTACAAAGAGGAAGGGTAATAGAAAATTCACTAACTCTAGTTACCTTTAATTCACAAAAACATTCAGCAACACAGTTGGGTGATATCCCTCCAAATTAAAAATACAAACAGAATTTAACACAGATATTCCACTTCTTGAAATTTATCTTACAGATATACTCATACATGTAGATGTAACTTTACATATGTGAAAAAGTTTGTCTTTATCTGTAGAAGAATCTTTGTAATAATGAATGCTAGAAAGTTATATAAATGGCCATCTTCAGAAAACTCCTTGCACATATTATGGTTCATCTATATCGTAAGTTATTAGGCAACTGATATGGAAAGATAATCAAGATATTGTTGGGTAGAAAAAACATGACAGAGGCCAGCGCCGTGGCTCACTAAGCTAATCCTCCTCCTGTGGCGCCGGCACCCCGGGTTCTAGTCCCAGTCGGGGTGCCAGATTCTGTCCCGGTTGCCCCTCTTCCAGTCCAGCTCTCTGCTGTGGCCCGGGAAGGCAGTGGAGGATGGCCCAAGTGCTTGGGCCCTGTACCCTTATGGGAGACCAGGAGGAAGCACCTGGCTGCTGGCTTTGGATCGGTGTAGCGCACCGGCGGCAGTGTGCTGGCTGTAGCGGCCATTTGGGTGGTGAACCAACGGAAAAGGAAAACCTTTCTCTCTGTCTCTCTCACTGTCTAACTCTGCCTGTCAAAAAAAAAAAAAAAAAAAAAAAAAAAAAAAAAAAAAGAAAGAAAGAAAGAAAGAAAGAAAGAAAAAGAAAAAACACGACAGAAAATGATGTGAATTGTATGTTATCAATTATGTATGAAGAGAAGGAGAGAAAATATATTTGTATGTAATACAACATCAGAAAGATCTGTTTGAAACAATGAAACCAATAACAGTGGCTATCAGTGAGGGGTAAGGCGGAAAATAAGTGTCAGATGAGAAAAAGGGGAGGAGTTATTTCTCTTGTCCTCACTTCCAACATTTTATGCTTATATTTGAACCATGTGAATATGTTTGGTTTTCATGATTTCAATAAATAGCTTCTAAAATAAAAGTAAAAATTTTATATATCTAATAAAACCTCTAAGGGATGAGGATTTTTTGGGATACGTCAGGTTCTTGACAATTCTGCTGCATTTTAGGGAAGATGCTATCCCTGCCCGCTTCAGTCTTCTTTGTCTTTACCACTGTAGTGTGAGGCCTCACATTTCTACCCTCCACCATCGGCCTGTCTATGCTCCTAACATCATGGGACAGGTCAGAGTGCAGGAGAATTAATGCTTACCTTGCTCAGGATCTGCTCTTAGCCAATCACTGCAGAGGGAAGTAGAATTCACACGTGCACTTGCTATGATGGGATCCAACTTCGAGGGGACAAACTGGGCCTGGGAAATATCTTTCTGATTTGGAAAAATAAAAGGACAGTGAAAATTACACAGATTGTGGAGTTAGTTGATTGTTGTTAAGTTTGCATGAAGTGCTGCAGGGAGTCCTAGACCAGCAGTGTCTCAAGGCATAGTGAAATCCAGAAAGCCTTTGGGGCAGTAGTTAGAGAGATTTTCCTCTGGAATCTGGGATATCTCGTGCTGAAAAATCAGGCCAGGATCTGATGTAAAAGGTGGTTGTATTACACAGAAGGCTCACTTCATGGCCTTCTACAGTAAAATAAGAACTTTGATAAGGAAGGACTGGGACTTTAAGACTTGAGATGGGGAAATTCAGAGGATGTGTTAGAAAATCATGAATTCCAGATTCCCTGAATTCTCTGGGCTGGGAGAATGGCATACAAGAGCCTCACCGTACATAGATAACTCAGATTTTGCCCTCACCACCCCTTATTGCTGAACTATTAACTAGGACTACATCACAGCATGACTTCCTATGGGAGAAAAATTATTATTTACTTAAAGTTATAGTATCTGGCTAAAATATACCAGGAGAGCATGTTTAAGTGGAGATTGGGTTAGGGGCACTATGCTGAGGTGTGGGATAGACTGAAAGACTAGATAAGAGTCTATTACCACAGAGGCAACAAAATCTCAGGACTGAGTTTAACATCCTGAGATTCACTGAACTTTTCTACTCATGACATCAACCACAGACAACGGGCCAGAGAGAAAATCCGAGTGGCCTGTTCAAGATGCTACCTCCCCTTCTCCACTTTACTTGCCCACTTCCTTTATGTCCTTAGTCACCTCCCAGATAATTTATTCACACTGGACTCCTCCAGTCAGGGCTTGCTTCTGGAGGAACCAAACTAAATCACGTATGCGATAACTGCATGGGTTCTTGTCAATTTGTCAACATCAATTATTTCTCTTCTAATTATGCCTGCATTGTTCCACTCCATTTACTGGGCTGGGAGAGCACAGGCATTTGTCTGCAGCCAGTCTGCATCACATATTTTCATAGACACCAATTCTTATAAGCAGGATGCAGAATTTGTTGAATTTATGTTAGACTCTGAACTTGACTTTCATGGGGTCTAGCCTGATTTATTTTTAGTGCCTTGAGCCCATATTTACTTCTATGGAGGAAGAGCACATTGTAGTAAATTAGGCAGCTTTTATGAGGGACACAGATAGTCTTGGGTTTGAATCTTACTAACTTGCTTTATGGTAATGTGGGGTATCGTAAACTCTGAACCAAATTTCATTCTCCATACTCTGAGAAGATGATATGTATTTTTCAATCATTTTGGAAAGGTGTGTAAAGCAAGCCATTCCATGCCTAGCATGTAATGAATCCCTAACAAGAGCTAATTTCCCCCTCACTCTCCACTCTAGCCCTGTGTGTAAATTCCCTGTTCTAGTGTTCAACCACTTATAGTAGAGAATAGAAATAATGTCTATGACGATCAAAGGAGGTAAAGTAACTGGAGTACTTGATATACAGTAAGTGTTCAATAAATGCTCATCCCTTTTCCATATAGTACTATTTCTATCTGCTTTAAATTGCTAAGCCTTCAAACAACAACTTAATCTAGTTGCTACTAGAGAAAATTCAGGCATATGAGTGGGTTCCGAAAAAGTTCATGGGAATGTGTATTTGAAGAAGCTATGCATGGATTTCAAATTTTTCCCATCAAAATAAACAGCTTTTAACTCTTTTTTCCCATGAGGTCTTTTAGAAATTTTATTTATTTATCTATTTATTTATTTTAAAAGCCAAATAAACAAAGACCAAGGAAAGATCTCTTATCTACTAGTTTACTTCTCAAGTGCTTGAAACAGCCAGAGCTGGGCCAGGCCAAAGTCAGTGGGGAGGGGAGCATCTCAATCCAGGTCTCTCGTGTGTGGCAGGGACCCAGCTATGCTGCCACTCAGGGCAATCGTCAGCAGGAAATTGGCATCAGGGCTTGAACCCAGGCACTGCAGCATGGGATGTGGAAGTCTCAAGTGTCTTCTCAGCTGAGGCACTGAGGGCTGGCCCTTCCAAAACCTCCTTGAAGATGCCTCACAGAAGTATGGGATGGGAGGGCAATGTGTGCAAATATACTACAAATGCTTCCAAACTCATGACAGGTTAGGTTCAGATAAACCCATCATAAGTTGGGTATACCCTAAGTTAAAAGGCATTGACTATCTAGTCCACCAAGCATCACAAGTTGACAACACAGCACTGTGTACCCTGTAGGTATGCAAGGGGCTGACTTCAGGCTGCACTGGTGCTGCCCAAGATCACAACAGAGTATGGTACCACATATTGCTAGCCTGGGGAAAGATCAACATTTGAAGTATGATTTATATTGAATACTTATCACTTTTGCTCAACTGTAAAGTTAAAGGTATATCAATCATCATAAGTCAAGAATGGTCTATGAAGGAGAATTGAAGCTTCACTGACCCTTACTGCTCTCCCACCTTGGCATTAACACGTCCCTTATATCACATCATTTACTCTTTGGGTGTTAACGTTAGACTTAGACCATGGGATTCTTTGTCTGTCTGTCTGTCTGTCTGTCTGTCTTTCTGTCTGTCTGTCTGTCTTTTTTTTGACGGGTATGTCAGTGTCACTCCCCCTCTTCGTGGAGGAACGACACTAAAACCTGCGTTGTTCTTTTGTCTGCTCGGCCCTTCCCGGGTTTGCTGCTGGTCCTTCCCAGGTTGGCTGGCAACCCCTCCACCTCCGTGGAGGGGCGGTTCCCCCTGCCACTTTCCCCACTTCCGCGGGGGAGTGGCACACCGCCAGCCGGCTCTCTCGGGGGCTGCTCAGATGTTATCCGGATGTTCCTGGCGCATGTTGTCTCTCTCCTCCTTTATAGTCCTCTTCCACCAATCCCAACTCTGCTACCCACACTCCGAGCACGCTGCTCTCCTCCAATCAGGAGCAGCTCCTGCAGTTTATTGGTCGAACTGGAGGCAGCTGCGTAGAAGCTGTTTACTCTTCTTCCAGCGCCATATTGTGGGAGAGCAGATGCATAGAATAAGTCTTAATTCCAGTAATTTAGTCTAGTCCGAGTTGCTCCCCACATGTCAGGAACACAAGAGGACTTCAAAGAGTTCATGGAAAAGCAGATTTAAAAGATAAATGTATTTCAGTACAAAAGAATTTTGCACTTTTGGAAAACCCCTCATACAGCCATGTTCCTGTGACATGGATCTGTTGATGACTCACTTAAAAAAAATCTCGTAGACTGAAAGACACATTTAGCTTTTAGGGAGAAGGGCAATGGCAGATACTAAAACAAACTTAACTTAGCTTTTTTGTCCGTTCCAGCAATCGTCTGACTTTCACTCCTGCCTTCTTCCTGTTTCCTTGGTATTTGCTGGTCATCTGAAATGTTTGACTGGGTCAGCTCATTGCCATACTCCAGGACTCAACTGTAGTCACCAACAATAGATTGTGTACTTCAAAATAGTCCAAAGAAACTTTGAATGTTCTCACTACAAAGGAATGATACATGTGTAAGGGGATGAATATGCCAATTATTCTAATATGATTATCACACAATGTATACACGTATCAAAATATCATATGGAGGGGGCCGGCACTGTGGCTCACTTGGTTAATCCTCCACCTGCGGCACCGGCATCCCATATGGGCACTGGGATGTAGTCCCAGTTGCTCCTCTTCCAGTCCAGGTCTCTGCTGTGGCCCAGGAAGGCAGTGGTGGATGTCTCAAGTGCTTGGGCCCTGCACCCATGTGGGAGACCAGGAGGAAGCACTTGGCTCCTGGCTTCGGATTGGTGTAGCTCCGGCATGGCGGCCATTTGGGGGGTGAACCAACGGAAGGAAGACCTTTCTCTCTGTCTCTCTCTCTCACTGTCTAACTCTATCTGTCAAATAAAAAAAAATATCATATGGAACCACATAAATATGTACAATTACTCTGCATGACTCAAAAATTAATAAATATGGGGCTGACATTTTGGTGTAGCATTCAAAACTGCCACCTAAGATGCTGGCATCCCAAATGGGCACTGGTTCAAGTCCCAGCTGCTCCACTTCCAATCCAGCTTCCCCTAGGGGCCTAGGAAAAGCAATGGAAGATGGATCAAGTGTTTGGGCCCTTGCCACTCACATAACTTCAGCCTGGCCCAGCGCTGGCCATTGTGGCCATCTGGCCAGCAGGTCAAAGAGCCCTCTCTCTTTCTCTGTCTCTCTCTGTAACTCTGACTTTCAAATAAATAAATAAATTTTTTAAAAAAATAATACAGTCTTTTAAAAGTCTGAGATTCCTGTGAATAAAATTGTCCGTTGTCTGTTTATCTTCAGGAAGATCTCACATAAACACATTTAAATTTGCATCTTAGTTTTTTTAAGAGAGTTGTGAATATTGTGAAATAGGTTTTGGTACAATAGGGGAAAGTAAACATTATTACAAACTATCTAGGCAATTTACTTCATTTGCTCTCTCCGTTATTGAATATATTTATAATTCAATAAGCACAAAAGTCCTTTCACAGCCGCTCTTGTACATTCCTACAGAGAATTCTGAATGCTATAGTAATGATTAAGGTATTACAAATTCACAATCAGCATAATGGCTTTCCTTCATAAACAAATAATAACCAAATTTCAATAGTAGTATTGAATCCAATTTTTAAGAAATTCTGCTTAGGAATATTGAAAAAAACAAAGCTTAGAAAGAAATGAAGTTGAAAAATCATTTATTTTTGTGATTATAGTGCTAATATTAATATAATTAGTAATAAAAATAGTTGGAATTGAGTCATTGGGAAACCTTGTTCTTATAAATTCCATCCTTTAAAAGTATTTATATACTTTTGCAAACTACAATGTTTACAATGTAGTAAAATTATTATAGTATAAAAATAAAAAATTTAAAAATATATCCTGCAACTCTAGCAAATAACATTTTCCTATATTTGCAATCTAGCAGGGCTGCATAGTATGGAGATTGAATGTCCACAATCTAGTCTGCTGTCCTTGGGTGTGTTCCTTTTTTTTTTTTTTTTTTTAACTAAATGAGTTCTTTGCTATGTAACCTTAAGCAAGTTATGTAGTTTCTCTATGCTTCAGTTTCCCAGATGTACAATTACAATAATGTCTCATAGAGTTTCTATTAGGTCCAAATATATTAATACCTGGAATGAGATTAGGGGAGTGGCTGACATACGATAAAGTATTAATTATATGTTAGGTGTTGTTTTTTGGTAATATAATTTCCTTGAGATTAAAAGCTGATAAAAATTTGGGGTAAGATTGGAGCTGCCTGTATACCCCCACCCTACTCTCTATTTCCCCAAATTTATTATCATTCTGAATTTATGTTTATCTTTCCTAGATATACTTTAATATATGTTTACGAAAACATATCCAATGATCATTTATTTATATGTTTCAAATGTCATGTAAATAATATTATAGGTACATATTATGTGATTTATTTTTCCTTCACTATTGAGATTTAGACATGCTTTTGTGAATTTATTTAACAACTACTTTCTTGTGTAAGGAGACCACAATTTATTCTCTACTTGGTGGTACATGTAAATGTTGGCTTCCAAAATTTTTCTTTAAGAATCATTCTGTAAAAAGTAAGGCTTTGGCCGGTGCCGCGGCTCACTAGGCTAATCCTCCGCCTTGCGGCGCCGGCACAACAGGTTCTAGTCCCGGTCAGGGTGCCGGATTCTGTCCCGGTTGCCCCTCTTCCAGGCCAGCTCTCTGCTGTGGCCCGGGAGTGCAGTGGAGGATGGCCCAAGTCCTTGGGCCCTGCACCTCATGGGAGACCAGGATAAGTACCTGGCTCCTGCCATCAGATCAGCACTGTGCGCCAGCCGCATCGTGCCGGCCGCGGCGGCCATTGGAGGGTGAACCAACGGCAAAGGAAGACCTTTCTCTCTGTCTCTCTCTCTCACTGTCCACTCCGCCTGTCAAAAAAAAAAAAAAAAAATCATTCTGTGAGCCTAACCTATGGATCACTTTGGATTCTTCTTGATGAACTTTTCAGTACTATATGAGGAGACTAAAAAGTTCATGAAGAATGGGTATGGCTCTTCATAAGTTTTAAAAGTGTTTTGCATCAAAATAAACTTACCTTTTAATTTATTTTTCCATTAGTTTTTGGAAGTGCCTTGGAATATTATTTCTTTTTCATCACTTGTT
The DNA here is from genome assembly GCF_964237555.1 of Oryctolagus cuniculus. Lineage (NCBI taxonomy): Eukaryota > Metazoa > Chordata > Mammalia > Lagomorpha > Leporidae > Oryctolagus > Oryctolagus cuniculus. The sequence goes on along the minus strand of NC_091441.1, from coordinate 50,454,368 downwards.
TCATTATCTCATAAATGTATTGCAATGTTTAATGGAACTGAATAAAAGAGAAACCTTTGTCTTCTTGCCTCTCATTAGAATACTTCTGAAGTTTAACTATGAAGTGGAATGTTTGTGATAGATCATTATTTCATTAAATAGCCTTCCTCTATACTAGTTTACTAATTACTTTTGTTATGAATGAGTCTTGCATTTTGTTTCTGTTTTGTATCTAGTCCTTAGTAGTGTTAATCTTACTTTTGATAAGATTATATATATTGCTTTCTTTTTGTATTTTATTTCACTTTTATGTGTTTTGGTCACATACATTTGTGAAAATATGAAATTGTTATACTGTCTTGTTTTGTAGTTTCATAATTATATTTTAAAAAAGAAAAAAGTAGTCACCAAATAATTTGCCTGAGATATTAGGAAGTGGCTTTCAGAAGACTCAAATCTAATAAAGTAATTGCATCTTTCCATGGGCTATTCTGTTTCTATAGCATTATAGTGGACTAGGTAAAAATTTGTTTTGGGGATATATTTTTCTGAAGGTACAACTTCTATTGTTTCTTTCATAATAGAAAAATAACTTGAAGAGTTACTAAAGAACTTTCTTCCTTCTCGCTCTCTCTCTCTTGTGTTTTTTTTTTGTTTGTTTGTTTGTTTTTTTTTTTTTTTTGTATTTAAAAGCAACATTTATTTAAATCTGAAACCTCCAGCCAGAGTGGCCTGGAGGGGGCTCCAAGAGAAGAAAAAACCTGAAGGGGTTGGTGGTACTGAGGTTTTTAAGCACAATTTGGGGGAAGAAAAACCTTGACAAGCAGGCTGACATTCAGTTACAAGACAAGGTCAAAACCCACCAAAAGACCTACTCTGTCATGCTATTTGCCAAGGGGTGGGATAGCTAATTTATTTTTACAGTAAACTGAACTCAGAAGGATGGAATTGCCACACCCTTGCTAGTCTCTTGGTAAAATTGAAAATTCCTAAGAAATAGGGCAAGTACTTTTGAACTTACTAAAAGTAACTTTTGGGGAAAGCAAGCATTTTGCACCCTAAATTTCCACCAGGACCACTCTGACTGCTTATTAAGCCATCTGACTCCTCACATTTCCTCCCCTAGAAGAATAGACCCTAACTTCTGTTAGGAGTATGGTACAATGACTAAAAATATTGAAGTCATTGGCATGTTTGTGCTTGGGTTTGCTGGTCAAACAAGTTTCACTTGTGTTAGATATTAAGCGATGTTTCCAAATGCATGGTACTCTTAAAATTTATAGAAGGCATTGGACCTTTTGGTAAATGTTTTGTAAGTTTTTTAAAATTTATTTTATTGATTTCAAAGACATAGTTACAGAGAAAGGTAGAGCGAGCGAGAGAGAGAGAGGTCTTTCATTTTGCTGGTTCGGTCCCCAAATGACTGCAATGGCCAGAGCTGAGCTGATCCAAAGCCAGGAGCCAGGGAGCTTCCTCCAGGTCTCCCATGGAAGTGCAGGGGCTCAAGGACTTGGGCCATCTTCTACTGCTTTCCCAGGCCATAGCGGAGAGCTGGATCCGAAGAGGAGCATCCAGGACTTGAACTGGCACCCATATGGGGTGCCAGTGCCACAGGCTGGGGGCTTTAACCCACTGTGCCACAGCACCAGCCCTGTATAAGTTATTATTATTTATTTATTGACAGGCAGAGTGGACAGTGAGAGACAGAGACAGAGAGAAAGGTCTTCCTTTTCCGTTGGTTCACCCCACAATGGCCGCTGCGGCCGGCACACCATGCCGATCCGAAGTCATGAGCCAGGTGCTTCTCCTGGTCTCTCATGGGGTACAGGGCCCAAGCACTTGGGCCATCCTCCACTGCCTTCCCAGATCACAGCAGAGAGCTGGACCGGAAGAGGACCAACTGGGACGGAATCTGGCACCCTGACCGGGACTAGAACCTGGTGTGCCGGAGCCGCAAGGCGGAGGATTAGCCTATTGAGCCGCGGTGCTGGCCTAGTTATTTTTTAACAGTTAAAATTGCTTGCTAAGTTTTCATTTGATATTAAGTTATTGACAGTAAGCAATCTGGGAAGCCTCACTTGTTCCCTCATTTCTCTATTCCCTCAAGATGGGAAACTGATTCTATTCTGAAGGACTCTCCATTGGGATGTAGAGTTTGATTTTTAGACCTTATAAAAGGGATAGCTAACATTTTTCTGTAATAGCCTGGCTGTATAGAGGAACAAATAGCCTAGCCAAAATGAGAGCTTACATTTTTATTTCACAGCTAGATTTACTTTGCCATGGGCACAGAAAACATTCAAAACCTCCCTTTTCAAACCAAATGAAGGGAGAGAAAGTTTTATTAATGACTTCAAGATTTATAGAAAGGTTGCATAGGGTGGTCTGAATCTATGATGTTAAAGTGTGGTCACAGTTTTCTTCATGGACACTGTCTACCTCACCAAAAAAGGAAAAAAAAATACCCACTATCAGAACATGTTTTTGACTATTGATTTCTAGTTTAGGCCACCGAAGATTAGGGATGAGACTGAGAACCCCCTTGATTTGCATCCTCTTAAAGATTTCTTCTGGTCTGTTTTTTTTTTTTTTTTTTTTTTTTTTTATCTTTTATTTAATGAATATAAATTTCCAAAGTACGACTCATGGGTTACAATGGCTTCCCCCCCCATACCGTCCCTCCCACCCACAACCCTCCCCTTTCCCACTCCCTCTCCCCTTCCATTCACATCAAGATTCATTTTCGATTATCTTAATATACAGAAGATCAGCTTAGTATACCTTAAGTAAGTATTTCAACAGTTTGCTCCCACACAGAAACATAAAGTGAAAAATAATAGATGATTTTTTTAAAATGATGATGAAATCAGATCCGACCTATTGTCATGTTTAATCCCAGTGAGAGTCAAGTTGGGAATTGAAAATTTCTTTCTTTCTTTTTTTTTTTTTTTTTTACAGAAGATCAGTTTAGTGTACATTAAGTAAAGATTTCAGTCGTTTGCACCCCCATAGAAACACAAAGTGAAATATACTGTTTGAGTACTCGTTATAGCATTAAGCCTCAGTGTACAGCACGTTAAGGACCGAGATCCTACATGAGGAGTAAGTGCACAGTGACTCCTGTTGTTGACTTTACCAATTGACACTCCTGTTTATGGCATCAGTAATCTCCCTATGCACCAGTTATGAGTTTCCAAGGCTATGGAAGCCCCTTGAGTTCTCCGACTCTTATCTTGTTTAGACACGGTCATAGTCAAAGTGGAGGTTCTCTCCTCCCTTCAGAGAAAGGCACCTCCCTCTTTGAAGACCTGTTCTTTCCACTGGGATCTCACTCACAGAGGTCTTTTTGCCAGAGTGTCTTGGCTTTCCATGCCTGAAATACTCTCATGGGCTTTTCAGCCAGATCCGAGTGCCTTTAGGGCTGATTCTGAGGCCAGAGTGCTATTTAGGACATCCGCCATTCTATGAGTCTGCTGAGTATCTCACTTCCCATGTTGGATCACTCTCCCCTTTATTTATTCTATCGGTTGGTGTTAGCAGATACTAGACTTGTTTATGTGCTCCCTTTGACTCTTAGTCCTTTCATTATGATCAATTGTGAACTGAAATTGATCACTTGGAGTAGTGAGATGGCATTGGCACATGCCACCTTGATGGGATTGAATTGGAATCCCCTGGTATGTTTCCAACTCTACCAATTGGGGCAAGTCAGCCTGAGCATGTCCCAAATTATACATCTCTTCCCTCTCTTATTCCCACTCTTATGTTTAACAGGGATCACATTTCGGTTAATTTTCAACACTTAAGAATAACTGTGTGATAATTACAGAATTAAACCAGTCATATTAAGTAGAACAGACAAAAAAAAAATACTATGAGGGATAATGTATTAAGTTGTCCATTAGCAGTCAGAGCTATGCTGATCAAGTCACCATTTCTCATAGTGTCCATTTCACTTCAGGAGGTTTCCTTTTTGCTGTTTTAACAGAGACCAAGAGAAAGAAGAGCAAGCTAGGCAGCAGGAGCAATGTGAAGACTGGTTGTAGGCCAATTAATAGCTGCTTTACACAGTGATCTTCCATCAAGGAGATCCAACAGGCTAGTCCACTGCAAATGGCATTGGTTTTGATGTGAAAAGCTGGGGCTTCAGATGGACACAGAAGTCAACTTATGAAGAGCCCTGGCAGCTCTGCCAGCCAAGAGCTGGGTCATTGAAAAAATGGAGCTGCCCTGGGTGTTTAAGGACTCCTTGGTCAGAGCCACACACCCTGTTGGCTCTAAGCTGAAAAGGCCCTACACTCTGCTCAGCTTCCAAAGTAACCACCACTGTTGGGGGATGGCCAAGTAGGATCAGTAATATTGCAGGAAGAACAGTACATTTTCTTTTAGAGATGTGATGCCACTTGTCTTCTATTCAGGCCAGTTGGGAAATGGAAGTCAACAGGGTGCCTTCCCTAAGGAGGTTCACACCTTCCTTGGGACTCCTCTTCCAGCATCCCATGTGAAGAGATAGGTCGGTCTGGGCCTCGTCCCTGGCAGGCTTTAAATCCCACATGATTATTGTTAAGCCTCTCCTGTCAGTCTCTATTTCTCTCTCAACTGGAAAACTTCCTTGTGGTTTAGACAGCAGCTTTGTTAGGTCCTGTAATAATGACTCTGTCCTTTGTTTTAGATCATGTGAATCTAATCTATTTGTTAGATTAGTTTTCTCCAGACTTGAAACAGTGAAATTCTAGATGGCCATGCACATGAAACCTTGGATGGAAGCAGTTTCTGCAAGCTGGCACTGCATCCACGTCAAGAGGCCACCTGCTAGAACCCTGTCTTGACCGCTGTTCCCTACTTCACCCCTGCTCATCTTGAAGAAGCCAGATAGGTCATCATCCCATACTCCCTAAAGAACTTTCAAATCATGGACATTTTAATCATCTACAGTAGCAGCTGGCCAGTTTTTTTTTCTGTAAAAGGCCAAATAATAGATACTTTTAGCATTGTGACCATATGGCCTTTGTCACAATTTCTCAAATCTCAGTGCCAGCACAGCCACAGACAATGCACAATTGAATGGGTATGGCAATGTTCTGGTCCAGAGGCATCATCTAGATCTGATGCACAGGTCGTAACTTGCTAACTTCAGCCTAGGATGATCTAACTAGCTCTTAAGGTACATAAATAAGGATAGATGTTGTGGCAGCAGGTTAAGCCACCCCTTAGGACACCGGCATCCTGTATTGGAGTCCCTGGGATTGCGTCCTGGCTACACTGCATTTGATCCAACTCCCACCTAATGTGCCTGAGACGCAACGGATGATAGCTCATGTACTTAGGTCCCTGTCACTCATGTGGGTTCTGGGTTCCTGGCTTTGTCCTGGCCCACCCCTTGCTGTTGTGGCCATTTGAGGAATGAACCAGAAGATGGAAGATATCTTTCTTTCTCTCTCTTACCGGCCTCCCCCACCATGGATGTCACTCCATCTTTTAAATAAATAAATAAACCTGGTTTTAAAAAGAACCCAAATACTACCAAAACATTGCTTGAGTTTTTATAATTGATTATAAGGTGATAAGTATAAAAATAAAAATAAAATTTTGATGAAAAAGTGGTTCACATGCTATTAATACTGTTTCAGAATGATAGATTTAAAATGAATAAGGCATACACTCAGATAATTAAGTGGATACTTCTAAAACTTTTATGCTGTTGAGATTTAATAATTGTTAATTATATCGTATAGCATTAGCAATAGTAATTGGTATATTAAGATTTATAGATTATAGTATGTCTTTGAGGCATACTTATGTTAGAACCCAATGTAAAATTATCTTTTTTTTATTTTTTAATTTTTTGACAGAGTTAGACAGTGAGAGAGAGAGAGACAGAGAGAAAGGTCTTCCTTTTTTCCATTGGTTCACCCCCCAAATGGCCGCTATGGCTGGCACTGTGCCAATCCGAAGCCAGGAGCCAGGTGCTTCCTCCTGGTCTCCCATGCAGGTACAGGGCCCAAGCACTTGGGCCATCCTCCACTGCCTTCCCGGGCCACAGCAGAGAGCTGGACTGGAAGAGGAGCAACCGGGACAGAATCTGGCGCCCCAAACAGGACTAGAATCTGGGTGCTGGCACCGCAGGCAGAGGGTTAGCCAAGTGAGCCGTGGCGCTGGCTGTAAAATGATCTTTTGCCTTTGACATCTAAATTATTTAAGGCTGTATGTTGCACTCCTAGGGATGACATTAGTAACAGCATGTTACAGAAAGCAAGATGGCCCCTAAATTACAATAGAACATAGATAGTCCAGTATCAAAGCCTTTCTACAGGTTCTTTTTTTTTTAACTGTTATTTAAGAAATATAAATTTTCAAAGTACAGTTTATGGATTACAATAGCTTCCACCCCCATAATTTCCCTCCCACCTGCAACCCTCCCATCTCTCGCTCCCTCTCCCATTCCATTTGCATCGATTCATTTTCAATTCTCTTTATATACAGAAGATCAATTTAGTAGAAGTAAAGATTTCAACAGTTTGCACCCACACTGAAACACAAATTTCTACAGGTTCTTAAGAATTAGCTACCAAAGAGGGGAATAAAGATTTCAAGGAGGTAGAATAGAAAGCTGTATGACCAAAAAAAACTTTAAAAAAGGGGGAGGGGGCCTTCCCCCTGGAGCAGTAGAGGTGCCGGCATCCCATATGGGCACCGGTTCTAGTCCCGGCTGCCTCTCTTCCAATCCAGCTTTCTGCTATGGCCTGGGAAAGCAGTGGAAGACCGCCCAAGTGCTTGGGCCCCTGCACCCATGTGGGAGACCAGAAAGAAGCATCTGGCTCCTGGCTTTGGATCGGCGCAGTTCCGGCTGTTGCGGCCATCTGGGGAGTGAACCAATGGAAGGAAGACCTTTCTCTCTGTCTCTCCCTCTCACTGTCTGTAACCCTACCTCTCAAATAAATAAATAAAAATACTTTAAAAAAAAGAAAGCTATATGACAAGTACTGTTCTTTTTAGGGTAATCAAAGGTAGAAGGACTGTAAGCAAAAAAAAGAAGCAAGATGTGAATTAAATCCTCTATTTCCCCTTTGCCCATATAACGCTAGTTTTTCTGAAGTAATATGTGTTCTATGCTCTTACACCTTGTCTCCTATTAAAATCTACATATAAAGTGACATGTAATTTTTGTGATATTTGTAATTCTTTATAAGAACATTCATTGTGCACTGATAAAACACTTATCATTTGCTACAAGGCTTTCGAGACCTCATTGAAGAAGTTGGGCAGTGAGGGGGTAGGGAAAAGAGTTTCTTGCCAATAGGAGTCTGATCCTCTTGGGGTCCCTGAAAGCACAGCTTTTAGATTAACGGTACTGTGAACTAGGCCAGTCTTGATGGAGAAAGTGTATGTGGTAAATACCAAAATGGACAAAATGTAGAACGTAAACTAAACAAAAGTAAAGAATATAAGAAACTGCAGTATACTTGATCACATCATTCCTGGAATTTCAACTTCATCAGTGGAATATTTTCTTCTAGGGAGGAACAGAATCAGGGTACACAGTGGTTTAGAAATGCATATCACAAAAAGACTCTCAGCTTTAAGAAGCACACAGGAACTGAGAGAAGATTCAAAGGTAAGTCACACATGAATTCTAAGTTGAGCTAGTTTAAGAGATTTGGTGTAGTAAAAGAATCCTGTATGAAGGATCATAGCACAAGCCTCAGAGATTTGAAATATTTGAAGCACTGCTGCGTTTTGGAATGTTCACCTTAAGTCTGAGTAAAGATCTGTCAAAAATCAGTAAAAGAAACATAATGTTAAATTACTCTTTGATAAAGCTTGTCCCTTCTGGTTCATAGGACAATATTTCTGGCATAAGGAAGGACTCTACTGAAAATGGGGAGGATTGAATGTTGAAGGCAGGAATGTGTTGTTCTCAATGAAAAAGTGGCCAGGCTTGCATTGAACAATTTGTGTAGGAGAACATTTGTGCAAGAGACATCTCCCTTGAAAAATCATCACATTGCTTTCTCTGTTGACTTATAATTTGAGAAATGAGAGGTATGGCAAAGAGAAACCATGCTATTGTTTTCAGAGGCCAAATGAAATGATTCAGTTTGGGGCACTTCAAAATAAAAATAAAAGTAGCAAATGTAATTTAGTATAGAACATTCCTGAAGTAATTTAATTATGTATTTCTTTAAGGTAGACAACCACCTGGAAGCGGTCATAACAGCAGCAACAGAAAATCAATTTTGGTGAGCAAACTAAGTTAAATATTAAGATCTAATAATACACTGTCTTGGAAGCAGCTGTGAGTTTATTTATTTCCTTTTTAGAACTGAGCTAATAGTTTATAAATGTAGCATGTATCTATTATCTCATCCTCATGGAAAAAAAGAATCATTGATTTCTACTAAAAATATAAATGAGAATGTTTCTCTAGGGCTTATTGGAGTTATATTGTGATTCTATAAAATATATTACTGAGAACCATCTTCGAATTTTTTTTCCTGGAAAATTTTCCAATATTTCAAAATAACATAAGTAGAAACATCAAAAAATCTAACGTATATTTGAGTCTTTCTGTGTTTTTCTCAAAAATCTTGGTTATCCAGGCAGGTATATGAGCTGAAATTAATATAAAGGGTTATTTGATTCTAATTAGTATCTCCCAACTTCATTGTTACAAACAAAATATAGTTGGATTAAGCTTTTAGTAACCTATCTCCTCTTGAAACTAGGAATCTTTCAGAGATACAGAGAATGGGCAGAGCAGGTGAACTGAATTTTAATCTTCACACCAAAAGCAGCTACTTGTTATGTTTTGAGGTGTTTACCTGCTCACTTTTAAGTCAATTTAATATTTTTTAAATATAAAATAAACACTATTGTATTTTCTGTTGCTATTAATGTACACCTATACAAATGTATGCCTTGTAGTTTAACATTATCTGCTGAGAGTGTCTGCAAAACAAATAAACAAACAGAAAGAACATGGTCCCTTTGTTATAATTCTAGACTGTAAGCTTCTGTTTCCAAGGAATGAAAAGCCTAATTTTCCAATACAACATAAACAGGATGAAGATGAGGAGCTGCTATGTGATTGTATCAGGTTTCTCAGTTCTGTCTGAAACTGGGGACATGTTAGGAAAAGGCAACGGATATAAAAACACATTTTGTGATGTTCAATTATTAAAAAGAGCCCAGTAGTAATTAACCTGTGAGATTTCTGAAACAAATCTATATCAATTATCAACTAATTAATGATTTGCTAGAACCCAGAATTCTATTAATATTAGCTCAGTTCTAAAACAAATGCCTTCAGTAGAATTCATTTATGTCAGGAATAACATATGTGAAAAAGAAGATATTTTATATTCTTCTCAGAGATGAAAAAACAATAATTGAAAATGAGCCTTGTATCATGAAAGTTTCAGTAGAAATCCCACAGTATGTATGTACATATGTATGTATGTGTGTGTGTGTGTGTGTGTATCTAGCATTTCCAAATATATAGATCCAGGCTAATCAAGTCTAATCACTTAACTAATGGAATATGACATTTTCTTCTTAAAACTAGGTGGAAATTTATAAATTTAGGATTTTTTTCTTAGGAAAAATCAATTTTTCCTTCTTATGACAATTTGTGGCACGTTAATAAGGTGCAGCATTTTGGTGCCTGGAACACAATGAATCAGAGTGATGCCCTCTTCAGCACCTACTGATCACTCAATGACAGGAATTTCTGGAGAGCTTCTGGTCCTTGCTTTCCTCCAAAGCCACAATAAACTAGAGCTTGCCTTTTTCAAATCTGCTCTTGATATTATTTCAGGGGCAATAGCATTAAAATATGTTTGTTCAAGATAAATGGATTAAACCTAACAAAGCTGAGAAGTTAAAAATAAAACCCTCTAGTTCTAGGGCCGGCGCCGTGGCTCAATAGGCTAATCCTCCACCTTGCGGCGCCGGCACACCAGGTTCTAGTCCCGGTTGGGGCGCCAGATTCTGTCCCGGTTGCCCCTCTTCCAGGCTAGCTCTCTGCTATGGCCAGGGAGTGCAGTGGAGGATGGCCCAGGTGCTTGGGCCCTGCACCCCATGGGAGACCAGGAAAAGCACCTGGATCCTGGCTCCTGCCATCGGATCAGCGCGGTGCGCCGGCTGCAGCGGTGGCCATTGGAGGGTGAACCAACGGCAAAGGAAGACCTTTCTCTCTCTGTCTCTCTCTCTCACTGTCCACTCTGCCTGTCAAAAAAAAAAAAAAAAAAACCCTCTAGTTCTAGAATATTCCTTCCCTTAGATTTAAGACTAGCTGACTTCAGTTTGCCCCATTCACTGTTTGAGGCAAATTGGTCAAACAGCATTTGACTAACATTATGAGATGGCAAGCTCTCTTTTAATGAATCTGATTAGGTATTCACTGACCATGTGCATGTCCTACTTTATAGGTCTACAGACTACATGTGTAAGGTATAATCACACATTGCAGAATGCACCCATTCTCTCTATTTTTTTATTGACTTTTGTTTCTTTCCTATAGATAATTTTACTTATTTTGACATGTGTAATCAAGTCAAAAAAGAAGTGATGAATGGCCAATGGCTAGTTGTTATGTAAACCAGATGTGTCGGGCATTGATATAATCAAGAATGAGTTTGTAGGCTATAAATTTTCAAAATGGCATCAGAAAAACCATTTGGAGCAAATAGATTTGGTTAAGCCTAATTATTTTCTCCTACAAAGGAGCACTGACAAGCCAAATCCTATCAAATCCAACTTTGTTTTATTGGGATACTGTAATTGCTTTTCATATCAAGTAGAATAGGAAGTTCCTCAACTATAACTAGAAATTAAGAGCTTCCAGCATCTAGAATGATATTCTTTCACTTTCAAGAAACATATTGTGATGTGTGAATAATAAAAGTCACTGACTTGGGGCAAGTAGGTAACTATATCATCCATGGAATCCAGGTGAAAATAATGTTATAGTAAGTTAGGCTGTGACACATACATCTCAAACACTGCTTCCCTGAAAAACAAACTACTTGTCCAAATGATATCAAGTTTCACATGATTTATTCTTACTGTTTTAGAATGAGTTTTTGGGAGCATTTATGAAAATGTTAGAAACTCTTAAATCCTGAAAGAAATGTACTTACCTAGATTTATATGAAAAATACTGTAGCATTACTATGAGAGCATGAAAAACTTTCAAGGAAAATGCATGTTATAAAAATATGCATGCACTTCAAAATTTTGCACAGAACAAACATTTTTTAATTCTACTTTCCTAGAACGTTTGAAATACCCTGGTAAAATTGAAAAAAATTGGAAAATTGGAAAAAATTCAATGAAAGTAGATATAGTATTGGATCTAATTAACTGGATATTACTGCCTCTTGAAGACTGCTCTCTTGTTTCAAAGGTGGATTAGCGTGGTTGAATCCTACTATAGCACCAAAACTGAAGCTTTCCCCTAGGCAGTAGCGGAAGGATTGAAAAGGGAGTGGAAGTCTCATTAACTAGGTCAGTGATACGCTATATCCATCTGATATGCTATGTTCATGTATTACCCAAAATAATTTCATGACTTGCTAATGGATCACTTATCACCAACAATGTATGTTTCACATTTTGAGACACTCAAAGGTAATAATCCAAGTCTATTCTGGTGCAGGAGGCCCCTAGGTAAAGCCCTTGCCCCATGCAAGTTTAGTCCAAGACAGTTTCTCATGGTCAGACATTTTGTGATTGACTCAGGCAGCTCATTCTTTAAATCAGTTTTGAAATGAATAATCACATATGGTGATTTATTTGGAGATGGCTCTTTCTTTTAGGAATTTCTACCCATTTGTCTTAGCTCCGCATTCAGCAACAATGCCGAACAAATGAAATCACTCAGAGTTTGAAACAAAGCAAAAGTCACAACTCTGCCACTAACTGTTGGAGTATTCTGGAAAAAGTCCATATTTTTTCAGGATGAAAAATGGGGAATACTTTAATGATATTAGCACCAATCACTACAGAATCTTCATAATGATAGAATGTACTAAGGATGTGAAATATAGAGAGCCAGCATTTATCTTAGTAGTTAAGATGTCCACGTTCTGGCTCCTACCAATGCAGCTGTTGTGAACTCATGGTGATGGCTCTATAATTGAGTTCCTGCTAGCCACGTGGGTCCCCTGGATCATGATTCTGGCTCCTGGCTCTGACCTTGGCCCACCCTAGCCAATATGTGGCATCCTGGGAGTGCACTTTCTCCATCTCTATCTGTCTTTCTTGTCTACCTCTCAAATAAAAGAAGGAATAACTTATAATATTCTCTAGTATGATAGGATAACTACAGTTGGCAAGAACTAAATATGTATTTCAAAATAGCCAGTAGAGGGATTTTGAATATTCCTAACAGAAAGAAATGATGAGTGTTTGGAGTAATAGATAAAACAATTACCTTGATTTGATAATTACCCCTTGTTTACATTCATTGAAACATCACTGCATCATATAAATATGTACAATTGTTATGTGGCATTTAAAATTTTTTAAAATTCAGTCATTGGTGTTTTAAGTGGGAAATCTTCTACATTTGAAGTCAAGTGATATTCTTACCTCTGTTTTTGTTTTGCTTTTAGCCTAATAGGTTCATTTTTTTCAAACATTTCAAATCTGATGTTTCTAGGACTCACTCCCTTTTCTGGTCACATCCTTTTCATAGAGGTGAACTCTTTTGAAGAGTTTTCTGGGAGTCAGCACAGCATCGAGTACCTAGGTTCAAATTTTCAGCTCCCAACACCTATTGGCTTGGACACATTTTTTTTAATCTTCTTGTATCTCAGCACTCTCATTATCTCCCTCACAGGGTGGTAATGAAGATTAATGAGTCAATATCTATCTCTAGAGGACTTTGTCTCTGCCTGGCACAGATAGACATGAAGTGTTAAATAGAACAAATAAATGAGGTTAGTGGAACTGACAACACTCGAAACTCAAATTAAAGTTTTTATGTGTGCCAACACTAGATCCTAGAGAGAAAGCAATAAACAATAAAAGTATATTTCCTGCCCTCAGGGAGCTTACAAGCCAGCAGAGAGAGCAGGTGTTAAACAAACTCTTGTACAAATGAATGAGTTGCAGGTATGACTATTGCTGTAAAAGAGAAAAGCAAGGGGCAGTGTTTCACTTCATCTGTGGGCCATGTTTTCCAACCAATGCAGACTACAGGAGGACACTTATGTTGCCTGTGCTAGCACCTGAAACAGATTAATGAAAGTGAGAACTCATTAGTGCCTAAACAACTATATTGCACAATGAGCTCACATTGAGCTTATGGTCATTAACATCCTCGGGTTTTTCTGTGCGTGAGTTATTGCCAACACTGACCCCTTGCAACATAACTCTAAGTTATTCAAAAAATGTGGAAAATTTCAAATCTACTTTTAATAAAATTAACCTTAAAATAAGATTTATTTATTTATTTGAAAGGCAGAGTGACAGTGAGTGATACAGAAATCATCCATCTGCTGATTCACTCCCCAAATGGCTATAAAAGTCATGGCTGGACCAGCAAAAACTATGAGACAGGAAGTCCATTCAGGTCTCCCATGTGGGTGATGGGGACTCAAGCACTTAAACCATCATCTGCTCACTTTCAGGCACATTAACCAGAACCTGGGTTTTGAGGCAGAGTAGCCAGGACTCAAATCAGGTACTCCAGTATAGAATGTAGGCATTCCAGAAAGCTACCTAATTTGCTCTACCACAAAGTCCACTTGTTTTTTTTTTTTTTTTTTTTTTTTTTTTTTTTTTTTTTTTTTTTTTTTTTTTTTTTTTTGACAGGCAGAGTGGACAGTGAGAGAGAGAGACAGAGAGAGAAAGGTCTTCCTTTGCCGTTGGTTCACCCTCCAATGGCCGCCGCTGCAGCCGGCGCACCGCGCTGATCCTGGCAGGAGCCAGGAGCCAGGTGCTTTTCCTGGTCTCCCATGGGGTGCAGGGCCCAAGCACCTGGGCCATCCTCCACTGCACTCCCTGGCCATAGCAGAGAGCTGGCCTGGAAGAGGGGCAACCGGGACAGAATCCGGCGCCCCAACCGGGACTAGAACCCGGTGTGCCGGCGCCGCAAGGTGGAGGATTAGCCTATTGAGCCACGGCGCCGGCTCACAAAGTCCACTTGTAATAAAGTTCACCTTGATGTATTTAGCCCTTGTTCTGGTCTGTCAAAAATAATTTATTTTTTTGGCCGGCACTGCGGCTCCCTAGGCTAATCTGCCTGTGGCGCTGGTACACTGGGTTCTAGTCCCGGTCGGGGCACCGGATTCTGTCCTGGTTGCCCCTCTTCCAGTCCAGCTCTCTGCTGTGGCCCGGGAGTGCAGTGGAGGATGGCCCAGGTCCTTGGGCCCTGCACCTGCATGGGAGACCAGGAGGAAGCACCTGGCTCCTGGCTTCGGATCGGTGCAGAGCAACAGCCGCAACACACAGGCCGTAGTGGCCACTTGCAGGGGTGAACCAATGGAAAAAAGGAAGACTTTTCTCTCTGTCTCTCTTTCTCTCACTGTCTAACTCTGCCTGTCATAAAAATAAAAATAAATTTCTTTTTTAATAATTTTTTAAAATTTTTATTTGACAGATAGAGTTACAGACAGTGAGAGAGAGAAACAGAGAGAAAGGTCTTCCTTCCGTTGGTTCATCCCCAAATGGCCACCAGGGCGGGTGCTGCACCGATCCGAAGCCAGGAGCCAGGTTCCTCCTCCTGGTCTCCTATGTGGGTGCAGGGGCCCAAGCACTTGGGCTATCCTCCACTGCCTTCCCGGGCCCCATCAGAGAGCTGGACTGGAAGAGGAGCAACCAGGACTAGAACCCAGTGCCCATATGGGATGCCAGAGCCTCAGGCAGAGGATTAACCAAGTGAGCCACGGTGCCAGCCCCCAAAAATAATTTCTTTACTGCTGTGATATGGGATCCGGGATTGTCAGCTGTTGTCTTAACTGCTGTACCAAATGCCTGACCTAGAGTCATTTCTAATTTTGATTCTTCATAATGCCACGTTAACTGTTCCATCTTTTAAAAATAAACAATTAATTTACTATTTATTTAAAAGGCAGAGTTACAGAGAGAGAAGGAGAGACACAGAAAGAGATCTTCCATCTGTTGGTTCACTCTCCAAATGGCTGCAGTGGCTAAGACTGGCCAGACTGAAATTAGTAGCTTGGAACTCCATCTGGGTCTCCACATGGGTGCATGAGTGACAAGGGCTTAAATACTTGGGCTTTCTTCAGTTGCTTTCTCTGGTACAGCAGCAGGGAGCTGAATTGGAAGTGGAGCCACCAGGAATCAAACTGGCATTTGTATGGATTGTCCACATTGTATGTGGCAACTTAACTCACTATAGCATGGCACTGGCCCCATACTGTTCTTTTAAAATTAGGTAATCTTTACATAGATAAACATTCTCTCTATGTCTTATTGAAAGCACTTGTAAGAGTTCTGGTTTCTAAAACTTTTCAGTTTATTTATTTTAATTTTAATAGCTTTTTTTTAAACTTCAGTAGACATTTGTAGTAAGAAAAGGTAAGAACTTTCTATAAAAAGTTAAGACTATCACACTTCCATCATATAAGTCCTATCAACATTTTTATGGAATACCACTGAACTCTTTTGTAACCTAAGAAAAATACATTTAAGAATCAGTAGGATATAGCGCATAATAAAGTACATAAAAATGTTCGTGGAACAAGGGAATTAAATGATAACTTTATTTTGATGCAAAGACATTTGAAATCCAAACATAGTTTTTTTCATAATACTCATTTTTCTATGACTTGTCAGATGTTTTGGAAACTATGGATGAAGCACATATATGCCCATAGCATTAAATTTTCTTCCATGACACAATATTTAAAAGTTGTGCAATTCTTTTTCCTGCACAGATTTTATTTACCTAATTCTTCAGCTGAGTCTTATGCTATTTCCATTTTTTTTTGCAATCACAAAATAGAGCAATGATAAATATACTTGTAAATAAAACTCTGAATACTTCAAAAGCCAAGGATTTTTACATCTTTCTGAGAGAGGATTGTCCCCCATGTTGTAAAACAATGATTGCTGAAGTGATTTGCTCCAGGAACATCCCATTGCCTCACCATCTGGTTTTAAATTCGTGACACCCGCTTCCTGATTTACAGCAGCTCCTTAACGCCTTTCTCTGCTTCATATTCCCCAGAGCACTTATCACATGTAATGCACTAGGTAATTTTCTGTTTATTTGCTTATGATCTCTCTCCTCTTCACTAGAATGCAAGCTCCAGGGGGCAGCATTTTTGCTTTTCTCATCACTGTATTGCCAGTGCCCAGGACCATGCCTGGAACTTACAAGTAAGTGCTCAATAAGTATCTGTTGAAAGACTACAAGGAGGTCTAGATTCTTAGGGTTCTGCAAGCTCCCAGAGCAACTTTGTGTACCCCTCAGTTCTCTGCTGATGGCTTGCAGCATTCATTTTTCTGCAATTATGGTAATGGACACTCCCGAAAGATTCCCCTTTTCCTCTCTGGGTGCATCAGAAGGGCATGGGACTGCATTAAAGCTTGATGTATGTTATCCATGCCGTGTGTTATTCTCATCTTTCAAGCAGTCACATTGTTAGGATACTCATTATACCAATGAGGTCACATGGGTTTATGGAGGTTGGAAAATTAGCTGGAGGTCACTTAGTTGGTGATAAAATATTCCTAATAAACTATGACCTACTGTCCACTACTGACCAGCTGAATGACTCTGGGTAGATTTGTTAATCTCTGATTCTGCCTCCTTATTCCTAGGATGAAAGAGTTCTATCTGATTTCTGAACCTGACACTTTAAAATTATTTTGTGAGCACTATGATCCATGTATTTCTTAAAGGATTATTAATCGTGTTTTGACAAGGGACCATCCTACTAAACCCTCTATTAAATAAAGGATAAATTTCTGCAGGACCCTTTTATTCTTTGAATTCTAAAATCTACAGAAAGAAATAACCTGTCACATATTATACTGTACAATATCAAATGAAAGAGTTACATTGTAAAACTAGTGTAAAATACCAACCAAATATTACCCAAAGTATCATAATATAAAGTATATATCTAGATATTATATATAAATTAAATGTTCCAGTCATTCTAATCTATAAAATAATACTGAATTATTTCTATAGGATCATGACAATCATTAAGCATTTATTTTCTAGTCACATGTTACTAAACTCTTTAATGTGATAATCATGTAATCTCTCCAAAAATGCTGTGAGGCTTGTATTATTATTACCACTTTATAGCTAAAGAAATTCACGTACAGTTAGTTTTGTGGAAATTGTCCAAAGTCACATAGATGAAATGGCAGAATCAGGATTTGGTCCCAAACTATGTAATTTCAAAGTCGACACTCCTAGAGGCAATATTATATAACCCAGTGCTTAGAGACTGTGTGTTGCGATATTCTGTATTTCAAACTGGGAAAGAGAGATTTGTTCTATGTCATAGAACAAATAGAGAAAAGCTTATGACATATTATGAAACCCAGTTATATGAATTAGAATTATAATAGGATACATGCATTCTATATAACAAAATAGAATTCTATATAGTTTAATGGAATAGAATTCTGTAATGATATTATTTTTTCAGAACTGTTCCTCTTTGTTAAAAATGTTTTTAACTGTTAATTGTTTTGCCAGTCTTATCTATTGAAATTTATTCTCTTTCTGCTTTATTTCCAAGCTGTGGTGCTATGTAGCCATAGTTATAAAGGTGCTGTTTTAAGGAATCAGTAATAATGTGTTTAACATGTTACTTTACCATATTTCTCTTTGGTGACTCATAGCATAAATGTGTCAAAAAAAGTGTGACTCTGTTTCTACTGATAATTAGCTTCTCTTACAGCTACATCAATTTTAAATAACTTTACTTCTATAATTTGTGATTCCATTCTTGTTTTTGGCAAACTGGTTGTCTTCTTTAGTGTATAGTTTCTGAATATTCAAATTTGATGACTGTTCTTTGAGTTAATTTTCTACTTTGTGTCCTGGATAAGATCAGCAGTGGTTGGTCAAAGAAAATTTATTGTCCACATTACTGCTAAGAATGAAAGCTACCTAGAGGGGGAATAAAACACAACAAGAAAAATCAGCATGTCTAAATAGTATCCATGGATTTAATAAATATCCATTCAAATGCATTCTGCAAGGGAAAGTGACATGGCCTTTGCCTTCAATAAGCTTTGAGTCTTAATTCCCAAGCATCAACCTACTTTGTAGTGCAATGATGCAATTACTTTAATTGTTTTGCTGTTATCCATGAGTAAATCATGGATTATGAGTCAGGATTATGATAGAGCTTGTTTAATCTTTACTCTCTTTAAGAGAAACCGATTTTTAATGGAACTAACTCAAATGCTGAAGAATAAAACTTTTCCTATATTTTACACACTGACAAATTGATGGATGGGTCACTAAATATATAAAAGTAAGAAGTTAATCGTAAGAGGATCATCAAAAAGTTAATGAAAAAATTTCATGTTGTGGAAAAACTATACCTGGATTTAAAAATTTTTTGCACCAAAGTAAATTTTCATTCCATTTTCTACAACCTTTTTTCAAGTATCTTCATATTATTACAATGACTTAAAACAATTCTATAATTATAGCCTTACATTCCTGAGTTATTTGTTAAGTGGTGAAATAAAAACTCTTGATTTGGAATTGCCATAAGTCTAGATCCATGGAATCTGCACAAATAAATATGTCCTTTAGTTCAAATACACACCATGTAAGGAGCAAAATTCATTAAAATATGCTTAATAAGGAGACATTTAATATCTGCAAGTAATTCTTATTTTGGAAATGCATATATGACGTGACTTGTTAATTGTTTTCTATGTCTGAATCTTGCTGAAACAAATACTACTTCATTCATTATAGTCTTATTACTTATAACAGGGTTGTTTTACTTATACGTTTTTATATAAGCAAAATGTGTTTCAAATTGGAGTGTGTTTTTTCAGTCAGGTTAATGGCTGTCACTTGTGTTACAGAGTTTTGATATAGTTTCCACTCTGACAAGGCAAACTTGACAAAACTAAATATTGGCACAGACTGTCAGGTAAAAAATGAACTGCTAATATGACAACTGAGTGAACTGTTACAAAACCTGGCTGTCAAAACAGGAGTTATGGCTTTGTAATGTAAATATAGTTTAAAAGTACAAGTTTCTCAGGCCTGCATCTGTCAAAAGACAGGACGTGATATGTCTTGTGGCACTTGGTATGTTGCTCACTCTTCAGTGTAGGGTCTAGAAAACTTGGGCTAAAAACCTCTAAAATAAGACATAGGTATCAATTGTACCTACAGATTTTACTGTTTTATGTTTTCCATGTTCCTTAGGATGGCAATCTATTATTTGTA
The DNA here is from genome assembly GCF_964237555.1 of Oryctolagus cuniculus. Classification (NCBI taxonomy): domain Eukaryota; kingdom Metazoa; phylum Chordata; class Mammalia; order Lagomorpha; family Leporidae; genus Oryctolagus; species Oryctolagus cuniculus. The sequence continues at coordinate 50,434,972 of NC_091441.1, read as the reverse complement.
TTTTAATAAAAACTCCTTTAAATGGAAATGACAAGATTGTATTGTAAAGCATGATTTAAAATATTTTCTTAAGGAGCATTTAGCCTAGCAGTTTAAGAAGTCTGCATCCCACATTGCAGTGCCAGTGCAGATCCCAAGAGGCAGTGGATGTGGCTCAAGTAGGTGGAGTCCTGCCTCCCAGGTGGGAGGCTGAACTGTGTTTTCAGCTCCTGGCTTCTGGCTCCAGGTCCAGACCCTGTCATTGCAGTCATTTAGAGAGTGACCTGGCAGATAGGTGTTCTCTCTTCTTTGCTGTTTCTGTCCCTCTCTGTCTCACTGACTTTCAGACAGATAGGAAGTTTAAAAATATAATATTTTTATCATAAGAAGAAGAACTTTGTACAATATCCTTAAGAGAAAGAATCAATCATTTCCTGGCTCCTTCAAGGTAAAAAGATAATTTCAGCACCATCCCTGGCATGGCATTGAACTAGGCAGTGGGGATCAATGCCTGCAAAATAGATGTCCATGGCTTACCGCCACGGGCTGTTTCAAGGAAGGTTCAGAAAGGGTGATGGTGATTAACATCCCTAAATTCAAAATAGGCCGGAATTATACATTGTCAACATTTATGACATAACAAAGAAAAAAATAATTGGGGAATCAGCCTTTATAAAGCCTGACTTTTAAATTTAAGCAAATGACAAAGCACACATGTTTCACCACTTGCTATCATCAATGGAACATCTATTATGTATTAAGCACAAATATACTCAACATATGCCATTTAATTGAATTACACAAATGCAGAAAGGGTTGCCAGGGGAGAGGATAATCAATCCAGGGAGGAAGCATTCATTAAAGAGATTTCTAAGGAAGTGAAATGTTTTCCACAACAAAAGGAACCAGCCCAAATTGCATCTCACACTAGTTGTCAAAGGTGTTTGGGGAGGAGCCCAGAGGTTTTTTTCATGAACTTTGGTCCATAAAAACAAGCACATTAACTACCTTCCCCCTTTCTATTTAGGGCACCATTTTTTAAAGCTGACAACCTCCTGCAGGGATGTTCTGAAAGACAGAGACATCTTGTCAGAATTATAAATGTCCTTGGTGAATGAGGCAGAAAGAGATGACTCTGTAGGACATTGCTGACAAGTCCTCCGGTTTTGAAATGGTAACCATTTTTATGGGAAAAGTTTTAAAAAAATTCTTTTGGGATAAGGGAAGATGTTTTAAAAATAAGTAAAAGACTGAATTTTTAAACTGAGCTACCTGTGGTCATGTATGTAGAGGTATGCATATAATCGAGCACATAGTAGGTGTTCAGTATGTATTTATTTCAACTATTCACTCTCCCTGTGCCCCATCACTGCTGACAAGTTCTGAATGAAGGGTGAATTGCTGTCTCTTAGGGTTGCTGGAAGGCTCATGTAGGGCTCCTCAATCACCAGACCACTAGTCCGTGCATCCTCTCCTTTTGCTTAATATAAACCATGCTCTGCCATAAAATGTGTGTGTGTGTATCTGTGGACATTTCAAAAGGTCTGTGGACCAAAAGAATTAAAAGTATGAGTTTATTTTAGTGTACATAAATTTTGAATCCCTGTATATTTTTTCATAATACACATTTTCCACATATTATGAAAAATATATTATTTTTGCGACAAAAGCATTTGTCCCAAAATAAACTTATACTTTCAATTGCATTTTCCACAAACTTTTTGAAATATCTTCATATATGCAAAGACACATGTGTATATATGTACACATTTATGAGCAGATTTCAAAAAGTTCACAGACTAATTAAAAATAGTTTGGTGCCAAAAGCTTTTGAAATTTATGTATAGTTTTTTCATAATATATATTTTCAGAAACTTTCTGAGGATTGCTAGTATATATAGATTTCAAAATATTTTGGCACTAAAACAAACTTATCTTTAATTCTATTTCCATGAACTTTCTGACGTACATTCACATATATGTATTTGTAGAGGTATGCATTTGGTATATGTGTCTGTCAGCTCATAATTCTTCTTCTGAAAACAGTTGTCTCTCCTTACTCCAAATTACTATTAATTTAGCCTTAACAAATGTAGAAAAATATGAATCTTAAATATTGCCAGGTTCTGTTACCAGAGAAGCTAGAGTTCTTGTCTTCGCGCAAGAAAGAATTCGGGCGTGAGACAGAGAGTAGCGGAAAGCAAAATAGCAAGGTTTATTAGGGTAGGGACATCCGTAAGAATGGATGGGAACCTCTCCAGACAGAGCCTGAGAGAGAGTACCCAGTTCCCAGTCGCTTAGACTGGGGGAGAGCGAGGTTACATGGTTGAGTGGAGAGAGTACACCTGGGCAGGCCAGGCGGGTGACTCAGCAGAGAGGCAGAGGGCTGAGCATGCAGTCCGGTGGAGGCTGGGGTTTTTAAGGAGATGTGTCTTTGTCTTCCCACATCTTCTCCTCCTGGAACAAAGGACTTTTTGGATGTAAATACTAAAAATTCCTTTCTGAGTTTTCCCCCTGAAGTTATCAGACAGGAGGAAGCCTGGCTGGCATCGCCCCCTTAGAGGAAGGATGGGCAGGATGTTTGAAGTGCAGATACTGCGCTGCACCTGGAGGGTTATCAGGTAGAAGGGGTGGGACCCCCACCTGGAAGGTTATCAGGTATAAGGGGCAGGGCAGGAGGTTTCAAGTGCAGATACTGGGCTGCACCTGGAAGGTTATCAGGATGACTTTGAGAAGCATATGCTGGACCCAGATGTCAACTCCTTAGGCCTTTGTCACATACACATATGCTAATATCTGACTTCCTACCTAACAGTTCCAGAGGTATATGTGTCTAAATTGTTACAAACTGTCTGGAGCCTATAGCTGAAATGACAACCTAGCCTATCATGGTCAAAATATAACTCCTGCCATTCCTCTACCAGCCTGTGCTTCTCACCCCCTACAACCTACCCTGTCACTTAGATTTCCCTTCTGGGTACATGGTTTGTCACCCCACCATGTTGCTTACCTGGGGTTATCCTCCTCTTTTCTCACACTTAATGTATCACCAAGCTCTCATAGTCCCAACATTCAAATATTTTCCAAACCTATACACTTCACTTCCATTGCTATTACCTAGCCCAGGCCACTAATATCTTCTATGTAGATTAAGGCAAGGGCTACAAAATTATTATCTTGAATTTTACTTTCTCCTCATCCTGTTACCTACAGTAGTTTTCTAGTTCACTTAGAACAATTCTCATAAGGTCATATGTTTTATGGTTTCTGATCAGACTGATATCCCAATATGGCCTCAGTTCACTGTGTTCTTTTTGTTCTTTAGACATGTCAAATACATCTCCTCAACTGAAGCTTGCTGTTTCCTCTATGTAAAATTCACAGGCTATTGAGACTATGAGACTGACTCCTGTTCAACCACGCTGAATTTGAATATCAATTCCTTCATTATACCCAACAATTCTCCCCACACATTTCATTACCTTTCTTTTTTATTTCTTTGCTGATGCTTACCACTACCTAAAACTGATTTGTTCATACATTATTATTATTTTTTATTTATTTTTCTTTTTTCCTCCCAGAAACCTTTTATTTAAGGAATACAAACTTCATGCATTTCATAAATACAACTTTAGAAACATAGTGATTCTTCCTAGCGGCGCCGGCACACCGGGTTCTAGTCCCGGTCGGGGCGCCGGATTCTGTCCCGGTTGCCCCTCTTCCAGGCCAGCCCTCTGCTGTGGCCAGGGAGTGCAGTGGAGGATGGCCCAGGTGCTTGGGCCCTGCACCCCATGGGAGACCAGGAAAAGCACCTGGCTCCTGGCTCCTGCCATCGGATCAGCGCGGTGCGCCGGCCGCAGCGCGCCAGACGCGGCGGCCATTGGAGGGTGAACCAACGGCAAAAAGGAAGACCTTTCTCTCTGTCTCTCTCTCTCACTGTCCACTCTGCCTGTAAAAAAAAAAAAAAAAAAGAAACATAGTGATTCTTTCCACAGTACCCACCCTCCCACCCATACTCCATCCTTCTTTCTCCTGCATCTCCTATTCCCACTCTTATTTTTTACTGTTCTATTTACAATTAACTTCATACACATACCACTAATTCTATATTAAGTAAAGAGTTCCACTAATACTATGAAAAAAAAAAAAAAAACTATTCCTTAACAGTAGACAAGGGCTATTCAAAGCCATTGCATCTCAAAGTGTCAATTTCACTTCTATAGATTACAATTTAGGTGTTCTATTAGTTATCACCAATCAAGGAGAACATATGATATTTGTCCTTTTAAAACTGGCTTATTTCACTAAGTATAATGGTTTCCAGTTGCATCCATTTTGTTGCAAATGACAGGATTTAATTTTTTTTTACCACTGTGTGATATTCCATGGTATACATATCATTTGGCTTGATTCCATATGTTAGCTACTGTGCTTTGAACTGCAATAAGCATGGTGATACACATCATAAGTACAGATCAGAAGTTTTTTGATTTCTCTTTTGATTTATTCAGAAGCATGCTGTTCAGTCTTCATGGGTTTGCATGTTGTAGAAATTCTTGAGTTGTTGATTTCCAGCTTTATTCCATGTGGTCAGAGAAGATGCATGGTATGCTTTTGATTTTTTTGAACTGCTGAGATTTGCTTTATGGCTTAGCATGTGGTCTACCCTAGAGAAAGTTCCATGTACTGGTGAGAAGAATGTATATTCTGCAACTATAGGATGTAAAGTTCTGTAGATATAAGTTAGGTCCATATGGTCTATAGTATTGATTAACTCAGTTGTTTCCTTGCTGATTCTCTATTTGGTTAATCTTTCTATTGATGAAAGTGGAGCACTGAAGGCTCCCATCACTATTTTATTGGAGTCTGTGTCTCCCTTTAAATCCATTAACAATTCTATTAAATAGCCAGGTGCCCAGTAATTAGGTGCATATATGTTTATTATAGTCACATCTTCCTGTTGAATTATTCCCTTAATTATTTGCTTCTTTTAACAGTTTTTATGTTAAAGTCTATTTTGTCTAATATTAGGATATCTATACCAGCTGTTTTTTGGTTTTTGTTAGCATGGAATATCTTTTTCCATCTTTTCACTTTCAGTCTGTGTGTGTTTTTGTTGGTGAGATGTGTTTCTTGTATGCAGTAAATATATGGATTTTGTTCTTTTTTTAAAAAAATCCATTTAGCTAGTTTCTATGTTTTAACTGAAGAGTTGAGGCCATTTACTTTCAAGGTGACTATTAATAAGGAAAGACTTGGCCCTGCCATTTTTCTGTAAGTATTCCTATTATTTACTTTGGATTTCCTTTGTACTTTTACTGGGATGTTTTCTGCCTTTACCTTCTTTCATGGTGATGACCATGTTTCTGTGTTTCTGTGTGCAGCACATCCTTAAGCATCTTTTGCAAGCCTGGACTGGTGATAACAAACTCTTTCAATTTCTGTTTGTTATTGAAGGTCTTTATTTCTCCTTCATTTATAAATGGGAGCTTTTCAGAGTACAGTATTCTGGGTTGATAGTTTTTTTCTCTTAAGACTTGAAATGTGTTTTCCAGTTCTCTCCTAGCCTGTAGGGTTTCTGATGAGAAGTCAGCCATGGATCTAATTAGGGATCATCTTAAAGTAATCTGGTGTTTCTCTCATGCACATTTCAGAAACTTTTCTTTATGTTTTACTGTGGAGAATTTGACTACACTGTATCATGGTAAAGATCTTTTCTGGTCATATCTATTAAAAGTTCTATGTGCTTCCTATAGTTGGATGTCCCTTTCTCCAAAGTAGGGAAGTTTTCTGTAATTATTTCACTAAAAAAGCTTTCTAATCCATTCTCTCTTTCCATGCTTTCAGGAATTCCTAAGACCAGTATGTTGTGTCATTTAATAATATCCCATAGCTCTCCAACACTGTTTTTGACTTCCTAATTTCTTTTTTGTCATCTGACTATAAAATTTCGAGATTTGTCTTCTAATTCAGATATTCTTTTTCTGCTTCTCCACGTCTGTAGTTAATACTTTCCACAGAATTTTTAATATGATTTATTAAATTGTTCATTTTCAATATTTCATTTTGATTTCTCTTTAAAATCTCAATTTCATGGGAAAAATTATCATTCATGTCATGTATGGATTTCTTTAATTCATGGATTTGCTTCTGATTACTTCTAACTAATTCTATGATCAATTTTTTGAATTTTGTCTGGCATTTCTTCATTATCTTCATCTTCACATTCTAGTATTGAAGTGTTCTTGTGTTCTTTTGGGGCATCATGTTGTCTTCCACATTCTTATTTCTTGAATTGCTGCATTTATTTTTAGGCATTTCTGTTAATACTTGTCCCCCTCCACCCCCTAAATTGCTTTTGTCTTTGGACTATGCCTCTGTGGCTTAGTGGAGTGTCTGCTCTTTCAGTGAATATCTGGAGGCATGTGCTGGCTATGGCCAGAGAGCTCTGTTCAGTACTCCAGGGTAAAGGGAGTGTCCAAGGTGACACTCAAGTTGGGTGTGGTAATCTCTTCTTTTTTTAATCAGAAGGGAGGTTTAATCAGCCCTGTTGTCATAGTCTCATGCTTACCTCCTCTCCCCCAACGAGAACAATGCCTGGGCACTATCCCCAGTAGGTACAATATTCATCTATGCTGACACAAGAACCACACAAAGGATTTATTTAGTCCTTGGTGTGAGCATAGATTCTGCAGCAATGTCCCTCACCAGGAATCAGGGAACCCTGAGTGTGTGGAGCTGCCCATAGTGACTGCACAAAGACCCAGCCATATCCTTTGCCCTCACATGTAGTCATAGTGTTTTCACAGTCCCAGCACCCAGCCCCCTGTCAATTTTCCCAGCCAGTATCAGGTGTCACCTCACAGCTGGTTGCTGGGCACACAGACACAAGATGGCACAGCTGTTATGTATGTCCAAAATGGTGCCACCTTCTCTCATGGCTAGTTAAAGGACACCGGTCCCTGGTGGTTGGTGAGAGAGAAACATGTCTCCTTTTCCCCCCTCTATATTTGCAGGTATACTGTCCACAACAGGACTCCAAGCCAGACTCATGCCAGGTTCTTACCGCAGCTTTACCACCAGTGGCTTTGGCTGTTGAGTCAGATCTCACTTCACTCTCCAAAGCAAGTGCTGAGGCTCTTGGCAGTTAGGGTCCTGAGTTGTATGCATCCACACCCTCTATATAGATCCACAGCATCCCTCTAATTTGTATGGAATTTCCTCTACAGTTTTCTTCTTAACTCTTCCCTGAGATTATACTCGCTCCATTTTTTTTTTAACTATCTTCACTTAGACTAGAGCAACAAGGTCACTCCCTATACTACCATCTTGACATTGCCCCTTGTTTCTGTGTTATTTTGCTTGTTTACTGCTTCTCTTCTCCCACTAGGATGAGAACTCCATGAAAGCATAGATTTACCTGTATGGTTCATCACAGACACCCAGCATTTCAAACAGTGTTTTTTTTGTATGGTAAAAGCATGAACCAAAGTAATAATGAGCAAATCAGTGTACTTTTCCCAAATGTTTAACCTAAAACTAAGAAAATCTAATTTAGCCTCTAATGGTTGAATCCTAGATATAAAACTCAAGGACTATTAGTGTCCATGTTTTCTGTTACTGGGCAAAAGCTGTGAGATTAAGAACACTACAGGTTACAAAAAGCAGAGAGAAGAGCTATAGAGAGCTTTAATGGTTTTCTACCCTCTTTCTAGCAGAATTTTAGGGTGATTTCTTCCCTTCCTGTAGCATGATTATTCAATTAGTCAAGAGTTATCTCAACATAATCTCAACAAATGCCTCTGTTTCCTTATGTAAATTTGTTTGAACTTGGTTGCTGAGACTTATAATTAAAGTATTCCAAACTATTCTGCCTCTGCCGATCTGTCTTGCTATTTCTTCTGCTACTCTGCCTCTCATCAGACTGAAAGCTCTTGCCATAATGCACTACTTTCTTCACTCTGTCTCTCCCACTCTCTCTGTCTTTCTCTCTATGTTTTCCTTTCCCTCTCTACTTTTTATATGTTTTTTTTATGTGATTGGGCTATTCTTTCATGATTTTCCTTCAACAAAACTTTCCTAACACCCCAAATCAAGGACTTGACTTTTATAATAGGGCATCACATCCTATATTTGTTCCCAAATGTGACAATAACAACCAGTGCTTCATCTCTACTTCCTATTTCACTATTGTGTTTTTTAGTGTTTACTCCTGCCTACATAGTACCTAACCCATGAATCTTTGGTGATTGAAAGACTAAATGAACATGGGAAGCCAGAATCAGATAACAGATCGAATCTGAGTGTTAATAAGCTGCTCTACCTCAAACTTTTTCCTACTGATGTTCGCTTTAAAGTTTTGAAATGATTTTTTTTCATATGTACTTTACCTTGGGCTTAGGCAGATTTATACTGATTTTTTAGTACTTTTTTTCTCCCGAATATCATTTTATTTTTCTGCTCATGTTCCCCTTTTGTGCTTACAGGGCTTTATTTATTTGAGAACTGTCTTCCCTTAGTATGGGAATCTTGAAGTTTCCACTTATTGATGCCATTTGTTTTGCCACTTTGTCAAACATTGGCAGCATGCCAAGCCACTAGACATCCTGCTTAAAATAGTTTCTTGTAGACATTACAAAATAATACATACCACCAAGATCATCTTCTGACTGTTATATTCTATTGGGTAATCTTTTAAAAAATCTGCTCAAAAGTCAGAATTGTTGGCCGGCGCCGCAGGTCACTTGGCTAATCCTCTACCTGTGGTGCAGGCACCCCAGGTTCTAGTCTGGGTTGGGGTGCCGGATTCTGTCCCTGTTGCCCCTCTTCCAGTCCAGCTCTCTGCTGTGGCCCGGGAGTGCAGTGGAGGATGGCCCAAGTGCTTGGGCCCTGCACCCGCGTGGGAGACCAGGAGGAAGCACCTGGCTCCTGGCTTTGGATCGGCACAGCACGCTGGCTGCAGTGGCCATTTAGGGGATGAACCAACAGAAAGGAAGACCTTTCTCTCTGTCTCTCTCTCTCTTTCTCACTGTCTAGCTCTGCCTGTCAAAAAAAAAAAAAAAAGTCAGCATTGCTATAAAATCTCCAAATTTTCTTGTTATTCTTAGTCCTTAGTTAAGGAAGCAAAATATCCAGTATTCTTCAAATTCATTTAATAGCTGGGAAAAATAGCATGTTCAACTTATGTTATGTGAGGTTGTTCCCAAGGGAAGAAAATATTTCAACTGACCGTGACTGACTCATTATTGCACTCTTACTCCACAAGTGCTACTCAGTGTTTTGCTGGACTTGGTGCAATGATTTTCAACCCCTTATACTCCATTAAACTTTTAACTTCAGTGACACTAAATGAAGGCACTTGACTTGTTTTGCTGGCAGTCTTTCTGTGATATTTGTTCCATTACTGAATGAATTTGCAACATTACATGCATACTGTCAAAGAATTTTATAAAATGGGATTCTGGACAGCAACATAAAAACAAAGTAATTGTAAAATATCTTATGAGAGTAGGAATTACTAAAAGACATCTCTAATTTGAAATGCATTGTCAAATACTTATTATTTCCTATTATCTATCATATGAGATTTTTCCTGCTTCCTAAGGGATGGGGATGAGGCAAATGGGTAGCGGAGCATGAAGTAGACAAGCATACAGGTTAAAATTGATTAGGTTTGTGAGCTGGAAGAGCACGCCTTCACCACACCCCTGTGTGACCTCATGCCCCTACCTGGCCACACTTGAGCACCCAGTGGCCAATCAGGTTAATTAGCCACTCCTCTTTGAGAGTGGATTAAAAACCTGGGACAGGGTGTGTCCCACTCTTTCCTTCTTTCTCCTTGCCCTGGCCTCTTGCCAGTAGAGGGCTGGCTGTAGCCGTGCACCTCCAGGGCATGTGGCCTTCAGGCCACCCACCCTATGCTTCTGGGCCTAGATGCTCTTCCACTTGGATGGTTTCTGGTACTTGGTATAAACCCAGATCTACCTCTCTCCTATAGATAAACCCTCACTTTCCTATGCATCTTTTGCACTGAATAAAAGCTTAAAATGTACCATGCTGCCTCATTCATTTATGCCGGTATTAGAATTCTTCTCTAAATATTAGGCAAGAACCCACGTGGGTTTATTAATATTGGAGATTTATTAATAAGCATATGGTGGGCCAGCACCACAGCTCACTTGGCTAATCCTCTGCCTGCGGCGCCGGCACCCCGGGTTCTAGTCCCGATCTGGGCACCAGATTCTGTCCCAGTTGCTCCTCTTCCAGTCCAGCTCTCTGCTGTGGACCGGGAAGGCAGTGGAGGATGGCCCAAGTGCTTGGGCCCTGCACCTGCATGGGAGACCAGGAGGAAGCACCTGGCTCCTGGCTTCGGATCGGCACAGTGCACCAGCCACAGCAGCCATTTGGTGGTGAACCAACGGTAAAGGAAGACTTTTCTCTCTGTCTCTCTCTCTCTCACCGTCTAATTCTGCCTGTCCAAAAAAAAAAAAAAAAAAAAAAAAGCATATGGTGATATCATATGGCACCTCAAATTCCGATAACATGTGGCACCCCAGATGGGACTCTGGGGAACTTTAAGGAGCCACATTCTGATATAATTTTAAGGGGTCAAATTTCGATATGAGGGCAAAAATATTGAACTCTGATTCTCAACATATTGGAGGTAATATAAGAAGTAAATGCTATTGTCAAAATTAGAGTAGCTACTGTGAGACCTGAGCCTGGATCAAGGTGTAACTATTTTAAGTTAGGCCTCCATCTTGAAACTTGGGCCTGACGAGGCCCTGAACTGTGAGCCAGAAGCTCCTAAAAGTAAATAAATGAACTCCCCTTGCAATAAACTCTCCTAGCAACAGCCGATTAACAGATAACAGAGAAATACCAAGAGTTCCTGGTGTCTTCTCAGGGCAGATAAGGTCATTAATAGCTTCCTGAGACCCTGCAGTTTGGCACGTACACCCCAGCAGCTCGGACCCTATGCTCAATTCAAAAGACATCAACCCCAAAGCCATCCAACCACCTTTAGTAGGTCCGTTCCCGCCACTGGATGCACTAATCAATTCTAAGAGAAGTCCTTTGAATTTCCTGTGGGATGAGATGATTTGCTAAATGGTACCATGATGTATAGAATGTCTCAGAAAACCCTATAAAAACCCTGTTAACTGAAGGGTCGGGGCTCTCAATTGAGACCCACTGCATCGGTGTTGATTGAGAGTCCAGGCCCGGACCTGCAATAAAACTCTCGTGTGCTTTACAGAGGTATCGGCTCCTTGGTGGTCTTTGGGGACAACTGAACTGGGCATAACACTACAAATGCATGAGACTCACTTAGTATTTTTTATTTAGTTTTAGCCTGAGAAAGGGTGAGGAGTGGTTAAAATATTTGTTTAAAATTTTCCAAACACTCCTGAAACCTGATTATGATTGCATTTGGAACATATGTGAGATACTCTTTCACACAGGTTCTGCAAGCAGAGTTGATAATTTCAGAAACAAATGGGAGTCATTCAGTGTTATCAAATATATTCATAGTTTAGAGACTACTATTCAAAACTAATATCAAAAGTGATTGATGGAATCTATGTATTCTTCCACAGTACAACTAATCTAAAAAATGCGAAATGCAGAAAATCTTGAATGGTGTTGTCATTTGAGGTCACAGATTTTTTTTTTTAAATGTGTTTATTTATTTGAGAGACAGAGAGATATAGAGAGACAGATAGGCAGACAGAACTTCCATCCACTAATTTACCCCTCAGTGTTTTGAAAGGTCAGGATTGGCACAGGCTGAAGCCTAGAGCTGGGAACTCAGCCCGTATCTCCCACAATGATGGCAGAAACCCATCGCCTCTGAGTCCCAGGGTTTGTGTCACCGGAGGAAAGGTCGTGGAACCCGTGGGGTTCTTGTCTTCACTCAAGAAAGAATTCAGGCATGAGACAGAGAGCAGAGTGTTAAGGCTTTATTGGGGATAGGGCATCCATCAGAACGGAAGGGACAGAGAGAGTGCCCAGTTACTTGGACTGGGGGAGAGGGAGGTTACATGGTTGAATGGAGAGAATACACCTGCAGGTCCATCAGCAGAGAGGCAGAGGGCTGAGCTCAGGGTCTGTTTGGACTCCCAGGTTTTTAAGGAAGTCTGTTTACCCACCTCCCCCTTTCCTCCAGGACAAAGGATGGGGAGTCCTAGCAGAAGGGTTTGTTGGATGAAAATTAACAAATTCCTCCCCAGATTTGCTGGTGCAGGGCAGAGCAGAGGGGCTTCCTTTAGGGCATCTGTGAAGATTTTATTGCCCTATGTTATCAGGTAACCCATTTGGTCCTGAGGAGAGAATTCTCTTGGGAGTTTTCCTTGGGGGAAGGACTGGGACCACCTGGGAGGTTGTCAGGGTCTGAGCAGGACTTTGAAGTCCAAGATGCTGGGCTTCTGGGGCTTCAGTAGGTGCTGGTCTTCAGGTCTGTCACCACACACACATAGGCTAAATTTCTGACTTCCTGCCTAACATTTGCATTGTCAGGAAGGTGGAGTTAGGAGCCATAGCTGGGAAGCAAACCAAGGTACTCCAATGTAAGAGATGGGAATATTAACTGGCAGTCTAAATGCCTACGCCAGGGGATCACAGATTTAGAGAGATGCTGTATTAATTACTGTCAGTCCAATTGCATATTATGTATCAAAACTTTATTAGGGAAACAGATATTTTTTAAGGAAGAATACTATTTCTCCCAATAAAAGAAAATGTCAAGACATAAATTCTTAGGAAATTCCTCAGAAAAACTTGTGTTATTTATAATGTAAATGTAAATTCAGAGTGATACTACACTAATGACGTGCCCAAATATTAGATTCTGGGTGCAGGAGGGGGGAAAAAGATGTAATTAATCTCCCTTTCTAGTCTCAGCAAAGTGAAAAAATAAAAGGTGAATTTTCCATAGCGTCTTGTAACTCTGTTCAACTGAGCTCACAAATTCTTTGGGGAATCTATCCTCTAACGTCTAGTATTTAATACTTTCTTGATGTTCTGAGGCATATTAAGCATCCCCTGAAGTACTAACTCAAAATTCAGTAAGGGTAAAGATTGGAAAAGAAATCATTTTGATTAATCCAATTCACGGTAAGGTATGAATGAAAGCTAGTACACACTTAGGGCCTATGGAGAAAACTCAGTGAAATTCTGCAATTTGTCTGGAATTGTGTTAAGCTTGTTAGTTCTATTATTTCACATCTCAACAAAAATTTACTTTACATAGCATGCTAAGCATGCTGGAGTTAAAAAAATTTAAAGTTCTTGCCCAAAGAATTTGCTTTCTAGTCAATAATTATAGGGCTAGGAGATACTTGTTGGTCCCAATCAAATAATACGGTTTCAGGATCAGGCATTGGGATAAGGGAGAAGCTGGTAAAAATGTCAAAATTATGAGGCAAAATAAGTAAGTGATGGTGGTTCTGACTAGGTATTTACTTTCTTAGACCAATTTTACCAAGTAAAACATGTTTTGCATATTTTCTTTCCCATTCTGTCATCCTTCACTTTCCACATAAACCATTCTTTACAATCTAAAAGTTTCTAATTGTTTATAATTCTAACTCAATTCCTTATTATTCACTCAAATTATTAGGACTTTTGAGTAGAGAACAGGTCACACTTTAATATCTTCACGTCTCACTAAATGTTTAGGAAGTTTTTAAAATGTTCATTGGTGAGGGTTTAGAAAGTCTTAAAGCCAGTAGGGAAAGGAAGATATGTTTTTCTTATTTGAAAGACACAGGGATAGGGAAGGAGAGAAGGAAAGGAAGAGAGAAAAATTCCCATCTGCTGATTCACTTCCCAAATGCTCAAAATGGACAGAGCTGGGCTTGGCCAAAGCTGGGGGCTATAAATACAGTCCAAGGACCCAACGATTTGAGCCATCACTTGTTGTCTTCCAGGGTGCATGTCAGCAGTAAACTAGATTGGGAATTGTAGCTGGGACCTGAACCCAGGCACTCTGATATGAGATGCAGATGTTTTAATTGGTGTATTAACTGCTAGACCAAACGTTAATGATGGAAACTGCACTGTCCCGTAGCAATAACTCCAAGGAATGTGTAGTAAGATTGGGCAAAGGAAGAAAGGAGGATGAACAAGAAATTTGGGAATACTATAGACAGGTTTAAGTTGGCTATTCTAAAATGTATTTTTATCTGAAATCAAGCTTTTCCCTATATAGTAGGATTAGGTGTATGAGGATACTTTACAGAGTTCATAGAAAACTGAATTGAAAAACAGTTTATTTTGGTGTAAAAATGAAATCTATGCAGTTTTTTCATAATGCGTATTTTGCATGATCTTTTGAAGATCCTTATATTGCATCAATGTTTGTTCTCATAAGTTCATGAGGTAGCTTATGGACTGTTTTCTAGCAAGAAAATCTGGAAAAATCACTACTTCTAAAAAAATCTTCTTCAAACTAAATTGATCTTACAATTGGGGAACCTCTCAGAAATCTGAAAAAATTACCATATTACCCAGACATCCCACTCCTGGGGATTTACCCAAAGGACATTAAATCAACATATGAAAGAATTATCTGTACCCCTATGTTTATAGCAGCTCAATTCACAATAGCTAAGATATGGAATCAACACACATATCCATCAACTGGTGACTAAATAAAGAAAATATGATATGGGGGTCAGCACAGTAATCCTCCACCTGCAGCACCAGCATCCCATATGGGCACTGGGTTCTAGTCCCGGTTGCTCCTCTTCCAGTTCAGCTCTCTGCTGTGGCCTGGGAAAGCAGTGGAGGATGATGGCCCAAGTGCTTGGGCCCTGCACCCACATGGGAGACCAGGAGGAGGCACCTGGCTCCTGGCTTCAGATTGGCACAGCGCGCTGGCCGTAGTGGCCATTTGAGGTGTGAACCAATGGAGGGAAGACTTTTCTCTCTGTCTCTTTCTCTCTCACTAACTCTGTCAAATAAATAAAAGAAAAGAAAGAAAATATGGTATACATTCGCTATGGAAAACTACTCAGCCATAAAAAGGATGAAGTCCTGTCTTTTGCAACAAAATAGATGGAGCCATTATACTTAATAACATAAGCCAGTCCCCAAGAGGCAAATATGTTTTCTCTGATTCATGGTAACTAATATATTCAGTACCAAAAACAGTAATGTATGTGAATGAAATTGACATCTTGAGATTTACTTATTGTTTATAGCCCTTGTTTATATGCTTTAGGAATAGTGGTCTATCTACTTGCTACTTGTCAAATTCTTTATTTAGTGGAGGGTTAATCTTGTGATTATAAAGTAAACTGAAAGCATGTCATAGCAAAAATTAAAAGAAAAATGAGAAAGTAAGGGAGAGGGATGGTGGTAGTAAGTGATAGAGGGAGAAAGTATTATTATGTTCTTAAAACTGTCTATAGGAAATACAGGAAATCTGTTTCCTTTATAAAAATAATATTTAAAAAATAAAAACATTGGGGAATCTCTGGGCTGACCTTGATTTAAATTTCTGCTTTATAATACCTCATAATTTGTATTACATATAATGCTAAAAATAGGCAAAAAATCATAAGCCAGTGTTAAAAAACCATCATCAACATCAACAAAATACTCTTCTATTTGAAGAAGTTATATCTCTTGCTGGCATTTCAATTAAAACAAAATCTACCTAAGATAGTATGATAAAGTTTCCTGGCCTCTCTTTGTTTTTAAAATGGATAGATAAAACACAAATACTCACTAAAGCAAAACTCTATTGTGTGATTCTTTAAGGAAAATGTATATATTCATCAACTTCAAAACACCTATGTAGCTCAGAGCTAATTACCATAGAACTTATTTTTCATAATTTATAATTCATTTGATTCTCATTCAACTGCCAGAGGATTTATGCACAATGCGTATTGTTTTCAAGTCCCTATTAAAATAATTAAGTAAAGGAGATTGTAATGTCCGATGTTAGCACTTTTACTACTGCTTGTTTACTTGTATTTTCCATTGCAAGAGGCATTTGAAAGCAGTTTCCCATATTATCTTCCTTCTATTCCTCAAAATAGAAGCTAATACTAAATGTCACACTCCCTTTCCTCCCTTGAGAACTGGAGAGTATAGGAGCTCTCCTATAGGAATTCAGAAACACCCTCCTGCCTGAGGACATATCATCTGATACTGGGAAGTGGAGCTCTCAACATTTAATGCATTTTTTGTGTGAATCGAGTCATAAAATGGAAACTGGTAGTCTTTTGCACACCTCAGAACCCCTCCAGCAAAAAAGAAGCAGCTCTTCTCAGAGGAGGTCTATAAATATCTTCAGTACCTTTTAACTTGAAAGAGAGACTACTGCCTTGGTTGAGAACATGATCTTAGAGTCATACAAACTGGATTCAAATGGTGGCTCTGCCAATTTGAGGCTGTAACTTTGAGCAACTCACACCTCTAGGAGGTTTTTCTCCTATTTGCAAAGCAGAGTACGTCAGGATTAACAATGTCTAGCTCTTACTCTAAAGATGAAATTAAATGAAATTTGAAAAACTGCAGTTAAATGCTGATACCCAACAGGCATTAAATAAGTGATTGGTCTGGTCTTAGGAAGCAGAACTTGGAGTAGAGATTCCTGGTTGATACAGTTACTGCTTGAGTGCTGTTTGAGGAGAGGAATGAAGTTAGCAGAGTGTGGTCTCAGCAAGCAACTAGCATTGGCCTGGTTTAATGGGAAGCTTTGCTGCTCAGTTGCCTTTAGTGTTATGGGAAAACAGCAGTGGAGAAATTATTGTTACTTTGGTTGTTTGTCTCACATGGAAGAAGAATTTCCAAGCAGACAGCAAAGAGATTTAAAAGTATTTATTAGAGTCAAAGGCCTCCAGCAGGAGCAGCATGGAGGGGGCTTCCAAGAGAGGAAAGAACCCCAAAGGCCTGTTAGCATTCAGGTTTTTAAGTACAACTCAGAAGGAAAAAAAAAAAAAAAAAAAAAAACCTTGATGATGAGATTGTTATTCAGTTTCCAGGTAGGGACAAAAACTCATCAAAATGCCTGATTTACAATTCTTCGTTCTGTCTGCCTGCTAAAACAAAAAAGCCATACAGAAGGGTGGGATAGGTAACTTGTTTTCTTTTCTTTTTTAAAGATTGTTTATTTATTTGAAAATCAGAGTTAAAGAGAGGAGAGGCAGAGAAAGAGGTCTTTCATTCGATGGTTCACTCCCCAGTTGGCCACTACGGCCGGAGCTGCGCCTATCCAAAGCCAGGAGCCAGGAACTTCTTCCGGGTCTCCCACATGGGTGCAGGGGGCCCAAGGATGTAGGCCATCTTCCACTGCTATCCCAGGCCATAGCAGAGAGCTGGATCAGAAGAGGAGCAGCCAGGACTAAAATCAGTGCCCATATGGGATGCCAGCGCTTCAGGCCAGGGCGTTAACCGGCTATGCCACAGCACCAGCCCCACCCCTGGTAACTTGTTTTCCACAATTAGCTGTGAGCTCAGGAAGTGCTCCCTTGCTATTCTCGTGGTAAATTTGGAGATTCTGAAGAAAGGAAGGAGGACTATCTGTGTGTTCTTGCTAAAGATAATTTTTTTTTTTTTTTGACAGGCAGAGTGGACAGTGAGAGAGAGAGACAGAGAGAAAGGTCTTCCTTTACCATTGGTTCACCCTCCAATGGCCGCCATGGCCGGTGCACTGCAGCTGGCGCACCACGCTGATCCAAAGGCAGGAGCCAGGTACTTATCCTGGTCTCCCATGGGGTGCAGGGCCCAAGCACTTGGGCCATTCTCCACTGCCTTCCCTGGCCACAGCAGAGAGCTGGCCTGGAAGAGGGGCAACCGGGACAGAATCCGGCGCCCCGACCGGGACTAGAACCCGATGTGCTGGCGCCACTAGGTGGAGGATTAGCCTATTGAGCCGCGGCGCCGGCCTAGGAAGCATATATTTTACACCCCAAATTCCATTGGGATTCCCAACTACCTATTAAACCATCTGACTCCTCACATTAGCATCAGTCCCACTTAGAGGGGGCTGGGATATGGGGATATTTTCCAATGTATGGAGACTTTTCTAGTTATCATATCTGGAGGTTGTGCCTAGTAGTATGCCCTTTAATGCACAGAATATCTTCCATAGCAAAGGCTTATACAGAACAAAGTGTCAATAGTGCTGAATTTGGGAGCCATGGATATAGCTGCTATGCACATTTCATTGCTTCTTTATTCATTCTAGATGCTCCTTCCCATAGCCAGCCCTTTCGCTGGTCTAGGTTGACTTTCTAGCGGGTTGATTCATGTCGCTCCCCGTCTTCGTGGAGGAGCGACACAGGACCCTGCGCTGTTCTTTCGTCTGCTCGGCCCTCCCCGGGTTTGCTGCTGGTTCTTCCCGGGTTGGCTACCGTCCCTCCACCTCCGTGGAAGGGCGGTTCCCCCTGCCACATTCCCCACTTCCGCGGGGGAGCGGCACACCGCCGGCCGGCTCTCTCGGGGGCTGCACAGGTGTTCCCCTTAGATGTTCCTGGTGCATGCCGTCTCTCTCCTCCTTTATAGTCCTCTTCCACCAATCCCAACTCTGCTACCCACACACCGAGTATGCTGCTCTCCTCCAATCAGGAGCAGGTCCCACAGTTTATTGGTTGAACTGGAGGCAGCTGTGTAGAAGCTGTTTCCCTTCTCAGCGCCATATTGTGGGAAAGCAGATGCATAGAATAAGTCTTAATTCCAGTAACTTAGTCTAGTCCGGGTTGCTCCCCACAATTCAGACCTTCATCATTGAGGATCTATGACTAGTTTAGCATCTTTGATCAGTTAATAGTTTCTGTACCTACTCATTCAGCCAAAAATTGAGTATGGGAAACCCAAGAGATATTACAGTTTAGATTACATGGGTGCAAAACATAATCCTCAACGTGTCACCAGGAGACAAAATGGTCCGACAGATTGTCTTGTTTGGGGGGGATCAGTCTTAATCTCTGCTGCTGGCAGGTCAGGCATTCATCTGCGGCCATAGTTAAATTATCCTGACTATGAGAGAGCATATACTCTAGAGTCTATTTGTAGGACTATGGAGGGTTGTTGGGGTTGCCTGACCTCATTACTTGATGGATCGTAATAATAACTTCTGACAACATGGTTACCTATTGTCCACAATCAGATGCTCAGTTTCTACCATGGCTTAATATGTCAAGAGTTAGTTGGTCCTGGTTTTGTTTGTTTCAACAGCTTTATTAAAATATAATTAACATCCCATAATTCACCATTTTGAAGCATACAGTTCAGTGATTTTTATTTGATTCATGGAGTTATGCAACCATCAAAATGTCAATCTGGAAATTAAGTTGGGGCACAATGAATGTAAAAATAAATAAGTTCATTTCAGCCAAAGTGAGATGGTCACCCCAAAAACATATTCCAGTTACCCAGAATAAATGCTCTCAAATGATTCTCAGGAGGGTTTATCTTTACAGGCAAAAAGAAGGAATGAAGTGGTGTTTATAGCATAGATTGTTATAGTTACATTGACTAATAAGACAACTATAGACTATTGATTGTTTTCTGCTTACTTTATGCAGTATATTTCAGAGAGAAAATTATGATTTATAGGAACAAGCTCTACTTGAGTTATTTATTACTTGAATGCTGTCAGCTAGTCAGCAAGAAAATCTGGTTGAGATTAAACAAGTTTGGAATCTTGATATACGTGAGTAGGGCTCCATAGTTCTTATCTCTCTGGGCCAACGAGTTTAGTGAACTTCAATTTTATCTGAATTCAATTTTATCTGAATTTTTTAAAAGCCATCTGATTTTAGAAGATATTCATCATCACCAAATAAAACCCCATACCTATTAGCTGTTAACTTCCTTTATTCCCTGCTCCTCCAACCAGGGCGACTACTAATTTACTTTCAATTTCCATGAATTCACCTCCTCTGGAAATTTTATGTAAATTAAGTCATATCATATATGGACTTGTGTCTTTTCACTTAGCATAAAGTTTGCAGTGTTCATACATTTGTAGCATATATTGGTGCTTCATTTCATTTTTATTTATAAATAATATTTCATTGTATAAATTTACATAATTCCATTTATTTATTCATGGATTGAGGGACATTTGAGGTATTTCTACTTTTTTGGCTCTATTAATACTGCAATGAACACTTGTATCCAAAGTTTTGTGTGGATGTATGTATTCCACATACCTAGGAGGAGAAGTGCTGGGTCATATGATAAATCTGTGTCTAATATTTTAAGGAGCTGACAAATTGTATTGCACCATTGTACAATCTCATCAAGAATGTGTGAAGGTTCCAGTTTCATTGAATCAACAGCACTTGTTATTTACCTTTTAGATTTTTAACAGTTCTAGGGGGTGTTGTTTGGTTTTTGCTTTCATTTTGGTTTTGATTTTTTTTTTTTTTTTTTTTGACAGGCAGAGTGGATAGTGAGAGAGAGACAGAGAGAAAGGTCTTCCTTTTGCCGTTGGTTCACCCTCCAATGGCCGCCACGGCTGGCGCTCTGCGGCCAGCGCACAGCGCTGATCCGAAGGCAGGAGCCAGGTACTTCTCCTGGTCTACCATGGGGTGCAGGGCCCAAGCACTTGAGCCATCCTCCACTGCCTTCCCGGGCCACAGCAGAGAGCTAGCCTGGAAGAGGGGCATCCAGGACAGAATCCGGCGCCCCAACCGGGACTAGAACCCCGTGTGCCGGCGCCGCTAGGTGGAGGATTAGCCTATTGAGCCGCGGCGCCGGCCGGTTTTGCTTTTCTTTCCCTAACAATCAATGATGCTGACCATCTTTTCATGATTTACTCAACGACCACTTGTTTGTCTTTTCTAAAGAAATATCTATTCAAATCATTTGCGAAGTGTTCAGTGGGTTTCTTTTTGTTTGGGAGTTGTTAAAAGGACTTCTTTCCTTTATCAAATTGTCTTGACAGTGTTGTCAAAATCATTTGACCACAAATACCAGGGTTTCTGGGCTGCCAATTCGATTCCATTGTTCTGAATGTTTATCCTTAGGCCAGAATGACATTCTTTTGATTACAGCAGCTTTGAAGTGAGTTTTGAAATTAGAAAGCATGAATCCTCTAATTTTTTTATTCTTTAAGATTGCTTTCACTAGCCTGGATCTCTTGCATACCCAAATAAATGCTGATTTGGTAGTCTGAGTCAGGGTCACTAATGTAAAGTTCCAAAGTAAGGGACCATTCACAGAGTAAAACCAAGCTGCTGGGTAGCATCTGCAGTGCAAAGATTACGCCTAACCACTTGGGTTTGCCATGACATTAAAATATGACCACACGTCCACCATCAGGCACTGGAGCTCTATGTATGATACAGAAGCTACCACTACCTGCTACACTGGTGATTATTGACAATAGGTGGCTTGTCTCAAGATGAATGATAACACACTGTGGGGGGGGGGGGGGTTTGCTGACCCTGCCTGCTCTTGGTGATGGACTACATCTGGCTTTTGATCTTCTTTGCACCTTTCAGGGCTACCCGTGATCCAGAGTACATTTGTTAGTTTTTCAGGTTATGGTATTGTGGTTTGGTCCATTAACTCTTGGATCATTTATGTCACATTTTTTTTGCATTCTGGATCATTTGTGCTTAATATTTCTCTTTTTGTCACAAAGACCAGTAAGCAATGAACCAGTGGTCAAAGTACTGGATGGACATTGTATATATTCTACAACCTATAGATCTGGGTATCATTGAGCATTATAAAGATTTCTAATTCTACCCCTCTCACTTTCTGCTGGTCCATGCAATGAGCTTATGTTCAGAAAGGAGTAATTTCTTAGCTACTCCTAAGGTAATGATTAAGGAAAAATTATAGGTATTAATAGATGACAACTGGAAAAACAATTAGAACTTGAGTTGGTAGTACCAATTTAGGGGTAGTAGAGAGAGAACAAAACATGTCGCACCCAGGAAGGGGACAAGTTAGATCCCAGAAGGTATGGAGTATAGGAGAGGATGGATTCTCTTTGTCTGTTGGATACATTGGACTGCTTGATTCAAGTGGAATCTGCCTCTGATACTGAAAATTGCTGCTGAATTTTTCATCTTTTTCACATGCTGCAAAAGCAGAAAAGCCCAGGTGAACACGAGAGTTCATGATTTAGTCTGCTGTGCCCCATACCATCAATGGTAGCTCTGAGATATGAACACGTACAAATATAACCTTGTTTCTATCCGACTCATCATATACTTCTGATGCCTCATGCCTTGAGTTATGCCATGTGTGGTGACAAAGTTGTAGTTTCCTGGCAGCCCATGAATAAAACCAGTGTAATCAGGGCTGGCTTGAGGCATGGTTGCTGTCACTTGTGACCCCAGCAAGTAAGAAAGGCAGTTCAAGTCCTGGCTGCTCCATTTCTGATGAAGCTTCCTGCTAATGTGCCTGGGAAGGCAACAGAAGATAACCCAAATACTGGGGCCCCTGCCACCTATAAAGGAGACCAGGATGGAGTTCCTCACTGCTGGCTTCAGCCTGGTCCAACTCTGGCTGTTGCAAACATTTGGGGACTGAAGCAGTGGATGGGAGATCTCCCTGTCCAGCCGTCTCTCTTCTCTCTCTCACTGTAACTTTCAAATAAATAACTAAATCTTTTTTAATTTAAATAGTCTAATGCTGATTCAAATGAACTTAACAGTGAATTTGAACTGGAGTAATTGAATAATGACTTTAAGTCATATGTTTCCATTCGGGGAGAACAAGCCAGATAATGTCTCTCCATGGGGGTTGGCAGTTGATTTTGTCCCTTTGTAAATACTGGAAGTTTCTTACTATCCTTTCCATCACAGTCCTTTGACTGTGATTTTTACAAGTTCATACATATTCCAGGGTCACTGTTACTATAAGAGATAAGTAAGGCATGAAATATGCATAGATGCAGTCATCATTGGGATATACAATCTGCTATAAATTATTTCATGTATATGTATATTTATTTATTTGAAAAGTAGAGTTACAGAAATAGAGAAGGAGTGTCACAGAGAGATCTTCTATCCTCTGGTTCACTCCCTGAATGGCCACAACAGTCATGACTGGGCCAGAACGAAGTCAAGAGCCAGGGGCTTCTTCTGGGTCTGCCACATGGCTGCAGGGCCCCAAGGACTTTGGCCATCTTCCACTGTTTTCCCAGGCACATTAACAGGGAACTTGATTGGAAGTGGAGCAGCTAAGACTTGAACTGATGCACATATGGGACCTGCTGCAACACAGTTGTGGCCCCCATATTATTATGCTGATATTTTAATTTTCACATCTACTGAAATAACTTTCAATGATTGCTCCATGTCAAACTATGAAGAAACCACTGGGGGCCAGCACCATGGTGCACTAGGTTAATCCTCCACCTGTGGTGCCGGCATCCCATATGGGGGCCGAGTTCTAGTCCTGGTTGCTCCTCTTCCAGTCCAACTCTCTGCTGTGGTCTGGGAGGGCAGTGGAGGATGGCCCAAGTGCTTGGGCCCCTGTACCCGCATGGGAGACCAGGAGGAGGCACCTGGCTCCTGGCTTTGGATCTGCATAGCTCTGGCCGTTGTGGCCATTTGGGGAGTGAACCAATGGAGGAAAAACCTTTCTCTCTGTCTCTTTCTCTCACTGTCTGTAACTCTACCTGTCAAATAAATAAATAAAAATCTTTAAAAACATAAAAGAAACCACTTATTGTAAATCTAATTGTATTGAAATATTGTGGTACTATTTATTCATATCTTCTAAATCACTTCATTATTGCAAGCAATCTTGGTGTTGGTTGAATTACATATTTTCATTATTAAGTTCTACCTGTTGGAATATACATGCTATCTAAAAGGTATTATGTATTGTTCTTGGATAACAAATGTTCATTAAATGAACTTTTTTAAAATTTTATTTTATTTTATTTTATTTTTTGACAGACAGAGTAGACAGTGAGAGAGAGAGAGAGAGAGAGAGAGAAAGGTCTTCCTTTACCATTGGTTCACCCTCCAATGGCCGCTACGGCTGGCGCGCTGCAGCCGGCACACCACACTGATCTGAAGCCAGGAGCCAGGTGCTTCTCCTGGTCTCCCATGGGGTGCAGGGCCCAAGCACTTGGGCTATCCTCCACTGCCTTCCCAGGCCACAGCAGAGAGCTGGCCTGGAAGAGGGGAAACTGGGACAGAATCCGGCGCCCTGGCCAGTACTAGAACCTGGTGCTGGTGCCACAGGCAGAGGATTAGCCTATTGAGCCATGGCGCCGGCCCCATTAAATAAACTTTTAAAAAATTTATTTTATTTATTTGAAAGGCATAATAATATTTATAGAGAGAGTGATAAAGCGAGAAAGAGATGTTCTATCTGCAGTTTCACTCCCCAAATAAGGGCAATTGGCAGGGGTTCTGTCAGGTTAGAAGCCAGAAGCCAAGGACTTTGTTCAGATCTCTCATGTAGTTGATAGGAGCCCAACCATTTGGGATGTCTACCACTGCTT
This sequence comes from Oryctolagus cuniculus, assembly GCF_964237555.1. Lineage (NCBI taxonomy): Eukaryota > Metazoa > Chordata > Mammalia > Lagomorpha > Leporidae > Oryctolagus > Oryctolagus cuniculus. The sequence goes on along the minus strand of NC_091441.1, from coordinate 50,410,554 downwards.
TTCCCAGGTGCATTAACAGGGAGCTGGATAGGAAATAGAGCAACCAGTACTTGAAATGGAGCTGATATGGGATACCCTTCATTGTAAGCAGTGACTGAATTTGCTGCATCAAAATGTCAGCCCCTGTTGAATGAATTTTAGGAATTTTACTTAGGTCAGCTTTCCCTAAGTAGTTGACAGGGAAAACACATAAGGTGAGATGAAGTAATGAGAGTAGGTTACAAAGGCCAATAAAAGTTGCTTTTTTTTTTTTTAAAGGAGACAGAGGCATAGCAATCACCACCAAGTTTTAGATCATTAGACTCAGCAGAAAAGATTCTTCAAGATTGTTTTTTTTTTTTTTTCTCTGCTTTGGCATCATTATGTTGACCAATCGTGTTATTTGCTCTGATCTACTACAGTTGTGAAAGACAAACTATCTTTTTTTTTCATTTGACAGAGTTAATGAGAGAGAGAAAGACAGAGAGAAAGGTCTTCCTTCTGTTGGTTCACCCCCAAATGGCCACTACAGCCGGCACTGCACTGATCCGAAGCCAGGAGCCAGGTGCTTCCTCCTGGTCTCCCATGAGGGTGCAGGCGCCCAAGCACTTGGGCCATCCTCCACTGCCTTCCCGGGTCACAGCAGAGAGCTCTACTGGAAGAGGAGCAGCTGGGACTGGAACCCGGTGCTCATATGGGGTGCCGGCACCGCAGACGGAGGATTAGCCAAGTGAGCCATGTCACCAGCCTCTGAGACAAACTATCTTAATTAAAGAAAAGATTGTAGTTGAATTAAAGAAAAGATTGTAGTTGAATGACAGTTATCTTAAGTAAAAATACTTCATGAATTGAGTTACTGTTTGTGATAGTAGTTGTAATTCTCACAGTTTTAGTACTAGCTCAGATTTTTTAAAAGAAATATTGTATGCCAAGCTATTTCCTAGATATTAGTTTTAGAATACACTTTGTGTTAGCATGAGACAAAATGTTTCCTATTTTTCTTTCAGTAGTTAGAATAAAGGTTAAAGTGTCATAGTAATCCTTCTTGCTGATCTGCTTTATGGGGAACCTTGAGGTCCCAGGCCAACCATCTATTCTTTACTGACTTCAGTGCACTTGTGAGTTTTCATTTGCTAAGCTGATAGCTTTCATCCTGTGTTTCCTCTATTTGGTATTCACTGTCTAATGTCCTGTATTTGGGTATTAACTACAGCGTACATTCTGTAAAAGACAACACTTTACTGTCTTTTGAACCAAACATAAATAACAAAAACATTTTTTATGCTCATTTGTTTGAAAATATGTTTTTTATCCTCTTTTTTGCACCCAAGAGACAGCATTCAAACAATGCAATAAAAATAAAATTAGAAACTGAAAAATAGAAAGCACAATAGGAAGTAATGAGCAGTCCAGAAAGTAGAATGCAGAGAAAATAAGACCTTTGGTTTGGTTTTTCTGGTGGTTCAAAGAAAGGGAACTATAGGCATTCATATCTGATTTCCATGAAGAAAACACATTAACCTTTCAGGGGCATCAGGTTATTTCCTTACAGTAATCTTTAAAATAGATTTCTATCACAGTATCTCATGAGGACCCTGAGCAAAGCAATGAGCTATATCCTTAACCACAAACCTCAGCATATCTAGTAGAGGTTTTTAAACTAGTTTTTCTTACGTGTTCCTTGTACATCGCTTAATTAAGGTAAACTTACAACACTGAAAACAAATCAGATGGAACTAAGATGGAATTTGTCTTAAGAGTGTTGTAAAATCAAAGATTTCTACACTGGTACTATAGATTCAAGTCTATTAATATATAAAACTATTTACTGATATTTTTAAAGAAATGAAATGCTGATTAGAAAGTGCTTATAAAGAGGAGTTGTTAAAAAATGCATGTATGACCCAAAGATTAGACTGTCATATGGGTGTGTATTCTCCTTGGAGACCTTGAGGTGTTGGTAAAATCAACAAATAAAATACTTGTTAAATAGGAAAAAGGTTAATTTCCATTTCCAGTTCCATTTTCTTTCAACATACAACTTATTTTGGGAAGAAATATTCATAAATCAATTCCCATGACAAACAAAAATACATAGTTTTTCCTAATGTGGCAATGGCTTTTTTTGGTAATAAACTTGTTTGTTAAAATAGAACATAGGCAGTGAAAAGTGCACGCATCCTGAACATTCACTAGAATAAACACTGGGGCAGTCATTTAATTAATTTGATTAATACACAAGTTGGAAGGTGTTCATCGCCTACCAGAGTGCCTGGGTTCAAGTCCTGCCTCTTCTCCCAGTTTCAGCTTTTGGCTGATGTTCACCTTTGAAGACAGCAGTGTCGGTGCAAGTAGCTGGGTCTCTACATGGGAGACGTGGACTGAGTTCCTGGTTCTCAACTATGGCATCATCCTAGCCCCAGCCATCGCAGGATTTCTGTCTATCTATTTTTCTCTCTCTGTCAAATAAACACAAAACTAAATAATTTTTTAAAATAAGGACATTGAAGCTTAGCATCAGTTGTCCTTCTGCTAAAAAGCATTCACACAGGATTAAAATCCATGTATGCCATGGCATAGACCAAATATGTATCATTTTATTATACTTTCTTTGGAAAGAACAGGTCTTGATAGAAGGAGGTACCTTTCTCTGAAGGGAGGAGAGAACCTCCACTTTGACTATGACCTTGTCTAAACAAGATAAGAGTCGGAGAACTCAAGGGGCTTCCATAGCCTTGGAAACTCATGACTGGAGCATAGGGAGATTACTGATGCCATAGACAGGAGTGTCAATTGATAAAGTCAACAACAGGAGTCACTGTGCACTTACTCCTCATGTAGGATCTCTGTCCTTAATGTGCTGTGCATTGAGATTTAATGCTATAACGAGTACTCAAATAATATATTTCACTTTGTGTTTCTATGGGGGTGCAAACTGTTGAAATCTTTACTTAATGCATACTAAACTGATCCTCTGTAAAAAAAAAAAAAAAAAAAAAAAAAAAAAGAAAAGAAAAGAAACTATCAACTCCCAACTTGACTCTCACTGGGATTAAACATGACAATAGGTCTGATCTGATTTCATCATCATTTAAAAAAATCATCTATTATTTTTCACTTTATGTTTCTGTGTGGGAGCAAACTGTTGAAATCCTTACTTAATGTATACTAAGCTGATCTTCTGTATATTAAGATAATTGAAAATGAATCTTGATGTGAATGGAAGGGGAGAGGGAGTGGGAAAGAGGAGGGTTGTGGGTGGGAGGGACGGTATGGGGGGGAAGCCATAGTAATCCATCATTCGTACTTTGGAAACGTATATTCATTAAATAAAAGTTAAAAAAAAAAAAAAAAAGGGTTCCTGTTAGTACACTGCATGCAAGTGAGAGTCTTACTGTCTGTACAAATGTCCTAAATGCAAAGTCTCCAATTCCATGAGAAAGAAATCAAGTGAATAAAATAAAAATAAAAGGCAACATTTGGTGGAACATCAGAAGCAGCACATCAATAAAATATAAAAGTATAAAGGGATAAAAATGATGCACTGGGAACTCAGTAAAGAAGAAAACGGATCAAAAGGATTAACAACAATAGAGGCTGACAAATGAAATCATTAATGTGCTGCTTCAATCTGCAAAGCATTGTTGAAAAGCAAGCAAAAAAGAAAAAGAGCAGGGAAAATTGATGAAGGTCAGGGACATAAATAATTCTGAGTGTTATCACTTTAGAGGTTAGGTTTCTAAGTTCACAGACAAGGGACTTCTTATTTCCTTGTTATTATATTTGGTTTTCTCTCAGGTAAGCTCTCACCTAGAGAGGGGAGATGATTCAGTTTTTGTTATAACTGTCAACATTACAAAATGGAAATGTATTTTATCCTACTGGTGAAGTCAATATTGCTTTCTATTAAATGATTTCTCTAAAGCAAGCCTATATTTAAATGGGAATACATCTGTGGAATGGATAGCCCTAAAGATAGGGAAATAGGAATACAACATAATTTAATAATTCTCCCATTAATTTTTTAATATTCAGGAGTTATTGTTTTGATTTGCTGAAACCTATAGTACTCCATCAACTTGGGAAAATTCAGGTAGCAGAAATAGATAACATGTTCATTTCTTCAAGAAGTCTCAAATATTTCTCACTAATTTTTTTTAATAGGCAGAATTAGGTAGTGAGTGAGAGAGAGGGATAGAGAGAAAGATCTTCCTTTTTCTGTTGGTTCACCCCCACAAGTGGCCACTACGGCCGCGTGTTGCAGCCAGCGCACACACTTCGCCAATCCGAAGCCAGGAGCCAGGTGCTTCTTCCTGGTCTCCCATGCAGGTCCCAAGGACCTGGGCCATCCTCCACTGCACTCCCGGGCTAGAGCAGAGAGCTGGACTGGAAGAGGAGCAACCGGGACAGAATCCGACGCCCCAACCAGGACTAGAACCCTGGGTGCCAGCACTGCAGGCAGAGGATTAGCCCAGTGAGCCGCGGCGCTGGCCGATTCTCACTAATTTTTAACAGGATTGCTGTGTTTTGAAAAACAAGGAAATATTCCTCCCTTCAAAGGGTGTCCAAGGGGAAATTCATGATGATTTACAACTACTCTTCCATCCATTTGTTATTTTCTTATGATAAGTCTGAAATCCCTCAACTCTGGGTAGCTGTATGCTGTTATTCTTGCAAAAATAGTGTTTTTTTTCATGAAATATTTTGTTAATACGTCAGTGTTCAAAATTCATAGTTGGAGACTATATTCCTTTAGTACAGTCTAACCTCTCAAAAAAGGTTTAAAAGTTTTAAAGTAGTAAACTAAAATTGTCTTGCCTCAGCTTTAATGCTATTTACTTGATTTGATAATGATGATCCTAGAGAGGATACTGAAATTGTGAAGGCACTTAAAGACCTTATAAATTTGTTATAAAATGTTATAAAACATTATAAATATAAACAAAAATATTATAACTACCCAAAATATTTAAGAAATATCATACTCCACTATATGGTTTTTAAAAATATTTTAATTGTGCATTTTATGGAATATTATAATTCATTACCCATATTCAATGTGTGTTGATCAAATCAGGTTAGTTAGCATTTCCTTCTCCTTAAACATGTTTGTGTAAACTCATTATATAATTTTAATTGAAGGACATTTTATGAGAGTTTTATATAATATATGAAAAAATAATTTGTAGATTAATAATTTTATTTAAGATTTCTTTACTTATTTGAAAGTCAGAGTTACAGAGTTACATAGTTATACTACTCCACAATGCCAGGACCCGGATAAATATTCTTTAAAAACTTTTTTTAAAGACAAAGAGATGGAGAGTGTTCTCATCCACTAACTCATTATCCAAATGATTTTTTTTTTTAATTTTATTTTGACAGGTCCAATTATAGACAGTGAGAGAGAGATAGAGAGAAAAGTCTTCCTTCTGTTGGTTCACTCCCCAGATGGCCAGGAGCCAGGTGCTTCTTCCTGGTCTCCCATGCGGGTACAGGGCCCAAGCACTTGGGCCATCCTCCAGTGCCCTCCCAGGCCACAGCAGAGAGCTGGACTGGAAGAGGAGCAACCGGACTAGAACCTGGCACCCATATGGGATGCCAGCGCTGCAGGTGGAGGATTAGCCAAGTGAGCCATGGCACCGGCTCCCCAAATGATTTCAACAACTGGGGCTGGGCCACCGCCTAAGTGGGATCCAGGAACTAAATGCATGTTTTGCACATGAGTTGCAGTGACGCAAGAATTTGAGTCAATACCTGCTGCCTCCTAGGGTGCACATTAGCAGGGCCATGGGACTAGAAATGAACTGGGACACAAACCCAGGTACTCTGATATGGGATACAATTACCTCAAGCTGCCTCTTAACTGTTACATCAAATATGTACCCCTGCCAAATGATGTCTTTGACTGCTAGGCCAAATGTTTGTACCAGAGGATACATTTCTATGAGGACATTTGATATGAAAAATGAGCACTTTCAGGTGAACTTCTTTTTCCTCAGACTCTGACCTGGAGATCTAAAGAGATCATCTCTGTTACCCATAACTCATCTCTTGACCAAGGTGGTGAGCCTGTTTGGGAAGGTGTGTGAGGAAGAGTAGCAGGCTGAAGGCACCACTATCTTGCTCAGAGCAGACAGGGAGATGTCTCTGTGGAAAACTTAAATAAGAAACTAGGAAGCAGTGACATTGTAAATGACATTTTAAAATAGAAACGCACAGTGTGATAAGGAAGTAGTGCTTATTTTTTCTTAATAAAAGAAAAAAGAAGGGGCCAGTGCCAGCATCCCATTTGGGCTCTTTTGTGTTCTGGTTACTGATCTTCTGATCCAGCTCTCTGCTGATGGCTTAGGAAAGCAGCAGAGGAGATGGCCCAAGTATTCAGGCCCTTGCACCCTCATGGGAGACCCAGAAAAAGCCCCTGGCTCCTGGCTTCCAATTGGCCCAGCTCTGGCCATTGCCACCATTCTGGGAATGAACCAGAGGATGGAAGACCTCTCTCTTTCTCTCTTTGTCTCTACCTCTCTCTCCATAACTCTGCCTCTCCAATAAATACATAAAATCTTTTTTTAAAAGATTTTAATGTATGATGGTCTTCATTACAACTTTGTTGGCAAAGAAGAGGAGGGAAAACTTTTAAACAGTTTAACACAGGGCATTATAGCTGATCCTGTCAGATTAAAGAAGTCCCATTTTAAATGTCCATCTACTTGTCCAAAGAGATACACTACTGAATCTGCATATGCAGCTTCCTTTATGGAGTACAGTGCTCATATTTAGGCAGTCTTTTAAACATATAGATACAAAGGAAATGAAATCACTCATTAAAAACAGCATCAAATGAAGGGTATTTTAAAATAAATTTTTCTTGTTCCTGCTAATAACACATGCCCGATGAGAATGAAAAGCTGAAAAAGCAGTTACAGTTTCTGCAGTTACAACAAGCAATCATTTTCTGCAATGACCATTATATCTTCAATTTTTTTTTTTTTTGACAGGCAGAGTGGACAGTGAGAGAGAGAGACAGAGAGAAAGGTCTTCCTTTGCCGTTGGTTCACCCTCCAATGGCCGCCGCAGCCGGCGCGCTGCGGCCGGCGCACCGCGCTGATCCGATGGCAGGAGCCAGGAGCCAGGTGCTTTTCCTGGTCTCCCATGGGGTGCAGGGCCCAAGCACCTGGGCCATCCTCCACTGCACTCCCTGGCCACAGCAGAGGGCTGGCCTGGAAGAGGGGCAACCGGGACAGAATCCGGCGCCCCGACCGGGACTAGAACCCGGTGTGCCGGCGCCGCTAGGCGGAGGATTAGCCTAGTGAGCCGCGGCGCCGGCCTTATATCTTCAATTTATCATGAACTATTCTTAACTTACTATGAGATGTAGTTGAAGTTAAAAGAGAAGACGCAAGGAGAATATTCCTTTTCTGGAGAACAAACCCTCCAGAATCAGCAGGGGTAACAAACATCCTGTTGGTTCTAGGCAGAAAAAAATTAATGTAGTCAATTTCAACTCATGTTGAGCTGACTTAATTTTTTCATTGACTTGCTTGGTGTCATTCTTCTAAATCAAGGGTGTTTAATTCTTCTTCTAGTACATCCAAATATTCCCCAGTAAAAAGATTTTCATCAATGGGAACGGCATTGATGGCTTCATTTGTCTGCCCTTCCCCTTCGTTGTCTTCTTCCAGATCACTTCTTTCACCAGTTTCAGCCCTACCTCCAGAAGCTTTGCCTAATTTGTTTTCACCTGTGTCTGAAGTATATGTGCTGAATCTTTCAAGACTGACTATAGTAATACCCATCTCATCTACATCTCTTGGAATGTAAAGGCTTAAATCTATGTCATTGATGCTCATTGAATCATCAACCTCATCACCACCTGTTCCCTGGGTGTAACGGGTATCATCTGCTTCTTCATCATCATCACTGACCTTTTCAGGACGAAAATCAAATACCTAACGATCACTGATCACTAGTGCTTTGCCTGCCTTGAAGTCAGCTTTTCTTTCCATATCTTGTTCAAGTCTATCAATTTTGTCTTTTCCTTTTTTTTTCCATGCAAGAAAAGATGCTAGAGTGATTTTGGTAACATTTGGTCCTAGGGCAAAACACTCTCTTTCAATTAGATCTTCTAATGAAATTTCATCTTCTTTCTCTTCTTTTTGTCTTTTTTCAACACAAATCCAGGAGGAAGTGCATGGAGATACACTTTATTTATACAATTATTGCTCCTTCCGCAGCAAACCCCAAACCAGCCATACTTGTTTTCAAGGGCTTCAAGGAAATGCTTGCACACTATTTGAGTTTTTTCTTTTCTGCCTCACTGTGCTTCTTGTTCACTGCTTCTTCCAGCTTTTTTCATCTCAATTATCCATAGTATCTTTTTCAAGTTCTTCATCTCTTGCATCAATGTAAACACTTTGCTTTTCACATGTTCTATCCAGAGTCAAGTCATGAGAAAATGTACACGTATCTTCTTTAGTACATTGTCCTTGCTTGAAGAATGCACATGCCATGGACTTGGGATCTGCACTTTTACTAATTTTTTGAGCCACCACTACGGGCTTGAAGAGCTCATTTAGTTCTTGTAATTCTTTCTTCTTGTCATCTTTATTCAGTTTCTTCTCAGATTCACTTTGTGCTCCCTGACATGGATTTTGTTGACCAAATTTAACCTGATGAGTGACAGCTTTGATAAACGTCTGTTGCTTTGCTCCTTTCTTATTCTTTAGACCAAAAGTTTTGTCTTTGATAATCTTTTCCTCCTTTTTCTTCTCTGCCTTTTTGCTGCCCCTGGCCTGAGCCTGTTTCTTGGGGGGCATTGTGGAGACAGGTGGCACCAGCAAAACTTAAATGCATCTGGCTGCCTTTGGGATCTGGCCCAGCGGCTCATAAAATCTTTCAAAAAATAAAATAAATAGGTACAAAAAAAGACAAAAGAGAAGGCAGAGACAGAATAAAAAAGATCAAGCTTTAGAAAGTTCATGTGATCCAGTTGAGCCCAACTCCTAGCATGAAGAGTAGGTAATCTGTTCCCCATCATGAAGTGGTTACCTATTATTTGTGTTATGAGTGTAAGAAATGGCATGTCTATGATAAACCCATTTTCTGCAGTAAAACATGAAATAGTTATTCATTCAGTTATTCACTCAGAAAATATATTTTTGAATGTTTCTTTTATATGATAGGTATGTTCAGAATGTAGACATCTGAATATACATAATTACAGACCTCAAGAAATTCTAAGCTAGTTTAGGATATGTCCAAGTCAGCAAATCACTGTAAGACAATTGCTTTCCATGCTAAAAGGGAGGAAGGACTGTGGCACTGAGTAGACAAGAAAGCCATCCAATTATGTTTAGGATAGAGTGAATCTTCATGGCAGAGATGCCTCTGCAAATTTTAAAACTTAATCTGCATGCCATCACTGCATGGAGAGAAAGTAGGGAATAATTCCAGATAGCAGTGATATTTTAAGCCAAAACAAGTAAGTATGAAGAGTTTGAGTTATTTGGTAAAATTCAGGTAATTCCACATTTTTTGAAACTTGGGTGTCAAGATTCAGGTAGTTGCACAATGTTGAAAAGTAGGATTATAAGCCTCATAAGTACAAAAGCAGGCTAGTAACATAGGAAGAAGCCAGATTCTATGTGGCCCATTATGTACAAGGTCATCCTTAGGTGATGGGGAGCCTTTAAAGGATATTCAGGTATTGGCTTCTTCTGGGATTTGCATCTCAGAGTTTCCTGTGGCTTGCTGGGCAAGACACTCTTTGAAGCACCTGTCATTATTATTAATTAATCTTCACCACAACCATGACAGTTAAATTTTATTATTCATTATGTTTTGTAGATGAGGAAATGGAGAAGTGGGGTGACTTTCCCAAGATCACAGGATTTGAATGTGGCAGAACTACAATACAAACTCAGATTCTTGGAGGTACTGTTTGTTTAAATATAACTCTTTATATTACAAAGAGACCGTTGCTGAATTGATGAAAAGCAAAACATTACAGAAGGGCAATGGAAAGTTGAGAGATTTTGAATAGGGAAGGAATAACATCAGTTAGATTGGATACATAATAATCAAATTATTTTTGGAGTCCTTGGTAGAATCATTTATTCATTATATATATATATATATACATTTTTAAAGATTTATTTATTTATTTACTTGAAAGGTAGAGTTACAGAGAGGCAAGGAGAGAGAGAGGGAGAGAGAGAGAGAGAGAGAGGTCTTCCATCTGCTGGTTTACTCCCCAGATGCCTGCAACGGCCGGAGCTGTGTCGATCCAAAGCCAGGAGCCAAGAGCTTATTCCAGGTAGGTGCAGGGGCCCAAGGACCTGGCCAATTTTCCACTGCTTTCCCAGTGATAGCAGAGAACTGGCTCGGAAGTGGAGCAGCTGGGTCTCAAACCAGCACCCATATGGATGCTGGCACTTCAGGTGGTGGCTTTATCTGCTACACCAAAGCACCGGTTCCTATTCATTATATATTGTGCAGCCGTGACATGACAGGCACTATCACCTTGTTAAATGAATGGACTATAATATTTGGTGAAAATAGATATGACTTTTTACCTCAATTTTATGTCTGATTAGGAGATTTTTAATAGTTTAATAATCAGCCCAACTAATATAAATGATTATTGAAGTAAAGGAACACATTTTTGGATTTCCTTTTTAAATTTTTTTTAAATGAAACTATAAGGAATTTGAGCTACATGCATGGTCAGGGAAGGCTTCACTGAGGAAATGGTGTTAGGACCCAGAGCTGAGGGATGTATAGGCACGAGTTAATTGAAGGGATGCTGGCTGCATCATGCAGCTAGAGGGGCTCAAGAGGAGCATTTCCAGGAAGGATGATGTGGAGATATTGAGGTACCATAGATGTCCAGGTATACATGTTTTCTGGATGATGGAAAACATTGCTTTATTATTGGGAAAGCCTACTGGATAAAATTTGATTAATTTGCAATTCAGGGTGTTGATGATGATGTGCATAGGTGAGGTTGCCCAGGCGATGTAAAAGATGAGAGAAGTTGAAGGGAAGGGCTAGTGCAGTATCACCTTTTAAAAACATATTTGTATATGTGTAACTTTATTAAGCTTTAGTTTTTTAAAAAATTTTTTATTTATGTATGGTGAACAAATTTCTTGTATCCAGATTTAACAGCATAATGATACTTCCTACCCTGTCTTCCCTCAGGTCCATAATCCCACCCTCCCACCTCCTTCCTTTCTTATTTTTTCTTTTAATTTTTACAATGACATACTTTCAGTTCAGTTTATAATCACAGCTTAACCATCCAACAAATAAATAACCCAAGAAGTGATAGAGAACCTCTTCTTCCTCAGTATAGGCAAGAGCTGTAAACAATAACCAAATCTCAAAATGTCAATTTCACTCCTATAGGTTACCTTTTTTGTGCTCTGTATGTTAATTACCTGAAATCAGGGAAAACATTTGACATTTGTCTTTAGGGGCCTGGCTTATTTTACTAAGTGTAATGGTTTCCAGTTTTGTTCCTGACCATGTGCCTTTTTATACCTGAGTAGTATTCCATAGTGTATATATATATATCACATTTTCTTTATCCAGTCATCAGTAGATGGACATCTGGGTTGATTCCATATCTTAGCTATTGTGAATTGAGCTGCAATAAACATGGGGGTGGTGTATAGATAACTCTTTCATATGCTCATTTCATTTCTTTGGGTAAATTCCCAGGAGTGGAGGTCTGGGTCATATGATAGATCTATTTTCAGATTTCTGAGGAATCTTCACATTGTCTTACATAATAGTTTATAATAGTTGTATAAAGCTTCCATTCCCGCCAACAGTGTTCTAGGCTACCTTTTTACCCATTTACTCATGAGCTTTTATTATTTTTTTGGATGATAGTCATTCTAACTGCACTGATGTGAAACCTCATTGTGGCTTTTATTTGCATTTCTCTGATAGCTAGTGATTCTGAGCTTTCTTTCATGTGTCTGTTAGGCATTTGAATTTCATTCTTTGAAAAATGTCTGTTCAAGTCATTTGCCCATTTCTTCACTGGATTGTCTTGTTGTTGTAGAGTTTCTTAAATTATTTATATATTCTGGATCTTAATGCTTTATCAGTTGCATAGTTTACAACTCTCTCAGTTCCTATTTACTTTGTTGAGTGTTTCTTTTGCAATGTAGAAGCTTCTCAATTTGATATAACCCCTTTTGTCAATTTTGGCTCTTGTTGCCTGTGCTTCTAGGATCTTTTCCAAGAAATCTTGGCCTATACCAATGTCTTGGCAGAGTTTTCCTCTAGTAAATTGATGGAATAAGGTTGTAGGTTTAAATTCTTGGTTCATTTACAGTTGATTTTAGTATAAGGTACTAAAATACTCATAAGGTATAAGATAGGGGTCTTGTTTCATACTTCTGTTTTTTTTTTTTTTTTGACAGGCAGAGTGGATAGTGAGAGAGACAGAGAGAAAGGTCTTCCTTTTGCTGCTGGTTCACCCTCCAATGGCCGCCGCGCACTGCGCTGATCCAATGGCAGGAGCCAGGTACTTATCCTGGTCTGGGGTGCAGGGCCCAAGGACTTGGGCCATCCTCCACTGCACTCCCTGACCACAGCAGAGAGCTGGCCTGGAAGAGGGGCAACCGGGACAGAACCCGGCGCCCCAACCGGGACTAGAACCCGGTGTGCTGGCACCGCAAGGCGGAGGATTAGCCTAGTGAGCCGCGGCGCCGGCCGACGTTTCATACTTCTGAATGCAGGGATCCAGTTTTCCCAGCATCATTTTCTGAAGAGACTATCTTTTCTTCAGGGATTGATGAGTGCATGGGACTTTCTCTAAGATGGACCATATAGGCCATAAAGCTTATTTCAACAAATAAAAATATTTAAATTATACCATATGTCTTTTATGACCACAATGGGATAAAGCTGGAAAACTCCAGAAAATATGCAGATGCATAGTGACTGAACAACATGCTCTTGAATGAACAATTTGTCATAGACAAAGTCAAATGGGAAATCAAAAATTCCTGGAAATGAATGATGACAACATAACATATCAAAACTTATGGAGTACAGCAAAAAGTAGTGCTAAGAGGGAAGTTTATGGTAATCAGTGCCAACAGCAAGACATTGGAAAGACATCGAATAAACAATCTAACAATGCATCACAAGGACCTAGAACAGCAAGAACAAACCAAACACAAAATTAATAAGAGGAGAGAAATTATAAACATTAAAGAAGAAATAAAAAAATTGAAGATAAAAATGATACAGAAGTCAGTGAAATGAAGAACTGTTTTTTTTTTTCAAAAAAATAAACAAAATTGATGCACCATTGGCCCAACTAACCAAAAATAAGGGAGAAGACCCAAATTAATAAAATCAGATATGAAAAAAGAGATGTTACAATGGGTACCACAGAAATAAGGAATCACCAGGAATTACTACAAACACGTGTATATCAATGAATTGGAAAATGTAGAAGAAATAGATAGATTTCTGGACAAGGTGAGGCCAGCATTACCTTAATTCCTAAACCAAAAAACATACAACAAAGAAAGACACCTATAGATAAATATCCCTTTTGAACATAGATGCAAAAATCCTCAACAAAATACTAACCAACGGAATCCAACAACACATCAGAAAGATCATTCACTCAGACCAAGTGGGATATTTATTCCTGGTATGTTGGGATGTTTCAACACATATGCAAATCAATAAATGTGATACATCAGATTAACAAACTAAAGAACAAAAACCATATGGTTATCTTAATAGATGCAGAGAAAGCATTTGATAGAATACAAATCCTTTTATGATGAAAACCTGAAGCAAATTGGGTGTAGGAGGAACATTCCCTAAAGCAATCAAGGTAGTAGAGCCTGTTCCTGTCAGCGACTGCTTCCTCTGTCTGGCTGCACCGTTCACTGTCTTTGCTGCAGATCCTTGAGAATGTACCAAAGGTGGTGACCATTCAGCGGCTCACACAGAGGCCATGACAATCATGAGGTGGGGATAAATGTTGGAGATGCTCGCGAGGAGGTCAGGGGCCAGCTGGGACAGGTGACTCTCGGAGAACTCACAGGGCAGGAAGATCTGCAGCACATGGGTGGGCTGATTGGAGCCAGGGCTGTTGAGGTCTATCCTGATGGGGCTTTTCCTATATCCACTCATCATTGGAAACACCTCATAGAGCAACTATGTGGCTTTGCTTTGCTCATAGGACTTATTCTTAGGTCTGTGGGAAAGAACTACAAGACCGCTCATTAGAAAAGAGGGGCCGGCACTGTGGCATAGTTGGTAAAGCAGCCGCCTGCACTGCCGGCATCCCATATGGGCACTGGTTTGAGACCAGGCTGCTCCACTATCAAGGCAATATATGACAAACCCACTCCCAGCTTCTTAATGAATGGGAAAAAGTTGGAAGCATTTCTACTAAGATCCACAACTGGACATAGATACCCACTTTCACCATTGCTATTCAGTATAGTCCTGGAAGTTTTAGCCAGACCCATTAAGTAAGAAAAATAAATCAAAGTGTTACAAATTAGAAAGGAGGAAGTCAAATTATCCCTGTTTGCAGATGACATGATCCTATTATATAGGGAAACCAAAAGACTCCATTAAGAGACTACTAGAACTCATAAGAGTTTGGTAAGGTAGCAGGACATAAAATTATCACAATCAATCAACTTTTTTTTTTTTTTTGACAGATAAAGTTAAACAGTGAGAGAGACAGAGAGAAAGGTCTTCCTTCTGTTGGTTCACCCCCCAAATGGCTGCTATGGCTGGAGCTACGCTGATCCGAAGCCAGGAGCTAGGTGCGTCCTCCTGGTCTCCCATGCGGGTGCAGGGCCCAAGGACCTGAGCCATCCTCCACTGCCTTTCCGGGCCACAGTAGAGAACTGGACTGGAAGAGGAGCAACCGGGACTAGAACCCGGTGCCCATATGGGATGCCGGCACCACAAGGCAGAGGATTAACCAAGTGAGCCACAGTGCTGGCCCATCAATCAACTTTTAATACACATACAATTCCATGGCTGAGAAAGAACTTGTAAGATCAGTACCATTCATAGTAACTACAAAACATTTAAATATCTTGGAATAAATTTAACCAAGAATGTCAAAAATTTCTACAATGAACATTCCAAAACATTAAAGAAAGAACTAAAAAAAGACACAAAAAAATGGAAAAATCTTTCATGTTCATGGATTGGAAGAACTAATATCATCAAAATGTCCATACTACTGAAAGCAATTTACAGACTCAGTGTGATCCCAATCAAAATACCAATGACATTCTTCTCAGATCTAAAAAAAAAAAATGATGCTAACATTCATATGGAAACATAAGAGACCCTGAATAGCTATAACTATCTTAAACAACAAAAACAAAGCTAGAGGCATCACAATAAGAGATTTCAAAACATATTACAGGGGCCAGCACTGTGGCATAGCGGGTAATGCCCACCACCTGTGTGTGTGTACCAGCACCTCCCCCACGATGGGTACCAGTTTGAGTCTCAGCTGCTCCACTTCTGATACAGCTCTCTGCTATGACCTGAGAAGGCAGTAGAGGATGAACCAAGTCCTTGGACCCCTGTATCCATGTGGGAGATCTGGAGGAAGCTCCTGGCTTCAGATGGGTGTAGCTCCGAACACTGTGGCCATCTGGTGAGTGAACCAGCGGATGGAAGACTTCTCGCTCTGTCTCTCTGCCTCTGCCTCTCTGTAACTCTGCCTTTCAAACAAATAAATAAATCTTAAAAAAACATATTATAGACCAGTTATAATCAAAACAGCCTGGTACTCGCACAAAAACAGACATGTAGACCAATGGAACAGAATAGACACCCCAGTTTGAAGGTTATGTAAAGAACTTACCCAACAGCTGCCAAAATAAAAGGATCTAAGAGATAGAAGGAAAACTTGACAGGAAAGACAATGAAGGAAAAGGTTATTTCAAAGAGGTGTGGCAAGGTGCCACAGGAAATTTGGGTCTGAGGACTGAAAACTATGAATTTGGTAGCTAGGTAGATAACAGTAACCTTGACAAAGACAATTGTAGTGAAGTGGTGACAGTGAAGCCAGACTGTGTTGACAGGAGATGAAAATCAAGACAGTGGAGTATGAGAAACATACTTGCCGGACTTGGCTATGATGGACAGGAGAAAAGTGATGGTGACCAGAGAAAGATAGGGTGGCCACTGTGGTGCAGCAGGTTAAGCTAAAGCCTTGCTTGGGGTGCCTGAACCTCATTTCAGAGAGCTGCTGTGGGTCTCTGCTGCTCTGCTTCTGATCTAGCTACTTGCTAATGTGCCCGAGATAACGATGAATAATGGCCCCAATACTTGGGTCCTGACAACCCATGTGGGAGACCCAGATGGAGTCCCTCCTCTAGCCATGAATATTAAAGCTATTTGGGAAGGGAACCAGTGGATTGAAGATCTCTGTGTATGTCTTTGCTATTCTACCTTTCAAATAAATAAATCTTTTTTAAAAAAGAAGTTAGGGGTGGCATTGTGGTGTAGAGATAAAGCCTCTGCCTGCAATACCAGCAGCCCATATGAGCACCTGTTTGGGTTTGGCTGCTCCACTTTCAATCCAGCTTCCAGTTAATGCCAGGAAAAGCAGCAGAAAATGGCAAAATGCTTGGACCCCTGAAATCCATGTGGGGGACCTGGAAGATGCTCCTGGATTCTGGCTTCAGCCTGGCCCAGCATGGCCATTATGGCCATCTGTTGGTAAACCGGTAGATAGAAGATGGCTTGCTCACTTGCTCGCTCTCTCTCTTTCTCTTTCTCTCTTTCTCCCTCCCACCTCCCTCTCCCCTTCTCTCTGTGTATCTCTGATTTTTAAATAAAATAAATAAACCTTTAAAAAAATGATTTCAGGAAGTTTGTTGTTGTTTGGTTCTTGTTTGTTTTCTAATGAAGAGTCTAGTGCAAGTTCACAATCCTGAGGGAGAAGTCATGGAGAGAGGGTTGCCCAAGAGGTTTGAACCACAGGGGCTGCTCATTGATCTCTAACGGGAACCAAGGGGATAGGCCTCAAGTACACTGTGACAGATGAGGGCTCATCAGACACACCTCATCATTTGAGGCATGAGGGGTGAGATGATGCAGGCAGGTGCTGCTCCTACTGGTGATGAACATGTTAGCCAGTAGGTATTGGATCTATGTGTGCCAGACCCCGTGCAAAGCTATGCACCTATGTTACCACTTTTGACTCACAACAACCCATGAAGGAGGAAGTCGGAACAGAAAGGCTAAGTGACTTACCAATGACCACATCGCTGGCAAGTGGCAGAACTGGCACATGGAACCACAGCTGTTTGCTTTCAAAGGCTTCCATCTTATTTATCCACAGCCTTTTGTTGCAAGGAGCAGACTGATGGGACATTGAGAGCATCTTGTCTGAAAGCCTCACTGGCCTCTCTTAAACTCACTGGTTGTGGTACAGGGAAGTGACACCCTCGAGGAAAGGATGGGAATCTGGAGTACATTCTGTGGGGACAGAGAAGGGAGTTGCTCAATGTCTCTGAGTCATGGATCATATTGCATACAAGGGTCCAAGTGCAATACGCTTGTAGTTTACTTAGATGTCAATGTCATATTTAGCTTGGTTTAAGGGTTTCTTTGGCTCAGGACAATGCACTGAGACAACCCAGATGGGTGTTCTTGGCAGAGCTCTCTGTGCCTTCCTCCTGTCCATGGAGACATGCTGGTTGTCATGGCTCATTTGAGGAGTCTGTTCAGGCCAAAATCTCTAAATACTCCCTGCTGTGAAATTCTGTCACATGTGCCTTCCTGCTATGGGAGGCTCAGAGCTACTCTAACAAGTCCTTCAGGAGGCAGGATGCACCCTCAAATTAACAATACTCTCTTCCAGCCTATATTTCCAATTTCTTTATTCTTCTGGATTTCTGCTCTAGTGATGTTAGTGACATTCTAGGTTTCCCAGGACATGAGGTCCACCTCTTCCAAGGACACACAGAAATAGTGGTGAATAGCAGTGATCACAGGAATAACAGCTACCTGAAGTATTAATATTCTGCTACCAAAACATCAACCATAAGGAAGTGGAGTTAGAGAATTCGGGATAAAGAGTAGCTTAGCATAAGAATGAGAAAGAATATGAATGTTAAAAAGATGATCCTAACAGTTAATCTTACAAAGAACGTTAACTCTAGTGACTTGATGCTCATGCATTCTAATCTTCTGAAGATGAAAGACAACAGAAGGATGTAGAAAGGTCATGGAGAGCATCAGTGTAGGAAGCAACAGCACCTTCATCCCCAAAATGGTTTTTCCAGTCAGCACTTCTGTATCTCTGGATTAACAGCTGGGTGGTGTCACTTCAACATCAACCCCTTGAAAATACAGCTAGAAATGCTTCTCACTTTTCTCCAGGCAGAATATTCTCATATTCTCCTTTATTTTTATTTTGTCTTGCTTGAACTGCATTACACAATTCATATTCTGCATCAGTATAAGAAAAGTAGATGAGAAAACAAGCCCAGGAAAATAAATCTATGGCTAAGTGTGTGTGTGTGAATAGAGAGAGAATGGGAAAAAGATAAATTTTGAGATTGATAAATACTTTTAAAAGCATTTTTTTATCTTTGATTTTGATTCAATTTAAACCTTCCCTCCAAAGAATATCACAATAAAAAAAGCGAGTGTTTTAGCTTGACAAAATGCAAAATTCTGTTTGTACTAGCAGAGAAAGTGGTGAAAATCTTCTCTTGAGAAAAGCCGATGGACAAATAAAGATTTCTCATCCCAGACTAAAGAAAATAATCCAGGAAGGGAGCCAAAAAAAAAAAAAAAAAAGATTCCAAGGAGAGAAATGGAAAGTAATGCCAAGAGGCAAACACTTAAAATAGATTTAGGGATCTGACTAATTAAAACTTTAAAAGCTTTGTTTGTCAAAAAATATCATAAACAACCCAGATTTTCTAAGACAGAGGACATATTGAAGCAACCTAACTGTATTTGCTGCGTAGGTGGGAATTTGACTAGGCAGGGTGGGCTTTATCTGGTAAGGTTAAGCACCCAGTTAAAGGTGACCCAGCTATTAACTACTGGAACAACAAAGTGAGCTGCATGTCACTGGCCAGTAATACATGTTCCTACCCAAAGTTTCTTTTTTAATATATATTCCATGCCTTAATGTTTGCACCAGATTTGGAAAGTGTGTAAAATAGAGGAGCTTTTTCATAGCTTTGTTTGGTCCATTCATAAGAAGGCTGTTAATGATTTTCTACTGAAAAGACTACTAATATATTTTTATGTTAGTTTTATTTAAAAATGTTACCTTTTTTTATGTGATTTTTCTCATCATTTTAAGCTACATCCTTTTACTGTTGGTTTTGTGATACTTCTTAAAAATAGGTGTTGAATTTTGTTGACTGGATTTTCACCATGTGTCTTGTGGTGGTTTCTTTTTATTGGGGAGGGGGTGGTGAGGGTGGTAGTTGCTGAAGTAAATCTTCATATCATCGAAAGTCGTGTTGTTAATCATTTGTTGCATTCCTAGTTGCTATAAATATTATATAGTATAGCAAATAATGCCATTGTAATAGTTTGTACTTTGCCTAGAAATTACCTGAAAAAAATGCTAAAATAGGGGTTCTATGGCAGCACTACTGGAAATTCTGGCTCAGAACGTATGCAGAGGCTGGAAACTGGGATTTTTAGACTAGTCCATTCTGTCACCATGATTCTAACAAATGCAAAACAATACAACTTTGAGAAAATAGTTCAAATAAACCATCAAATTATAATATGCATTTTTTGTTAAAGTTGCAGTAATATAAAAGTGAAGTTATTCTAATTTAAGCATTCTCATTTGTTTTTATTTTAATGAGGCATACATATCTTTGTTCTCTGGTTTTGCTAGCTTCATTAAGTAAGTGGCTATATTTTAAAAAATTATTTGTTAAATGTTCATAAAACATTAGACTTTTCTCATATTCTTTAAAATTTTGAAAGAACTATTAGGTAAAATCATTTAATCCTGAGGTCTTGACTGTTTGTTTGAAGTGATTCTTAGAGTGCTTAGTTTTCAATTTTTCCCATGGTTATTGATCTCACAAAAATTGCGAATTGAGTACAGTGATGAAAGAGTAGCCATTAGGCCTGCACATAGCATACCCAAGGGTGTGCTAGTGAAATATAGTACTTGACAATTCATATGAAACTGGATGGTGAGGGATCTAGAATAGGTATAGAGTAAATATCTTGCAAATCATTTGTGTGTACAATATGTCTTTTTTATCTTTACAATAGCCTCCATCATCATTTTATAAATGAGTAAGCCAAGAAGCAGAATCTAGAAGCAGGGCATTGATTAGAAATACAGAACCGAGTGTCAATAAGAAAGGACATCTGTAGGGAGCAAATAAGCTATGAGAGTGGATTGTCCACAGTGCTTGGAGTCAGATGGGATATGAAGGAGCTTTGCAGGGCCTCATTATTGATTTCATCTGGCTAACCTCACAACCTGGGTTTGCCATCTTGGAGCATTTTTGATTTTAGTAAATATTTATCCAGTTATTTTTACACCTAAGTAGAAGCTCACAGAGGTGTTTTGAGGCTTACAGCTTATGAAATTTTAGAGGTTATTTTTAAGTAAAATAATTTTAAAAAAATTTATTTATTTGAAATTTAGAGTTACAGAGAGAGATGGACAGAGAGAATGCAATCTTCAATCTGTTGGTTCACTCCCCAAATGGTCACAACTGCTGGGGTTGGGCCAGGCCAAAGTCACATCCATCACAGATGGTGGTTTAACCAGCTGTGCCACAACATTGGCCCTCAAGTAAAATAATTTTAATAGTGTAATTTTTGTAAATTTCACACAAACAGAAGAACACATTAACACATTACAAAGACTCCTCCTTGTAACCCAGGCAAATGAGGAGCCATTTAGCTAAATAATCTTTAGCTTCATAGTCACACTTCTCTAACACTGGGAAAGTACTTAAATTCTAACAGGAAGTTTCAAGATGTAGTAACTAATGTATTGATAGAGAGAGAACTTCATAAACTCATCATAACACTGTGGACCTCAAGTTCTACCAGTGAAGAAGTCATGAATGCTCACATAGGGATCAGTTGTTCCCATAAATTCCAGGGTCATTGGTGAAGACTGTATATTGTATCAGGGTTATAGCTGTCATGATCACTGGGTGTTTCCATTTTCTTCCTTGTTATAACTAAAGGCTTATACTTCTATATGTATATATATGTTTCCTATTAATGTATGGGTGAAGTCATATAAAATTGGGTATGAAAATGTAGTGATTTGCTGTGGAATTCTCAGGGAATTTTCTGATAATTTTCCAAATGCCTCCATGTATGTAAGATAAAACATTATTCATCTACTCTACTGCCATTGACTGAGCTTTATATTTTCAAAATTTATATGCTGAAGTCCTAACTCTCAATATGATTATATTTGGAGATAGAGCCTTGACAAGCAGAATTAGATGATGTTATAGTATTGGGGCCTCAGGATTAGATGAGTGACCCTATTAGAAGAAACATAAGAAACCTTTCACTTATGCTCATTCTGTCTTTCGACTATGGAAGAACGCAAGAATCTGACCACCTGCAAGCCAGGAAAGACACCCTCACCAGGAACCTTGTGGGACCATGATCCTGAATTTTCTGGCTTTCAGAACTCTGAGAAAAATCAATTTCTGTTGTTTAAGTCATACAAACTGTGATAATTATTTATGATAAGTTGGGCAGACTTCCACCACATAGGAACTGTTTGTAATGGAATGTGCAAATATATTTGAGAGGCATCATGTGAGACATAAATGTTACAATAAAAAGCCTATTTTTAGAAATTTCAGTCACTTATCAACTGTACTGAGTCAATTCTAATTTGGATTTTATTTGTAATGATGTAACAGGTTTCAGGTTAACTTCCTATATGTAGGCTCTCTTATATTTTATTATACTACATAGTTCATTTTCCTTAAAAATTACACTTAACTTTTATTCATTTATTATTCAGTCACTCAGCTTTTTAATTCATTCATTCCTTCCTTTTGGATAATCAGTTACAATCAAGTCATTGTGAAGGATTGGCAATCTTGTGCATATTCACAATCTAAGTAGATGATGTACTAGGTATTTTGTGGTCCAGAGAGGAAATACTTTCCTTTTGGTTGGAGGGAAGAATTTGAATTTGAGCTGGATTTTGGCATCAGTATAGGATTTTAACAGATGGAAATGAAGAAAAGGGCAATTCAGAGATGAGATAATTAAATTCAAGGGAATGTGGAAGAAAATTGTGCTTTCGTTAAGGACAACTACGTTTAGCTTGATTTCATTAGTTTAACACATATGTATGGAAGATAAAACTGATAAGCTTTTAAAACATAAACTCTCTAAAAAGTCTAAACAATAAAACTTAGAGAGAAAATTTAAGCCATATTGTGAATGATATTTTTCATCATAGACCAAGATTCCTAGGTTTGTTTCTACAAAAATAATTTTGTCAATATTATGCCAAATAGCAGCAATAATAAGTGAAATAGGCAATAGAGTCTGAGTTTTGTTTTAAACTGGTACTGGAAGCTCATAGTTCATCAGGTAGTTGAGTCACTAGCACTGAAAGAGACATCAAGGCTGTGATCACTCTCACGAGGTAAAATGAGAATAGATAAAATCGTCTCAGTAAAAAGACTCAAAAATTGATACCAAAGCTATATAAGGGTTGGGGAGAGGGAAGAAAGGAGGAAGAACTATTAAGAGAACAATAATTAAACAAAGTCAGGATACTAAAGGAAGAGAGTGTCAAAAAGAGGGATTTTAGTCCTGACTTGCATTATATTTTACCTTTCTTGCATTTATTTTTATTTACTTTCAAATTAAACTATATTTCTATATTTTGAAAGCAGGAGCTATTACTTTTACTCTGACAACGTTCTCTACCACATCTACTATCCTGCTAAGGGCGTTATTACACATTTAATAATACTTATTCTTTGATTGATTTTTACAACTTTAAAATGATGAAAACATAAACATAGCTAACACTTATTAAATAATAATGAGCAGTTCAGGTATCTTATGTGCATTATTGATTTATTTTCACAACTATCAAAGGATGCAATGTGGATATGCCAGATCACAGTAGAATAACAACTTAAGAGTATATCCTTCACCCTGACAAATCTTGAAATTCACCACAATTTTAAAATTCTGAGAAGTTAAAGCATTTTCTATTATTTATTTAGAAATTATTTTTCAGGCACATACTTGGTGAAAAGCACCATGTTAGGTATTTTGTGGGAGAAGAGTGTGATAGGGCTTGCCTGTTTCCCATATTGTTGGACTTTTTCCTTTAGAGAGGAAAAAATTCATATTTCACTCCCAACATCTCTACTAGATAGATCATTAGCAAAGTCATAATTGAAAATTAGAAACTTTAGATTTAAGATTGTTATTTAAAATCAGTCTTTTTTTCTTTAAGAAAATTGCAAGTGTTTATATAGAAGAATTGGATCCTTGCATAATCTTGCTATTTGTGGGAATGTAATATAGAGCAGCCAGCTGTGGAAAACAGTAGGGATTTTCTCAAATAGTTAAAAATAGAATTAATATATGATCTAGCAATTCTAATTATGGGTATATATCCACAATAACAGAAAGTAGAGACTCAAAGTAATGTCTATTCTTCCAAGTCTATAGCCACATTATTCAAAATAGCCAAAAAAAAAAAAAAATCCCAAGTGTCTATGGATGAATGAACAAAAGATGGTATATACATGCTGATAAAACTTGAATATAGCTTGAGCGTTCCCCAAAATTGAAATTTAATCCCCATTGTGAGTTATTAAGAGGGTGGAAACTTACTCTGAGTATGGTGTTTGGAGGTAGAGTCTTTGGGAAGTGATTAGGATTAGATAAGGTCATTAGAGTGGAGTTCCCATGAGTGAATTTTGATGGTTTTATAAACAGAGGGAGAGAGACACATACATAGACACCTGTACCCTTTGTCTTTTGCCATGCACTGTCTTGGGACTCTGCCAGCAAGGTCATCACCAGATGAGCCCCCTACACCTTGCACTTCCATTATTGTGAGGTAAAATAAACTTCATTTCTCTATAATGTAGCTTACTGCTGGTATTTTATTATAGCAAGGAAAAACTGACTAATAAACACAAAAGGAAATCAGAAGAAAATTCTGACATGTGGAACAGCATGGCTGACTTGACACCATGATGCTAAGTGAAAGAAACCAAGCCACCAAAGTAACAAATACTGCATTATTTTAGTTAAATGGGGATATCTAGAATAGTTAAATTCATAGAGACAGAAAGTAGATTGGTTATTTCTAGGTCCTGCAAGAGCTGAAATTGAGGAGTTGTTGTTTAATGGAAAACAGTTCCAGAGATTGGCTGCACTATAACATGGATGAACTTAATACTACTGAATTGTACACTTAAAAATTCTTGGTAAATTCTATTTTCTGGATGTTTTATCAAAGTTTTAACAGGAATTAAAAACCTCTCAATTCATTTATTCTTATATGAAGTACAAACCTGTTTTGTGATCACTTTTCCATGCACCATGTGAACAATGTAGCTTCCCAGTATACAGAAAACTCCCTTTATGTTCCATGTTGTTGTGGTGTGGTGCATACATGGATTCAAAACTGAAAGAATAGAAACCTGTCAGGAACAAAAGATAACGTGAAGAAATACTTGCCTCCAACCACTAATAATGGGCTTAATTATTCAAAATGGGAACTTTTTGGAGTGCTTTAACTTTTCTGATAAAGAGCCTATTTTTGACTTGAAATGAAGAACAATTAATTCTACTATAGGCCTCAGTAGTGATGACAATACAGGGACCTGATTATACTTTATAATGATACCAGATAGGGCAATTTTTTAAATGTTTTATTGAATCCATGAAGGGATCATTGTGTGACTTGCATTTAGAAAATCTACTCTCCAGAGAATTATCTGTAGTTAGGATATTATTGTTAGGTCAAGTTATGTGTTTGAAGTTGATTAATCCCTTTCTTGTGCTGATTGTCATAACTTGTACTGTTTACAATTAATCCCTTCTGTTATCTGGTCCCTGATTTATTTCTATGTGGAATCTAAGAATTCATGCAATATTCATTTCCCATATATAGACACATTATGGTGGGCAATAGTCTTGCCATTATCTATGGATTAATTCAGATATGATAGAATTATCTCTCTCCAGAGATAGATTATGAAAGACTTTTAAAGGAACAGATTTCCATACTAACTTTGAACTTAATCAGCTATTTCATAATTATTCCAGGACTGCTACAAGGAATCCCACGGCTTCTTATTATTCATGGCAGCAAGACAAAATGTATGCAACCTTTCTTCATTTTAGGAGGTGGCAAAAGGTCTTAGAGATTATCCTTCACATGCTAATATTTCAGAAATCTATTATTTTGGTGTAGTGGTAAAAAGGAAAGTAACTTTCAAGATTCTTCAGGGTTCTTCTCATTCTCAGATGCATCTTTTGTGTAACTATAATTCTTTTAGTTCTTGCAAAGTTATTAAAGGGGTTTTATTCATAATGCTTCAGTTGGAAAAATATTCTGTTTTTGCCATCTGAAGTAGAAATACAGAACAGTTTACCCCTTCAACTGTTGTTTTGTTCCCTCAACTTCAGCTAATAAATAGACTACAGAAAAACTTTACAAGTCCTCACCAGTTGGTTTCAAAGCACACCAAGGACCATATTTTCTGTTTACCTTTTCCCCCAATTTTGATTTTATTTTATATTTTCTACATAATGTCTTTTAAGATTCAAAACTTTGGGGGCTGGCTGGCGCTGTGGTGCACTAGATTAATCCTCTGCCTGCGGCACTGGCATCCCATATGGGCACCGGTTCTAGTCCTGGTTGCCCCTCTTCCAATCCAGCTCTCTGCTATGGCCTGGGAAAGCAGTAGATGTCCCAAGTCCTTGGGCCCCTGCACCCGAATGGGAGACCCAGAAGAAGCACCTGACTCCTGGCTTTGGATCAGTGCAGCTCTGGCTGTTGTGGCCATCTGGGGAGTGAACCAACAGAAGGAAGACCTTTCTCTCTCTCTCTTTCTCTCACTGTCTTTAATTCTACCTGTCAAATAAATAAATAAAATCTTTAAAAAAATAAAAAAATTCATTTAAAAAAATCCAAAACTTTATTTAAAACATATATATTCTCCCTACCCCCTATATTGTTATCAAAATACATGTTGCACTGCTGCCTGAGATAGGTAACATAGATACGGATGACTTTAATTAGAAATGTATTCAAATCTTTAGAGTGTGTACGATCTGAATGTGTCCCATAGTTCATATATTAAAACTTAATTACCCAAGTGATATCATTCAGAGGTGGTATCTTTAGGAGGTAGTTAGCTCATGAGTATTCCAGCCTCATGGAGCTGGTGGAATAAAAGTGACTTCATGTGGTATTAAAGCCTTTTGGCTCTTCCCCCTTCCACCATGTGAGGCTGCTGCTGTGAAAAACCCCATCTATTGAACTTGCCCTTCTCCGACACCTACCTGCTGCTTCCCTGTCAGATGTGCGGACTGCACAACTATGAGAAATAAATTTCTGTTCTTTTATTTTTATCTTAATATTTATCATTTTTGAGATAACATTTTAATTAACATGTTCAACTTCATTCATATAAACCAAATTTTAAAATAGTCACAAAATCATTGAAATTATAATAGTAGGTAATTTCTGTCCTTTATAAATTAACAGTCTCAGGTATTTTGTTAAAGTAGCACCAATAAACTAAGATAAAGTGGTTGGCTAATTAATGAAGACACAAGAAAATATTTTGTGCTTCCGGTTGTGCATCACAAGCTTATATAGCTGCCTTTTAGTTCTGTAGCTTAAGGACATCGGAGATCATCTTTCCCTATTTTGTTAAAACTCCACGGCTTATTCAGATGTGCAAACTACTTTAAGAACCCTTGCACTGGAAATACATTCTGACAATGCTCCCCTGGAGAAGAAAGTATATGATAGTGGTGTCCAGTGGCAGGATTCTTGTTCATTCATTGCAAGAAGTGCTAATTAACTGTGGGGTTTCTCCAGACTAGCCTTCAGCATTCACCTCTAAGAAGCTACAGAATTGGTACAAAAGATGAAATCTAGTTGCTATGCTAAAACCTTCTGCATTTTTGCACAGTAATTTTGTAATCTATAAATTCTGTTGGACAAATCTGTTCTTTGTATGAGTATTGTTACAGACCAACTTCAAGTGATATTGTGGTAGGTATTTCAACATGTTCATTTTTCTATTACTGGAAAAAATCAAAATTAATACTTTTTTCCTTTCTTGAAATTATTTTCTTTTTACTGTCAGTAATGCTGACTCACACTCAGAACATGCTATGTGATTTAAATTTGATAATATTTTCTTTTTGGTCTCTCTACCTACACAGCCTAATATAAGCCTAATGATTAGGCACACAAGCTCTCATCAAGTCCAGGCTCTTCCACATACTCTGTGACCTTAGAAAAATTACAGAATCTTTTTGCTGATTTCCCCATTAGTAAATGATTATAGGAGAACTGTGAGACATAATGCATGAGAAAAATTAATATATTCTGGTGGGTGGTATTCATGGTAGAATTTAGAAATGTTTGTATGGCTTTTCTTCAAAGTAATCTTTATAGGCAGTAAAAACTTCAGAAAGTTCTCATTTGTTTCAGATACAGTATTTTAAGCACTTTAGGAACTATTTATTGGTGTTTACCTATATTTGAAAGTACTTCAATAAAAAGATATAAATTATTTGGTTCTAAAACATATACTGTATCTCTGGATGATTTTATTTTTATTCATCCATCTATCTATTATACTTCCTTCTTCACCTCCCTCCCTTTATCCACCCAACAAATGTTTAATGAGTGCCTTCTGTACCCTGCACTGGTGAAATAAAAGTGAACAAGATCATCATCACCATTTGCTGCTATCTTGTTCTCTGGGAGGACCAGAGAAAGACTGAGAGGTAATTACAATACTGAGGGTTAAGTACTGTGACATGACTATGCCTGGGGTATTATAAGAAAAAGCGTAGAACATGAGTCTCAGTGCCTTCAGGATCAGTGAAGGAATTCTATTTTTCTGGTATTGACAAAAGTAATTAAAAGGCATTTTTTTAGTTAACTTTAGCCAAAAATATACTTTCGATAAATACATTTATAGCCTTAGAGAAAACTCTTAGGGCAAACCTGGCTTTCAAACCTGGAAGACAGAAACTTCTTTTCTAATCTCATGGCTATTTTACTTTAGGGAATGGAACACACTGGTTATGGCTATTTGCTGCATCTCAGTCCTGTTTGGAAAAAGGTGTTGGTGTATTTTATATAACTGAGTTGAATAAATCCCAATACTTACCTCTGTAATTTACTGCGTGTGAAGCTATCCTATTCCCTGGATCACAAAAGAAATGCACTAGGGAAAAATTTTTATCTCATTTTTATGTGTAAGAAATAAATCATTCTTTCAGCACAAAACACATAAAAAGCTATAAAATTTAGTCCAAGCATTTACAATTATTTTTAAGTCTGATAAGCCCTAGGTTACTTTATAGTATGGCTATAGGGATTCTTTTTCTTTTTTTTTTTGTAAATCTTTTGTTTTTGTCTTGTAAATCAAGTCATCACTTACATAGAATATAGTTTTGAATTTCAAATGCTATGTATTTTTACAATGTTAGTTTGCTTGAAAATGCAAAATGTTAAGACACCTGTGCTCTAATTTTTTTTTATTCAACATCCCTAGAAACAAAAATGTTATTTCATCTTATTTTTGGGAATTTACAGGATACAATGCCCAATTGAAAATAAAGAAAAACAAATAGATAAAGCCATTGTAAAGCTGCTGAAAATCTTGCTCCTGGAACACTCAGCCTTGATATCAATTTAGTACTGATGTGGACATTGTCATGGGCACAAACATACTCCATCTGTATGAGTTAATGATGATAAGGCTTGCCACGTTTTACACACACACACACACAACCCTTTTCAGAAATATTCTTGGACCACTCTAATTAGGAAACTAACCAACACATGAACTAGAAACCATAAGATCAAATATGCTTTGGGAATATAGTCATTGAAGCACACAAAACATGGCAAGTTGGTTAGAAGTAATTGTTTTGCACAGGACAATTAAAATCCCTTCAATATTTTTGAAGGCCACCAATAAAGCCTCCTAAGAAAAGCCTTTTCCAAATCTTCCATGACTATGATTCAGTCTTGAAACAAAAAGTGAAAGCAGAAGGCAAAGTGCTCCATCTAGAGTACAAAGGAATCAAGTTTAAAAAAAATTGGGAGGGATCCTTAAGAAACGGCCCTCTGAATACAGGCTACAACTTGAAACTCCACTTTCATTGCTTGCAACCAACATTTCTTCTTGTTTTGTTTCTCAGATTCATGAAGCCAATCATAACAGTTAGATAATCCAGCCAGTGCCCCATGAATCAAGACACTACACAAGTTACCTGAAAATACTGAATTAGTGACAGGAACATCCTTTTGTTAATTATGGGTTAGCATGGCCTTTTTTGAAGATCACTCATATTCATGGGTTTAAAAAATTTTTTAGTTCTGTTTCTTTCATGTACTTTTTGAAGTTGTTTTATATTTAAAGATGTTCTTTTTTTTTAATTTTATTTAAGGAATACAAACTTCATGCATTTCATTTGCAAATTTAGGAAAATAGTGATTCTTTTCAACTTAGCTTCGCTCTGGCTCACACTCCCACCCTTCTTCCTCCTCTCTCTCCTATTACCATTCTTATTTTTTATAAAGATCTATTTTCAATTAACCTTATACTCATGAAATTAACTTTCCACTAAGTAAAGCATTCAACAAATAGTATGAATACAACAAACAAAAAGCAAACACACAACAAAAACCCACTGTTCATCAACAGTCAAGACAAAGGCTATTCAAAATCATTGCCTTTCAAAGTGTCAGTTGCACTCATACAGATTACCTTTTAGGTATTCTATTAGCTACCATTGATCAGAGAGGACATACAGTATTTGTCTTTTTGGGACTTGCTTATTTCACTAAGTGTAATGGTTTCCAGTTGTGTCAATTTTGTTGCAAATGATAGGATTTCATTTTTTTTTTGCTTCTGTGTATTATTTCATGGTGTATATATACTATAATTTTTTATGCAGTCTTCAGTTGATGGACATCTGGGTTGATTCCATATCTTGACTATTGTGAATTGAGCTGCAATAAATATGAGTGTAGAATTTTACCTTCCTTTATTCATTTAGCATTGATTGGATTTCAAAGAGTGAATGTCCTCCAGAAGGCCACACTCTTAGTAAATTGTTTGATTTTATTGATAATAATATGTTTTTCCTTCCTCCATCCTGGGCAATAATCATAGAATTAGCATTTACCAACCAGCTAATGAAGTCCAGCTTTAGGGGCCTTCATTCCCATAAAATTTCATTGTTGTAACTATGGACATTTATGGGGTCTTATTAAATAAAAGTGAAATTGAGGATACATTTTGATTGACTTGTGACACATACAGTGTTGACTTTTTTGAGATATACAGGGTCCTTCAAAAATTCATGGGAAGTACAAATTCTAAAAATAAACTATGCTTGGATTTCAAAATGTTTTGCACTAAAATAAACATACATTTTAATTCTATTCTCCATGAACTTGCTGATATATTTTCATATTTATGTAGTTCACAGGCTCTTTTGTTCGTAATTAAGCTAATGTTAGCTGTAGTACTATAGGAATAACTTGTAGTAAATACTTCTTCCCTCCAGTATACCAGTATCTTGCAACACATGTATTTGCAAAATAAAAGAAAAACAAGTTTCAAAATGAGTGGTAGCGGAAGTTTATAGCATTTTTTTTCCAAATTGTATAGCAGATTATTAGTTGTCCTAAACTTACTGTCAGAAAAATTTACGTTAAAAGCACCCAAATAGTTTGAAGCTGCAAGAAATATTTCTAGATGCTCAATAATGAAAATGAAATATTCCTCACATGTGTTGGAAGAAAAACCAAATTAACCTATTAACGTATCATTGTGCCATGAAAAGGTGATCAAATACTACTTAGTAAAAAATACATTGAAAAGAACTATGCTATAGAGGTATATTAGGTCACTAATAAAATAGGTGTTATTTTTGTTATTATTTATTGGAAAACTTTATATTTTTCCTGGTTCAATGTAATATTCACTTTGTATCTAATATCATATTGTTTTTCTTAAAGAGGGCACCCCAGCCATCTACTCCTATCAGTAATTCTTACAGTATCAGAACATTTAGTTTATAGTAAGTGTAATAACCATGCTTGTAGTTCATTCCCCACCTTTTTTAACTGGAACTCATTTTTAGCCATTTCATTCTTTACTGCATTGTGTTCTATTTGAAGACTAGATTTTCAAACTCTCCAAAAGTCAAACTAGTTACTGTGAATGAGTATGTTAAGAAATTTCAAATTTATTCCTCTCTTTAAGTAAAGAACAATGATTCCTTTTCTTTAAAACTGGCTCAGGATTCTGGGAGTATGACTTCTATCAGGATTGAAGCATATCTGACAATCTGAGTTTCTGATTAAAGACAAATGTAACCCTGAGTCATTCATTATAGATTGGTAAGCAGCTATAGTATGGCCTGGAATCTTGAAGTATAGTTCATAGTCTATATTATGAGAGATTGGGGTTGCCAGAGACTTTTTAATTATATGAAATAATAATATTCAGAGAACAAGAATGATATTGATTGATTGAATTACTTTATAGGAAAAAATGGATTGAGAAATGTTTAATTAAAAAGCCCTCTAAAATATTACCGACAAGTCAAACCTTCTATGAGCTCTAATTTTTCTTTGTGCAATAGCTGAGAACCATGTTCAACTTGGAATCCTAGAAGGGTGCTGTTAAGTGCCATGTTTCATCAACATAAATAATTAACTGGAAAAAACATGTAATATTCATTGCTGGAAATTATTAACACAGATTGCAAAGGGAAAAAATCCAAAAATTAAATAAAACTAATTAATTTAGCTAACATTTGGTTTTTGGCATTTCTTCTATTTATATAACTAACTTTTTGAAATGCCTTTTCCTTTTAGGACAGATACAAAAGGTGGAGATGCTTGGCTGCAGCAAAATTGAATCATATTTGATGCATGGTTTGAAACTGTAAGAGATTTCAAGGATTCCAGTATATTCTTGCAGGAGGTATACTTCAAGGGCAGGGAAAATGGGAGTCTGTGTCTTGTTTTTACATTTTAAGTCCATTCCAATATAAGACAACTATTATTTTGAGAGTAGGAGCAATTGTTCAATTACATGTTACAACCTGCAAATGATTCACGTTATTGGAGGTTTTTCACTTTTGTGAGAAGGTATTAGGGAGATAGCTTCTAGAAAACCTATTGAATAAATAAAATATTTCCTGGCAGATGTTGCTTTTCTGCCCCCAGCCAATACAAATTGCAAAGCACAGAGCTTAGAGGTTGCCTGTAATGATATTAATTAATGTCATGAAGCTTCATCTATGAGTGTCAATGGTGTGATAAACTACTATTTATGTGATGCAAAGTGGTGAAAAATGGGTCAAAAGAACAATACTTCTGTAACACCATTTCTCTTGTCAGACACTCAGCTGCTATTCCCAGATGTTCTTATTTGTATGAGGGGAAAAAGAAAGATTTTTTACCCCCTGCCTCTGAAAATCTGGTTGGTAGAAGACCCTGAGAGCAGTAGTCCTTCAGAAAGCAGAAGATGGATTTCTTTGAAGTCCAGCAGCTTCATTAGGATGAAAGCTAGTTTTATGTGAGACTGAACTCAACCTACCAGGGGTAGAATCTTAGTGCTAATCAAACTGTTCTTCTTGGCTTGATTACAGAGCGAGCTGAAAAATATTTCATTGTTCAATGTATGGCTCCAAGAACAATGATGTACAAATTAGTGGCATCCAATCACTAAGAAAAGCTTATCATCATACCAGGCTCTCTGACATTACTTTTCCTGACCATTTTCCTTTTAGGTTAGAAAGTAGAATAAGATTGAGTCTCAGAAAGAGAAGTTTGGTGGATGTGACACCAATTTCTCAAAAGGAAAATAAAAAGGGGGTTATTTTTCAATAGGAAAAAATATTGTATTTAAAACATATTTGTGGGGCCGGTGCCATGGTTCAATTGGTTAATCCTCCGCCTTGTGGCGCTGGCATCCCATATAGGCTCCGAGTTCTAGTCCCGGTTGCTCCTCTTCCAGTTCAGCTCTCTGCTGTGGCCCGGAAGGGCAGTGGAGGATGGCCCAGGTCCTTGGGCCCTGCACCTGCATGGGAGACCAGGAAGAAGCTCCTGGCTCCTGGCTTCGGATTGGCGCAGCACCAGCCGTGGCAGCCATTTGGGGAGTGAACCAACGGAAGGAAGACCTTTCTCTCTGTCTCTCCCTCTCACTGTCTGTAATTCTACCTTTCAAAAAATAAATAAAATCTTAAAAAAAAACATATTTGCTAACATTTTCTCCCATTCTGTTGGTTGCCTCATCACTTTGCTGAGTGTTTCTTTTGCAGTACAGAAGCTTCTCAGTTTGATGTAATCCCATTGCCAATTTTGGCTTTGATTGCCTGTGCTTCAGGGATCTTTCCCAAGAAGTCTCTGCCTGTGCCAATGTCTTGCAGAGTTTTCCCAATGTTCTGTAATAATTTGATGGTACTGGATCATAGATTTAGGTATTTGATCCATTTAGAGTGAGTACCTGAAATGTAATGTTTTGCAGTGAAATAGACATTTTGAGATTTGATGATGTTTAGGGGCTTGTCTCTTCCACTGAGGAACAGTGTTTTTATTTTTTTCTTCATACTATTTGTTGAACTCTTTTACTTAGTGTAGGGTTAACTGTGTGATCATTAAGTAAACTGAAAGTAGATCTTTATAAAAATTAATGTGAAAATGTGAGAGGGAGGAGGAGTAAGGGTTGGAGCATGGGTGGGAGGGAAGGTAGGGGAGGAAGTGTCACTGTGTTCCTAAATCTGTATATATGAAATACATGAAACTTGCATAACTTAAATACAATTAAAAATATGTTTGCTATATGAGTATATACAAGTTATACTTTAAAACATTTAAAAATAACTAGTTTAACTCTCACAAAATACCTTGAAATTTTATTGAGTTAGTTATCTCTTTACCATAAGGCACAATAGCATCTTTAACCTTCAATTAAATATGATACTCTACCCCCAAATGGAATTTAGAATAGTGTACATGCAATGGACAATCTAGGGAACAATTTGAGAATTATTGGAAATGGCATTAACTTTTATTCACATGCAATGCTGAATGTGTTGAACCTGCATGCTAGTAGATTAATATCTTATGTATTAGAATCAGTTGATCCAGTAGAGTATTTTTGCCAGGTTTTGCCACTATATTTCCAAAGTGTCTCACACTTTCAAAATACCTCTAAAATTTCAAGCCAGGATTTTCATTTGAGAGTCAAATTTTAAAAAAAATCTGCATAATAACAAAGGTTAAATAACTGTAAAAATAATCTATATTAATTGGTAATCTGTGAAGATCCAGTTTCTCCACATGCTTGTCAAAATTTGGTATTAGCACTCTTTTATATTTAAGTCTTCTAATAGCTGTACAGTGATACCTCTTCATGTTTTTGCTATTTCTGTAATGGCTAATGCTTCACTGCCATCTATATATCCTCTTCAGTGAAAGGTCTCATGGCTTTGCCCACTTCTAATGGGTTATTTATTATTTTTTGTTTTCTCATTATTAATTTTGCAAATGCTTTATATATTCTAGATACTGGTTATTTATCAAATACATGGTTTTCTGTATTTTCTCCATGTCTGTAGCTTGTCTTTCTAATCTCTTCAGAATATTTTTACAGTTTAAAATTTTAATTAAGCTTAATTTATGATATTTTCTTCTTATGCTTCATGCTTTTGGTGTCAAGTCCAGGAACATTTTGCCTATTCTGAGCCAAAACATTTTATTCTGTATTTTTTGAGAGTTAGTTTACTCTTACACCTTAAATTTAAACTGATGATCCCATGCTGAGTAAAGTTGTGCCTGGGATGTCTAGTTGCTCCCGCAACACTTGTTGAGGAGGTAGGTCATTCTTCCTCTATTGAATTCCTTTTGTATCATTGTCAAAGTCACTTAAGCATATTCCTCTATACCTTTTGTGGGGCTCTTTATTCTGTCCTAATGATGTATGTGTCTATTCTTGTTTACTATATCTGCATAATAAGCCAGGAAATCAATTAGATTGATTCATTCTACTATATTCTTTTTTTAAATAGGCATATCTTTTTAGGTGTTATGCCTTTCCATACAAATATTAGAATCAGCTTGTCTATTTCTAAAAGACATTAATATATTAATAAGAATTATAATAATCTTATAGATCTGTTTGGATAGCATTGGCATTTTTACAATATTGAAGCTTCCAATCCATGAACATGGTATGCCATTCCATTTATCTAGGTCTTCCTGATTTTCTTTTATTAGCATCATGTAGTTTTCATGATAAAGATCCTACATATATTTTGTTAGATTTTTGCTAGTATTTCATTTTATTTGGGGCAATTATAATTTGTACAGTGTTTTCAATTTCTCTTTCTACATTTTCAATATAGAGAAATGTGATTTTTTATATCTGTGTGTGCATGTATGTGTGTGTCAGTCTTGTTTCCTATAGCATTTCTGAACTCACATAAGTTTTAAAGGTTTTTGTAGATTAGTTAGAATTTTCTACATAGAAACATGAGGGCACTTTTATTTTTCTGTTCCAATGTGTATGTTTTCATTTTCTTTTATTGACTTATTGTGTTGAATAGAACTTCTAGTGTTATGTTAGGTAAGAGTGGTGAGAATGGACATTATTACCTTGTTTCCAATCTTAGGAGAGAAGGAATCAATCTTTCTTACTTTCCATTAGGTATGGTGTTACCTGTTTACTTTTTAAAAAAATATTTATTTATTTATTTCAAAGTCAGATGTACAGAGAGGCAGAGAGAGAAAGAGAGAGAGAGAGAGAGGTCTTCTATCTGCTGGTTCACTCCCCAAATGGCCACAACTGCAGGAGCTAGGCCAATTCAAAGCCACGAGCCAGGAGCTGCTTCTGGGTCTTCCATGTGGGTGCAGGGGTCCAAGCACTTGGGCCATCTTCTACTCTTTCCCAGGCCATAATAGAGAGCTGGATCAGAAGTGGAGCAGCTGGAACTCAAACTGGTGCCTATATGGGATGCCAGCACTGCAGGCAGCAGTTTTATCTGTTAGGCTACAATGACAGCCTGTCTGTTAACTTTTTGTGGATACTCTTTTTCAAATTGAGAAACTTCCAATACACTTATATTTGACTTAGAGATTTTTGTAGTGAATGAGAGTTGAATTTTGACGAATATTTTCTGCATTAATGGATATGATCATATGATTTTTATTTTTTAATCTTTTGATGATACATTTTCAAATGTTTTGAATCTTATTCTACTTTTAAGAAGAGGACATGATGATATTTTCATTATTAGGTAAGTGTGTGTATCATCTCTTTTACCAGTACTCAGGTAGAAAAAGATTATTACTGTACAAAATATGAAATCAGAATAGTTACTTCCTTATGACACAGTCTTATAGAACAAATGTAGTAGACATCTGAGAGTGTTCAAAAAATTAAGACATTTAGCTATAAAAGTTCTTTCTGCCATATGATAATCATTCTAACAAAAAATTTTGAGAGCATATTTCCACCCTTATAAACTCGTTTATTAACACGAAATTTTTTTGGGTTAGCATAAGAATCATTACCTATTTTATGGCATATATGCAGCAAATAGAGTTTTTCTATACTTTAAAATTTTCTTAAGTTAATATTTCTCCATTTAATATCTTTTATAATTTATAGTTGCTCTCTTATTAGAGACTCTAATATATTTGAATAATGTTAAATATGGAAAAGTTGAATCTCGATCCTGTGAAGAATATGCATAAGTATATGCATATAGACAAAGAATTCTGTATAAATACCTTACATACACAAGTTAATGACTCAGATGCTCTGAATATAAACAAATCAAGGAGCTAAGTAAATTAAATACTTTGGAAAATTGCACAATCATGTTTGGGCCAATAAATTCAATTTATGTGCTGAATTAGTGACTCATTGCTTGTGTTCTCAAAATTCAAACCTGACAGGAAGCAAAAAATTCAAGCGAGTCCACTTTCCCTGCACTCATGGGTTGCAATGAAAGAGGTAGGTAATCATAATTATTTAATATATTTTTCCAACCTTCTTTAAATTTCATGGATTCCCCCGCCCCCCCATGATCAATACAATAGTCTGAGTAGCTTAAACACAGGCATATATTCTCTCACAGTTCTAGAGGCTAGAAGTATGAAACCAAATTGTCAGCAGAGCCATGTTCTCTTTAAAGAATCTAAGGAAAACTGCTTTAATTGTTTTTGGTGATTTCCAGCAACCCTTGTCATTCTGTGGCCTATAAATGCAACACTTTAACCTCAGCGTCTGTTATCAAATGGACTTATTCCCTGGCCATCATACAACATGCTTTGTCTCTCTTAAATCTTTATTTTTTAAAACTTTATTTAAATTATGCAAGTTCATGTATTTTATATATACACATTTAGGAACATAGTGATACTTCTGATCCAACTCTTCCTTCCACCCACACACAACCATTCTTACTTCTCCCTCTTTTATTCCCACTCTTACTCTTTTATGAGTTCTAATAGTATGTCAGTGGAGTCTTTTAGATCCCCTATATATATGATCATGTCATCTGCAAATACAAATAGTTTGACTTCCTCCTTTCCAACTTGTATCCTTTTGATTTCTTTTTCTTGCCTAATGGCTTTGGCTAAAACTTCCAGGACTATATTAAATAGCAATGGTGAGAGTGAACATCTTTGTTAGGTTCTGAATCTTAGGGAAAATGCTTCCAGCATTTCCACATTCAATAGGATGCTGCCCGTGGGTTTGTCATAAACTGCTTTGATTGAGGAATGTTCCTTCTCTACCCAACCTTCTCTACCCAATGTTCCTTCTCTACCCAACCTTCTCTACCTTAGGGTTTTCATCATGAAATGATGTATTTTATCAAATGCTTTCTCTATGTGTATTGAGAAAAATCATATGGTTTTTGTTCTTCAGTTTGTTAATGTGATATATCACATTTATTGATTTGCAAATGTTGAACCATCCCTGCATACCAGGGATAAATCCCACTTGGTCCTGGTGAATGATCTTGCTGATGTGTTGTTGGATTTGATTAGATCATATTTTCTTGAGGATTTTTGCATGTATGTTCAGCAGAGATATTGGTCTATAGTTCTCTTTCTCTGTTGTCTTTTTCTGGTTTAGGATTAAGGTGATGCATATTTCATAGGAGTTTGAGAGGACTCCCATGCTTTCAGTTGTTTTAAATAGCCTGATATTTAGAATTAGTTCTTTAAATGTCTGGTAGAATTCAGCAGTGAAGTGATGTGATCCTTGGTTTTTCTTTGTTGGAAGGGTCTTTAATACAGATTCAAAATTTGTTTTTTTAAATTTTTTTTAAGTTATACAAGTTCATGTATTTCATATATATACACATTTAAGAACATAGTGAGGGGTCGGTGCTGTGGCGCAGCGGGTTAAAACCCTGGCCTGAAATGCCAGCATCCCATGTGGGTACTGGTTCTAGTCCTGGCTGCTCCTCTTCTGATCCAGCTCTCTGCTATGGCCTGGGAAAGCAGTAAAAGATGGCCGAAGTGCCTGGGCCCCTGTACCCGTGTGGGAGTTCTGGAGGAAGCACCTGGCTCCCGGCTTTGGATTGGCATAGCTCCGCCCGTTGTGGCCATCTGAGGAGTGAATCAGCGGATGGACGACTCTCTCTGTCTCTACCTCTCTCTGTAACTCTGTCTTTCAAATAAATAAAATAAAATCTTTGAAAAAAAAAAAGAACATAGTGATACTTCTCATCCACCCCTCCCTCCTGCCCATACTGCAGCACTTCTTCCTCCTCCCTCTCTCATTCCCACTCTTAATTTTTTACAAAGATCTATTTTCATTTTACTTAATAATCATAAAGTTAACCCCACATTAAGTATTAGTTTTCAATAAATAGTATGAAGAAAACAAACGCTGCTCCTCAACAGAAGAGACAAAGGCTATCATCAGTCATCCAATCTCAAAATGTCCATTTCACTCCAATACATTACATTTTATGTACTCAGTATTTAGTCAACCAAGGTCAGGGAAAATATATGATATCTGTCTTTTTGGGACTGGCTTATTTCACTAAGTTTAATGGTTTCCAATTGCATCCATTTTGTGAAAGAAAAGATTTTAAGGCCATTGCTGTGGCTTAGCGGGTTAAACTGCTGCCTGCAGTGCTGGGATCCTATGTGGACGCTGGTCTGAGTCTTGGCTGCTCCATTTTCAATCCAGCTCCATGCTAAGGCCTGAGTCCTTGGGAACCTGCACCAATGTGGAAGACCCGGAGGAAGCTCCTGATTCCTGGCTTCAGATTGGCACTGCTCTGGGTTTTGAGGCCAACTGGGGAGTGAACCTGCAGATGGAACCCCTCTCTCTCTCTCTGTCTCTCCTTCTCTCTCTGTGTAACTCTTAATTTCAAATAAATAAATAAATCTTTAAAAGAAGAAGGAAGGAAGGAAGGAAGGAAGGAAGGAAGGAAGGAAGGAAGGAAGGAAGGAAGGAAAGAAGGAAAGAAGGAAAGAAGGAAAGAAGGAAAGAAGGAAAGAAGGAAAGAAAGAAAAACTATTTCCTTTTTTATTGCTGAGTAGTACTGCATAGTGTATATATAGCATAATTTCTTTATCCAGTCAACAGTTGATGAGAATTTGGGTTGATTCTGTGTCAGCTTTTCTGAATTGTGGTGCATTTGATCTTTTTATGTTTTCATGACTCAATTTTGGAAGATTTTCAGGAATCTATCCATTTCTTCTAGGTTTCCCAATTTGTTGGCATACAACTCTTTGTAGTAATTTCTGGTGATTCTTTTTATTTCTGTGGTATATGTTGTTACATTTCCTTTTTCATCTCTCATTTTATTGATTTGGATATTCTATATCTTTTTTTGGTTACTTGGACCAATTTTGTTTATTTTTTTTTTCAAAAAAACAACTCTTCATTTCACTAATCTTTTGTATTTTTTTGTTTCAATTTTGTTTATTTCTTCTCTAATTTGAATTATTTCTTTCCTTCTACTAATTTGGGGTTTGGTTTGTTGTTTTTCTAGATCCTTGAGCTGCATTGAAAGCTCTTTTATTTGGTACTTTTCCAATTTTTCTAGGAAGGCACCAATTGCTATAAGCTTCTCTCTTAACACTGTTTTCACTGTTTCCTATATGTTTTGATATGATGTATTGTCATCTTCATTCATTTCCAGAATTTTTTTAATTTCTTTTTTTATTTCTTCTATGACACACTGTTCATCCAGGAGTGTGTTGTTCAGCCTCCACGTGTTTGCATGTGATCTAGAGATTCTTGAGTTGTTGATTTCCAGCTTCATTCCATTGTGGTCAAAGAAGATGCATGGTATGATTTCTTTTCTTTTTTTTTCACTTTGCTGAGACTTGCTTTATGACCTATTATGTGATCTAACCTAGAAATAGTTCCATGCTCTGTTGAGAAGAATGTGTATTCTGCAACCATGGGGTGAAAAGTTCTGCAGATATGAGTTAAGTCCATTTAGTACATATTGTCAATTAGCTCTGTTGTTTCTGTTTTGATTTTCTGTCTAGTTGATCTGTCCATTGTTTAAAGTGGGGTGTTGAAATTCCCCATTACAATTGTATTGATGTCTATGTCTCCCTTTATATCCAGTAACATATCTTTTAAATAGCCAGGTGCTATGTGATTGGATGCATATACATTTATTGTTGTCACATCTTCCTGTAGAATTGATCCCTTAATCATTACGTACTGCCCTTCTCTGTGTCTTTTAACAGTTTTTGTGTTAAAAGTCTCTTTTGTCTGATATTAGGATGGCCATTCCTGCTCCTTTTTGCTTTTATTAGCATGAAATATCTTTTTGGATCCTTCCACTTTCAGTTTGTGTGTATCTTTGTTGGTGAGGTGTGTTTCTTGATTCATTCAGCAAATTTATTTTTTAACTGGAGAGTTGAGGCCATTTATATTCAAGTTTACCATTGATAAATATTCACTTGACTCTGCCATTTTTCTATATTATATCCTCCTGTTGTTTACTTTGGATTTCCTTTGTACTTCTACTGCAAGATTTTCTGCCTTCACATTCTTTCATAATGATGATATCTTTCTGTGTTTCTGTGTATCACACATCCTCAAGCATCGTTTGTAAGGCTGAACGAGTGGTGACAACTTCTTTCAATTTCTGTTTGTAATGGAAGTTCTTCATTTCACTTAAATCTTTCTCTTACAAGGATACCAGACATTAGATTTAGGGTCCATCCTAATTTATTATGACATTGTCTGAGTTAATTACATTTGCAAGAAACTCTAATTTCAAATAAGGTCACTACCTGAGGTGTGAGTATAAATGAATTCAGGGGGTTGGGAAGTTATTTTTCTCCCAGTGCCTACCCGCATATTGTTTTTGGATGAATTTACATTTAGTTTATTTGCTAACTACTACTTCCTTTTATACAGTGAGAACTTTACTGATGAAGAAATTTGTAGGCAACATTTCACTTTGCAGTTGTTCCTTAGTATGAATCTTTATAGTGACACAGTTTTGAGTGTAGATTCCTTCTTTTTAGGAGACTCCCACTTTAGCTAAGAACCAAATTATTTCAAAAATTGGAGTGCATAATGTCTACAATTTTGTGCTGTTAACAGGTCATTTTATTTTACTCACCATTGGCTGCCTACAAGAAACACAGAGGATTGGGCCACTGCTTGGCATGCCTGCATCTCATATTGGAGTGATGGCTGGAGTCTTGACTGCTCTGCTTCTAATGCAACTTACTGCTACTGTGCCTGGGAAAGATAGTGGATTATGGCCAAATTCTTAGGGCACCTGAAACCTATATGGGAGGCCTGGATGGAATTTTAGACTCCTGGCTTCTGTCTGACCAAGCCCCATTTCTTGTGGGCACTTGAATAGAACCAGTAGATGAAGGAATTCTTCTCTTTCACTGTCAGATAAATAAATAAATCTAAAAAATAAAAATAGTGTCTCTAATAAATCATAATTATTAAGTAATTAAAATTTTCATGCAATTATAGATTCCTTTTATTATAGTTTCTTTTTTTTTTCTACAGGCAGAGTTAGACAGTGAGAGAGAGAGACAAAGAGAAAGGTCTTGCTTCCGTTGGTTCCCTCAAAATGGATGCCACGGCTGGCGTGCTGCGCCAATCCGAAGCCAGGAGCCACATGCTTCCTCCTGGTCTCCTATGCGGGTGCAGGGCCCAAGCACTTGGGCCATCCTCCACTGCCTTCCCAGGCCACAGCAGAGAGCTGGATTGGAAGAGGAGCAACAGGGACAGAACCAGCGCCCCAACCGGGACTAGAACACGGGGTGCCGGCGCCACAGGTGGAGGATTAGCCTAGTGAGCTGTGGCACCGGCTTATAGTTTCTTATAAACAAGGAAATTTGACACAACCTAGCTACCTTTTGCATTCATATACTTATGATTTT
The DNA here is from genome assembly GCF_964237555.1 of Oryctolagus cuniculus. Classification (NCBI taxonomy): domain Eukaryota; kingdom Metazoa; phylum Chordata; class Mammalia; order Lagomorpha; family Leporidae; genus Oryctolagus; species Oryctolagus cuniculus. Next base: position 50,367,884 of record NC_091441.1, on the reverse strand, counting down.
AGTTTGGCATTTTCAAATCCTGGAGATAATCAACAGGGAATTAATTATTACTCTGTTGACTCCAAGGTATGAATCACTTTTCTAATGATAAATGATAACCAGCATGACTTGTGAAAATGCTAGCTAAAATTTTCATCTATCTTTGAATAGACAAGAATTCACTATAGCACAATATTCCTCTTGTCATCTGTTCTTTTTCTTTTTTAAAAATTTATTCATTCATTCATTTGAAGGCAGAGTGACAGATACAAAAGTGGGAGGAGAGAGAAAGAGGAGACAGAGAGAGAGAGATCTTTTGTCTATTGGTTCACTCTCCAAATGGCCACAACACCCAGGCCTGGAACAGCATGAAGCCTTGGGCCAGGAACTGTATCCCAGTCTTTCACATGAATGGGAGGTGTTCGAGTACTTGGGTCTCCTTTTGCTGTCTTCCCAAGTGTATTGACAGGAAGCTAACATTCAAACAGGCACTCAGATATGAGATGATTGCATCAGAAGGGTGGGTTAGCCCACTGTGCCACCACCCTGGCTCCTCTTGTCATCTAGTGTTAAAGAATTTTATAGGTTTTGGCTTAGCAGTTGAGATGCCACATCACACACTGCAGGACCTGGGTTCTCCTCCCAACTCCAGATCCTGATTCCAGTTTCTTGCCAGTGTGGACCCTGTAGAAGGAGCTGTTGATGGTGAAGTAGTTGTGATTCATGTCATCCACACAGGAGACATAATCTGAGTTCCTAGCTCCTGACTTTGTCTTGGGCTCAGCCCCAGATTTTGCAGGCATTTAGGGAGTTAACTAATGAATATGAGTTTCTCTCTGTCTCTCTCTCTCTATCTCTGTCTCTCTGCCTTCTTTTAAAAAAATATTTATTTTATTTATTTGAAAGACAGAAAGAGTTACAGAGAGAGTAGAGTCAGAGATAGGGTCTTCCTTCCACTTGCTCATTCCCCAGATGGCCTCAAAGGCCGGAGCTGCACTGATCCAAAGCCAGGAGCCAAGAGCTTCCCCTGGGTCTCTCATGCAAGTGCAGGGGCCCAAGGACTTGGACCATCCTTCACTGCTTTCCCAGGCCACAGCAGATAGCTGCATCAGAAGAGGAGAGAGGAGCAGCCGAGACTAGAACTGGTACCCACATGGGATGCCGGCACCTCAGGCCAGGGCTTTAACCCTCTGTGCCACAGCACCAGCCCCTCTCTCTGCCTTTTAAATAAATACAATTTTTTTTTTAAAGTAGGGAAAGAATATTACAGTTAAGGACTACAGAGTTATAGCCACATGTTATGTAGTAATTTTTTCTGGTAAATCTTTTCTTTGTCTAGGTTTAGGATAGGAAGCTGGAAGGGTGGGCAGAGAAAAGTTCAAGGAACTCAAAACCTATCAGAAAAAGTAATAAACAATTATAGTTAATAGTTTACGTTTGTCCAGTCATATTACTTAAAATATTTTCTTACATGATTTTGATACATGATTTTTGAATGCCAACATTCAGGATGTAGAAAGCAGATATGATTTTTCTATAGCTCCATAGATGAGAAAAAAGTAGTTTGTTGCAATTAAGGGACTCACCCCTTGGCCTGTTAGCACCTAGTAGAATTTAAATTCCAATCAACATCATTAACATTCACAGCCACTGTTCCTTCTTCTACTACAGTTAACTCTGCTAATAGCAATTCCTGAAGCATTGTCTGTCACATTTTGAACACAGCTACGGGGTCAAAACAGGAGCAAAAAGCTAAAATTCAGAAAATCTAGATTCTAATTTCAACAGTTGTCTGACCTTAGACATTTGTAAACTGATGTGATAATACTTGCCTTACTTCTCTCAAAAGTTGTGAGAATGAAGCAGACATAGAAATACAAAACAAAGATGAGCCGGCGCCAAGGCTCAACAGGCTAATCCTCCACCCAGCGGCGCCGGCACACGGGGTTCTAGTCCCGGTCGGGGTGCCGGATTCTGTCACGGTTGTCCCTCTTCCAGGCCAGCTCTCTGCTATGGCCCGGGAGTGCAGTGGAGGATGGCCCAAGTGCTTGGGCCCTGCACCCCATGGGAGACCGGAGAGGCACCTGGCTCCTGCCTTCGGATCAGCGCGGTGCGCCGGCCGTAGGGCGCCAGCTGTGGCGGCCATTGGAGGGTGAACCAACGGCAAAAGGAAGATCTTTCTTTCTGTCTCTCTCTCTCTCACTGTCCACTCTGCCTGTCAAAAAAAAAAAAAAAAAAAAAAAAAAAAGATGAGACACCATGTGCATGCGAAGAGGAGTGTGTATGAAATTCCTGCAATGCACAGCTCACTCTCGAGTTTCCTGAGACTGCCTTGCCTCCTTTAATAATAAATCTCAGCCCTTCCTTTTTGACTTTAAAAACTTTTGTGTTCCTGTTGTTTGCCCATGTGGTCAACATATCCTGTCCCATAGGGAAAAGAGACATTAAGCAAATAATTTCACCCAAATATGATGAAATTGGGGAACCACCAGAGATAAATACCCTGTTATGGTGCTATTGTTCACCCATTCTTTAATATAATTTACTTCCAATCCACCCAAAATCAGGTTTCGACATGGAACATATCTGTGAGCAGGGGCTTCCTGTGACGTCAGATGGTTGGAGATGGATATTAAATAATATAGAGCATGCTAACTCTTTTCCAATTTAGCTAAGTTGGAAGAGATATTTTGTTCTCTTGTCACGGATTCATTCCCCAATGTCTTTGTATATTTACTCTAGTCTCCTTATATATGTAGGATTACCTTTGATTTTCTCATGGAAAATATTTGGGCAAGTTAGAAATAAATCCTTTCTTTCAAGTCTTTGGAATCCGGGACCACCTCTTTAATTGTAAGAGGAAAGGAGAAGTAGTATGTACATACCACACTGGAAAACTCAATTAGACGATAACTTTGTAGTTTTTTTTATCATTAGACATATTGTAAAGAAGCTATTACTCTGAAATTTAGGCAAGCAGAAGCAGAGTAGATGGATGAAACCCATCTGCACAAAAGGCAAAAGGTTTTGAATCAAGGCTCCCTTGCTAGTAATAAAAAAATGACATTTTTACATGAAGCATAAAGCAACTAACAAATGAAGCTATAATCATGGGATTATTAGCAAATAAACTTGCTTGCATTTATAGAGTCATATATCTATTGGGAAATGTTCACACATGATAAGAAAAAAGAATCTATATAAATATATACAAAATTTCACAATGTGATGAATGATTTATCACAACTTTATTTGTATTAACCCAGATGGTACTCAATTTGCATACATGACCCTGAACATGAGAAATGCCTCATAAATGCCACACATCTCTGTTATGCAGTGGTGCCCACGTGCCAGGACAACATTCCATTCCAGAAGGCCCAGGCCAACAGGACTAAAGAAGGGAAATGGCTTTACTCACTGGAGTAAAGAAACTGCAGTGCAAACAATTACAACAATCAAGCAACCAGAAAAGTGATTAAATAGGAAGAACTCATTGACTTACCATGGCAGACCTATAAAATATGACCATTATATCTCACCAGGCACAAAGAAACTTCAGAATAACCATCTTCAATGTTCCTACTTTACAAGTCTTTTTACAACCATCTGTCTATTTATTACCAGAAAATGCCAGAGTGATTCAGTCTCTTTGATGATATTCTTACTGACTTTCAAATCAAGTGCAGGGAAACTATCTTGGATTATTTAGAATCAAATTTTTAAGGATAGAGCTACAACCTTGCAATGAATATAAGGACTCATTTCTCTATGTTCTTAATAGTTTTTAAGTTCTTAACCTAGATCTTTAAGGTGCTTATCCATGAATGGATTTTAAAATATTTGTAAGTGTGTTTTTCTCCTGAGCATATCCAAAAAGGGTCTCGGTGTCTCTAGGTAAAACGTGAGACTACAAGTGTCATCTGTTTTCTCAGGTTTTTGCATTGTTTCTATAATAGAGTTTTCCTATATTGGGAATTTTTCTGTTCTTAAGAGATGTAGTTCTTTGAGTCAAAACATATTGGTAAAAGGCATAATCAAATTGCAGAGTTAAGATTTAATTAATCAATCAAATATAAAATGATAATTTGCTAATTTAAACAGATGCCATCAATTAGCAAGCAAAAGAAAACGAAATATGAAGGAGCATTTAGAGAATGACAGAATATTTATGTTCATATATGTTATATGAAATAAATCTTTTAATCTTGTTTGGAAAGATAAGTATGAAGAGAGAAACTTTGCTTGTCTGTCTCTGAGATATTGATTCATCCACTTACCTTGATTATTCTACCTTTCAACGAGGCTGGGCCATTTTTGCCGATAAAAAAAATTAAGGCAATTTGTTAAAGGAAATTCAAGTGAATTTAAAACAAACTTTCAGTAAAATTAAGATGAGAATAAAGTGAAAATTCTTATACAGTTTGGCCTTTATACATTCAGTGTAAAATAATTTATAAAAAGAATACTTGAAATTTTAAAAAATGTTATACCTACACACAAATAAAGCCAAATTATTTTCTAGTTCTTCTTTTATGAATATGTTAGTTTCCTACAACAAATGATTGCACATGTTGTGTCATCAAACAACAGAAATGCATTTTCTTATAATTCTGGGGGCTGGAAGTCTGTGACAGGGGTTTCAACAGGCTCTTGGGAAGAACGTGCTCCTTGCCTCTTCTGGCTGGTGGCGATCTCCGATGTTCTTTGGTTTCTGGAAGCTTACTTCCAATATCTACCTGCTTTTAAGTTCACATTACCCTTTTTCTTTTGTCTCTTTCTTTCTGTCTTCTATAAGACTGCACTTGTTGTATTTAGGACCCACCATAAACCAACGTGATCTCATCTTGATGACTTCTGCAAAGACCCTATTCCTAAACAAGCCCACCTTCTCAAGTCCTGGAGGATCTGTCCATCTTTGATGGGTGGTATTCCACCATCACAATGGCCTTTCAATCATTATTCCTCTTCGAGCTGGTAGAAGAATAAGAGGGGGAATGATATTGAAACTTTCATATCTCCAACTGGCTATTGAATTCATAGGCTAGACTGCTTTGAGATATTAGACTGCTTTGAGATGTCGTTGTTGAAGGCTCAACTAAAGTGTATGTTGATTGACAATATTGTCTTGTCTGGCAGAAAATTTCTTTGCATGCTTGAACAACCACATGGGACTATCCTGGTGGATCATCTTACTACACAAGACCTTTTGATCAGTTTCAGAAAAGCCAAGGATTTTCACAACTTAGCTTATAATTTTACAGGAAACTCCAAAGGTTTGAATTAAATTTACTCCCTACAATAAGAGAAATACTAGAAAACTTAAAAATTAGTTCTCAGGAAATACTTTTTTAAAAGTTTTTTTTTTAATTTAAAGTCAGAGCTACACAGAGAGAGCAAGAGACAGAAATAGAGATGGGGAGAGAGAGCAAGAGCACAAGAAAAACAGAGAGAGAGAGCACTTTCATCTGCTAGTTCACTCCCCAATTGGCCACAATGACCAGGGCAGAGCCAGGTTGAAGCCAGGAGCTTTGTCTGGGTCTCCCACATGGGTGGCAGGGGCCCAAACACTTGGGACATTTTCCACTGCTTTCCTAGTCCATTAGCAGTGAGCTGGAATGGAAGTGGAGCAGCCAGGACATGAAAGGGCACCCACAGGGCATGGCAGTATTGTAGACAGCAGCTTTATCTGCCATGCTACAATGCTGGGCCCCTTACAGAAAATACTTTATTTTGGAGGGCTATTTTTCGGTAGGAACTTTCTAAAATGAAAAAAAAAAGACTACTAAGAAAGCTCTGTTGATGAAATCAGTTACTATATGATTAAGAAATATTTTTCATTTATTTAAAAATGATAGTTGGCATATTCAGACTTCTGATAATATGGAGAAAAGCATACACAGCATCATAATTATTCCTATGGTATTTACAGGCACTTCTACATATTTGATGTTTAAAGCCAAGTGTAGAATAGTGAAAAATATCTCTAAGAGTGTATACATACTTGTTCACTAATAAGAAAACATATTTAGAGAGTGATGTCGAGTGATGAAACTAATCTAAATCATATATTTTACTTAAAGAATGTCCTGAATAATATTATTCAATTTATTTTTTGTCAAACACAGCCCAATTAGTGTAGTGCCTAAATATAAGGTAAAGGCAGTGGGAAGAAAGCTTACAGTAATATGAATATTTCTGCTTATTTCTCTTAAAAGCACGTTCTGTCTATACGTAACCTTATTTCTAAATACCTGTAATATGGAGATTTTCCAAAGTGTTAGTATCCAAAATATATGAGAATTGCCTACAACTCATCAACAACAAACAGAAACTGATTTAAAATGGCAAAAGAACTTGAGAATATATTTTTTCTAAACGAGAAAAGGAAATAACTGAAGTAAATGAAAAAGTGCTCAATATTACCAACCATCAGAGAAATACAGATTGAAATCACAGTGACCTCTCATCTCACACCTGTTAAGAGTGATATTATTAAAACAAAATCAAAGCCAAAAAATCCAAAGGTAACAAGTTTGGGGAGAAATGTGGAGAAATTGAAACACTAGTGGTGAGAATGTGAAATGGTATAGCCACTGTGGAGAACAAGGAGGTGGTTTGAAATTCAAAATTAGGACTATCATATGATCCAGCAATTTCACTTTTGGATATAGTTTCCAAAAGAATGGAAATCAAGGAGATGTGTGGGCTTGTCCTGCAAGGCCCACACTGTCAGGACGGTGGGATGATGGCGTTCTTCGATAAGAAGCACAGGAGACAAGTTTTGGTGAACATGTCTGTTTATTAAGAGTCAGGCACAAGCTTTTAAAGGGAAGACAAAGAAGATTAGCTAGTTCAGAGTAGCAACACTAATTCTATGGGATAAAGCCAATACTGGTGTCTCTATGCTTCTCTAATCAGCCTTCCAGGTGGTCTATAAAGGTCTGGGCCACACTCTGGAGCTGTTTACCTGGTTGAGAATTACAAGGCCCTTCAACAGGAAGTGGGGGTGGGGGAAATGTGCCTGGGGTCCCTGCCACCTGCCAGCAGTGGCTCTCAGTGTGCCTGAGCACCTGACTAGGGTCTTTCCTGGGAGGCATGGTGTGCCATGCCCTCTTAACCTCCTGCATGGGCTAGGCAGGCAGTCTCCCAGCCAGGCACAGGATCACCCACAGCGATGCACCCCATAGTCATTGCAACACTATTCAGAATACTCTAAATATTGGAACTCAGGCAATTGATAAAACGGCAGAAGCAAGATCACTTTGACCTTCCCACCTTCCATTGTGAACTGGTTTCAAAGGAATTCTTTGACCTACCCTAAATAAAAGAAAGTCATAAGATCCTGTACCTGGGGACCAAGAAGAATATGGACAGAACTTACTGGAGCCCACCTACCCCATTCTGCATTGAACCTAACCTAAACATAAAAATACACAGTCCTCTCTAGGTCTTTGGGTCTTTATTTCTGAAGGCTCCCATGACACATAAGACTTTGTTTAATAAATTTATTATGCTTTCCTCTTGTTAATATGTCTGTTGGCATAACATTATCAGTCATGATCCTTGTTATGGGTGAGGGTAGGATATGCCTTTTTCTCTACTACAATACCCATGATATGGAAACAACCTAAACATTCATTGACAGATAAGTAGATCAAGGAAATGCAGAATACACATACAATGGGGGTATTGGTCAGCTTCCTGAAAGAGGCAAACCCTACCTTTGTGATAGCATGGATAATAACAGTGGCCATTATGCTATATAAAATAAACCAGTCAAAGAAGAACAAATATTATATGCTTCCACTTCTATGGGGTATCTAAACTATTCAAACTCATAGAATCAGATAATAGACTAGGAGGAAGAAAACTTCTGCAATTGTATAAAGTTATGCTATGTATGAGTTCCAGAGATATTCTGTAAAACATACTACCTGTAGTTAACAGACAGCATTAGGTGCTTTAAAATTTTAAAAAGATTGATCTCTTAACAAATCAAATCAAAGTAAATCAAACACAAAAGACCATAAGGAAATTTTGAGTGGTTAGATATGGACAGTATCTTAGGTATTGTATCAATGAGTTCACATGCACACATATATCTGAATTCATCCATACCCATACATTAAATGTGTGCATTTATTTGTGTAGCAACTAGGCCTTGATAAAGCTCAAAAAGCATGATTAAGTAAAGCTAAAAATAAGTGAACACAGAATAATCAGAAATACAGGTTTTATTCATCTAGTTATTTTTATATAACCTCAGGGGAAGAGAGTAATTCAACGTAGGTGGATAAGTGACAATTTTGAGCTTTGCCATTAAATTAATCTCAAAGTCTAAAATTTTTTCTTAAAATGTTTTTATACAAAATGTAACACTGTTTCAATGTATTCTTAGTAAATTAACAGTGAATTTAATAATATCCATATCAAGAAGCCAAATGGACTAATGAGATTGAATAGGATCGATATAACAATACTATAATACATGAGGGAGACATAAGGGAGTTTAGAATAATATTCAGTGATCAAATTTTAATGACATGTAGATGAGTTTTAACATGTGAAAAACACTTTAGAGGTGGGCATTTTGCCTAGTAGTGAAGACTCTGGTTGGAATTCCCATGTTCCCCACTGGAATGGTTGAATTTAATGAGATTGGTACAGTCTCTACTCTTTATACAATTTTCTTGCTAATCAAACCCTAGGAGATAACATTGATGACTCAAGTAGTTGGATTCCCACCACTCAAATGGGAAATCCAGATTATGTTTGTGACTCCTGGTTTCGGCCTGGCCTGGCCCAGCCTTGGACAAGGTGGGCATTTGGATTTTGAACCAGAAATGGCAGCCGTCTGTCTGTACATCTCTCTCTGTCCTCTCAAATTAATAAATAATTTTAAAAAGGATACTTTATAAAGCATGAATAAATTCAGTTTTTCAATATTAAGGCAAGGTTAACACCTTCATTTCAAAATGTTACCTTTGCATTTCACAGATTCAAATCTGTCTTTCTTTATAACCTGCTGTAACCATTTTGATAGAATTTTGAAATCTCAGGGAAAAGGAACCTGTCAGATATTTTATAGCTCTACAAGTAGTTTAAATCAATTATTTAGAGTAGTTTCTCCAACATCTTATTTGAAAATCAGCATTGATACCATCAAAAAATATGAATCACACTAGTACTTTATGGTATATTATGGATACACTGTCCCAAGAAAAACACATAAATTTCTCAAAATAATTAGTCAGCTTTGCAAGGTCATAAGATACAAGTAAATATATAAAAATGAATTATATTTCTGTATCTAAGTAATAAACAATTGGTAATTTAAATTTAACAGTACTACAGGTACTAAGCATCAAAAATCAAAATATAGGGGTAGGTGTTTGGTGTAGTGGTTAAGACAACACTTGGGACCGAAACTTTTTCCCACATTATAGTCCCTGGGTTAGAGTCTCATCTCTTTTTCCAACTCCAGATGCCTGATAATATACACTCTGGGAGGCAGAAAGTGATATTTCCTTTATCAGGTGTATAATTTGCAAATATTTTCTCCCATTCTGTGGGTTGTCTCTTTATTTTGTTGAGCACTTTTCTGTACAGAAACTTCTTAGCTTGATATAATCCCATTCGTCTATTTTTGCCTTTATTGCTTTTGCTTCTCAGGTCTTATCCTAGAAGTCTGCCTATGACAATGTCTTGCAGTGTTTTCCCCTATGTATTCCTTTAGTAATTTGATGGTTTCAGGTCTTAGATTTAGGTCTCTGATCCACTGTGAGTTGATTTTAGTGTACAGTGTAAAGTAGTAGTCTTGGTTCATACTTCTGCACGCAGAGATCCAATTTTCCCAACACCATTTGTTGAAGAGACTGTCCTTTCTACAAGGAGTGATTTTAGCTAGTTCATTAAAGATAAGTTGATTTTGGATATGTGGATTAATTTCTGGGATCTTTAGTCTGTTCCATTGGTTGACATGTTGATTCTTGTATCAGTACCAAGCCATTTTAATTATAAATGCCCTGTTATATATCTTGTTTCTTTTTTTTTTTTTTTTTTTTTTGACAGGCAGAGTGGACAGTGAAAGAGAGAGACAGAGAGAAAGGTCTTCCTTTGCCGTTGGTTCACCCTCCAATGGCCGCCGCGGCCGGCGCGCTGCGGCCGGCACACCGCGCTGATCCGATGGCAGGAGCCAGGAGCCAGGTGCTTTTCCTGGTCTCCCATGGGGTGCAGGGCCCAAGCACCTGGGCCATCCTCCACTGCACTCCCCGGCCACAGCAGAGAGCTGGCCTGGAAGAGGGGCAACCGGGACAGAATCCGGCGCCCCGACCGGGACTAGAACCCGGTGTGCCGGCGCCGCTAGGCGGAGGATTAGCCTAGTGAGCCGCGGCGCCGGCGCCCTGTTATATATCTTGAAATCTGGTATTATGATGCCTCCAGGTCTATTTTCATTATTTGGAATTGCTTTAGCTATTCGAGATATCTTGTGATTCCATATGAATTTTAGGACCATCTTTTACAGATCTGAGAAGAATATCTTTGGTAGTTTTATTGAGATCACATTGAATCTGTAAATTATTTTGGATAGTATGGACATTTTGATGATATTAATTCTTCCAATCCATGAACATGGAAGAGTTATCCATTTTTTATGTCTTCTATTTCTTTTTTTAATGCTTTGAAATTTTCATTGTAGACAACTTTCACACCCTTGGTTAAATTCACCCCAAGGTTTTAAGAATTTTATTATAGCTATTGTGAATGGGACTGATATTACAAGTTCTTTCTCAGTCATGACATTATTTCTGTATATGAATGCTACAGATTTTTGTCTATTGATTTTATATGCTGCAACTTTGACAAACTCTCTTATGAGTTCCAACAATTTACTTGTGGAATCTTTTGGTTCCCTATGTATAGAATCATATTATCTGGAAACAGGGATAACTGATTTCTTTTCCCATTTTCCCTTTGGTTTCTTTTTCTTGTCTAATGGCTCTGGCTAATCTTGCATATTGAATAATAATGGTAAGAGTGGTCATGTTTGTCTTGTTCTGAGTCTCAGTGGAGATGCTTCCAGCTTTTCCCCATTCAATATGATGCTGGTTGTTTGTTTGTCATATACTACCTTCATTGTGTTGAGCAATGTTCTTTCTATGCCCAATTTGCTTAAGGTTTTTTATCATGAAAAGATGTTGTATTTTATCAAATGCTTTCTCTGCATCTATTGAAATAATCATATGTTTTATTCTTCAACTTGTTAATGTGTTGTATAGCATTTCTTGATTTGCATAAGTGTTGAAACATCCCCACATATCAGGGATACATCCCACTTGGTCTCTGGGTGAATGATTTTCTAATGTGTCGTTGGAGTCAATTAGCTAGTAGTTTCTTGAGAATTTTTTCATCTATGTCATCAGGGATATTCATCTGCAGTTCTCTTCATTGTATCTTTTCCTGGTCTTAGGATTAAGGAGAGACTGGCCTTAAAGAAGTATTTTGGGAGGGTCCCCTCCTTTTCTGTTGTTTTAAGTCACCTGGGAAGAATTAGAATTAGTGTTTTCTTTAAAAATTTAGATTTCAATAGTGAAGCTATCTGGCCTCTGGCTATTCCATGCTGAGAGAGTCTTTATTATTGAATCAATATTCATTTTGGTTATTGGTCTCTTTAAGTTTTCTGTGTCTTCATGATTCAATTTTGGTAGATTGTATGTGTCCAGAAGTCTATCAATTTCTTCTAGATTTTCCAATTTGCTGGTATGTAGCTGTTTGTAGTAATTCCTGATCATTCTTTTTATTTCTATTGTATCCATTGTAACATCTCCTTTTTCATATCTGATTTTATTAATTTGGGTCTTCTCCCTTTTTTTAGTTAGTTGAGCTAATGGTGTAGCAGTTTCATTTAGTTTTTCAAAAAATCATCTCTTCATTTCACTGATCTTTTGTATCTTTCTGTTTATTTCAATTTTGTTTATTTCTTTTCTAATGTTTGTTATTTTTTTTCCTACTAATTATGGGTTTGGTTTCTTCCTGTTTCTCTATATCCTTGAGAAGTATTGTTAGATCATTTATTTGATGATTTTCTAATTTCTTAATGTAGGTACTAAGTATACTAAGCTTTACTCTTAATACTGCTTTTGCTATATCCCATAAATCTTGATATGTTGTCATCTTCAGTTGTTTCTAGGAATTTTTTGGTTTCTCTTTTGATTTCTTCTTTGACCCACTCTTCATTCAGGGGCATATTTTTCAGTCTTCTGTGTGTTTGAATATTTTCTAGTGCTTCTTGAGTTAGTTGTTAATTTCCAACATTATTTCATTATGTTCACAAAAGATACCTATATGATTTCAATTTTTTTAAATTTGTTGAGACTTTATGTGCTAGCATATGGTCTATCCTAGAAAAAATTCCATGCACTGATGAAAAAAATATGTATCCTGCAGCTGTGGGATGTTTTCTAGACATCAATTAGGTTCTTTTGGTTCATAGTGTAGATTAGCTCTGTTATTTTTTTGTTGATTTTTTGTCTAGTTTATCTGTCCATTGAAAGTTGGTGCTGAAGCCCCCAAGTTTTGTCGTATTGGAGCCTAAGTCTTCCTTTTGACCCATTAATATTTATTTTAGAAAGCCAGGCACCCTAGCATTGGGTGTACCTACATTTACTACAGAACAATTTTCCTGTTGCATTGATCCCTTAATCATTACATAATGTTCTTCTTTCTCTCTTTTAACAGTTTTTGTGTTGAAATCTATTTTGTCTGATATTAGGATGGCTACTGTTTTCCAGTATTATGGAGATTAAGTTCTTGGATCATACGTTTAGCCTTGCGAAGCCCCACTTGTTGAGGGCATTTCAGGAGTAAACAAGTGGATGGTAGATTTCTGTCTCTGGCTCTCTGCATTTCAAAGGAAATAGAAATAAATAATAATTTTCAAAAATTGAAATATTTAGGTATATATCTAACAAAATATGTACTGAATCTTATTTTCAAAAGTAAAACCTTTAGTAAAGATACAGATCAAATCCATAATCTTTATTCTTTTATTAAAGTTTTAAGTTGAGAAATATTATAGTTACATGACATTAAACCAACTTATCAAAGAATGTAACTTAAAAATCAAGAATATATGGAAATAAAAGAATACATAAATGAAAGCCAAAATAATCTATGTATTCATACATCTTATATCAAAGGGGCCAAACAATATCATTGGCATTTAGTTGAGACAGAAGGGAGACAAGGGCATGGGGAAATTGTACAAAGGGTCTTCAGAAAGTTCATGAAAAATGTACATTATGAAAAAAACTATGTGTAGATTTCAAATATTTTTGCATAAAAATACACTTTCTTTTAATTTCCCATTTCTATCAACTCTTTGAAGTGCCCTTATATAGTAACTAAAGGAAAAGTGTTCAGGTGTGTTCTGATAAGAAGCACAGGAAAGCTGGAAGTGGGCTAATTAGAAGTGGGGCTCCCCACCGGCACTGTGGTTCAATTGGCTAATCCTCTGCCTGCAGCGCTGGCACACCGGGTTCTAGTCTCGGTTGCTCTCTGCTGTGGCCCTGGAAGGCAGTGGAGGATGGCCCAAGTGCTTGAGTACCTGCACCCACATGGGAGACCCAGAGGAAGAGCCCGGTTCCTGGCTTCGGATCAGCGCAGCGCCAGCTGTATCGGATGGCCTATCGGCCATTAGGAGAGTGAACCAACGGAAGGAAGACCTTTCTCTCTGTCTCTCTCACTATCTATAACTCTACCTGTAGAATAAAAAAAAAAAGAAGTGGGGCTCCCCAAAAAATTGGTTTGGAAAGAATTTTAGGCTGTATCTTATTAGTCCTGAACTGGAAGCTGGGGCCAAAAAACACTGAATATGGAAACAATTACCCAAGTCCTGACTATTTGGGGCTCAATTTTTCAGAGGTTGTGGTTTGACTTACTGGCCTTGATACTACTGAGGTTTTGAATTAGAGTTCTAATGTCATATGTGGCTTCGTCTCTGGTCATTGGTATGGTCAATATTTAAATGGCGTCCTGAAAGTAGATGTTGGAAGGACTATGGCCATAAACATAGTGTTTAGCCAGAAAAGGGGAAGAAAAGAGTATTCACGGCATAAGGTACAGAATAGGCAAAAGCAGAAAATTTTGTCTTTTATCCTGAGGGATTATGAGTACTACTTACTGTATGTATGGTGCCGTGTTGACTTTGCAGTTTGTACATTATATACACTTAATCAGTTCTGTATTTCATTAGAATAAAAGGCCCATTTTCATTATTCTGAGATTAAGGTTTTTGCTAGGGACTTCTAAATTCTCCTTTTATCTTCCCTCCCCTCCCCCACATGGTTGACTCTCTTATTTAACAATACAGTCCATCACTTTAATTCATAGCAATCCTGGCTCCTCTTTCCCCACAAGAATTATTTAGGCTGCACAATGCTAGCTCAACTGTTACAACCTAAAAGATTTCATTCGTTTCTCAGTAGTTTTACTGTTTAGAATTAGATGGACAATAATCAGTTCCATTGTACATTATCAAAGGCAAAATTTGACTCTAAATTATGTGCCATTCTCTACAATGAGAGACAGTTATGAAAACTGCTGGTTAGAAGAATTATTTATGGTGCAAGGGTAGGATGCTCATCATTGGGAGTGTAACCATTGTCATTGTATCTTTGCTATGGCTTTTGAGATATTATTACTTTCGTTTATTTCCATGACACGACGTTTGAATCTCATTTGACTCATTTTTCCTGCAGATACTAAGGATATATTGAAAGTATGAGATAAGTAAATCAATCAAGTGGCTTTCAACTTAAGGAGAGAGAAAATTCTTCCCTACAATTACATTACATGAAATTTGAAAGATATTTGATGTATGGTTTGCTTTCATTTTGCAAGCCCTATGTCAATCAAATATTGTTTTTCAGTTATACTTTTCATCTTAACGTTTTAACAACTATCTCTCCCCACCATTGCTAGTATGTAATATCCAGTTCATGTTTATACCATTTAGTTATGTACATGTTATCCTAAATCAACCCTGACTTGGATGACTGGGGGTTACATTATACTTTTTCATTCTACCCAAACATTGATCTGACATATACCCTGATTCTCTACGATATCACAGAATCAAGAGCATTGTTCAAACTTCTCAGTACATACACCAGGAATAGCAGAAGGTAATAGAACTTACGTTTGCTGTTAAATGTGGTTACAGCTATATCAATACTCAAGTCAGGTTCCTTTGTAGTGCACTCCTATGCTCAGCTCCAAGAATGCATCCACAAATGGGCAACTTCTGGACATGTCAGCAACTCAGATACCAAGTCCAGTCCTGTGAATTCTCCCTCTAATTTAAGACCTCAGTATGTGTTCATATTTATCGTCTTCCCAGAGTGACTGTCAGTGCAATCGTGAAGTCTGTTCAGGCAGATGAAAAGCTTCAGTTGTGGGGATGTCACTTTCTCTCCTGGGTTACTTTCCCTTACTATGACAATAATTGGAAGACACAATTCTTCAACATCAATTCATACCAACTACTCACATTTTCAATACACATATGGAGTATTAACGAGCATTCTGAGTTAAATCTGACAAACTCTCATCAAGTTTCATTGTTTGATCCTTGTGGTAGTATAAAATGAAAGTCAGAATCTCCTGTCATCTTGTAGGTCTTGTGACTGTTTGCTATGAGCATCGAAACAAGAATACCCCTGTCTTCACATTCATAGGAAATAATTTTAGTTTTCTTCTAATTTAAATGCATAGTTTTAAAGAAAGAATATATATTTTTTTCTTCTCATGGAGAAATCCACAAGGATATCACCTTGCTGGTTCACTCTCAGATGTTTGCAACAGCCCAGTTAGGCCAAGCTTAAGTTAGGAGTCAGGAACTCAGTCTGGGTCTCCCATGTGGGTGGCTGGGACCGAACCACTTGAGAAATTACCTACTGACTACCAGAATACATTATCAGGAAGTTAGAATAAGGAGTGCTGCTGGGACTAGAACCCATTCACTCTGATATGGGAAGCAGGTATCCCATTTGATGTTGTAACCGCTAGACCAAATGCCCACTCTAACACAATTATATTCCAAAGTGAAGAGCATGTTATATTTACAATCATATTCCCAGATTGCAACTCACTGTACAGAACAATGAATAAATGCTCCTGGAATAAGTGAATATCAAAGCATTTTATCTCACCATTGAGCCCTGCTACCACCTCATTCTTTGATCTAACCATTACTACAGTACTGTTAAGTCCACTCTCTTTTCTGCAATCGATCCTGTCTTGTCCTATTAGCAGTCACTTTCCTTCATCCCCTCAGTATATGTGCCTGAACAACAACAAAACCCTCTGGCCCACATTCTCAGCATCTACCCTCTTAGGGCTGTACTGCATTGCTCTGTGATCTCACACCAGTGGCAATTTGAGCTTGTTACTCTGCTCTAAGAAAGCTTTCAAAATTTCCCATAGCAAAAACAGTGATTGCAAACCATTTTATCCAGAAATATAGGACTACAGAGTACTAATTTCAACATTCTACATTTGATGCAAATTGAATATTTTAACTTTAAAACATTTATACTTGACTACTTTTAAAAAGTGACACAAGAACCAGCTATTTGGGGCCGGCACTGAGGTATAATAGGTTAAGACTCCTCCAGAAGTGGAGGAGCTAGGAGTTGAACCAGGCATTCTGATATGGGATGGAGGCTTCTCGGGAGGCAACTCAACCACAGAACCAAATGTCCACTACCCTCCTGGGTCTACTTTCTGTCTTGTACATGCACACCTGGAACAGAAAAAGCAGGAAATATGGAAATGACTAAAAGACAAAGAATTCCCCAACAAAACCTGTTTTCTCTAACCACAGGATCAGGAAGGAGGCAGCCTAGATGGATTTTTAGACCATAACAGATCTACTGTAGGAAATATCAAGAAAAAAAGTATGGTTCTTCCTAGTCTAGTCCAGCAAAGGCTGAATGGAGATCCTGACAGCAATCCTCATAAGGCTGTAAATGAGGCACCCTAAATACCTTACGGAGATCAGACAAACCTAACTTGGGATCTTACAACCATTGATAATGAGACCTCCTTCCTTGGTATCAGTAGAGTTCCTACAGAGTTTGTACTTCCATGTTCATTTGGGTATAAGGATGCTCTCTTCCCTCTCCAGCTGAGTAGTGGCAGAGGAGGCTTAGTTGAGAGTCAATGCTTTTAGCATTGCCCGTCTGTAATGAGCCCATTCCCTTTTCCTATGGTGTTGATGGAGAAATGTAGGGAGCCATAACAAAGCACCCTTGGGGCCAGCACTCCATCTGTGGTGCCAGCATCCCATATGGGCACCAGTTCGTGTCCTGGTTGGTCTTCTTCTAATCCAGCTCTCTGCCTGGCTTAGGAAAGCAGTAGAAGAGGGCCCCAATGCTTGTGCCCCTGCACTGGCCTGGAAGACCTGAAAGAGGCTCCAGGCTCCTGGCTTCAGACTGGCCTAGCTCCAGCCATTAAAGACATTTGAGGAGTGAACCAGCAGATGAAGACCTTTCTCTCTGCCTCTCCTTCTCTCTGTCTATAATTTTGTTGCTCAAATAAATAAATAAATAAAACCTTTAAAAAAATAACAAAGCACCCTTACCCTTCTCAGAGAGGGAACCATCAGTGGAGACTCAATGGGGAGCTGGAATCCCTCTTTCTACCCAGCAAAAGCAAGAATCCCTCAACTCAAGAGGTGAATAGAGGTAAAATGGCATGGCAGCCATTCCTGTGTTTAGCTGTGTTCGAGCTAAAACACAAGAGTGAAATAAGAGACACAGTCTCATTACATAAGATTCAAATGTTCAGATTATAGTAGAAAATTACTTTTCACAACCTAAACCAGGAAGATCTCAAAATGATTGAAAAAAAAAAAAAAAAAGAAAAGAAACCATATAGATAACATCAAGATGACAGAGAAGTTAGAATTAACTGACAAAATAGCCATTATTAGATTGCTTCAAGGACCAATTGCAAACATGTTTGCAACACATAAAAAATAAAGGTCTCAGCAAAATAATAGTGCCATAACGAACAAAATGGAGATTTTAGAACTGAAAATCCAGCACCAAACAAGAAACTTGGTGGAAGTGCCTCAACAGCAGACTGAAGTAGATACAGGAAAGAACTATTTAACTTGCAGTTACAACAATAGAAACCCCACGAGCTAAGCAAAAGAGAAACAGGCTGGGGAAATAGTGAGCAGAGGGCATAGGGGTACATGGGATTACAACAAAATATCTAACATCTGTTACATCTGAGTCTCAAAAGAAAGAGGAGAATGGGCCTAAAAAAGTATACTTAGAAGTAATAGCTGAAAATTCCCCAAATTTGGTGAAATACATAAATTTACAGGCTCTAAAAGTTTAATTAATCCCAGACATTAAAGTATATGTGAAAGGAGTCTACACCAAAACACATAATCAAACTTCTCAATTCTAAAGACATAGGAAAGAATCTCTTAAAATTGTTGAGAGAGATGACACCTTACTCATAGAGACAAAGCAATCTCATGAACATGGATTTCTCTCTAGGAATCACATTTTTCTAGTCCTGAAAGAAAGGAATTGTTAACCAAGGTCCCTGTATAAAACAAAAATATCTCTCAGGACTGAAGTAGAACTTAAGAGATTCCCAAATGAAGAAAAATTAAGAGAATTTGTCTCAATAGATTTATCCTGTAGTAATGGCCAAAGGATATTCCACAAACAGAAAGGAAAGAATAAATAAAGGAATCAAGAAGAAAGAAAGAGAAAATGAAAAGATGATAAGAAAAAAATATAGGTAAGTACAATATTCTTTTCTTTTTCTCTGAGTTTTAGACAGGAAGATTAAGGGAATACAAAGCAAGGTAAAGTGTCTACACCCCTGAACTGGTAAAATGATGATACTTGTACACTGTTTGTGTACACACAGTATTACCTAGAGCAACCACTAAAAAACTTACATACAGAGTGAAAAATTCAAAAGTGCTATACATAAATAGCAATGAGATTCTGTAAATGGTATAAGCAACTCTCAGGAAGTCAAGAAAAAAATCAGAGATACTATGCACAGAAAAATATAAAACAAAATACAAGATGTCAGATTTAAGCCCTAACATATCAATAATTACAATAAATACAAGTAGTCAGAATTAATCCATTGTAAATGATGAAAAAGTGAATTAGAAAATGTAACCAACTACATATTGCTTATAAGAAACTCATTTGAAATATAACATTATAGGCAGACTGAAAGTTAAAAAATTGAAAAAGATATAGCATGCAAACTTTAATCAAAAGAAAGCAGGAAGGGCTTTATTAATAATAGAAGAGTAGACTGCAGAGCAAAAAAAATTACCAGAGACACAGAAAGACATTACATAGTGACATAAAGATCAATCCATCAAGACGACATGCAATCCTAAATGTGTATACAATGAACAATACAGCCACAAAATATATGAAGCAAAAATTGACAGAACTGAAAGAACAATAGATAAATCCACAAGTATAGTTGGAAACTTCAATCTTTCTTTCTTAATAATGTTAGAACAACTACACAGAAAATTAGCAAAAATATAACAGAACTCAACATTACTATCACACAAGCAGATCTACCAAATCATCTACTGATGATTTACCAAATGCATGTTCTAATAGAACATTCCACACAATAAAAGCAGAACAAATATTATTTTCAAGCATTTAAAGAGACTATACCAAGATAGACCACAACCCAAGTCATAAAACAGACATTAAAAATTAAAAACAATTGAAATCACGCAGTGTGCCTTCCCACCAAAATCAAACTAGAAATGTATAATAGAAAAATAGTAGAGAAACCTCCTAATAAATTAGAAATGCATAACATAAAAGTAACAGGAATATCTCTGAACATTTGGAAATATACATAAATAAACTATAAGTCAAAGAAAAACTCCAAGGGGAGATAGGAAATACTTTTCACTAAATGAAAATGAAAGTAAAACATACAAAAAAATGGTAGAACACTGAAAGCAGTGCTGAGAAGGAAATGTATAGCTTTAAAGTCATAGATTAGAAAAAAGGAAAAAAATTAAATCTATAATATATCCTACCTCTAGAACCTAATGAAAAGAAAAATTAATTCAAAACAAGCGAAGGAAAAGGAATAATAAAGATAGTAGAACACCTGAAATCATAAAGAAAAAGCAACAAGGAAAAACCACGTAGCAAAGAACAGTTTCTTTGAAAAGATTTGTAAAGTTGGCAAACCATTAGTTAAATTGGCAAAGAAAAAGTGAATAAACATAAATTATTCAGTATCATAAGAGAAATGAGAGAGGCTGGCATTGTGACATAGCAGGATAAGCCACTGCCTACAGAGCGGGCATCACATATGGGTGCTGATTTGAGTTCCTGTTGCTCCATTTCTGATCCAGTTTCCTGCTAAGGTGCCTGGGAAAACAGTGGAGGATGGCCCAAGTCCTTGGACCCCTGTACCCATGTGGGAGACCCAGAGGAAGCTCCTGGCCCCTATCTGGTGTGGCCCAACCCTGGCCATTGTGGCTATTTTGGGAGTGAACTAGCAAATGAAAGATTTCTCTCTCTGTCTCTCCCTCTCTTTCTCTCTGTAACTCTTTCAAATAAATACAATAAATCTTTTCTTAAAAAAAAGGAAATGAGAGATACCACTATAGACCTTACAGACTTCTAAAGAATAATAAAGGGATACTATGGACAACTGTGAAAATGTGAATTTTATGACATAGATGAAATGGACTAATTTTTTAAAAACACAAGCTATTTCAACTCAATAAGAAGCTATTTACATAAATATTCTTACACTATTTTGGAAATTGAATTTGTTTTTAAAAAATCCTTATAAAGAAATCTTCAAGCTCAGATGATCTCACTGCATTAAACAAAGCTATCATGAATTCCCCACAATCCTAGCCAGAAAAAGTAAAAGGTAAGAACACATCTCAATTCATTGTATGAAGCTAGAATTAACCAGGTACCAAAAGCAGACTAAGAAAAATTTAAAAAAAATAAGAAATTAAAAGAAAATATCACTCAGGAATATAGACAGTAATATCTTTAACAAAATATTAGCAAATCAGATTCAGCAAGAATAAGGCAGAACAAATCAGTACTAATTTTTGAGGATACTTCAGAAAGGATTTTGGGAACAATGAAAGTAAAATGCAAGTTTATTTGGGTCCAAAAATGTCTGAAATCCATCCATTTTTTCGCAATATACATTTTCATTAATGTGTTAATGATTTCACAATTTTGGAACAAAAATAATTATATCTTTTAGTTCTATTTTTTCATGGATTTTTGTAATATCTTTATAGTTCATCTTAAGCAGTATAATATTGGTTGAGGGTCAAACGCATTGATCAAAAAAACAGAGAAAAGAACCCAGAAATCAACCCACCACAAAAACTGCCCTGATTTCCTTTAGCCATATTGTTTGTTTCATTATCGGGTTGTAAGAGCTCTACATATTTTACTCAAAATGAATCAGAGACTAAAAGTAAAATGTAAAATTATAAATTTTTTGGGAAAAATAATTGAAAATCTTCAGGAGCTGGGGTTAGTCAAGGAGTTCTTAGATTTGGTACAAAAACCATGATCCCTAAGAGAAAAAAACTGGTAAAATGAACTTCATCAAAATTAAAATTCTTGCTCTGCAAAGGCTCCCATTAAGCAGATGAAATCACAAGCTATGGTTTGAGAGAAAGATAGCACAATTAATTTTTTCAACATACTAGTATCTGTGATGCATGACAAAAAGCTCAAAATAGAATAGTAAACAAACAAAAATAAAAGCAAAACCAATCTAATTAGAAAATGAGTGGAAGTCCTGAGGAGTCAGTTCATTGAAAAAATATTGAGTTGGTAATTAAATACATGCAAACTTACCAACATCATTACCTGATAGAGAAGAGCAAGTTCCTTTGTGTACCAGTCTTCCAAGTGCACACAGTGAAGTACACCTCCATCAGAGCGGCTGGTAACATCAAATGCTGACTAAGAAGAGACAGAATTTCATCCACATGTTACTGATGGGAATGTGAGACGATACAACCACTCTGGAAAAGACTAGGACATTTTCTTACAAAAATGACACGCTTGTCATGCAGCCCAGCAATTGTACTTTTGGGCATTTCTTACCAAAAAAAAAAAAATCTATGTTCTCACAAACATTTACATTGGCAGCATTATTCAGAAAAAATCTAAACTGGAAATAAGCCACAGTCATGCAATGTGTTAAACAAGCTGTGGCACATCCATGTCATGGAATACTCATCATCAATAAAAAGGACAAAATGTGGATATATTCAACAACCTGGCTGGAGCTCCAAATTATGCCAGTAAGGCAGGGTAACAACCTCAAAAGAGATTCCATTAGTATACATCATTGAACTAGCAAAATTCTAGAAATGGTGAACAGTTGTGTTTGCTAAGGAATTTGGAGAAGATGAAGTGAGAGGGAGCTGAATGTGTCCACGAAAGAGCAATATGAGGGATGCTGTGGTGATGGAAATATTTTATACTTTTGATAACAATGTCAACATCCTGGGTATGATATTGCATTGCAGTTTCTCAAGGTGTTATTTTGAAGAAAAAAAGAGTAAAGAGTACCTAATACCTCTGTATTATTCTTACAGTAGCATGTAAATGAAGCAATTATATCAAAACAAGCATTTTAATTGAAAAAAAATTCATACAAAAAACAGTTGACTGCAAACAACTCAAATACATCACATATCCAAGGTTAGCGTGTTTGAGATTGAGTCACTGCCTGGCTCTGACTGGTGATCTAAGTTCACAGGAAACTTGCTTCATGAAGAAAAAGAAGAAAGTTAGCATCTCTGCACATATTTGAATCTTTATAAATATGTCCTTCATATACATATTATGGTTCTGCATTGTTTTTATAATAAGCAAAATAATAAAAAGGACAATTACAGAAAACACTGATTTGTCAATATCTGAGTGTAAAATTGTGCAACTGAGACCTTGTCTACTGATTGAAGAATGCATAGTGTAGAATTAACTGTGTAGGTGAGCAACACCCGCTTATATGTGTACGGTGTTGGCACGTATAGAGGATATTGGTTAGTATCACATCACAGATAGTGTCTCAGCATTTTTTTATGCTTCCATTTATGGCTTTGTTTTATGATAAGAAATGTTAATACAGTTATCAAAATGTTTAGTAACTGAAATCTAAAACAAGCATTTATTTTCTTGTTCCTAGTCTAGAAAAATTTTAGTCGAATGATTTTCCCATATTGCAAGGTTAGCATTGCATAAAACACACCATGGTAGTAAAGACCTGAGCTAAACTTACATTATACCTAAGGAATAAGCTTGGGCTTCCTCATCTCAAATACTAATACAGCAAGTCAAGTCTTGTGCATGGCTTCAACCACAAAACCAAACGTTACTCTCTAATTCCATGTTTGTCTGTCAGGTTACTTTGGTGACTCTGTAGAAAGTAGTTAACTGTATGTATATGTTTTTATTTGAACATTGTGTTCCATTGATTTATTTCTCTATTGTATGCTAATAGAAAACCAACTGATTGCTACAGATGTATAGTAAGCTTTAAAATAAGTTAATGTTGATTCTCCAACTTGAGGCTTTACAAGATTATTTTGGCTATCTTCGAACTGCATTTTGCTTTAAATATTAGAATCAAAATCTTAATTTCTACAAAATAGCTTGCTGGAATTATGCTAAATTTCAATTCTCAGATCAATTTTTAAAATTGACATCTTGAAAATACTGAGCCTTTTTATACAGGAACATGGTATGTCTCTCTCCTTTTATTCAGCTCTTAAATAATTTTTCTCAGTTGTATTTTAATCTTTTACTCTAGAGGTCTTATATGTATTTGTTAAAATATTCTTGGGGCTGGAGCTGTGGTATAGTGGGTAAAGCCTCCACCTGCAGTGCGGGCATCCCATATGGGCACTGGTTCAAGTACCAGCTGTTCCACTTCCGATACAGCTCTGCTATGGCCTGGGAAAGCAATAGAAGATGGCCCAAGTGCTTGGGCCCCTGCACCCACAGAGGAAGCTCCTGGCTCCTGGTTTCGGATTAGCCCAGTTCTGGCCATTGCGGCCAATTCGGGAGTGAACCAGAGGATGAAAGACCTCTCTCTCTCTCTCTCTCTCTCTCTCTCTCTCTTTCTGCCTCTCTGTGTAACTCTGACTTTCAAGTAAATAAATAAATCTTTAAAAAAATAAAATAAAAAATATTCTTAAACATTTTGTTTTATCATACTATTTTAAAGTGGCTTCATTTGATTTTTAATTTCTTTCTTCTTTGCTGTAGAAATACAATTAATTTTTGTAAATTACATAAATCTCAGCTGTAGCACTGCTATCAATTTTTCCACACCTAAGTTTTCCTGCATATGAAATACAGATGATAATATCATTAAGTTTTTTTTTTTTGAGGTTAAATGAGTGGCTACGTAAAAATTATTGTGAGAACATGGTCTAAACCGAAGCAAATGGTCAATGAATACTGTTCGTTGTTGATTTTCTTCAGCTTCCAGAGTAAGTAATTCAACTGAGAAACATCTCATTTTCAGGAACAAGGATGGTTTGGGAGCCTCCAATCAGCTGTAACAGAAGAAAGTTCAAGTTCTTTATGAGGGCAGAAGTCTCTACTAGGCTAGGAGTAGCTGCAGGGTCACATCCTCTAAGCAGAGTGGAGTTCTCTTGGTCTGTTTCCTAATCAGGTCTGGATTGAAAGGATGATTCCAAACCACAGGTTCCTTTCCCCTCAGCACAGCTTCGATCCAGAAAGCTAATGGGCTTTCTTTGGAGGGTTCTAGGCATTGAGGAATGAATGCCAGTGTGCCCAGCAAGGTGACAGCATTGTGAGATGGCAGTAAGGCATCTGTTGTTAAATGTATCTTCTACAGATATTCAAAACTTTGGAGAAGTAGAGAAGAGGTCTTGTTTCCTTTTTGATGTTTAAGTAAAGATCAAATCTGGGAACAGTTAATAAATAGAAGTAAAATTTGAAAACCAATGGCAAGACTGAAGTGCAGTGATATGTTACAAAGTCATGTATGTTAGCAGATTTCAAATACAAAAATAATTTAAGAGCCGGCGCTGTGGCTCACTAGGCTAATCCTCCACCTTGCAGCGCTGGCACACCGGGTTCTAGTCCCGGTCGGGGCTCCGGATTCTGTCCCGGTTGCCCCTCTTCCAGGCCAGCTCTCTGCTATGGCCAGGGAGTGCAGTGGAGGATGGCCCAGGTGCTTGGGCCCTGCACCCCATGGGAGACCAGGAAAAGCACCTGGATCCTGGCTCCTGCCATCGGATCAGCGCGGTGCGCCGGCTGCAGCGGCGGCCATTGGAGGGTGAACCAACGGCAAAGGAAGACCTTTCTCTCTCTGTCTCTCTCTCTCACTGTCCACTCTGCCTGTCAAAAATAAAATAAAAAAAAAAAATTTAAGTAACACAACTTCATCTTCACTTAAGATTTTCTAGAACCTGGATCAGAACTTATAATTTTGCTCAGAGTGAGTGTTTGGGGTGCCTAGAAAATTTGCTCTATTTTTAAGTGAGTTGAGCATCCTGGGCCATCCCAATGTGGGAGTTAAAGAAATCTTAAAAAGACTGAGTTATCACTCCATTCACAATACTCAGCTTAACTCTTGCTGGAATATTTCCCTACCCAGGGTGCAAGAAAACCTCATGTGCCAAAATTGCTACCTCTTCCTCAGAATCTCAGCATGGCTGTTTATTGATTTAAATATAACACATATATTTTATGGAGATACGACATTTTGTTAACTGGATCTGGAAAGAACATTATTAAATATTGTTGTCTGATAAGACCAGCATCACATGCATGATTCATTGTAAAGCCTCTTTTTCCAAGCCTAATATCAAAGCATAAATTCAATATTTAAAAAAAGGATTGTGATAGAAACATCAATAGATCATTATACAAATTCACCAGTTCTCATTTTCTCTCTCTTTTTTGGACTATTTTTACCAGTAGATAAGAGAGAAGAGAGTGGAAAGATAAATGATATCTGAAAGTATATTATGAGGTTGCATTTTTCTTTAATTTTAGGATACATTTTTTATTAAAAACCATAATAACTCCTTAATGGAATTTGGAAAACAAAGAAAGCTATTAAAATTGATTTTTATTTTATTATCCAGAGAGAGAAATTGTTGGGATGTTAGCAAATTTTTCTACATACAGATACACACACACACACACACACACACACAGGGTTTTTTATCCTGATTAGCTCATGCACTAATATAGTCTGATTTAATCATGAAAAATTTTCCATGACCTTGAAGTAGGCTTCAGCTGAATGAATTGAAATTAATGCATAATATTTTCACAAAGAAAACATTTTAATATCATCATTCTCACATACGTATTATTTAGTTTAATATTCAAAGTTTCACTGTCCAGTAAATATTTCCTAGAATAATACTTACTAGGTTGAAATTTTGACTTAGTGGATTTTGGCTTATAATTTGCTTTTTTGAGGTTTACCAATTTACACTAACACCAACCAAAAACATGACATTCACCAACATCAGCACTGAGAATTGTCATTATGGAAAGAAAAAGAAAAATGCCAATTTTATATCCGAAAAAAAAAAAAAAAGTGATCTCTCATTCCTGTAAAACTAGGAAATTCTTATACCATTATTGAGATTAGACATTTTTTTTTTGACAGGCAGAGTGGACAGTGAGAGAGACAGAGAGAAAGGTCTTCCTTTTGCCGTTGGTTCACCCTCCAATGGCCGCCGCGGCCAGCGCACCGTGCTGATCAGATGGCAGGAGCCAGGTACTTTCCTGGTCTCCCATGGGGTGCAGGGACCAAGGACTTGGCCATCCTCCACTGCACTCCCTGGCCACAGCAGAGAGCTGGCCTGGGCCTGGAAGAGGGGCAACCGGGACAGAATCCGGCGCCCCGACCGGGACTAGAACCTGGTGTGCCGGCACCGCAAGGCGGAGGATTAGCCTAGTGAGCCACGGCACCAGCCAAGATTAGACATTTGTTTTTAATGGGAATCAGCAACTTTTCAATTCCTATTTCTATGGCAATTTTATAAGTTTTTAATTCAAAATAATTCTAAATTTATGAATTTTTATTTGTGAATAATTTATGAATAATTTGATAGTGTTCTTTGCCTATGATTTTACTGTTTTAATAATTTTCATAACAGATTGTAAGATCTCTTTACATGTTATGGAAATTAACCATTTGCCATTTTGCTAAAAATATTTTTCTCACTTTTTGCTTTATCATATAATCTGGTATAAAAATATATACATATACACACATCAGCCATGTACACACATATGTTAACATGGTTATTTTTCTTTCTTTCTTTCTTTCTTTTTTTTTTTTTTTAATTTTTTTGACAGGCAGGGTGGACAGTGAGAGAGAGAGGCAGAGAGAAAGGTCTTCCTTTTCCGTTGGTTCATTCCCCAATGGCCGCTGCGGCTGGCGCATTGCGCTGATCCAAAGCCAGGAGCCAGGTGCTTCTCCTGGTCTCCCATGCAGGTGCAGGGCCCAAGGACTTGGGCCATCCTCCACTGCACTCCCAGGCCACAGCAGAGAGCTGGACTGGAAGAGGAGCAACCAGGACAGAATCTGGCGCCCCAACTGGGACTAGAACCCGGTGTGCCGGCGCCGCAGGAAGAGGATTAGCCTATCGAGCCGTGGTGCCGGCCATTTATTTATTTTACTGAGAGGTAGAGAAAGAGAGAAACAGAGAAAAAGAGAGTCATGATTCTCTAGTTCATTATCCAAATGCCCACAATCCAGGCCTCCCACATGAGTGGCAGGGCGAGACTTGGTTATTTGAATGATCAGTACTACATCCCAGGGTCTGCATTAGCAGGAAACTGGAGCCAAGGGCCAGAGATAGGAATCAAATCCAGATATACTGATATGAGACACAGATACTTCTAACAAAGATATTTTTACATTAACAAGGACATTGACATTTTACTTTCTTTGTGCCTGTCTGTGCTACTGTGTTTGAAGAAGTCTTTGATATTAATTAAATATTTTCTATTTTTAATTTTCAGGTTCTTTTATGGTTTCATCTTTTATATTTAACTAGAATTTACTTGCATTATACATGAGCTAGAAATTTCTTTCTTCTGAATGGTTAAGGAGTTATCTAGCATCATTTACTGAATAATTGTTTATTTAATTACAGATTTATGAAATCACTTTCATCTTAAAATAACTTATATAGGGCAGCATAGAGTTCAGGGTTCTTTTGTCCTATTTTCTTTCTAGATACTCTTGGAATGGCATGCTCAGATTCTCAAAGTAATTGGAGAGATAAAAATATAATTGTGTAATTTCAATAATACTTTATCATTGTATGTTTGATAATAAAAAATATACTTGATTAATGTTTGCTTAGTTGGAAATATAAAACGTTGATATCAATAAACCACTACTCCTATCCCACCAGTTCAGAGTCCCAGATCCCCCAAGCCACTCCCCAGGTAGGTGTTGCCTACCTGTGTGGATCTCATACTTCAGTTCTCATTGAAATCACCTATGGATCTGGAAACTGCCTGACGACTTGATCCAGAAATTCAAAAAGTATATTGTCAAAGGGCAATTTCAAACTCATCATTTTCTTGTTGAATTTTAATATCAGTTGATGCTAGTTTTTCAAATAAATTGCATAGGCTTTCCATTTTATGTTCTGGAACTTCTAGTGAAGCCTGAAAACTAGGAAGTTGTTACAAATGTTTTTATAATTGGCCCTGGAATGTTTCATAGAGGTATTTATTTTATGACTGTTGAATTTGTTCCATGGTTCACTCAATTGTTTATGCATTCTTTATTTTACTTGCTCATTCAACAAATAATTACTGAAGTCCTGTTATGTACAATACCTGATTCTGAAGACAAATGGTAAGAAGACTGGAAATATCTTTTGTCTTTTGAGGGTATAGGAGGTCTTCAAAAATTCACAGAAATGTATATTATGGGAATTTTTTTACATTGATTTAACTTTTTTGCCCCAAAATGAATTTCTCTTTTGATTCTTGAAGAACCCTTGTATAATCTGGTGAGGAGATATATAATGATCTAACAATAATAAATATGTATGAAATTATAGCTCAGACAACATGGTGCTCAGGAGATCCAGGGCCATTGGAATCGTTGGTTACATCAGAGAATAATTACCTAACAGAGTAATATGTGAGCTGAAGGATAAATTATGAGGAGCTTATTAGGGAAGAGGAAGAGTAGAAACATTCAAACTGAGAAACAAGCATATACAAAAGTCCTGTGGTAGAAGAAATCAGGGACATGGGGCACAGAGCCACTGAGAGGAAGCCAGTGTGCAGAGCAGATGGGGGCCGAATTTTCCAATGAACTTCTGTCTTTATTCGAAGAGCAAATATATGAAAATATGTTAAGGGCAAAATTCAGTGTTATTATTTGGTTAGAATGCCTTCATTCCCTGTGTAGAAGATTGGGTAGGGAGATGGGTTTGCAAAGTAGATGGAAGTAACATAGTTGGAGGCTGGATATAATCTGGGGGAGTGATATTAGTAAGCAGTACTGGATAGAAAAATCTGCAAATTGTGCTCCCTCCCCCTTTGCTTTGTGAATCAGGTATTGTAGAAACCCCACCAAGCCATTCATTTATGTGTCTATGGCTGCTTTCCTGCTACAATAACTGAACAGTTGTACTAAAGACTGTGCGATGCACAGTGCCTACAATATTCACTCCCTGGACCTCTGCAGAAATAGCCTCCCAACCCTGGACTAAAGGAAGAATGGAGGAAATCAACAGAGCTTGGGATGCTTATTAGATTAGTCAAAAATTCTGCTTCTTAAGTCAGTTATAGTGTTGTAATATTTTTCTAGGAAATTATACCAATGGTACTCTGCAGTTTAATGTTAAGTATTATTTTATTCTCCTATAGTCAATTTCCTCAGAACTTGTGTTTACATAACTTTTTTATGCTAATGTGCATTTTAGTTTTCTGGGTTTGATTGATGAGACTTGAAAGTATTGTCTCCACTTAATGAAATGTTTCAAAGGATTGGCACAGAAGCTACATTAACTTTATAGTTTCTCTGTTTTCTCATGGAATATTTTCAATCATTAATTTTCTTTGATCTTAGTGATATATTTTCTAGCTTCTTCAGTGTAACCTTAGCTTGTTTCTATTCCTTGTATTGTTAAATACTAAAATATGTTTAAAGCATTTAATTATCTACTGCTTTGAGTAATATCAAATTATTATTCATAGTCTGTTTTATTTTAATAAGAAAAATCACTGATTTACTTGGATTTCACTCTATATAAAGTGGCATTGCTAAGTGCTTTATCTCATTTACTTTTTGTGATATGGCTATGTCAAATTATCTGCCATTTTACAGAACACAAAATCTAGAGAGGTTTGTATTTTACCCAAATCAACACATCTTATAAACAATACATTTTCTTTCCTGTTGCAAAGGTCAAGTTCACTTTGAAGCAGGAGGATGATATTAAAATGCTCATATTCAAGATTTTGGAAAGGATGAGGATTTAGCAATGATAAAATAAAAGAAGAGTATGAAATTCTAGTAGTTATAATAAACTCAATGATTCATTGGCCCTTCTTCTTGCCTGGATTACTAACCCTAACTAGAAAAGAAGGAAGCAATCATACTATGTATAGGGACACTGGGGGAGACAGAGACGAAACAGGTCATGGAGAAGGCCACCCAGGAATGATTTTATTGTGTACCTAAAGAGTTGCCATGTGGCACAGCTGCGTTGAATTCAGGTAGTATCTCATTCCTCACCTGTGGAAGTGAGTTGATCAAGAACAAATATGTAAAATCTCTAACATTTATGGCTACTAAAATCCTGAAAATTTAGCATTAACTGTGGCATTTAACTTTTTTTTCAAAAATACTGGGTTTGGCAGAGGAAGAAGAGGTTCTGTCTTTTTTTGTCTTTTCAATGTACAAATCTTTCACCTCCTTGGTTAAATTTATTCTCAAGTATTTTAAGTATTGTAAATGGAATTGATTTCCTGATTTCTCTTTTGAATTGCTTATTGTTAGGGTACAGAAATGCTACCGGTTTCTGTGTGTTGATTTTATATTTTGCAATTTTACTGAATTAGTTCTAATAATTCTTTGGTGGAGTCTTTAGCATAGGATTTTCTATATATATATGTACGTGTCATCTGCAAATAGGGACAATTTAAACTTCTTCCTCTACAATTCAGATGCTTTCATTTCTTTATCTTAATTGATTGCTTCCACAAGGACTAACTTCCTATATTTTGTTGAATAGAAGTGATTACAGTGGGCACCCTTGTCTGGTTCCTGATCTCGGAGGAAAAGCTTTCAGCTTTTCACTGTTGAGTATGATCTTAGCTGTGAGCTTGTTATAGACAGCCTTTGCTGTTCGAGGTACTTTCCTTATATAACTTATGCGTTTAGTTTCTCTCACAAAAGGATGATGAATTTTGCCAGATGTCTTTTTGGCATCCACTGAGATGCTCATGTTTGTTCCCCTTTGTTCTGCCTGTGTGGCTTGTCACATTTATGGATTTGTGTATGCTGAACCATCTTTACATCCCTGGGATAACTTCCATTTGATCATGGTGAGTGAATCTTTTTGAAATGCTGTTAAATACAGTTGCCTATTATTTGGCCGAGGACTTTTACATACACGTTTATCAGGGATATGTGGTCTACAGTATCCTTTTCTTGTAGAATCCTTGTCTGACTGGGGAATCAAGATAATGCTGGTCTCATCCAATGAGACCTCTGTTTTTAGAAGCATTTGAGAAGAATTGGTATTAATTTGTTGTGTTTTTTTTTTTTTAATGTTTGATAGAATTCAACAGCAAAAGTATCAGGTACTGAATTTCACTTTGTTGATACACTTTTTAGTAGTGATTCAATTTCTTTTTCATTATTGGTTTGTTCAAAATTTCCATTGTTTTCATCACTGATAGAAACATTTACATATCTATGACTTTATCCACTTCTTCTAGAATGAGATTCTGTGTATCTTATTTTAGAGAATAAAATTTGCTGTGACACAAAATAAGCATTAGCCAGTGACTCTGATCTTCATAGTGGGAATTAATATATTTAGTATTAGATTCAGGAGGTAATTTTTATAATTCTTATTATCATCATCTCTTCTCCTCTGTGACTTTTTTTTTCTCTCTCTACAGAATCAGTAGAGATTCTCTGGTAGTGATCAAGTTCCAGTGGAGACCACATGATGGTCTTTATGGACAGAGTCCTCAGACTTGGATGTGCCTCATTTTTATTTTTGTGTATATCACATATTTTATTCATCACATACCAAAAGTGCATGATACAAATGAAGTACTGTAGAATATCTGAATGTCCAAAAATGGAGAAATGAATTAAATCTTAAGACCCTTTCATTTACTCTCCTTTAAAAATCATGACACTGGAGTTACAATGACAAACTTCCACAAGAGAGTTGGAACCAAAGTCCCACTCATTTTTAATCAGCAATGGCATTTTTATGGTTCCATGTCTACATGCAAAACAGTAACTCTGCAGTCTACGAACTCCCTGAGTTCATTCTTACTCTATTACAATGGTTAATGGAATGTGAATGTGAGAGATTTTTACCTCTCTTCTTTTTAAAATTATGGAATAGAATGTACAATCCAGAATCAAAGAAACAGCTGAGTAAAATTAACCAGTCCCTGAAAAATCTCCTCATCATCTTTCAAAATCAATATTATGTGATCATACAGTGAAATTGGTACAATTATTTCAAAATATTGGTACACTAGAGATTTATATCCGAAATCATTGCATACCCCTTTCTAAGGGAAATTTGACCATTTTTGTAATATGTGTTCTGAGGGAAGACATTATTATTTTTTATATCTACTGGTTTCTTGAGTATCTTAGGGCTTTTAAACTGTGTCTTCTCCATGCCCTATGAAGGTCATTCCTAACCTAGAAGGACTGCTTCTGCACTTGACCTTTTAATCTAATGCCCAAAGAATTAAGCTTTGTTCTCTCTTACCTGCATGGAGTTCACCTGCTCAGACAGATGTGTCAAGACCATTCTTTGGTGGGAGAAAGCACAGAGAGAGAGCTGCCTCCACAAGACCACTGGTAGCCTGCATTTCTGAGCTGGAGGACACTCTGTGGGCTGGGTCTCTCTCTTGCTCATCTGCAGAGGTTAGACCCTGTTATTTAATGTCACCTTGTCAAGCAGGGCCTGCAAGTGGTGAGGAGGGAAGGGTCGGGTAAATTCCAATAGGAGGAAGGAGAAGGGAGCCAGAAGGCTCATTGCTGCCTGTCCTAGAGGCAGCAGGCATTGTCTGGAGGGCTGGAAAGGTCAAGCTCTTCTAGAAAAGTGGTCCTAGGCCATCAGGGATGATTCAGAAAAATCCTTATGCTGAAAGTTCAGATTTAAGGCATTCAGGATAGAAGTTAGTTTGGTGATGAGTAACAAAAGAGGCTTCTTATAGGTCAAAGAAAAGAGAGTGAAACGATGAAAACATCCTTTTTGTGCTTTCTGGCTGTGCTGAGGGCCAGCTCAGGGTTAAAGGCAGGCTCCATCAATAGAAGAGAAGGTTACATCTCGCTCTGCTCTCTCATTGTTGCTTTGCAAACTTTTTCAGCTAGCTGTCTGTTACTGGATCATACTAATGGCCTCTTGGAAAAAACCCTGGAGGGCTTTTTGGGTCTTAACCTTGTAATAGGGCCTTTTCTCCTTTTTCTGACTGAGATCATTCTTAAAACAACTACATTTATAGGAACGAAAACAGGACAAAAATGGCAACAGCTAGTCAGAGGCCTATTCCTGATACCGGCTTCCCCCTCTTCCTTAGCTGACCTCTCTGCCCCTGTTAGAGGAGACGTGAGTCTCCTTCACATTATATTCTTAACGAGCCTATTTACCCTGCATACGAAATGAGATCATGACTGCCTAAAAAATTCTCCACTCGGAGCTAAGTTTAAAGAAGCAGCCTCTTCAGCTGCTTACTGTTTAACCTTTTAGCTGATAAGAACCCTGTTGCTGCACACAGATGGCACTCTGTGAGGTTGTCATGATGAAAGAATCTCAGAGCTGTCTTACATATACTTTTACAGAATATAAGGGTGCTTCCAAAAGTTCATGAAAAAAAGTAAAATAAAAGGTAAGTTTGTTATGGTGCGTAACACACACATATGCATGCATACGAGTGGTCTTCAAAATGTTCATGGAGGGGCTGGTGTTGTGGAGCAGCCGTTTAAGCCAACACTCGCAATAAATACCAGTATCCCATATGAGTGCAGGTTGAAGTCTGGCTGCCCCACTTCTGATCCATCTCCATGCTAATGTGCCTGGGAATGCACTGAAGATGGCCCAAGTGCTTGGGCCCCTGCACCCAAGTTGGAGGCCCAGAAGGAGTTCCAGGCTCCTGGCTTCAGCCTGGCCAAGTTTTGGCTGATGTGGGCATTGGAGAGTGAACCAGCTGATGGAAGATTCTCTCTCTGTCTCTGTCTCTCTCTCTCTAACTCTGACTTTCAAATAAATAAATAAATCTTTAAAAATGTTGATGGAAATTGTGTATTATGAAAAAATTATACACAGATTTCATTTTTTGCACCAAAATTTACATTTTAAAAATGTATATATTTGAAAGAGAGAGCAAGTGAGAGAGAAATCTTCCCTCTGTTAGTTCACACCCAATTTCCTGCAATAACCAGGGCTGGGCCAGGATGCAACCTGGGAAACAACTTAAATTGTGCCTCTCATTAGAGTCTGGGATTTCCCTAATACATCAAAGGGCTGGTCCAGCCTGCTCTTCATTGTTTCACTTTGAAAGATGAGGCAATTTCCATCCAGCAGAGAAAAGGTTCCATGATTGAAGACACACCCAAGGGAACTGATCACGTCAGCTGTCTCATTCTGCACAGTTGATTCCCAAGGAAGATGCATTTTTAAGAAGGGAACCTTGAAAAGTAGCTTTAAAAATTAACCATCGAAGTCAAATAGTTCTCAGAAACCTTAGTTACTGAGAATAGTTAAGGAAAGAGAAATGAAATAGCTATAAATTTCACTAAAAAGTTTCTAATAGGAGTGTGTGCGTACATTGCTATTAGGAAGACATGAAAACATTTATTTCTCCACGCATACATAAAGCAACAGAATGAAAGGACAGTGATACAGAAACTCAGCTGCTTGCTGAAGCTTTTCCTAACTGTCAAACACCCTCTCTATCTCTTCCCTGGCGTCTCTGGTTTTCCTCTATGTTCCTACTCTCCCTTCCTTCTTCTCTGCCCCTGCCACGCTTGCATCCTAAGATCAGGTGTGCAGAATTTGCTTTAGCCAAACCATCTTAGTTTATGAATTACGATTATCATCACCTGAGGGTCAGGGTCTCTGTTTCTAATAAGCTTGTGATTGTGCCCTTTGTCTGATTTTTCTCATTCCTGTTAGTTACACCCTCCCATAGGCATCCATTAGTCTATTTAACATATATTCTTCCAAACCACCTGCTACATGTTTATGTAAGTAATTTCATATACTTGAAAAATACACAGTGCTGTGTGAGCATTTAATTTTGCATAGGTGGCATTGTACTCTGGGATCTCCCATTGTTTTTCTCCAACACATGTTTCTGTAATCTGCCTGTGTTTCTGTATGTAAAACCAACTCATTGTTTTTGACTGCTCTATAGCATATCACATAGGCCATAATATGACTGTGTCATATTTTATGCTTCATTCTCCTACCATTGTGTACCAGCATGGTCTGTTTTGTGTTGTCACAACAGAATGCCAGAGACTGGATAATTCATTGAGGAAAAGCAAAGTCATTTCTCACAGTTCCAGAGACTGGACTATTCACACCCAGGGGCTACATTTGTTGAAGGTCTTCTTGCTGCATCATAACATGGCAGAAGGCATCACAGGGCAAGAGAGCAGAATCATGTGAAAAAGAAAGCCCAAGAGCTGGAGTCACATAGCAGCTCAGTCCTGAAATAGCTAACCTACTACGTGAAAACAACAATCAGCCCTCATGACCAAGTCACCTTTTATTAGACCCCATCTCCCAACAGCATTGCCTTGGGGATTAAGTTTCCAGTACATGGATTTGGGAAACATATTCAAATCATATCAGGAACTCTTTGCAACACTTATACTTCAGTACATATCCATTCACCTGTGTCTGTCTTGTCATAGACCTACATGAAGGATAGACAGACCGGCCTTGAAGGGAGCCAGGATATGTGCATTCTTGATTTCAGTCAGTACCATTGTATTGCCCTCTGTAATGGCTGTAGCAATGTAGACGTTTCCATGTTACTCTTTTCCGCACTTCTTTGTAGCATGTAAAATTGTACAGCTTTCATGATTTGCAAACATAATGTGTGCAAAATGGTATTTCACTTTAGAGAATGGAATTCCTGAATTATATTTTAAGTTATGGAACATAGAGTAGTTAGTTCATTTTCATAGGAGCTCTTGGGTTCTTGTCATGGCTGCAAGATGCCCAATGTAGTAGATGCATTTCTGTGCCCATGAATTACCCTCCTTTCTCCCTCTCCCGCCACACACCATATTCACATCTTTAGCCATTTGACTTTGAATATCCATCCAGGACAGGTAATAGTTTTTGTCTCCCTGCTGGTAAGCTGGGCAGAAGTGACACAATGGTAGTTCTAGGCCTAGGCTTTAAGGACATTGAGTGTTGTGCTCACTCCATTGCATTGCTGCCTTTACCAGGAGAATAATGGACTGCGGATAGTGTATTTGAGTTTCCATTACACTATAAGTGACATAAAAATCACCATAAACTCAGTGACTAAAAAAACACCAATTTACTCTTTACTATTCTACAGATCAGAATTCAAAAATGAATCTCACTGAACTAAAGTCAAGGTGTCAGCAGAAATGCATTCTTTCTGCAGACTCCAGGGATGATCAGTCTCATTGGCTTTTCTTGCTTTGCTTCTTCTGTTGGGCACCCATGTCCCTTGCCTTGGGACCCCTCTTTCTGTCTCCAAGCCAGCAACAACTGGCTGAATTCTTCTCACCCTCTTCTTTCTCTGGTTCTCCCTCAGCTTCTTTATTATTATTTATTTATTTGAAAGGCAGAGCCACATGGAGAGAGAAGGAGAGACAGAGAGAGAGAGAGGGAGGGAAGGAGAGAGAAAGTCCTCCATCTGCTGGTTCACTCTCCAATTGACCAAACAGCAGGAGCTGTGTAAATCTGAAACCAGGAGCCAGGATCTTCCTCCAGGTCTCCCATGTGGGTGCAGGGGCCCAAGGACTTGGGCCATCTTCTACTGCTTTCCCAGGCACATTATCAGGGAGCTGGATCGGAAGTGGAGCAGCCAGGACTTGAAATGGTGCCCATACGGGATACTGGCACTGCAAGCAGCAGTGTTACCCACTATGCCACAATGCTGGCCCCTTCCCTCAGGTTCTTTATCTTTCTTGCTTCTGAATTCTACTTCTAAAGACTCAGATTATAATGGGTCCTCCCACATAATCCAGGATAATTCAAGACAATCTCATTTCAAGATCACTTAATTAGCCACCTTACTTTCTTCTGCATCTGCAATTCCTCTGTTCCGAGTAACCTGAGCTTTTCAGAGCTTCTGGGGAGTAGGCCACGGACATCTTTGGGAGACCCTTATTCTATCTATTGCAGGTAGCTCCTAAAATGAGAGGTATGTGTAAAAATCTTTACTCTAAATATTAGGCTTGACCAAACCCAGCTATTAGGCAGAATGGCCCGAGCTGACCTGCAGACACACTGGAATGTGTGCTTTCACAGTTACTGAAATGCTGGAGTTGTTATTATTGTGGGAACAATTGACTGAATCATCAACAAATAGAATCAATGAAGAATTTTAATTTCCTTTTAGAAAAGACCAAAAATTTTGTAAAACTGTATCATAGCTTCTCTACCTTAGGCTAAACATGCAAATGATTGGATCCTGTCTTCAGAACAGCTTCATTGATAAAGTTGTGCAGGAATGTTGTGAACCCTACATCACTACCATCTTTTTCTAGAGTGGGAATTACCTTGCCCACAATCCTTTTCCTCACATGGCTCTGCAACAGAATCTGACGATGAAAAACAGTCCGGTAAGAACTGGAAGGTGGAAGAGAAGGAAGGACCATTCATCTCAGAAAGCAGTTGCAGGCCAAGGGGAAGGCAAACAAGAGATTCCATGCAAGATCCTAGCCAGTCCTGAGAATCATCCTCTTCAGTGCTTCTGGCTGAACACACCAGGATGAAATTTCCTGACCTACCTTCCCAGCTATTCTGAAATTTGAAAGTCCACATTGCCTACATTAATATCCTTTATGTCTGGGATGCATGGAATGGGCCTTGTCTTCCTGACTAAACCCTGATGGACACAGTGTCAACAGACATAAGCTGAGGAAGTGCTATGTGTCTATCAGTATAAACAGGGTTCTCAGGTTGGCCTTGTTCTCCATTCCTTTAAGGTTTTCCATTTTATCTGGATTCACACATTTGACCACACTCTTCCACATTTGTTCACAAAACATGCTCAATCCTCTGTTTTTTTTTTTTTTTTTTTTAAGATTTTATTTATTTATTTGAGAGGTAGAGTTACAGATAGTGAGAGGGAGAGACAGAGAGAGAGGTCTTCCCTCCATTGGTTCACTCCCCAATGGCTGCAACAGTTGGAACTGTGCCTGGAGCCAGGAGCTTCTTCCCGGTCTCCCATGTGGGTGCAGGGGCCCAAGCATTTGGGCCACCTTCCACTGTTTCCCAGGCCACAGCAGAGAGCTGGAGCTCAATCCTCTTTCAGTGACTGTGGGATCATTTTTATAAATTAATCATACTAATAATATATGTGGTAACAGGTTGACATGGGTCATTTTTTCTGCACACATGATTAGTTACTAGTTCCATACCCTATATTCATTTCTCAGATTCTATTATTTTTGCCTATACCAGCCTGCATTTGTTTCTGTTTAATTTCACTGTGATATATTTGCTAATCAGTCTTTATTTGCTAATTCTAAAATTGTAATAATACTCCAATATAAGCTTTTCAGTTGTACCATTAGCACATTGTAAACTTTTTAGACAGGTAACCAATACAGTTATTGATTAGGAGAGTCCCTAGGATCAATCCCTGCCAAATACTACTCAATATATCCCCATAGGCTAAAACAAAAACCATTACAATGATCTTTGTGCAACTCTTTCAAGTTGTCTGAAAGGTAACATGGCAAATAAATTTTCTAAATTTGTATTAATAATTACCTGTGGATTATAACCAAAGTTCTTAAAAATAACTTGATAAAATAAAAAATAAAATTTAAAAAATCTAAAAGGTATGACTCAATGAAATCAATTATACTACATTTATAAATATATAATACATTTTTTATTATTTTATATACAATTCTTGTGCACAATGCTGTTAACTCAAATTCTGGCTCTTCAAAAATAATTGGAATTTGTGTTTGTTGACATTTGGCATTTATTAACATGCTGATATTTTGTCATCTGTCAGAAAGGATATATCTATGAGGGCATGTTTGGCCAATTCACAGATATTGATATTTCTATCATATAACCCTTTATTATTCTGTAAATGAAAAAGGTACAATTTGATCTGTTATTGTAAGTGATAATTCAAATAATGATTCAACCATCAAAAATAACCAGTCTTCTGCCTCCAACCTCAGGTGAACATTTAGATAGTTTCTGCGTTATTATATAAAATTAGTGCCTTTGTCTTTGCTTCTCTTGTCCCCTCTTCAGCTGAATGACCTCCTTATCTGCTGCAGCCCTTTGATCTGGAGTAGCTCCCCTAGGGATCATGGCCTGTCCCTGGCAGGTTTTCTTTTGGAAGTCAGTCATTATCACAGCCAAACATGCGCTGCAGGATCTATCTTATGAGTGCACGTGACTGCACCCCAGCTTGTGTTCCTGCACCTTTGCTTCTGTGTGCCTCTTCTTCTCCCCAACCTTGCCTAATCTAGTATTTCTACTTTCCAGGATCCTGGAATTTGATCTGTTGCCCTAATTTGTTTTGCAGTGGCCAAACTCTCCTAGTTCCTTACTGCCTGCTAGATTTGTCTAATGGCCTATTATGTTCCTGAGTAAGACCATCAAAATCGCCACAATCTTGCTTTTTGTGTGGTGAATCTGACTCATGTTTGAGACCCTTGCCTTATAGGGGATTGATGGCTTATTTTTTTTTTTTTTTTTGGACAGGCAGAGTGGACAGTGAGAGAGAGACAGAGAGAAAGGTCTTCCTTTAGTGTTCGTTCACCCCCAAATGGCCGCTGCGGCCAGCGCACTGCGCTGATCCGAAGCCAGGAGCCAGGTGCTTCTCCTGGTCTCCCATGCAGGTGCAGGGCCCAAGCACTTGGGCCACAGCAGAAAGCTGGACTGGAAGAGGAGCAACCGGGACAGAATCCAGCACCCTAACCGGGATTAGAACCCGGTATGCTGGCGCCGCAGGCAGAGGATTAGCCTAGTGAGCCACGGGGCAGGCTGATTGATGGCTTATTTAATGAAACTAATGCCCATACAATAAATTTTAGTGCTCACTCAGTCTTCAAACTTCAGTAGTACAGTTTGTTCCAGGACCACTTGAAGTTCTGAATTTAGTGTGCAGAAAAGTTTCCCCAAGTAAAAAGTATTTTTATGCCTCTGAATATTTTATGATTTTCCTAAGTGGAAGTGGATTCTATCTTCATTGGGAGGGGTGTATAGAATCAAATACCTGAAGAAATTATGGCATGTTTATACAGCAGCCTTTTCAGAATATGGCCTGTATGATATTCATTGATTCTAGATGAATAAAATGAAGATTGTGTTTGCAGAATTTTGGAAATCCTGGAGTTTATCAAAGTTAGATTTCTTTTATGTAGGTTTTATTCTGAACCTTTTATATGCTAATTGGATTTTGAATCTTTATGATAAGAGGTAAAGTTTGCAGACTATCCTGAGTAGTTTGACTGCAGATCCCTTTTATCTAGGAAATGCATTTTATCTCACTGAATACCAGGATTCTATGGAGCATGATTGGGGAAATGCTGCAAGATAGGCTTTCAGGAAACGTGTTAATGATAAAGTGCACAGATCAAAACAGCGCCGTCTCACTAAGAGAAATCTGCCTCATTGCAGCCTGAGTTAATATTAATCTGTGAGCCTTGAGACAGGAACTCAGCGGGAGAGTTAGATACAGTCAAGCACTATCAAAGGTATGAGAACCAGTGGGGCATTGTGATTGCTCTCTGGTGGAAATGCCTATTACAGACACCTTTCCTGTTTCATTTCAAAAGCACAGTGCATCCAGAGTATAGAACTCTCTCTTCTTTTACTGCTTTATTGTAACAAAAACCATGTGACAGAGCTAGTTCCGTCCAACTCTTTCTGACAGTTCACATGAGGATGTTTATAGGTTTGCAGTGTTACTGTTACTCCACGCTCCTTTTGAAGTAGAACCTGTTAAAAACTCAAAGCTAAACTGGGGAGATCTGTAGCCTACAGATTTCTCTAAGTTTGAACTACAGAAACAGTGTCAAATTCTGAAAATGGTTATGAAACAGAATGATATTTTTATGTATTAGCCATTGGGTTTCCAGTCTTTGTATTTTTCTGTTTCCTGTGATCTTCAGGAAACCTTACCATTTCATAATTCCATATCTTATGGCTACTGCATTAGGGAAAAGAACATAGAAGAAATTAAAAAAAAAAAAAAAAACAAGCTATCAAATTCTTGCCTTTTAGATACAGTGAGTAGGTGAGGACATAAGGGACAGATTTTTGGATAGCTGAAGATCCTGGTTAGCCTGAACAGGACTCTTCTACATGGGGAGTCCAGAGGTAGAATATACAACACAGAAGACCAAGTTGTGAGCACAGGTCAATGAGGAAGGGACCCTTTTGCCTGCCAAATGCCATTTAGATATTTATAACATCATTTGTGGGCTGTACAAAATCATCAATTTAAAAATAGCCTGCTATACATTTATTTAATTGAGTCCTGCCTGTAGTTGTGTAGTTGCCTTGACAGGACCAGATCAAATGATTTTGAGGGCCTCATACAACACATGGGCCAGACACTCCCCAAACTTTGTAGGACTAGACAAAGAGATCTGAGTGATCAAGTG
Source organism: Oryctolagus cuniculus (assembly GCF_964237555.1). Lineage (NCBI taxonomy): Eukaryota > Metazoa > Chordata > Mammalia > Lagomorpha > Leporidae > Oryctolagus > Oryctolagus cuniculus. The sequence goes on along the minus strand of NC_091441.1, from coordinate 50,325,716 downwards.
ACAGGAAGAGCATCAAAATCTGGGAAGTGTCTCTCTGCACCTGAGAAGCACAGTCCTCAACAGTTCGCCAAAGCAACACAGAAACCAACAAATCACCAAAAGTCATCACATTATATTGAAGGCAGTTAAGTGGATTTTGTACAGGTTGTGCATCCCTAATTCAAAAATCTGCAATTGACAATGAACCACAATCTGAGCACCAACATGACCCCACAAGTGCAAAATTCCACACTTGACCTCATGTGATTGACAGGTTGCAGTCAAAATACAAGTGCCCTAAAAATGTTGTATAAAATTACTTCAGAATATGAGTATAAAGTGTTTGAGGAACTTCAAAATTTTCATGGAAAATTGAATTAAAAAGGTAATTTGAGCAAAAAATGAAGTCTATGCATATAAGTGTTCTTCAAAAGTTCATGGAGAATGCATATTATGAAAAAAAACTATTCATAGATTTTATCTTTTGCACCTAAATAAACTTGTCTTTTAATTCCATTTTTTCACAAACCTTTTGAAGTACTCACATATGAAATGAATTTCATGTTTAGACTTGGATCCCAACCCCAAGATAGCTAACTTTGTATATATGAATATTTCAAAACATGAAAAAAAATCTGTACCACTTAAAAAATTATTTATTTATTTAAAAGTCAGAGTTGCAGAGAGAGAAGAAGAGACAGATAGAGAGAAAGAGAGAGACCGAGAGTGAGAGATCTTCCATCTACTCATTCACTCCCCTGGATAGGTACAACGGCCATGGTAGGGCCAGGCTGAAGCCAGGAGCCAGGAGCCAAGAGCTTCACAGGTCTCCCATTTCAGTGGCTGGGGCCCAAGCACTTGAGCCATCTTCTGTTGCTTTTCCCAGGCCATTAGCAGGGAGCTGGCCTGGAAGCAGAGCAGATGGAACATGAACTGGTGCCCATGTGGGATGCTAGCATCACAAACAGCAGCTTTACCCACTGCAGTACAATACCAGCCCCATGAAATCTGCAACGCTTTTGCTTCCAAGCATTTTGGATAAGGAAACCTCAATTGGTTACCAAAGTGCCGGGCTACACGTGGCTTCCCTTGACATCGAAGGGGAGTCCCCACTCGTCTTTGACAGCTTGACATCCAAGAAGTGATCCCTCTTTAAGGCTGAGAGTCTGTGTTTTGTTTTATCTTTTGCGAATAACACTCTATCTAGCAGCTCAGTACATTAACTATATCCTCAAGTGGTATGGCGGTGGCATTGAAGCAAAAGCTCCTGGGGTCTGCCCCCGTGTAGACTGAATAGAATCAGCTGTATATTTCTGTGGGCCAGGTCAAAGCTGAAGCACCTACGCTTACCCCGCCTTAAGCTATCCCTGCCTCTTGGCAAACTCAATGTAATGTTTGGTCGGAGAAATGTACTTCTGAAATATATTAGTGCATTCTTGACTGAAGGACTGCATGTATTTTACTGTTTAAAATTTATTTCCAATCAAATATACATTTCTAGTCTCTAGCAATAGTGGTAAAGTCTACCTCTCAGAGTGGTATTCCTGAGTGGTGCTTCTTTGGAAGAGTTAGTGTACTAGACTGTAATAGATTTGTGCCATGGCCTCCAAAGATGTTCTGGGAAACATCTTGTGCCTGCTGCCGCTGGCTCCTCCTTTTAATGGCTTGTGCCATGCATTGCCTACCATTCAGATACTCATATAGCAGCGTCTCTGTTCAGTAAAAAGCCACAGGGCTGACCTTCTAATATTGTGAAAAATATGGAGTGCCTGTGCTAGGTTTCAGAAGTGGTGAACGTGCTATTAGTCTTCTCGGACTTAGGCTCCCATTCTTGCCTCTAAAACTAAAATGCTTTGCATCTATATAAACCTTGCAAATATCTCTAAGCATTTGGCTGGAATTATTTCCATTTTATTAGAACAAATGAAGTCCCCAGGATATTTGAAATGTTTAAACTTTCATCTGGCCTACTGATTATGTTCTGTGTGCTGGATATTTCCATTTTTATTTATATGTTTACTTTTTCTCTGTGATCATCTTTCATTGCTGCATTTTCTTTCATGTCACAAGTTTCTTTCCAAGAATAGTAGATGAAAAGCTGTGAATATACTATTGCATATTGCAATATGATATTTCTGGAAAGTATCTTTTTTTCTTTGTATTTAAATATTCTGTTTTATAGAGTTGCATTTATGCATTGTTTGTCTGAATAGATTTATGCACAATAAATATCTTTTTGTATATTTGAGGACTGGGCTATTGTTTTGAAGCTGAAAAAATTATGCTATAAAATGATTTTAAAAATAGCTCATAAGCACACCTCCCTTCTCTCACCACACTTATACCTTTTTGTCCCTTAGTTGATATGTTAATTTGAAACAAATTTGCAGAATATCCCACAAAGTCTGCTTTGAGTCCATCTGAACTACCTATTAATTTAGTTCTGCTAGAGTCTTTCCTTTTCATTCATAGAAGAAACTCTCTGGTTTTGTTCTCAACAAACTAGGAACCACTAGGAAGCAGAATAATAAAGTGGTAAGTGCATTTATTTTTTATAGAGATCAAGAGTTGAATCTTAAATCATTACAGGTGTCTGCAATAAATTCAGGAAAACTTTCTGAGCATAGCTTTTTTAATGTCAGAGGCAGAGAGACAGAAAGAGAGAGCAATGATAGACAGAGAGAGATAAAGAGGAAAGGGGATGGCAAACTGGGGTGGGGGAGAGCTCCCATTTGTTGGTTCACTCCTCAAATGTCTGAAACACCCCAGAGCTAAGCCAGGCAGAAGCCTGGAACCAGGAACTGCAGCCCAGAACTCAATCCAGGTCTACCATGTGGATGCCTGGGTCTGCATGAATGGGAAGCTGGAACTGGGTACCAGAGTTGGGATGCAAACCCAGGAACCCCCGTAGAGGATGGTAGTGTCCTAATAGTCAGGCCAAATGCGCACCCACAATCTCAGCTTTTTAATCTTTAAAAAGAGCTTATTAAGGCCTGACCTACCCACTTCAGAAATTATCGCATAGTTCAACTGTGGTGATGTGGCATGACAGAAAATATAGCAAAAAAATAGCTATCTATGGTCTAAGCAAAGAAAAATTGTACATGCAATCTCAGAGATCCTCAAAACAAACATGAATGAGGAGAGCATATTATTTCTTTTTCAGATGAATGAATTAGAGGCTAATTAAATCTAATTTACTTGCCGTAGTCTCTACTGTTTGCAAGTAGTGAGTTTCTACATGGCAAAAAACATAGGTATTCAGAGTACTGAAGACAAATAATTAAAACTTTATAACACTAAACAACATAGAATATAATTTATTATTATTATATTTTATAAAGTAGTAAGCAGATTTTAAAAATCATCTAACAAAAAAATGCATAGGATATGGGTTAGAAGTTTGCAGAAGAAAAATAATACAAGGTGAAGTGGGTTTTTTTATATGTATGTGTGTTTCAGATGGCACAAAATACTGTGTTGCCAATGATATATGAAAAAAATTCTCCATCCACTCATGATAACAATGTAAATTGTGACTCATTTCAGAATGCCTCTTAGTAATACATATTAAAATTTATGACATCTTACTCTCTGACCCAGCAATTCCACTTTTAGAACTTTACCCTGCAGGTATTTATACAAACAATTTGTTTCAACCTTATTTATGGTAGAAAAAAATTAGAAACACTGCAAGTGACTCCCAATAGGGAATTGGTTAAGTGAATTATAATCTAAGTGTACAGTAGGATACTCTGCAGTTATTAAAAGTAATCAGACAAAATTGTATATATGATATGTGAAGATGACAAAACTATATTTTAAAATGGAAAATGTTTTCAGATTCCAGAAAGTTCCTAAACCAAAACTTGAATTTGCCACACATTGAACATTACACTGAATCCACTCCAGTGAAGTCATGTGTGGGCACACCATGCTATGTCCTCCTTCCAGCTCACAGCTCCCCAGGCCCTCTGCAGCACTGTTGTTTGAGCCTTGTTCATTTGCTTCACATCTTGTTCCTGGACCATACACTGAGGCCTGCATCTTTACTGAATGTACACTGGTATTCTTTTCTTGTCACTCTTCCCTAAACAATTCAATATAACAACTACTTACATAGCATTTATGTTTTATTCCGCATTAAAAGTCATCTAGAGATTGTTTAATGTATAAAGGAGTGGTAACTATTTGGCCTAGGTGTTATGATGCTGCTTAGGATGCCCATATCCCACATTCCAGATCACAATGTCTAGATTCTGTTGAGTCTTTGCTCTGTTACCAAGTCAAGCTTCTTGCTAATGTGCATCCTGGGAGGTACCCAGAGATGGCTCAAGTATTTGAGTCCCTGCTCCCCACTCCTCCAGGTGGAGATCTGGATTGGGTTGCTGGCTCCTGTCTTGAGGCTGACCATCCCTTGCCATTGTGAACATTATGGGAATGAACCAGTGGATAAGAGCTCTCTGCCTCTCAATTAAATTAAATTTAAGGAATAAGGTATACAGGAAGACATCTACAGGTTATGTGAAAATGCTTCATTCTTTTATGGGAGGAATTTGAGCACTGGCAGATTTTGATATCCACTGAAGTCTTGGAACCAACCGCCCCCAAATAGTGAGGGTTGACTGTGTAAACAGAGAAGAAGAGACAGCGAAAACACTAGCAGAGATAGGAAGTTGCTCTCGGCCCTCATGCTGGAGAATCAGAGAGACACTTGAACCCTGGAACAAAGTTGCTAGTGAATCACATGGATTCACTATGGACCATGGAGGGAGAGGATGCCAAGAGGAAAGCATTGGTGTCCACTCAAGAGTACTTCAGAGCAGAGAGAAGGGGAAGACATCAACCTGATGTCTTTATTTCTCCTCCTCCAAATCTCCTTCCAGTAGCTTCTATGGGCACAGCCCACCTGCAGCACGGTGGGCAGCAGTTCCTGTGAAGTGCTGGCTGCAGACTCAGACCTCTGAGACTGCAAACACAGAGAGGAAAAGCTGGGACTGGATCCCAGTGAAACAGGCAAGTGCTGGGCACAAATGGCAAAGACGGTAATGGAATGGGATTCAATAGAGCCCTGTTACCAAACAGATTCTACCACCAACAGAAGAGTCCTATGAAGGCAAAACATCATCAGACTGACGTAGGAGCACTTACACATAATAGCAGTTTCAATCTTTGTGCTTCAGACAGTATTTTATTTTTTGGTTTTTATTTAATGAATGCAATTTTTACATGTACAGGTTGTTTTTTTTTTTTTTTTTTTTTTTTTTTGACAGGCAGAGTTAGACAGTGAGAGAGAGAGAGAGACAGAGAGAAAGGTCTTCTTTCCGTTGGTTCACCCCCCAAATGGCCACTACGGCCAGTGCGCTGCGCTGTACTGATCCGAAGCCAGGAGCCAGGTGCTTCCTCCTGGTCTCCCATGCGGGTGAAGGGCCCAAGCACTTGGGCCATCCTCCACTGCCTTCCTGGGCCACAGCAGAGAGCTGGACTGTAAGAGGAGCAACTGGGACAGAATCTGGCGCCCCAACCAGGACTAGAACCCAGTATGCCAGCTCCGCAGGTGGAGGATTAGCCAAGTGAGCCGCAGCACCGGCCACATGTATGCTTTTAAGGATATAGTGTTTCTTCCCCCCATTCGCCGTCCCATCTCCACTCCGATCTCACCTCCTACTCCTTCTCTCGTTCCATTTTCCATTAAAATTCATTTCTAATTGACTTCATATGCAGGAGACCAACTCTATATTAAGTAGGGATTTTAACTATTTGCACCCACACAGACACACAAAGTATAAAGTACAGTTTGAAGCCAAGTTTTACCATTAATTCTCGTAGTATATTCATTAAGTATAGAGGTCCAACTTGAGGAGCAAGTGCAGAGTGACTCCTGTTGTTGAATTAACAACTGACACTCTTATTTATGATGTCAATAATCACCAAAGGTTCTTGACATGAGCTTCCAAGGCTATGGAAGCCTTCTGAGTCCAAAAACTCGGTTTTTAGCAGGGCCATATGCAAAGTAGAAGTTCTCTCCTCCCTTCAGAGAAAAGTAGATCCTTCTTGGATGGCCTATTCATTCCATTGGGGTCTCACTCACAGAGATCTTTCATGCAGAACTGTTTTCGCCACTATGTCTTGGTTTCCCATCGCACTGTATTTCATAGAATGATGGAAATAAAACAAGCTTGAAAGACATGGCATTGGTGTGTAAATGACTTCAACATTAATGAGCTATAAACAGAGAAAGAATTTCGTCTTATTTCCACTCCTTATCCCAAATAAGTATTCACTGTTATTAGATTAGTGACAATCCTCTAGTAACTGTTGATGTATACATCAAATATACAGTCATCCCTCAGTATTTGTAGAGGATTGTTTCCACAACCCCTGTGAATACCCACCACTATGAAGAGTCAACTCCTGTAATGAAATGGCATAGTATTTGCATATAGCCCTTCTACTACCTATCATATACTTCAAATCATCTCTAGACAATTTAGAACGCCTATCACAATATAAACACTATCTAAATGGTGTTTAAATTTAAATTTAATGTTAGATTTAAATTCCCTAATGTTAAATTTAAATTCCCTGAACACTATACTATTATTTAGGGAATAATGGCAAGAAAAAAGTCTGTTCATGTTCAGTGCACAGGCACACTTTTTCACCCTTCCAGATATTTTCTGTCTAGGCTTGATTGAATCCACTAGTTTCCTCCCAGCAGAGTGTCTTTTTTTTTTTTTTTCAATCATGCCAAATGTTTTTTGTTATGTTTTGTTTTTTAAAGATTTATCTATTTATTCATTTGAGAGGCAGAGCTATAGACAGAAGGAGAAATAGAGGGAGAGGTCTTCCATCTGCTGGTTAACTCCCCAAATGGCCACAACGGCTGGAGCTGGGCTGATCCAAAGCTAGGAGCCAGAAGCTTCTTCCTAATACCCATGTGGGTGCAGGGGCCCAAGCACTTAGGCCCATCTTCCACTGATTTCCCAGGCCATTAGCAGGGATCTGGATCAAAAGTGGAGCAGCTGGAACTCGAACCAGTGCCCATATGGGAAGCCAGCACCACAGGCAGAGGCTTAAGCTACTATTCCATGAAGCCAGCCCTCCAGGATAGTGTCTTCAGTTTCTAATATTTACTTCTCACTCTGCTACACACACACACACACACACACACAAATATATCATCTCTAGTGTTATTCTTTCTGTTAATTTGATAAACAAGTTTGAGCTGAGCTGGTATTTGATGATAATTGCTGCTCCACCAACAGAAAAGAATAAATTAGGAATTTTAACTCAAGCCTGCAGTAGTTTCACCAAAAACATGTATTCATTCATTCAACTTTTTGTTCCTGAAAATGTGCTGGTTGCTGGCTGCATAACATTGAGCAAGACAGATTGCAGCCTGGTAAGGAACAGAGTCATCAAGCAATTTTATTGAGTTCTGTGTAGGAGAAATGTTTTGTGGAAGCATATGAGAGGAAATTGTACTGTAGAGTCCAGAAATACTTCTCTAAGGAAGCGAAATTTGTGTTGGCCATAAAGGAGGCATTAGATAAGGAAAGGCTGAGTAAGTAGGAGAGACAGAAAAATTATTTGACAGCATATATATGGGCCCTGGTACAAGAAAGAGAATGGCCCATCAGAGTAAATTTTTCTCAAGACCAATAATGCAGGAGTGTAGAGAAGAGCAAGCTAAGGCAGAAGAGGTGGAAGGCAGCCTGTTTATGCAGGCTTTCAAGGGACATATTAAAGATCATGGGCTGTGTCTTTCCTTTCGTAAGAGAAATGAGAAATCACTGAAAACTATTTAACGAGAAGACATGACAAGCTCTTGCTCTCTAAAATGAAGCTACATTATGGAGACTGAACTGGAATAAGTTGATAATGGGTGAGGGTAAACAATTTAAGAGTGTCTTTGAGTGTGCTTAGTGTTGGATGATGGTGGATGGCACAAGGGATGTTGCAGGGAGATGGAGACAAGAGATGGGTTCTAAAGATATTTGGAAAGTAGAAGCCATGGGATTTGGGGAGCAAAAAGTAGGAAGGATCAAGAATAACTGCAAGCCCTGGATCACGTGCTGAGATGGGGAAATATCAATCAAGAAAAAGTTTAGTACACAAGTCATGGATTCAGTTGTTTTTACATGTTGAGTTTTTGGGGTCTTTGAGAAATCTAAGTGGAGATGCTGAGTACTCTTTTGAATAACAGACAGGACATCAGGACTGGAATGTAGATGCTTGGCTTTGTTGATGCTTGGATGGTGATTGAAGCCCTGGGAGTAGTTATGATTACTTAAGGAGAGAGAATCAAGTAGAAGAGGGCTTAGGAGTGAATTTTGGAGAAAAAAAAAATAAGAAAATTTCCAAACTCAAGAAGGAGGTACAACTGTGAATAGGTTCATCAAAGTCCCAAAGATGTTTTATAGTCTATGGGAGTTCAAAGATACAGTTTAATTCTAATGTTGGCAGGGACATATTCAAGAGGCAGGATTGTATTGGATAACAAGGAATATTTGCTAACACACACACACACATATACACACATCATTCTGAATGACTAAAATGTCACACTCACGTTTTCCTTTTTTTTTTTTTTTTTTTTTTGACAGGCAGAGTGGACAGTGAGAGAGAGAGAGACAGAAAGGTCTTCCTTTTGCCGTTGGTTCACCCTCCAATGGCCGCCGCGGCTGGCACACCGCGCTGATCCGATGGCAGGAGTCAGGTACTTCTCCTGGTCTCCCATGGGGTGCAGGGCCCAAGGACTTGGGCCATCCTCCACTGCACTCCCTGGCCACAGCAGAGAGCTGGCCTGGAAGAGGGGCAACCGGGACAGAATCCGGCGCCCTGACTGGGACTAGAACCCAGTGTGCCGGCGCCGCTAGGTGGAGGATTAGCCTAGTGAGCCGTGGCGCCGGCCCACATTTTCCTTTTCCTTTCTAAGATGGTTCTAGTTCTCAGTCCAAAAAGATATTACAGATATGTTTCAGGAAAAAACAAGATATGTTCATTCTAATCTTTAAAGCTATTAACACAATCAGTGTTATGCTAACTTTAATTTTAACTATCCATTCCAGAACTTCGTTATAAATACACATAATACAGTTCGATCGGTAGCGGGAGCGGAGAGCGGACCCCAGAGAGCCCTGAGCAGCCCCACCGCCGCCACCGGCCTAGTTACCATCACACCCCGGGAGGAGCCGCAGCTGCCGCAGCTGGCCCCAATCACCATCACCGCAACTATGAGCAGCGAGGCCGAGACCCAGCAGCCGCCCGCCGCCCCCCCCTGGTGCCCCCGCCCTCAGCGCCGCCGAAACCAAGCCCGGCACCACGCGCAGCGGCGCAGGGAGCGGTGGCCCGGGCGGCCTCACATCGGCGGCACCCGCCGGCGGGGACAAGAAGGTCATCGCAACGAAGGTTTTGGGAACAGTAAAGTGGTTCAATGTAAGGAACGGATATGGTTTCATCAACAGGAATGACACCAAGGAAGATGTATTTGTACACCAGACTGCCATAAAGAAGAATAACCCCAGGAAGTACCTTCGCAGTGTAGGAGATGGAGAGACTGTGGAGTTTGATGTTGTTGAAGGAGAAAAGGGTGCGGAGGCAGCAAATGTTACAGGTCCTGGTGGAGTTCCAGTGCAAGGCAGTAAATATGCAGCAGACCGTAACCATTATAGACGCTACCCACGTCGTAGGGGTCCTCCACGCAATTACCAGCAGAATTACCAGAATAGTGAGAGTGGGGAAAAGAATGAGGGATCGGAGAGCGCTCCCGAAGGCCAGGCCCAACAACGCCGGCCCTACCGCAGGCGAAGGTTCCCACCTTACTACATGCGGAGACCCTATGGGCGTCGACCACAGTATTCCAACCCTCCTGTGCAGGGAGAAGTGATGGAAGGTGCTGACAACCAGGGTGCAGGAGAACAAGGTAGACCAGTGAGACAGAATATGTATCGGGGTTATAGACCACGATTCCGCAGAGGTCCTCCTCACCAAAGACAGCCTAGAGAGGACGGCAATGAAGAAGACAAGGAAAACCAAGGAGATGAGACCCAGGGTCAGCAGCCACCTCAGCGTCGGTACCGCCGCAACTTCAACAACCGACGCAGACGCCCAGATAACCCTAAACCACAAGATGGCAAAGAGACAAAAGCAGCCGATCCACCAGCTGAGAATTCGTCCGCTCCCGAGGCTGAGCAGGGCGGGGCTGAGTAAATGCCGGCTTAACATCTCTACCATCATCCGGTTTAGTCATCCAACAAGAAGAAATGAATATGAAATTCCAGCAATAAGAAATGAACAAAAGATTGGAGCTGAAGACCTTAAGTGCTTGCTTTTTGCCCGTTGACCAGATTACTAGAACTATCTGCATTATCTATGCAGCATGGGGTTTTTATTATTTTTACCTAAAGATGTCTCTTTTTGGTAACGACAAATGTGTTTTTTAAAAAAGCCTGGTTTTTCTCAATACACCTTTAAAGGTTTTTAAATTGTTTCATATCTGGTCAAGTTGAGATTTTTAAGAACTTCATTTTTAATTTGTAATAAAAGTTTACAACTTGATTTTTTCAAAAAAGTCAACAAACTGCAAGCACCTGCTAATAAAGGTCTTAAATAATAATAAAAAAAAATACACATAAAAAAAACTCCTCTACCCATCCTGCTTTCTATTACTTGTAGGAGTGATCTTAGTTTTTTTTTTTTTTTTTGATAGCTTTCTCATTCCATAGAAACTAATGAAGCCACTGAACTGTTAGAAAGCTTTATTGTTACCAGTACATCAGTGCTAAATTCACTTTTGTTTTTGTCATTCTTTTTTTAATATTTATTTTATTTGTTTGAAGGACAGAGTAACAGAGAGAGGTAAAGCCAGAGGGGGGGTGGTCTTCCATCTGCTGGTTCACTCCCCAAGTGACCGCCATGGCCAGAGCTGAGCTGAGCTGAAGCCAGGAGCCAGGAGCTTCTTCCGGGTCTCCCACGGGGATGTAGGAGCCCAAGGACTTGGGCCATCTTCTGTATTCCCAGGTCATAGCAGAGAGCTGGATAGGAAGGGGAACAAGCCAGGACTAGAACTGGAGCCCACATGGGATGCCCGCACTGCAGGCTGGGCCTTTAACCTGCTGCACCAGCACTGGCCGCTCTTTTTGTCATTCTCATTTGTTTGTTTTGACGCTACTTCAGAGCTGTGTGCTGAAAGGCTGCTCACCAGTGTCCCCAGAACTGCAGGAATTTTCACAACAAAGATTCTTTTGGATCAAAAATACTAAGTCAACTTTAAATGACTTGTTGGAATTAGTAACATTTAATAAATCTATGAAAGGAAAACAAATGAGCAAGAGAATAAAAGTAAGACACTGAAAATTGAATCAAGTCTCTGAGGGGATAGCCAGAGGTTCCAAGAGAACTGTTACGCTGGTGTTTAGAGGCAAGTCCAGTGGGACACAAGGATAATTGTGCTGCGTTTTGAGATGAGAGTGTTTATATGTCCCGTAATTTACTTAAAGCTATTTTAATGCCAACACATATTTTGTTCTAAAAAGAGTTTTATTAAAACATAATTCATGGTAACATTTACCCCTTAGAGTGAGTAATTCAACAGTTGTTGTATTCACCAAGTTGTACAATTTCCACACCGGCTAATTTTAGAACATCTGTCCACAGACTGGCCCCGTGCTCCTCTGGCCCCCTACGATGGCACATCCCTGCTGCAGAGTGCCTATTTACCAAACTGCACAGCTGCGGCCAGACACCCGCAGGCCGAATAGCTTGCTGCCAATCCCACTCCGTGAAATCGAAGTGTGCTCCCTGACAAGGCACAGGCCGAAGGCTGCATCACCAGCGACGTTCATGACACCAGATAGTCGCAAGCCTCCACAGAATCAGAGCAGCTCCTACCAGCCTGGACCCGTCCCCCTGGTTTCCACGGCAGCCTGTGCAGAGCAGCCCTGCGCCCCCTGGCGACGACTCCTGTGCCCTCCTGACACGGAGGGGAGGGGCAGCTGTCACCACCCAGTCCTATGTGTAACAGGACCAAGACGACCTAACAGCCTCTGTCACCTCAACCCCAGTGTGTTCGTATTTTTTGGCTACTGTTATCCAAAATGTCCAAGATACCAGCATACTTTATTATTTTCTCAACCTAAAAAAAAAAAAAAAAAAGAAGGAGAAGAAAGAAAAAGGAAGAAAGAAAAGAACCTCCCTAAACACTAGCATTCACTTTCCCCATGTCCCTCATCCTGGCCTTAGCCAACTTCCTAAAAGGTATCATTTGATCCTCTCAGATTCTGATGCAAAATCCTAGAATATTCCCCGTGAAAGATGGCTAAATTTCCTAAGTCAAGCGGGCAATCAGAGTGTGAGCAACAGCTTACCCTTCTGAATTTATTTTCTCTCCTACTCCCAGGAAGCCTGTATCCATCCATATCTATCTCCTAACAACTTGCTGTCTATTACGGCTAAGCAGACAATACATATCCTTCTGCTCCTGCACCACTCATTAACCACCTCCTGAAATACTGCATTTGTTTTCATAACCATGAAAAATGCTCTTGCCACTTAGTAATTAGCTTCCCGCCATCACATTGAATGGCTTTCATTAGCACTCCCACCTTTTACCACCCAAGAGCATTTGATGCAGATCAACACCACTTTTGATTCAGAAGTTTCTTCTCTCTTCACACTTCCTAAGAGACCCTCGTGTGACTGAGATACCTCTTCTCCTTCCACCTAGGAAGGCATTAAACATCAAGCTCCTGTCTGGGCTTGTTTCCCTCCCACCTCTCATGTTATCAATGTATTATAACTTTCACCTCTTTGGGAATGATTACAGTGTCTGTATTTTAGGCTGAAACTTTCTCCTGCCTTAAGCATATTTCTAATGGCTTGATGAACGTGCCCTCCTTACAGCACCTCACACACGGCATGCCGCCAGCCAACCTTTCTTATCATATCCACTCCATCAAACAGCTTCCTGCTTCTAACTACCCTTCTTCAGTTAATGGACTATTCCTTGAGCTATCAACTAGTTTAAAACTCAGACTTTTTTAATGCATCTCTCTGCTCCCTTCACATTTGATATTCAGTTGTCTGGTCTGAAAGATTGTGCATTTTCAACACTTTCCTAAACATTCGTCTCCGTCTCTTTTGATGCCTTCACTCTAACTGCAGGGACAGAAACACTATCCTTCCTCCACTTCTTTCACAGCCTTCTTATCTTACCTCTTCAGATATTAGAGCCAAGTTAATTTTCCTTATGTAAGATTTCAATGAATCCTATTTCCTCTCAGCTGAAGTCATCATTGTTTGCCTGAGATTATTTTCAAAAAGAACCCCAGTCTATTTGCCCAGGTTTCTTTTGCCTCTCATGTCTCTCTAGTCAAACCAGGACACAATCTGTTTTCTCAAATGTCCTTCTATTGTTCATGTGAATTCAATCTGTTCCCCAAATATTAAATTCTTCCCCTCCTCATACCACCTGTTGACACAAACTTCACATTCCTCTGTTTGTAAGGTTCCCCTATTTCACCACAATAAATTATTTTTCCCTCTTCTGTACTCTCTAACACTCAATTTCCACCACTTTTATAGCCCGCTCATTCATTTCTGTATCTTACTTCCTGTAGTAGATTGGAAGTATGATGCACACATGGGCTAGACCTTTGCTGTCTTATATGAGTTCATAACAATTGTGGTTGTGGGTATCAAAATATCCCAAATAACAGGAGTTTAAATAAGATAAAAAATTACTGTTATTTTTTCCTAAACATGTTTAGAATTGTAGCTATGCTGTATAAAGCCTTCCAAGATACAAGTTATTTTTATACTGTTGTTTTATTACTCATGGCCTTGACCTTGGGGACTAAGATGGTCCCAAAAAGTGAGAAAAAATATAGGCTAAAGAAGGAAAACATTAAGGGCACCTTGAATCTGTCTCTTGAGGGAGGGCCTTGGAATCTGAGTGCAAGTCACATTATTTTCTATTTTGTGGTCATGTTTGAGTCATTTGAACATACCTAGCAGCAAGAGAGGCTGGAAAAACATAATCTTTATTATTCATGGCTAATCTGTGGCTAAACATTTGGTTACCATAAGAAAAAGAAAGATAAGAATCTGGGCATAATTTGGATGATAATAATATGTTAATATAGACTCCTTAATTTTAACAAATGTATCCTTGTGGTGCAGGATTTTGCTATGGGGAACTACATTATCTATCTATCTCACTGAATTCTTAGTAATAGTCAGAAAATGGTTAGCAGAGCCTGTGGAAATAATGCAACACATAAATAAGTGACCAGTGGTATAACACAGCATAAAGGACCTTTCTGTTTGGAACACATTGAGAATCAAGGCTTCACAAGACTAGAAGGAGTATGTTGTCATGGCTATGCCCCCACATCAGTGGAGAGTTCAGTCATGATAAATATAAGTGTGTTCATCTCTGGGAAAACATCTGGAAAGGTTCCCCACCACCATCAACATCAACATCATTACTATCATCATCACCACAATCATTTATGTGGGTCCTACCATGAGCAGACCATGTGATAACTCCTACACAAGAGCAACTTTTTTTTTCCCAGTCAAGGAAAAGGAAACAGTATTGAAGTTCCATGGAGATGGAGTTTAAGAAGGAAGCTGCCCCTCAGGGCATGGGGAGTGAGACGAAAGGCATGCACGTATCATTTGGCATGGGTGTACCTCTGAGTAAGCTGGCAGAAGGAATACTGTACCTAGCCCCACAGAAAAGAACCAAGGACTTATGGACTCTTTCTGGGCATTTACAAAAAGGTGGTCATCCCCCAGTTGTCTGCCTGCAAAAATCAGACCCTGGGTCAGGCCGGATATCCTTCTTGTGGAATCACTGGGTTAGACCTCCAGGGCAGTGGTCTTGCCCACCAGGGTAGTCACAGAGATCTGCTGTTCCATATCTTCATTTCCCAGAGATAGAAGACCATGAAGAAGTTGGACTTTAAATCTCACACCCCTTGAGAGGATGGTGATACCGTTATCCTCATTCTTCAGAGAACAAAATGAAACTTAGAGAGTTTAACTCTATGCTAGAGCTAAATCTATAGTGCTTGACTCTAGTATTTAGTTTTATATACTTTTTTTGACAGGCAGAGTGGACAGTGAGAGAGAGAGACAGAGAGAAAGGTCTTTCTTTTTTTCCCGTTGATTCACCCCACAATGGCTGCTGCGGCCTGTGCACCACGCTGATCCGAAGCCAGGAGCCAGGTGCTTCTCCTGGTCTCCCATGCGGGTGCAGGGCCCAAGGACTTTGGCCATCCCTCACTGCACTCCCAGGCCACAGCAGAGAACTGGACTGGATGAGGGGCAACTGGGACAGAATCCGGTGCCCCGACCGGGACTAGAACCCGGTGTGCCGGCGCCGCAGGCAGAGGATTAGCCTATTGAGCCGCAGCACTGGCCGTATTTAGTTTTATATTAACAACACCATATTTCCTAGCATTCACTGTGAGAGGGAAACACTTTGAGGGGGAAGGAGGCCCACAAGAGAGGTGCTATTTGTCAAGGCTTATTCTCAAATTGAGACTTCAGGGTTTCTTATTAAGGCAAAGAAAAGGACTTGAGGCCCTCTTTGAGATGGTAGTAAGTAGTAAGCAACATCCTTGAAGTGTCCTGGCCAAGGGGCAGCAGCAGGGGCCGTGGCCATTTGAACAGAGGTGGTCTCAGTGTGTGTTGCCCTCTCCAGCCTAGCTGGAGACAATGCTTATTACACAGGCACAGGGCTGCTCTGACCATTAGTGCCTAGTCTTGTCAAGCAGACAATACTCTCACGGTTCCAGTCATCCGGGTCTGGCGTCAGAGCAGGTGGTATAGGGAAATGATGGCTCTTAAGGGAGCAGAACTGCAGGGTGCATAGGTGCACACCTCACAGCACAAAGGTGACTACATCCTAGGGGCTAGAGTGATTAAAGAAAGAAAATGAAGCCAAGAAGCTTGGGAAAAAAAATCAAAACCCAAACTGTTAGAATAATTAGCATTTTCTGCCTATTGATCAGAGGGAAGTCACAAAAATGAATGATGCAAAAGATATTCTCCCAGGCTGCTTATGTTTCTTCTGCAGGAAAGCAGAAGGCAGGCATTTTCCCTGGGCAGCTCATAGAGAACAGCAGCCGCTCAACCTCTTCCTTTCAAAAGCCTTTCCATGAGGGCTTTCCTGGGGTTTGTCCATCCATCTGTGAATCTTGTTGTTCCCAAGAGAAGAGTAAGAGCGCAGACTTTGTGGGATCTCAGAGTGGCTTGAAAAAGACATCAGAGACTGACCACAGGGTTAAATTAAACATTTTCAATGAACCACAGGTCTTCAGTGAGATGGTCACATTGATTTTGCACTGACACAAAGGAGTTTGAAGCCCCTCTTCCCTGCACTTGGTGTCTCTAATTTAAGGAAATACTTCCAAATTTATTTGTTTTGTACCCTCTGCAATATTTTATGATTTAATTTTCTGAATAGAAGGAGCTCTTCAGTGATGTCTTTATAGTCCCTTGATCTTGAGTTCTTTTTCTTCTTAAATGTACTATTGATCAATTGATGTACTTGTTCCTTTGTATTCTTTGAGAAGAGTTATTATGAATCCATTGTTAAACTCCTAAATGGGTCAAATCAATTTTCCAATTGCCTGAGAATAAATATCAAATCCCTGTCTTCCAGGAGCCATAAACGAATAAACCTCACTAATGAAATAGAGGGTCTTTTAAGTGTTACTGCTGTAGGAGGGAAAATTCTTAGTTATTCATCAAGCCAACTGAAATGTTCTGATTATCTCTTTGAACCCACAACACAACTCTCACAGATATGTGTTAGATTTCACTGATATAAATCGCCTTTTCTTATAAACTAAAAATAATAATAAACCGTGACTATCTGTACTTCCATGTAATTAATTTATTCAATAAACATTTTTGGAGCATCTGCTATGTGCTTAATGCTGTGTGGAATGCAACTTGTAGTTTCCCTTTTTAATGTACTTAACATCTAGTTGGATAGATGCCAGGATATGATATGATAGAGAAGAGCTTGTTAGGGGTCATTCCAGGGAAAAAGAATGAGTTGTATGAATGGAAAAGTACAGAGAAACAGATCTAGTTTGAACGTAGCACAAGCAAAAACCTCAGGAAAGCCAGATAGGAAGTCTATAATCTTTCAGGTTCAATTTCAGATCTGGTTCTAGTATTAGGATCAGGAAATTCCAACACAGAGAGAAAAACTAGTAAGAGCTATGTGGTCACAGAATAGGATGTAAAGGTATGAGGAGTGAAATAGGAAACAGCATAGGAGTTAAATATCATCAGCAGAGAAGTTACAAGTTTCTGTGTGTGATTAATTAATAGGAGTAGCTAATATGCTAAATCCTATGTGCCAGAAAGTTTCTGATCTTAATCATGGCCTAAACTATTAAGGCATTAGTTAGTTTAATAATACTAGTGTCTATTTCATGAATTTTCTGTTACTATTCCTATTTTGTTGATGAAGCATAATAATTTGTTGGAGTTTACAACAAATAGGCTTCAAAGCTAGGATATGAGTCCAACAGCTTAATTTCAGTTTGTTTTCTTAATTATTTTAAGGTACTGCCATGACACCAGATAAGGGGTATTGAAGTATATAGTTAATTACAGGCAACATCTAAGGGAGAGAGGGAGAAGTGACCATGGGCAGGGAGGTGCTGGAAAGGCTTTCTTGGAGGTTGTTCCATGTCCCTAGAGATAAAGTTAGCATTTTCATAGGTGGACAGTGGAGGCAGTGGCTTAGTTACAGCAGAAACAAGAACAGAGTCCAGGTGAGCGAGGACCAGGCCTTGTTTGCAATGCATGTTTGAAACAGAATATTTGAAAAGAGAAGCTGAGACAGGAGGTTGAGAAGATATCTTTTAAGTTTTAATTAATTTATTTTCATCTGCTTGAAAGGCAGAATCTCTCTCTCTCTCTCTCTCTCACACACACACACACACACACACACACACATTGGGTGGGAGGGTATTTCCTCCCTGAATCACACCTTAAATGCTCGCCAAAGCCAGGGTTGAGCCAGGCTGAAGTTAGGAATCAGAAACACCATCGAGGTCTTCCACATTGGTGGCAGTGACGGGACTCAAGTAGTTGAGCTGTCTTCTGCTGCTTCCCAGGATCCATTAGCAGGAAGGTGGATTGGAAGCAGAGTAGTGAGGACTTAAACTGGCACTCTAATATAAAATGTGGACATCACAAGTGGTGGTTTAGTCTGCTATGCCACAATGCTTACCCCACAAAGATAGTTTGAACCAAAAGATGGGGCACTTTGGAGAGAAAGCAATCAAGTAAATAATAATATGAGAGTTGTAGGTAGAAAGAAGGAAGGATATCTCCAAGTGAAACAATGTAAACCAGTAAAAGCTGAGGACCACGTACAATTAAAGGCTGGAAGGAAGGAAGAGGAGACTGTTCCATAAATGTGAATCTGTGAAGTGGCGAGCTTGACCAGGATGGTGGCACTGTGTATAGACAAGGCTACACTTGTTGAGCAAATGCATGACTATGTGGACTCAAGAGTCAAAGAAAAGAAGAAGCTCAACATGTATAACATGGTGGTCAAGAACATAGGCTTTGGAATCAGATCGACTAGATTCAAAACTGGACTCTGCTCTGATCAGTTATGTGACCATGCAGAATCTTCCTAACCTCTCCATTCCTAGTATCACCTGCTGATGGAAGACATGATTAAACTGGTATCATTGGATCTTAGTGGGCCTTAACTAATCTGGTATTCTACAGTGTGTTGAACAGTATATAGTAAGATTCATATAAATATTTATTAAATAATTCAAAATAATGTATCAAGCCACTATTTGAACAAATAAATTCTTTGCTATTACTAGGAAATCAGATCGTTGGAAGTATCATTCATATATCTTCCTGGATACTGACTCCTATTAGAAGTCTGTGTTTCACTTAAGAAATGTTACACATACTCGTATTGATTGTGCTTCATATCCAGTTTTGTGGTGTGGAGAAAGGAAGAAAGCAACATCCTTGGTTTCAAGTATGTCATAATATAGGAGGATGTAAATATTCAGAGAAAGTCCTTGAGAGTGGCTGCTTGTGCAGCAGTTAAGTCGCCACTTGGGGCACTCATATCCCATATAGCTCCAGTCCTAGCTACTCCACTTACCGTTCAATTTCCAACTAATGATGACCCTGGGAGGCAGCAGATGATGGCCCAAGTATGTGGGTCCCTACTATCCATGTAGGAAACCTGCTTTGAATTCCAGGCTCCTGGTTTTAGCCTATCCCAGTCCTTTTTCATGCATACAACTCCTATTTAAATATCCTTAAACACCTCATCACCACTGTTTATACCCTCATACACCTTCTGTATGTAGGTAAGGGGATAGCTGAACCAAGTCTTAGTAAGCTTTTCCATGACAACACACCATCTGAATGATGATTGTGCTATATCAGGTTTTGTCATCCATGCAAAGTGAAATATCTATCGCACGTTGAGCACTCAATGTTGAGTAAATAATCAAAAAGAGTTATAGATCTTGCTATCTAGAATTCTGAATGGAAGTTTATAACTACTTTCTCATTTTAAACCTTATTATGTAACATCAGTGGGTTCACATTTAATTAGATAGAGTAAAAATAAAGATGAGCTAGTACATGACAAAACAGTGAGGTGCTGTTGGAACCTGCATACCTATAACAGTGCATGTGCTTGTTTAGAAAGCAGCAGTAATCATTGAAATACTAAATTTAAACTGAACAATGAGAAGGCATGATTATGTTCCTAAACATTGCAAAATGATACATTATATGAAAACAAAAGCTGTAACAAAAACAAAAACTAGATTCTGTGTTCTTATGTAAAGTTCAATTTGAGACATAAAAGTACAAAAATTCTAGAAAGCCAGTTTTGATGCTGCATGGGAGTTTTTGTTAGTTTTTCCAAAGAGTTTCTAGGGGTATTTCTCATATGTCTCTGGTCATGGAGATATTCAGATAAATAAACAACTATTGGCCTGCCCTTCAAACATCCAATATGTGGTGTTTAGAAAGAGGGAGTGGGTTTGTCTTTTGCAGCCTTAAATCATGTAAGGTGACACTTCAAGTGACTTGATATATGAGACCGCAAGCAGTTGAAAGGTGTAAATTCTCCCAAAACAGTATAAATACAGGATATAGCTTTTACAAGCCCACTAACATATCATGGTCCCCTTCTTAAAGACATTCTACATTTGCAATCCATGCACCTACTGGAAAATCTCTATTAGTATCAAGAATATGGAATAATGTTTGTACATCATTAAGCTATACTGTTTATGATTATTAACTTTTGTTATCTATTTGTCCCACCTTCACAAATAGATAACCATGGGCCTGAAGTCATCTTGCTCCTATTCTTTGCTCCCTTTGTCCATTATATATTATCTACATGGTAGCCATGGTGCTCTTAAATAAACATATGTATTTAGTATAACATGAATAAGGTCACTGCACTGAGTACCATCATGAGGGTCCGATTTTTAAAAAAATTATTTATTTGAAAGACTGAGTGATGAGGAGAGAGTAAGAGTGAGAGCGTGTGCACACACATGTGAAAGGGAGAGAGAGAATTCTTCCATCCACTGGTTCACTTCCCACATGACTGTAATAGCTTTGGAATGTGCCAAGCCAAAGCCAGAAGCCAGGAGGATAGAACTACATCCAGGCCTTCCATATGGGCAGTAGGGGCCCAAATACTTTGGCCACTTTCTGCTGCTTTCCCAGATGGGAGCTGGATTGGAAGTGGAGCAGCCAAGATTTGACCAAGCACTAATATGAGATGCTGGCATCACTGGTGGCAGTTTCACCTGCTGTGCCACGACAATAGCCCTGAGGTCCTTACCTTCATGTCCTCACTTAAATCTGATCACCTACCAAAGGCCCTATCTCCAAATATCATTGCTAGAAGCTAGGACAATACATGAATTTTCAGAGGAACAAAAATGCATCCCAGGGTCTGCACTGTACAGCAGCCATTTAAACTGACACAGATAATACAGGCATCCCATTTCAGCACCAGTTCTAGTTACAGCTGCTCTGCTTCCAATGCAGTTCCCTGCTAATGCACCTGAGAGGGCAGCAGAGGATGGCCCAAGTGCTTGGACCCCTGCCACCCATGTGGGAGACCCACATGGAGTTCCAGCCTCCTGGCTTCTTACTTGCTGAGCCCCAGCCATTGCAGCCATCTGGGGAGTGAACCAGCAAATGGAAGCTTGCTCTCTCTCTCTCTCTTCCCCTCTGCCTCTCTTTCTATAACTCTGTCTTTCAAATAAGTAAGTTTTCTTTTTAAATGCAGCCCATAATAAGTTTATTATTTCACTGTAAGATTTCACTGCAGCCTTTGCCTAAGACCTGATCTACAACTTTCCTTCCATGTTAGTGGACACCCAGCTCCTGGAACACTGGTCCTTTTCCTGTTACTTAAAAGACAAGAATATTTCTATATCTTGGCCTTTGTACTTGTTTCGTCTACTATTTACCCATGTCTTCATATTCTGTATCATTTTGGTCTTAATCCAAGTATCCCTTCCTCACAGACATTGTCCCTAGCCTACTCTTCTCTCATCACCATCATGTTATCTCACCTTCTTTTCTTCTTTTTAGTACTTATCATTATCTAAATTATATTTGTTATTACAGTAGTTCTGTGTGTTGTGCTTGTACATATGTTCCATAAGGAAAGACACATTATCTATCCTGCTTCAGAACTCCTGAATCTAGAACCTAGCATGGGAGATAATATAAAATATATATCCTATTGTAGTATTTTATACACAGTGGTACCTCAGTGCCCACAGGGAAGTAGTTTCAGTACATTCTCAAAGCTAACAAAATCCACATAATTGCATAGACCCTTCCATAACATAACATAGTCTTTGCATATCCTTTATGCCATGTTTCTGTGCACTTTTAAGTCATCTCTAAATTCTTACATTAACTAAAAAAAAATCAGTTCTATGTAAATAATCATTATATTGTATTGCTTAGTAGACAGGGAAGAGGGCAAGAAACCTTTTCATTTTCAATAAATATCCATTTTTTTCTAATATTCTCAGTCTATGTTGGCAAGTGGAAACCTCCTGAGACTGAAGCTCTGCAAAGCAGAAGCTGCTGGTAGCAGGGTGCAAATTATGTATGTAATGTTTTATCACCCAGCACAACACCCTGAACATCCTTGATATTTAATAACATTTGTTGATAGTGG
The DNA here is from genome assembly GCF_964237555.1 of Oryctolagus cuniculus. Taxonomy (NCBI): domain Eukaryota; kingdom Metazoa; phylum Chordata; class Mammalia; order Lagomorpha; family Leporidae; genus Oryctolagus; species Oryctolagus cuniculus. The sequence continues at coordinate 50,303,485 of NC_091441.1, read as the reverse complement.
AAATTCTGAGAGAAAGCAACAATGTAATGTCATGATCTAATTTTGTCAAAGTTGTGCAATAAAGATTTTGTTTTCCTTCAGCATTCTATCTCTTTGACTTCAGTATTTTCCTTCTCTCTCCTGGAGTCACTTTGGTCTACCACCATTAATCAGAGATTAACAGCTAATTCATCCATAGTGTAGTTTATCTTATAACAACACAGCATGGTTTTGATAGATTAAGGGAACGGAATCTTTAACAGGAGTATGAGAGGCATGACAGGCAGATGGGAAAATATTTTGGCTGGGTGTTGGAAGTTCCTTGGCTCTATTCTCATTACTCCACAAAGGTAATGGTCTATATAGAGTTGGCCTGACAGCTGAGATTTTTCTTTCTAAGCAGAGAAGATGCTGAGCCTTGTCTTCCTAATATAAGCAACAAGTCTTGCAGTACAAATCTTGCTATGTTTGCCTGCCGGGCTCTATTGTATTTCAAGGTCTACCTAAAGTATGGAAAATCTCTGCAGAGCCAGCTCATTAATAACAAAGAGGCTTAGATATATATTCTTTTCATTGTGATCAGAGGTCCCACTTTTGTCCTCCATGTCACCTACTAGGTCCTAACAAATGGACTAAGCCAATGTACCACTACTTGTTGGCATTCGTATCTGCTTATGAATAATAAAAATGCAATTCAAACATATGTCTTCTTCTTCTGTGATCTTTTCATTCTCTGCTCTTGTTCTTAATGCGCAATGTTAATGTCAAATTTGTTTGCTTTAATTATGCTAAGAGGTTATGTTGGAAGGTTATCCATTTAGTCTTAAACAGCATGAAACAGCACTTATATTATCATTGTCATTTTCTGCACATAAACACAAACTTGATTAACATTAGCTAAATAAGAGAGAATAAATGTTCTCTTTAATGCAGACATTTTTAGTGGATAAGCACTAGGTGTCACTAGTATACTCTCAACTACAATTATCCATACTTTCAAAGAATTGAGGCCAACTGACAGAAATATAGGCATTTGAGCAACAGTGGAACAATTAACATTTCATTGTTTAAAATCACAAAAATATCTTAAAAGTATTTCAATGAATTATAGTGAAAATAGTATTTCAGTAACTTTGAGGTATGTGGGAGACCATCATTATAATATTAAAAACATTTTTGAAAATTAAAAGTAATTCAAATGCTTATAAGATGAATTATATTTCCCCATTGACTCTCTTTAATTCCTCCTGCTACTGGTTACCATAAGATAAAAAATTTTCTGAGGGAGTGGAAATATTCTATATTTTAAAATAAGTAGTAGTTTCATGGAGGTATATACATGAAAAACATCACTGTGTTGACCATTTGAGATTTGACATTTTACTGTATAAAAATTATACTCCAATAAAGCCTACTAATATCATAATCATTCATCTTAATGTTGCTTTCAATAGCCTTTTGCTTTTATAAGCATATATTATGTGACCAAGTAATTGTTCTACCTAGCATTTTCTAATAGTTAGTCAAATGAACACTGAATCCATCAGATTTTTGCATGTGTTAAATATGCCGTGTGGCTCATTTCCAGATCCAAGGACTGCTTACCATTCAATAAAGATTGGATTTTTAATATTTAAGACACCACAGTGGTAATTTTCACATTGATATGGAACCATATTGTTCATTGTAATAACTGTCCCTCTGTGTACCAAGAGATTTAATGGACATGAGTAGGTATACTACTAACAGCTGTTATAATAGTATTTATTCTTTTTCTTACAGCAGAAATGTCAGCATATTCAATAAGCATTGTTTAAATTAAAAAGGTATGTGAGTTCTGTTAAAGCTCAGGTATAAATGCAATCAAATGAATAATTTTTTTGTTTCAACACAGTCTAGCAATTCAGGTACTAAATATGAACCTTAGCTTTTGTTTTTTCATACAATGGTTAGTCATTTTAGTAAATATGTGAAACTTGGAATTATTTCAAGGAAATTATGTGTGCATAAAAACAAAGAATAGTCTATGCTTTACTTTTCTCTTTTAGAGAAAAAAAATCATCTATTTTTTGCCACTCAAAATAACAAGTCATGATTTTCAGTTTCCTTATCTGGGGAAAGAAAAAGGAATGGGTTTCCTAACTTCCTCTTGTCCAATCCTGTTTAGATCTACTCTGATCCTTGAGTTTGGCTATAATATGCTTTCACCTAATTTAAATTTCAACTCAATTATTTGCTCATATTTCAGCTTCTTATATAGTCTTGTTCACTCTCAAGTTTTCTCCAGTGGTTCTATGCCTTTATATATGTGTGGAACAATTTTGACTCCCTTTCTGTTCCTCTTAGACTCAGCTATCCAGAACACTCATACTTTATCTACAAAGTTCTAGTTCTATACACAAGCATGATGTGTGATTGAACCCCCAACTGAAAATTTATTCCCAATTACTTTGGATTGAGTACCACTGTGGCACAGGATTTTGTATGCTCCTCCTTCACTCAACTTTTGAAAGCCAGAATAAGTATCCCTACAAAGAAAAAATTCAAGTAACAAAAATTAAGTTCCTGTTTTTGCAAGGTACACAGCTAAAGAATGGAAGAACAAATATACTTTTAGAAATTAATCTTAAACTTGGAAGCCTTACAACATACTGCAGGTGACATATTGATAAAACTATTTTAATACTGTAATGAAAACTCAACATTCACTAAACACGTCAATTCCAGTAGGGGAGATAGAAGGTAATATAGATGCCACAGTGATCTAAAAATAAGCAAGCTTATTCATTTGTCAGGCAAGGGATTGAGAAAGAATAGCTATTACATGACCATAACGGAGAACTTTCATGTGAGAATTACTGTTAGGCTAAATAAAGATCACACAAGAATGTGGATAATAAGCCCAAACACAAATATATATCAAATATATATATATGAGTGGCTAATGAGGACTGAAGTCAGATGGCACCCATGGTGTGTTGAGAACTGCTCCAGTGGAGAGCACTATGAAAGACAGCTTCCTTTTCTGTTTTCCCAGTGCCCGATCATTTTGATTAATTTCTAATCCCATTCAGTTCACTAATATATTATAGCAGAGAAAAATGCTAAAGAGCTTTTCTTCTTTTCCTCTGCATTTTTTTCCTCATAGAGTTGATTTCCTACAAGAATCCCATTGGTAGTCCATAGTGAAGACATGCAATAAAGATAAAAAGGCAAAAGAAGAGCTTATATGAATGATGATGAACAAGATGTATTGTGGAGGTAGGGGTCATTGTCATCTGGTGCAGCCATAGATGGAGGCCCTGCTCGTGTATTGGAAAGGCTGCCACCATCACTCAGGGCATTTTGTCAGCTCTGGGCATAGTGTGAATCTCTGATGCTGCTGCAATGCCTTGCACCACACATTATTGTGTCTCAAGGGCACACCCAGGCAGGAAAGAGGAATGTCTGGAGTTGGCAATATGAAAGATAAGTTTGCACTTGATGCCACAGACCAAGAAATGATAGTTTAATATCAATCATTACAGACAATTGCAAAAGAACTAGATGTTCATACACAGAAGATATATTAGCCATTATGAGGCAAATTTATCACAAACAATACCCCAACACTTACCGACCGAAAACTGAATAAACATCATATCTCTAAGAGCAAATAAGTTCAAATAGATGTGTTTGTCAAAACAAAATTGGATTGACCTTCAAGTGCCTTGTACTTCTAGGGTAGCAACTACAGACAGCATCATTTAGGGCTTTATCATCATAAATAGGAGAGAAACTTGACTTTGTCATGAAGTGCTAGCCATTTTCAATCTTACTATCTTACTTTATCACTGAGATATACAAATATATGTAGATTTATTGCTTGCAACATGTGTATATCCTTGAGTCACAGAATCTGAGATTCACAGAACCTCACAGACCCATTGGTCCTGAACCTTGCTTATAGCAGAATCACTAGGGAAAGTGGAACTTCCAAAACACAGATTTCCTTGTCTTATTTCCAGAGTTAGTAGTTACATTCATTTCCAGAAGCTGCCATAACAAAGTCATATAAATTAGGCTTGAAACAACAAGAACATATTTTCTCTTCTTCAATTCTAGAGGATTCTGGCTATCAGTGATATTCTTTGGACTGTAGCCACGTCACTCCAATCTTTGCCTCTCTCTTCACATGGCTTTTCTTTGTTTGTGTGTTTGTGTATGTATGTTTATACCTTCTTCTTCTTATGAAGATACTAGTTAAATTGGATCAAGGATCCACTCTGCTCCAGTGTGACCTTATCTTAAATTATATCTGTGAAGACTGTATTTCCAAGTAAGTTCTCACACTCAGGAATTAGTGGTTAGGACTGGAACACACACACACACACTCAATATTTGGTGGGGGGCGGGGGGAGTTGAAGGTGGAAAATTCATCCCATAACATTGATAATGGAGTAGAACTTTAAGTCACATAGGTCATTTGGAGACAGCCACATTTGGAAACTACTAGTCAGTTCTTCCAGTTCTGTTTTCCAGGAGAGGAAAATTAGAGCAATCCATGTCTAGGTGTTTCCTAGTAACAGAGTAAGAACATGAATAGAACATTCACTTATCTATGTAAACTGTTACCTTTTAGACTTCTACTTAATCTTATGGTAACAATGATGCTTCCTTGAACTTGGATTAGTATCACTGGATATTCTTCAATTTGAATCAGAATTCTTTGAATAAATACTCTATTTTGAAACCTACTGCATAATACTTAAACTAAGATTTTACATTTTAAGAAATTCTGGCAAATATTCAGGTATTCAAGCAAGGATGAATAGGTCAAAAACATTTGCAACCACAAAGAAGCACACAAATGTAGACAGATTTTATCAAATAAAGTGAAATATTTTACTTGTTAGATTCCTTCTAGAGATGTAAGTATTACTTGGGGGAACACAAATGTAAGGTTAAATGTCACTGGTTTAAATCAAAAGATTCATAGGCATGTGGAATATATATGTATATAAATTTAATAACAAAATAAATGTAGTGTAGCCTAGTACAATTCCTGATATATGTGCCTCTAGCTATAGTGAAAACCATGATTTTTTGTCAGATAATAATAAATGAATTCAGAAATAGCACTTATAGTACAGAAGGCATGAAAAGTCCCCAAAATTTGGGAGAATGTATCAAATGTGAAAAAAAAATTGTATTAAAGTGCAAATATAGCAATCATAGCATTTGCTTCCATATAGGGAGATTCCTGTAGTTTCTATAAGAAAAAAAAAAGGAAAACAAAATTGATCTATACATATGTTAGATGATACATGATTAAAGATATCAATTGAGAATACAGTTGCACTTTCTGCCACTTCTCTACCTCATCCTTTTCTTTTCTTTTTTCTTTCTTTTTTTTTTTTTTGGAGAGAGAGATCCCTTCTCTTATTTTTATTTTTTTTATTATTATTTTTTGACAGGCAGAGTGGACAGTGAGAGAGAGAGACAGAGAGAGAAAGGTCTTCCTTTTGCTGTTGGTTCACCCTCCAATGGCCGCTGCAGCTGGCGCATCGTGCTGATCCGAAGGCAGGAGCCAGGTGCTTCTCCTGGTCTCCCATGGGGTGCAGGGCCCAAGGACTTGGCCATCCTCCACTGCACTCCCTGGCCACAGCAGAGAGCTGGCCTAGAAGAGGGGCAACCGGGACAGAATCCAGCGCCCTGACCGGGACTAGAACCCGGTATGCTGGTGCCGCAGGTGGAGAATTAGCCTATTGAGCCATGGCGATGGCCTCTACCTCTTCCTTTTCAACACATTAAGAAATAAGTGTTGGGGCCAGCGCCGTGGCTCACTTGGTTAATCCTCCACCTGCAGCGCTAGCATTCCATATAGGCACTGGGTTCTAGTCCCGGTTGCTACTCTTACAGTCCAGCTCTCTGCTGTGGCCCAGGAAGGCAGTGGAGGATGGCCCAAGTGCTTGGGCTCCTGCACCTGCATGGGAGACCAGGAAGAAGTACCTGGCTCCCGGCTTCGGATTGGCGCAGCGCCGGCCATAGTGGCCATTTAGGGGGTGAACCAACGGAAGGAAGACCTTTCTTTCTGTCTCTCTCTCTCATTGTCCATAACTCTACCTGTCAAATTAAAAAAAAAAAGTGTTAAGTATTTTGATTAATACAGGTTAAGGAACACTAGTCAAAAAAAAAAAAATCTGAAACCCAAAATATTCCAAAAATCTGCCTCTTTTTGAGTACTGGGATGAGCCACAAGTGGAAAACTCCATACTGACCTTACGTGATGAGTTGCAGTCAAAATGGAGGTCCACTAGAATAGTCTATAAAATTACCATTAGGCTATGTGTATAAGATCTATTTCAAACAAAAATGGGTTTGGTGTTTAGAATTTAGTCCCATTCCCTGGATACCTCATTGTATTCATGTGAATATTCTAAAATGCAAAAACTTCCTAAATCTAAAATATTCCTGGACCCAAGCACTTCAAATAAGGGATACTCTGTCTATACAAAATTAAATATTTTGAATGAGCAGGATTTTCAATCACAGAGGCATGAGTTGGAACAATGTAATCTATGAACAAAATTTTTACAACTAACACATAAAATTATCAGGATTGAGGGTCACTTATTTGTATGTACATCATAATAATTCAGAATAGAAATGGCCCCAGAGAAAGCTGGTGATTTGTACATGGGAGAACTTGAAATTCCTGATATATAAATTCGAAGTTACTTTTCTGGTCATGAGGCTATCTCAAACACTATTTTGCAGTCATAGAGTAGGATAGAGTAGTCGCAGAGTAGGATATGACCAGTTTGTTCAGAGACTTGGATGTCCTAAAAATATAATAAAGTTATTAATCAAGACCCTTTCAACATGCCATTGCTCAGCCATAAAACAATAAAATAGAGAAAATTCTCAACCAAAAAAAATTAAACATTTGAGATAGATATTTTCAACTTCAGACAAAATTGAGAGTAAATGTTAAAAAGTTGAAAGATACATTATGGATATTAAAAAAGAGAAATGGATGTAACTGGATAACTTTATGCTAAATGAAATAAGCCAAACTCAGAAAGACAAATATCATATGTTTCCTCTTATTTGTGATAATTAACATAAAGAGAGGGTATATAAATTGTGTGGATGTCATATTGTTAAGTATCTAGTTATAAATAGTGCTTCATTGAATCATACCATGTAAATAACAATATACTCATTCCACACATATTGAAAGAAATGGGTGAAAGAGTAAGGACTCTTGGGATACTAGAAATGCCTTGTTCTTTATTTGTGTAGTTAGTTATAGTGTGATCAGATGACCAAAAATTCATTTATATGTAAACCTATGCCCATTTCTTGGTATGCATACTATACTTCAATAAAATGTTTTTAAAGGACAGAATTTTGTGCATTGTAGATCAGGAATAAAGAAAGAATAGATGGTAAGCCTGCAAGAGCCTAGAGGGGAGAGTTTCAGATTAAGGTTTACAGACCACAGGGACTAGCACCAGCATCTTCAATCTCACTGGCTAAGATAAAAATTCCTGGACACTATCCCAAATTTCCAGAGTAATAATGTTGGTTCTTTTATCAAATTCTACCCCAATGATTCTTATATACCCTTGCATTAAGAAACAGTGCCTTAGATTTTATAAAACATAGAGAGGTTCAGAGGTGACAGTTATAATGAATATAAAGAAGCTCTGTAGGATGGAACTGAATGAAAAATTATAGTGTGTAATTGGAAAGGTTTGTATGAACTTCTTTAAAATATAGAAAAGATAAAGAGCAAGTTCATGGAGTGACACCTGGTTCCAGTAAAGGAAAATCAAATCAATGATTTAGAGGCAGGTGCTCACAGTTCAAGAAGGAAGGATAAAGCTGTTGAAGAATGGCAGGTAGCTCCTGGGGATGTGCCCTTATAACTGAATTTCATATAACATTTGAATATTGCTTTAGCAAACTTTCAGGTGCAGCCTTGAATGGCAGATCAGAAAAATATGATGAAATAGTCAAAAGAAATTAAGGGAAAATGGTGTTTATATAAAGGCATAGATAAGACATTAGAAATTAGCTATCAGAGATAGAACATTATCTTATAGAGATAGTACAGCAAATTCTTAGGATAGATGACATTTAACTCAATTTCAGAAGCATCCATTGGACATAGATTATGTACAAAGCTTTTTGTTATATATGTAGAGCAGTACACAGTTCCTTTTCTCCAGAAACCCCAATGCAAGTGTAAAATAACCATGATGTGAGACTTCCATTGTTTTGAAATATTACTTGAATATATATGTACAAAACAGTGTACTAACTACTGAGATCAAGAGAGTGAGTGAATAAAACTATCCTTAGTCCATGTTGTAAATAGGGCCAATGGCAAAGTTTTGCACAGGGCAATAAAATATAAGAACAGCAAACAGACCTAGCATGGGAGTGATAACTGATTGGAATGATAGAAAGAATTAGGTAAATAAATTTGTGTGGGATGGAGTGTAATGGAAAGGGAACTAGACATGAGATTCCAGGTAGTAGTAAATAGCACTATGACAAGAAACCACTGAACATGTTTGTAGAACTGTCGACATGATGTTATTTCATTTTACAGAAATCCGGTTGTGTAAATTTAAAGTAATAAAATCTAAAAAGTATTAATCATTTATGTAGACATATATAGAAAAATTAAAAAGTTAAAAAAGCTCTAAATATAAAAGATGGTTCATTTCAACATTGCTGAGAAGAGCAGTTTCTGTTATTGCCATGTGGCTACTTTTGCTGTAAATAGAAGCACCACTCATTGCATCTGGGCCACTGTTTACTTGCATTCAAACTTTTGAGAATACTTTTGGATACTTACATGCTGTGATTTTAGCATTCACCACTCTGTAATTTTAATTTCTCCTTATATCTTACTATTATATATATATTATTATATATATACTATTATATATATATATATTATACTATAACAGTATAATTGATGTCTTCATTAAATAGTGCTGTTGGGGCTAACTCTAAAATTCAGGTCTGAGATGATACCTGAACCATGACTTCAAAACAAGGCTGAAATGTAGTAATATGCCATGGAGATATCCAAGAATCCATGATCATGTGTTTTTCTGTAAAACTGAGACAATATATGGTGTGAAATAATAATAGAGGCAAGATTGTGTAGAAGTATACAAAAGACAAAAAAAAAAAAAAACCCTATCATAGGGAAAATTCACCTGATCCAAAATGCCTCACCAAGTTTAGATCTATAAACATGGGAATTTTATTTAAAGTAATGCAAATTTTAAATTACATGGGCAGTCAGGAATTTGTCATTTGTATAAGACGCATCTCCCTGATGCTGTGGGATATAAAGCCTTGTATATAAAGCCTGTGGAATTTAACTTGAAGCTTTCAACTTAGTGGGACATATTCAAGTTTCTGTTTTAGAGAGATCATAAAGATAGTGGTATGGTGGAAAATAAGACTAAAGGCAAAGTAGCCTATTAGCAGACTAATTTTGTGATTAGGTCAAAGAATAACTGTGAATGGTCACAGTCATAACTTGAATACTACTGAGCTAGTCACTCAAATATTAAGTGAATGCACACTCCATGCCAGCAATTGTTCTATGTTTTCAGAGGCAAAAATCATAGCACTTAGAGCTTAACTGGCAGTGGAGAGTACCTAAGATCCGCTAGGGGAATGGGAGAAAAGAGGAAGTTCCTCCTGAGTTTGAAGCTTTGTGAAGACTATTTAAAGTTGGTGAATTTTGAAATTGGTCTTGAACAAAGGGTAAATTTTTATAGGCAGACATTCAAGGACAAGTTTGACCGAGTAGACCAAATAAACAAGATTAGAGAATGTGAAGTCAGCTTTTCTAATGAAACATTGCCATCTTAGTGACTATAACAGGACATTAAGCTGAATATTTAAATAAGACATATATTGGGAAAGTTTTTGTGGGGCAGGATAATACCTTTGAATTTTATTCTGAATGCAGTGGTCACTGGAACATTTCATATAAACTCTAGATCAGATTTAGTAGGAGAATTTAAAGATGAAATAAAAACCATGCCTTAGAGGGTGAGTTCATCCTTGATATGGGCAGGTATTTGATTTAAAAATAAAATTTATCACCTATCTGTCATTCAAACATGCATCTTTTGCTTATTTAAGGTATTTTTTGTAGACTCGGCCAAGCTTTTTATAATTCACCCAGTGTTTTATTATCTGGAATAAGAATTTTTATTGTCCCAAGACCTGCCCATTTTTTCTCCTGTGTTAAGACTTTGTATGGGTTTGTTAGACTGAATGACAAGACAGCTTGATAGAAATACACTTTTACTTTCTCTGAATTACCACATTATGTTATTTTGTCTCTCATTATAAATGTGTACTCCACATCAAATGCAGTAACATTTCAAAGAAATCGTTTGCATTAAGTCAAACATTGCATTATTCTTCCTCCTCAAAAAAGGCAAAGTAGATATTTAATCAAAAATAAGGCATTACCAATTTCATGTCTCTCCTGTCCCTAAATTTGCAATTTATACATTTCTACTAACAGCTTATTCAGTTTTATGCTAATGTAACTAATGATTTAAAAACATTTGAAAATCAATTTTAAGACTAAGATTGAAAAGGCATGTTTATGTATTTCTATTAAATTTCTACCTAACGGTATGTGAATAGTCCCTTGCATATCATAGTGAGCTATATCTTTAAGCAAAAGCATAAATTATCTTTTTCTAAAACCTGATTCAGAACTCACTGCCTCTAGGAAATCTTGGGGGATTGATTTTTGGTGCACATTTTTTAACTTTCATCACCACCTCAGAATTTAGTCATTTCGTGCTTTTATTAGTTACACCTGCTATTTAGCAGCAAGAAGGAGCAGCACAAGTTTGTCATTAGTCTTTAACACAAACCTTCCCTCTACCATACAACTGCAAATACACAGAGAATTCTACCACTGATCACTCCAAGGGCCATCACTCTGGTAAACATATGGTAACTTACTAGATTGAATGTTCTTTTTGGGTAAAAATATCCTGTCCGTTATATTGAGTCCATTATAGAACCTAAAGAGAGCACATTTTATAGACTTATCATGCCCTCCCTCAAGCTCAAGGCAATCCTGATTTGGACAGTTTTAGTAGCAAAGTGGAAGACGAGAAATACTGTGGTTACCAGGGGGCAAAAACTTTGGAACTTTCTCTGAAAGAAAGAGAGCTCAAGGTGTTGGGGAAGAGACTGACTAGCTTCTGATGAATTCGTGCAGTGCCACTCCTGTGGATTCTCCGTGGAGCTGAGGTTTCACTTCTCTTGAAGCTGGTAGTAAAATATTTCAGCTATTTGTAAGGTGGGACACATTCCTGCAGCTGAGGGCAGATTATTGTTAAAAGAATGATCAAGTGGGACAGCATGAGCCTGTAGACTTCAGGGGGAGGGTTGGCTTAGCATGTCCATGCCACATTTCACCTCTGAGCTGCTCAGACACATGGATACAACTAGATGGGGCTCTTTTGTCAGATCTCTCATTTGTGGTGGTTGACTCCTTTGCTACATTTATCAGAAGAGCATTTTCTTTTAGCCAAGTGTTCCCAGATCGATAATGACATAGCATTATTGATTACTCTCTATTTTTCTATGCATGTATGATGAAAAACTCCCCATTGTCTGTACTTTCTTATGTATGTATTCCTTCCATGAAATATCAATCTTTCTGTGATCCACATACACAGAGAATTTGCATTTTTTCCTTTGTGAATCTTTTCATAAGCTGTTGATCCTTCTGTGTTCCCATTGGACAATGAAATATTTGATGAATGATGGACAATTAAGAAAATGGGGGTATAGTATTTCTCTTCTGGGCAACACTGTAAAGCCAAAGATCCTATATTGCAATCTGACACTAGATTTGAACTCATACCCACCGTTATTGGAACCCTAATTCTTTCAACTACCAAACTAGTGGCCCTTGACAATGTTTTTTAAGATTTATTTATTTATTTGAAAGGCAGATTTACAGAGAGGCAGAAGTAGAGAGCTAGAACGATCGAAAGAGAGAGAGAGGGAGAGAGGGAGAGAGAGAGAGAGAGAGTCTTCTATCTGCTGGTTCTCTCCCCAAATGGCTGTGATGGCCCATCTGAAGCCAGGAGCCAGGAACTTCCTCCAGTCTCCCACATAGGTGTGGGGCCCCAAGGACTTGAGCCATCTTCTACTGCTTCCCCAGGCCATAGCAGAAAGTTGGATCAGAATTAGAGCAGCCAGGACTTGATCTGGCACCCATATGGGATGCCAGTATTGCAGGCGGTGTCTTTATCTGCTATGCCACAGCACTGGCCCAGCCTTTGACATTTTTAAACCAAAAAATTGTCCTTGTTTAAAGTAACACAGAATGAATCTGCTGATCAGGATGGAGTGTGAATTTTTTGGGATCTTGACATGAATGTGTTTCCCAGTAGGGCTCAGCGTATAAACAGAATCAGTAGGTATGGACTACAGCATTCTGGTATGACAGGGGCAGGGGTTAAAAGACTCGTTCATGGGGCAAGTGCTGTGGCATAGTGGGTAAAGCCACCGCCTGCAGTGCCGGCATCTCATATGGGTGCTGGTTTGAGTCCCAGCAGCTCCACTTCCCATCCATCTCTCTGCTATAGCCTGGGGAAGCAGTAGAAGATGGCCCAAGTCCTTGGGCCTCTGCACCCACGTGGGAGACCCAGAAGAAGCTCTGGCTCCCGGCTTTGGATTGGCACAGCTCTGGCCGTGGTGGCCAACTGGGGAGTGAACCAGTGGATGGAAGACCTCTCTCTCTCTGCTTTTCCTCTCTCTGTGTAACTCTGACTTTCAGGTAAATAAATAAATCTTAAAAAAAAAAAAAGACTTTTTCATTACCAAAGAACACAATAGATAACTGGAGACCAGGATCCCAGATACAAGATTTTAACTCAACAAAAGGAGTAAAGAAGGAAGTGAGTATGAAGGAGAGGACTCTGTCACTTCAGGGGCCTTTAGTACCCGTGACTGTAAGCCCAGAGATGTGACCTAGAAGAGAGATAGCCAGTGAAATCCAGAAATGAAAAAGCTGTCTGTTAAGGCTGTTCAAATAGGTTGAACATTATCTACAAGTTATCCTGAAACATGAGATGGCCAGACCCTAAACTGCTTAAGACAGACATTTACAAATGACCAAAAGCATAGCTAGTATCCATCCTTCCCCTTTCCCTGCAATCTCTTGTCTTATAACTCCCTGCTCAGCATTCCTCTTTCCAGACCCACCTGGACCACTGGGACCACTGTGATCCTAGACTTCCAATGGCGAATCCAAAGCAAACTCTAAAGAAACAACAGTTTCTTTTTTTTTTTTTATAAAAGATTTATTTATTTATTTGAAAATCGGAGTTATACAGAGAGAGGAGAGGCAGAGAGAAAGAGAGAGAGAGGGAGAGAGGGAGGGAGGGACGGAGGGATTGATCTTCCATCCGCTGGTTCACTCCCCAATTGGCCGCAACGGCTGGAGCTGCGCTGATCTGAAGCCAGGAGCCAGGAGCTTCTTCTGGGTGTCCCATGCAGGTGCAGGGCCCAAGGACTTGGGCCATCTTCTATTGCTTTCCGAGGCCATAGCAGAGAGTGGGATCAGAAGTGGAGCAGCTGAGTCTTGAACCTGCACCCATATAGGATGTCAGTACTTCAGGCCAGGGCGTTAATCTGCTGTGCCACAGCGCCGGCCCCAAGAAACAACAGTTTCAACAATTCTTCCATATGGAATGGTCGTATAAACAAAGGAGGCCTTCTTAGCTAGTCTAGCCTCAGAGCTGTGTCAGGAAATGGGTGTGGTCAGCCACGGCTTATCAAGTCCTCCAGAATGCACAGGGTCAGCTACTGCTGCTGATACAGGCAGCTGAAACCAATCCAAGAAGAGTAGTTCTGAGCTTAAAGGCCAGGAGTGAGCCCGCGGGGTACAACTCAAGGAGGAAATTTCATACTGAAAATCTTGTGTGGGTGACAGAAGAGTGAATGTGGCAGAAACAGGGGGAGTTTGGGGCTTTTTGCAATAGCTCACAGATATGGTTTTATAGACTTTTAGTTTCCAGGAATAAGACTGAAAGGAAACAAAAAACATGAGCAAGATGAAAGGGGAATGAGCCAGATTCATACACAGCCTTCTCTCTTGTTATCTCTACCAAATGAACCAGGAAAGAGGATAATTTAGTACCTCCATTTAACCACCACCGACAGTGTTAACTTGAACAGTCAGTGTTTACTGTAAAATATGTACTTGGTAACTGAAGTTGACATTGACCTTGGCAGTGTTACTGAATGATTCGCTACCTTTCTCCAACGATTCTCTTCCTTGAAAAAAATCTCATTTCTCTACCAGAAAACTTCATTCTTTCCTTCCCCAAGTCCTTTCTCAGAAGCTTGCCAAAAGAGATTTTGAACTTCAAAGAGCTATTTTTAATAAAATATAGCAAACATATCACTAAATAGAAATAAAAAGAAGTTATGATATAGAGCACATTTTGATAGCTATGATGACACTTACTATATTGGTTTTTCTTTCTTCTTCTTCTTTTTTTTTTTTTTTTTGACAGGCAGAGTAGACGGTGAGAGAGAGAGACAGAGAGAAAGGTCTTCCTTTTCCGTTGGTTCACCCTCCAAAGGCTGCTGTGGCCGGTGCACTGCGACCAGCGCACCACGCTGATCCGAAGGCAGGAGCCAGGTGCTTCTCCTGGTCTCCCACGCGGGTGCAGGGCGCAAGCACTTGGACCATCCTCCACTGCACTCCCGGGCCACAGTGGAGAGCTGGACAGGAAAAGGAGCGACCGGGACAGAATCCAGCGCCCCGACTGGGACTAGAACCCAGTATGCCAGCGCCGCAGGTGGAGGATTAGCCTATTGAGCTGCGGCGCCGGCACTATATTGGCTTTTCATATGAATAATGTTTATATATGTATATATACAAATGTGTACATCTATATATATATACATTTATATTCTCATTATTTAAAAAAGCTGAATTGTATATATTTTAAATATTAATTGACATAAAAAACTAACAGCCACTGAACAATGGACAATAATTACTTGAGGCCATTCTCTTCGAGGCAGGTACTTGGGGCATCAGTTAAGATGCTGCTAGGATGCCTGCTTTCCGTATTGGGAGGCCTGGTTTTGAATCCTGGCTCCACTTCTAATTCCAGCTTCCTATTGATGTGCACTCTAGGAGAAAGCAGGTGACGGCTCAAGTAGTTGGGGTCCTGCCAACCACTTGGAAGACTCAGATTGAGTTCTGTGCTCCTGTTTGGCAGGCCTGGCTATTGTAAGTATTTAGGGAATGAACCAGCAGATGAAATCTCTCTCTCTCTTTCAAATAAATTTTTCAAAATATAAAAATTTAAAATTACATACTTTAATATGATGAAAGAATAAATAATACACAAGAGTTTGTTAAAATACTGTTTATTTTATAAACTTTTGTAAAAACCTTATACTTGTGTACCCTCGGTCTATGAAAACCATAAACTGCAGAACACTATTTCTGATAAAGTACTATAGTTATAGGTGAAAGAAAAATCTTCTCATAAGTTGTTTATTACTGTTTTCTACTAAAGCAACTTTACAAGCCACCCCCAAGAGTCTGAAGACGAATGGTTAGAGAGAATAGAGTGAGGTGGAGATGTTCAGGCATACTTTTGTAGGCAGGCCAGAGGCGAGCATTCCTGAGCAGTTGAACTCCAGGTTGAACTCATTGTCTTCAGCTAAGTTGCTACTTGCAGCTTTTTGTGGTTTAAGCCAAGGACATTTGTGAGCCAGACTGACCCATGTGCTGAGTACTTGCCGTTCATGCTATGCTCTTCCAGTGTCTTTGTGAAATGAAGCAATATTTCTGACAGCTGTTAAAAACATGTGAAGCAGCCTTCAGCTGTGAAAGGTAACTGAAATGTCTCTGATGAATCTACGCTGAGGTTGCTGTCTAGGTTGTGAAGGAAGATGCCATCTACATTGTAGAAGCAGGTTAAGAACTGAGAAGCAAGAATCGCTGAAGGTGTTCCCAAGTCATTGTAAATTTATGTCTGGGTTTCTTTTTTTTATCAGTTTGATATTATTAATAAGTGTTTCAGTGAAAGTCTTCTTTAAATATCCAGGTTCTTCGCAGTTTTCTACAAAAAATTGTAATGAAGAGTTCAAGAAGTTGTGATCCCAGAGGCCAGCAGAGTGTTGATAGCAGAAAAAGTGAGGGCTCCCCAAGGGAAAAGTCGATCAGAGGACTGGAGTTGGGGACACTGGTTTCTATTGCCCCTTCAAGAGAAGACTCTAGTGATCTGGTATCAGGCTTAGGGTTTGATTTTACTGGATGCAGCAATAGCTTTCCTTCTTGTTCCCAGATAGTGTGGTGCAGCATGCTAGGTCCTTGGAACACAGAATAAACAAGATACAGTCATTATCCCAAAGGTGGTGAAATTTTCTTGATTGATTTGACATTCCTTTTTCAAAAAATTATTTGAGAGGCTGGGAGAGAGGGCACTCCTATCCAGGCATCAGCTGACTCCCTCCCCAGATGCCCACAATGACTCCCAAACCTCAGCTAGGGAGAGGGCAAGGTAGAAAGAAATGTAATCTGGATCTCCAATGTTGGTGGCAGGAACCCAACTACTTGAACCGTCACTGCTCCCTCCCAGGGTCTGTACTAGCAGGAAGCTGAAATCAGGAGATAGAGTAGGGAACTGAACCAAGTTACCCCAGTGTTTTCACTCTGCTATCTTTTTTTTTTTTTTTTTTTTTTTTTTTTTTTTTTTTTTGACAGGCAGAGTGGACAGTGAGAGAGAGAGACAGAGAGAAAGGTCTTCCTTTGCCGTTGGTTCACCCTCCAATGGCCGCCGCGGCCGGCGCGCTGCGGCCGGCGCACCGCACCGATCCGATGGCAGGAGCCAGGAGCCAGGTGCTTTTCCTGGTCTCCCATGGGGTGCAGGGCCCAAGCACCTGGGCCATCCTCCACTGCACTCCCGGGCCACAGCAGAGGGCTGGCCTGGAAGAGGGGCAACCGGGACAGAATCCGGCGCCCCGACCGGGACTAGAACCCGGTGTGCCGGCGCCGCTAGGCGGAGGATTAGCCTAGTGAGCCGCGGCGCCGGCCTTCACTCTGCTATCTTAAATGCTAGGCCAGACATCTGTCCAGCCAAACTTTGATGATCAAGGGAATTTTGATTTGAAGGACATTTGTTATGCAGCTATTTCAAAATATGAAATGATTATCTCAAAGTAGCAATAATGGTCACCATAAAACCCATCCTAACCTCTGATCCTCTTCCCACTCCACATTGTTCCATACTCAGAAATGAGATGGGGCCAAAAGTGAGGGAATGGCAATTATTTTTACTGTTAAAAGCTTAAAATGGGTCTGGTGCTGTGGCACAGCAGGTTAACGCCCTGGCCTGAAGCGCCAGCATCCCATATGGTTCGAGTCCCAGCTGCTCCACTTCCAATCCAGCTCTCTGCTATGGCCTGGGAATACAGAAGATGGCCCAAGTCCTTGGGCCCCTGCACCCACGTGGGAGACCTGGAAGAAGCTCCTGGCTCCTGGCTTTAGATCGGCGCAGCTCCGGCCGTTGAGGCCATCTGGAGAGTGAACCATCAGATGGAAGACCTCTCTCTCTCTCTCTCTCTCTCTCTCTGCCTCTCCTCTCTCTGTGTAACTCTGACTTTTAAATAAATAAATAAATCTTTTTAAAAAAAGATTAAAATGTAATAGCTGGTTACTAAAGCATGCAAATATGTTGTAAATGACTGTTTCAATGTAACTACATGTAAATAAATAACTACATTAAATTGTAAGCAGAAAACTTTCTTAGTTTCCTAAAACTTATAGGCTTCAATAGAAAAAAGCAACTTTCAACTGAGTATCTGGGCTGTTTGGTAGGAATTATCCAGAGTTGTGGTTTCCAGCAAGTGCTATTGTCTACTGCAAATAGTATTAGGTCTAGACTCAACTAACCAAGAGAAGCAAGTATCACCCACAATTTATCTTGCTTGATTTGATAAGGATCCTAGGTGAGACTAGAAACTGATTTGTTGACTTGGCCAATAATTTCTGCAGGGTTACTTTTTGCCTAGATGTTGAAATTCTGATTTAGATGCTAAAATATATTTGTCCCTCTTTTGAATCCATTACACCAAGGCACACACTCTGATTTGTACACACATGTCTGGACATGTCCTGTATTAAACTCAGTGACCCTGACAGTTCTTCTGTTTAGGGAGATGTGATATTCCTGTCAAACTTCTCATCTTTCCAATGCAGCAATCTGCCTTGTGTGAGTTGAGGAACATTAGTGTCCTGAGTTTTCAGAAAGCATTTCATGGAAAACAGTGCTCACTGGTTAAATGACTTTAGCACACTTTCCTCTAAATTATGTGGAATGGATTCATTTACTCTAATACTTCTCAAAACTTTGAATAAGAAAGAGAGGGTAGTGAATGAGCTCTGAGTCTTAATTGAGAATTAACTCTGTCCCTTAGTCACTTTGACCTTGAGCAAAATATTGAAATCTTTCAAGAATATTATGCACTTATCTGTAAAATGAGAATACAAATATCTATGTCACAAAACTGATTAGTGCATTAAAAAAGATCAAATTCTAAAGCAGTATTTTGGCCAATTTTTAGATGTATTTTGTATCATCATGATTCTATCCAATTTAGAATATATCTTTGGCATACCAAAAACATAATCCTAATTTTAATGCACAAACAAAGCAACAGTCTTGTTGTTGGTTTTTAATTCTACTTAATCATTCTATTATATACCCCACTGAAATCACACAGCAAGTCTCCAGGAATTATCTGAGCACTTCATAGCCTTTTTTAATGTCACCTTTGGATTATACTGGTCATTGATTTTTCTATTGGAATTCTATAGACCTTTAAATGGCCCTGCACTAATGACGCCAAGGTGTTTTAAAATATTGGAAGGGTAAACCTATTCTCCCCACAAACAATGCATACTCTGGCTAAGGAGCTGAATCTCATCAGAGGCACTGTCCTTTGTTCTCATATTACAGGGAGACTAGCTGAGCTGCATCATTTGCTACTCAAGAGTCATCAGGATATCTGAGCTCTGAGTTTCCTTATTTATTGTCAGATCATCCATCTTCATCAGAGTGCAATAAATATCCCTGTAGAGGTCACTATCTTGGAGATACCTCAGGTGTTAGTTTCAGCTCAAGAAGAACTTGGAGTAAATCATATCTTTTCTGCTCTTTAGAATCTTTCCAGTCTGTTTCATAAGAGATCACATTTCAGTAGTAAAGCATGCTTTTAAAATAGTATTTGGTAAGCATGCCCTCAGCAAAAAAAAGAAAAAAAAAAGAATTGTGACTGTAGATAAGAAACCTAGTGATACACTATGGTTCACCTCAGCTTTCTCTTGCTAAACCATTAAGTGTTACCATCTTCAAAGTTATCATAGTGAGGGTTTGAAGGCTGGGAACATATAAGTCTGATTCTTTTTCTACATAAGAGACTATATGAGATATGAAACATAGGTAAAAGCTAAATAAAGTAATTTTTGTTCCCTGTTGGACAATTACAACATTAAAATTGGAGAGTTCTATCCACCTGTGGGATAAATAGAATGTAATCAAGGTTTTCAGAGAAGCTAAGGGCTCCTTGTGATAGAATTATTGTCACTTCGAGTATACAAGTTATGCCAGTCTTAGTGTATTGAACATATGCCAAGCTCCAAAAAAAGCACAGAGACCTCTGTCCTCAAAATACCTATCTAATATGTGGGAACTGAAATTATAAAAGTCAAATACAAGGCAAAAAAGGGGTAGTACATACTGCAAATATTGCAGAAGCTCACAGAAGAATAGATACTACTAGGTTGTAGAGAGATAAAATGGTTTTATTGAAAGAAAGGAGTTTATTGGCAATTTCAAATGACAGTAATGTTAGATAGGCCAAGAAGTAGAGGAAAGGGATTTCTGGAAGCAAAAAGGAAGTTGCAAATGGCAGAGTGAAGGAATCACAAAGCATTATTGTGACTGAAATGAATTATCAAAATAATGATCTTTTTTGAATAGTTAGTTTGAAGCATGTTGAAGAAACTCTGAATCTATTCTTTGATGTTGATAGAGCATGGATGATACTACAGATTCTTTTGTTACTAAATCACAGTTAGGAAACAAATATTCAGATAGACAAATTGGGTAGTTTAATGTAGGTTTTGTTGGAAATGAAGAATAAGGAGTGATATAACTGGACTGGTCTGATGGTGAGTTTCCTAAGAACTTGGAAGTGTCACAGCAGTGTGGAGGAGAGGAGATAAGTAGAGGCATATTAAAAGGAAGATCTGGCAATGCATGGATAATATCCTCAAATTCTTAGAAAATGTAGTTTGGCAATGATATGAAGAAAGAATTATACTGGATAGTTATATGAAATTTTCTAAAATGTATGGGTCCCAGAATTATACTTAAGTAATCCCAGTTTTTTTCTTGCCAAAAATATCTTAAGAAAATTATTACATTAACTGTACCTAAGTTTTTCTAAATCTAAAATGAGAATAAAGTTGTTTATGGGGGGATTTGTTACAAGCTAACATGTAAAATGCCCAACAAGTGTCTGACATTTAGTAGGTACTCACAAAAAGTATTAGCTCCAGGGGCTGGTGTTTTAAGCCACTGCCTGGGATACCAACATCCTATATGAGCACTGGTTAGAGTCCCGGCTGCTCCACCTCTTATCCAGCTCCAGGCTAATGCACCTGAGAAAGCAGCAGAAGATGGCCCAACTGGTTGGAGTCTTGCCACGCATGAGGTGGACCCAGCTGGAGCTCTGGATTCCTGGCTTTGACCTGGCCCATTGTGGCCATTTTTGGAAGTGATGCCAGTGGAAGATTACTCTCTTTTCTATCTCTTTCTCTTTCTCTGGTGTGTGTGTGTGGGGGGGGGGGTGGGTGTCCTCTTTCTGTAACTTTGTATTTCAAATAAATAAATAATTTTTTAAAAAATATTATATCCATTTCCACTTAAGCAATCCTAAAACACCCCACAGGGAACTGGAAACAAGGAGCTAGAAATCAAGTTCAAGTTTACTAGCCAGACATGCAGTTAGCCACTGTCCACAAAGAGGTGTTAAATGGCTTACTGAATCACAGTGAGCACTTGATAAATACTAGCTGTTGTTATTATTATTGTTAAAAATGGTCAAAATGTGAGAGGAAATCCTGAAGAGAGCAATGTTGTGGCTATGAAGTAGAAAAGGTAAGAGGTAACCTCCAGTATCCTACGTTGCAAAAAATTAGGATAAAGACTGCAAAATCATCTTAACAATTAAAAGTTGTCGGTGGCAAAAGTACCTGAGTTTCCTAATTGCCATCTGTACTCAGGATTCCATTTTAACTTAGTAGTGAAACTGTGATGCTCTTCTAAACACATGGGCTGTTTATGATATGTGAGTTTTTTGGCATTACCAAAAATAACTCTTCAACAGATATTCCAACCTAAAACAGAAGGAACAGTGAATCAGGGTCCTTAAAATAAATGCATCTGGCAAGCTATTTGAACATAGGCAAAAGTAGGAAACTATGAATTAACAAAAAATACAATTCCCTATGATGATTTTTAATAAGCCAAACACCAAGTATTGGCTTTTCCTTGTGTTGTAAAATGAATAAACAGTTTTGCAATGGCCTGAAGGCTTGGATAGAGAGAATAAATAAATTATTGACACATCACGAATAGACAATTCTCCATCCACTGTTGAGCTTTTCATTCTTTGTGGAGCAGATGGTCTAAATAAAGCAGCCAAAAATAACAGGTGGGTTTTATCACATTAAGCCACTGAAAACACTAAGCATCTACAGTTTAAATCATGTTCAAGGTATTAAGCTTAAAACAATTTTTGAAAATAATATTTTATATATGTACAACACCTTTGTCCATCTTAAATGATAAGTCAAAACACATGGACCTCTGTGTATATGAACATGTATTTAGAATCAAGGGAGACAAATTGGAAGAAACAGCTGCTCTGTATAGAAATGGTTTAACGCAAGGCTGTTAAGCCATGTTGATAGACTCTAAGTGACTTGGATAACACCAACTCTTCCGGGACAGACAAAGCTTGGGTCTAAGTCATTGCAGCCATAAATCTGGCAGTCTCATGTGTCCTATACATCTCTATCTACCATATGGAAGGCAACTACAAAGAACTGAAATGCATTATTTTGCTATATTTTGTCCTATGCCAGCTACAGTTAGAATTCAAATTGCAGTCCTGTAACACATATATTGCATTCTAGTTACTTGTCTTGTTATGTGTGTCTCATAAGTCAAGGAATTAAAAAGGGTCTATGAAGCAGAAAGAGATAAAGAGAAATGTATTCCTAGGTCATCGATGGGAGAGATACTGTAGCTGTGTTCAAAGAATGCTGCTTTATCTACAGTATTCCTTTTTAATGAAATGCCTTTGAGGACTAGAGTTTTAAAAAGTGAAAATTAAATCTCCTTAAGTTTCTTCCCACTTTCCCTAGAACATCCATTTTTAACATTTTCAAGAATAGCCTTCAGAATCTGTGTATGTATATCAACATTTAAAGAAATGTTAAAATCATTAACCCTACACCAAATATAAGAATGTTTTACTTTTGTTTTGTAAAACATCTTCATCTTTAATTAATTCAAAATCATAGGCACTTTCCTGAGTATAAAAACCTGAATTATATAGAGAATAGAATCATGTCATTTAAAGTTAACAACTTGCTTGAAAAATAAATTCCTGTTAGCTCATGGACTCCTTTCATCATTATTGCACATAGAGATCTACTTCATGCTATTAAATAGATACCCTTTCTTTAAATATATCCTAATTTATTTAATTATTTCCAAAAGGAAAGATATTTGTTACTTCCAATTGCCACTAAAAGAAAACTCCACTTAATGCCCTTGTTTTTCTGTACATCTATGTACAAAATCATGCAAGTATTTCTATGCAATTTAGTGTTAGAAAAAATTTTATAGATCAGTAACTAAGATTTTGTATTTCATTACTTTTTGGAATAACCATTTTAAAAGTTCTTCAGTTTTCTTTCATTTTCTGTAAACCACAGTATTTTTTCCCTCTTTACATCAACTATTTATTTGTTTAGGGGACTACTATGACTCTTATTCATTCATTATATGCTGGCTACAATTGGGAATCAGTTAATATGAACTTTTGTTGATAGTACATCATCTGTGCCACAGTGCTAGCCCCCAAAATTTACTATTTTATTTTTTATAAGATTTTTAAATTTTATTTATTTGAAAGAGTTATAGAGAGAGGTAGAGATGGATAGAGAAAGAGAGAGAGAGAGAGAGAGAGAGAGAGAGAGAGAGAGGTCTTCATTTGCTGGTTCACTCCCCAAATGGTCACAACAGCTGGAGCTGAGCCCATCTGAAGCCAGGAGCCAGGAGCTTCTTCTAGGTCTCCCACATGGATGCAGGAGCCTAAGGACTTGGACCATCTTTTACTGCTTTCCCAGGGCACAGCAGAGAGCTGGATCATAAGTGGAGCAGCTAGGACTCGAAACAGCACCTGTATGGGATGCCAGTGCTTCAGGCTAGGGCTTTAACAGGCTGCACCACAAGCTGGCCCCTAAAACCTATCTTTAATAAGCTCAATGCAAGTATGGCTGTATGTAAAAGAAAAGGACATAGTGGAATTTTAATATTGATGTGTAAGCACTCTTCAAAAGTTAATGAAAATGGCATTAAAATAAGATTATTTTGGTGATAAAACATTTGAAATGCAAAATGGTTTTTCATAATACACATTTTTCATCATTATTTGAAATATCTCATAATTGGTTCAGAGGCAATTTCTGCCTAATTTTAAAACTTGGTACTTGGATAGTTATAATGAGGTTATATAAACAAGGAAAACATAGAAATGAGAAAAATAAGGAATTCAACCCCTGAAGAAGATCATAAACAAGTGGAAGGTAAGATAACTTTTCTATATGTAGAATATAGAGGTAATATCTAGTTATGGGTGTTAATGAGCTACCTCAAGCCTTGTCTCCCAAGAATCAAATAGAAATAGAAATAGACACAAGGGAAGCAGGTAGGAACAGACTAGAACTAGCATCCAAGCAGGACAGGCTCATATCAGAGGACACAACAAAGAAGATTTGGAACACAGAGTTTCTTCAAGTTCTTAGTGCAAATTCTGACTTTTCAGGCTATTTTTATATGGGCTTTGGACTCAGTGATTCAAATGTAGGTAGGGAAAGAGAATTGTCCCCCTATAGTGAGCAGTTGAGGGGGACAGGAATCACATTACTCCACAGCACAGAGGAAGAGCCAGACCTGGAACAGCCCTCTTGATTCACCCAACTGATCTCTTCTTAGCTGGAACTGCATTGTCTAGACCCACAGAATACTTTTCTCGTAAGTAATATCAGCACTAACGCTAAATATTTACTGAGGATTGTCTGTTTGGGTTTTTCTAGTCTAGACTATGTGATGGTTTTGTAGATTCACACACAGATGCACACTTATACATAGTATAATGAAAATGACTGAGGAAGGGGCTAAGTTCTTTTGATCTACATAATTTGCATTCTACAAACTTGAAGCCTGTTGAAGCTAGCTATTCTTGACCAGTCAAGCTGGGTTCTCAAGGATTATTTTGGTTCATTTGAGTTTGTGTTATACTTTTTCTGTGTTTATACTTTCTCCACATGTTTAAGAAAATTATTGTTTTTTTTTTATTTTTTGTGATTGGCTTATTTCACTTAAAATAATGTCTTCCAGGTTCATCTATGGTGTTATATATGGCAGGATTTCCTTCTCTATTAAGATTGAATAATATTTCACTGTATACATATACTGTGCAATATATATAGTACCTAAGATAGTCCAACTTGTAGAAGCAGAGTGGAATGGTAGGTGCCAGAGTATGGGGATATTAGCT
This sequence comes from Oryctolagus cuniculus, assembly GCF_964237555.1. NCBI lineage: Eukaryota > Metazoa > Chordata > Mammalia > Lagomorpha > Leporidae > Oryctolagus > Oryctolagus cuniculus. Next base: position 50,278,552 of record NC_091441.1, on the reverse strand, counting down.
TATGGGGATATGCAATTATGGGGAGTTGTTCAATGGGAATAATGATTTAGATATGCATATGGAAACATCTAGAGATCTGCTGCAAAGAATTATGCTTATAGGTAATAAAACAGCATCATGGACTATGGATTTTTTGAGTATAGTCCTTGGTAAGTATACTTACCATAAAGAAAATAAACAACAACAAAGCACAAAGTTATAAAAGGAAAATTTTTGAGGTGAAAGATATGTTTATTACTTCAATTGTTTGATGGAGATAGATATAGACATATTCTAAGCAATTAAATATGATACAATACATATTTAGTTTTTATACATCAATTATATCTCAATAAAATTGGTAATAAAATAATAAAGCAATCTGTCCTTATGCATAATCATGTATTTATAAAAAGAAAAGGAAATGATTGGTAGCGAGAAAGGCAGAAATGGAGACATCACTGAACCTTGGAAAGGTAACTACTTTTCCCACATCAGATTTGACTAAGCTCATATCCACAGAGGTCTCACCACTGCCACGTGCTGACACTGGCATTTCATCCCTTTTTTGTATGTACGTTGAGGCAGGTGTATTTCCTATTTATTGTACCTCTAGTGCAAGTCTCTCCGACAAACTTGTGCTTTCCACTGACCACTCATATCTCCCTACTATTGAATACCCTGGGAGGCACTGGTGATGGCTTAAGTAGTTTGCTTCCTGCTACCAACATGGGAGACCAGAGAGTATTCCTGGGTCCCAGACTTAGGACCAGCTCTGCCTCAGCTCTTGTGTCATTTGGGGAGTGAAACAATGAATGGGAGTGCTGTTGGTCTGTCTCGGCCTCTCTTTTTCTCAAACAAACAACATGCTTTAGAAAAACATCAACCCTTCACCTTTTGTACCACAATGTGCAGTACCTTCACATTCTCACATATATTAACAGTGCTTCCTCTGTAGCTTCCTTTCTTTTTTTTTTTCTTTCTCTTCCTCCATCTTTCCTTTCATGGTGGTTGAACATGTACTAGATAGTAAGATAACCTGGATTCAGTCTTGTCTTAAGCTATTCAACAGAAGTGAAATTTTTGATAATTATGTTTCTGAGCTTGTTTCCCTAGTAGGAAAGGTAAAAAGTTGTTCTTTCTGGGTGAGAATTATATGCGATAATGCACATCAAATGGTTGGCACAGTATCTGGCACAAATTAGCATTCAAACATTAGTCATGTCATTTGTTATTGTTGTTAACATTAAGAACCACTGTTTCCTAGACATTGTGAAAATTACTGAAATACAGAGTTAAATATTTAATAAATAAAATAAAGTCCTTTGAGAAATGTAAAATCTGCTCAATGTTTTCATCCAGATTTTATTCCTATGCTGTTGCAAATACCTGGAAAGGCTCCTAGCCACTTTCTTATCCGCAAAAAACTTCATTTCTTTAAATTTATTTGAGAGGAAGAGTGAGAGGAAGAGAAACAGACATATACACACATGCACAACACACACAAAAAGAGAGATACCTCTCACCTGCTGCTTCACTCCTCAAATGCCTACAATGGTCAGTCAGGTAGAAGCCAGGATCTAGACCCAACCACTTGAAGCATCCCCCCTGCCTCCTAGACATGCACTAGCAGGAAGGTTGAATCAGGAGCAGAGCTGGGACTTGAACACAGACACTCACATATGGGATGTGATCATCCCAAGAACATGAGGCTAATGCCCACTGCTACTTTTTTTGACAGGCAGAGTTAGACAGAGAGAAAGAGAGAGAGAAGTCTTCCTTCCATTGGTTCACCCTTCAAATGGCTGCTAGGCTGGCACGCTGCGCGATCCAAAGCCAGGAGCCAGGTGCTTCCCATGCGGGTACAGGGCCCAAGTGTGGGGAGCAACTCTGACTAGACTGTTACTGGAATTAAGACTTATTCTATGCATCTGCTCTCCCACAATATGGCGCTGGGAGAGGAGGAAACAGCTTCTACACAGCTGCCTCCAGTTCAACCAATAAACAGCAGGACCTGCTCCTGATTGGAGGAGAGCAGCGTACTCGGCGTGTGGGTAGCAGAGTTGGGATTGGTGGAAGAGGACTATAAAGGAGGAGAGAGACAACATGCACCAGGAACATCTAAGGGGAACATCTATCTGAAGGAACACCTGTGCAGCCCCCGAGAGAGCCGGCCGGCGGTGTGCTGCTCCCCCGCGGAAGTGGGGAAAGTGGCAGGGGGAACCGCCCTTCCACGGAGGTGGAAGGGACGGTAGCCAACCCGGGAAGAACCAGCAGCAAACCCGGGGAGGGCCGAGCAGCCAAAAGAACAGCGCAGGGTCCTGTGTCATTCCTCCACAAAGAGGGGGAGCGACACCCAAGCACTTGGGCCATCCTCCACTGCCCTCCCGGACCACAGCAGAGAGCTGGACTGGAAGAGGAGCAACCGGGACAGAACCACGCCCCAACCAGGACTAGAACCCCGGGGTACTGGCCCCGCAGGCGGAGGATTAGCCTAGTGAACCGTGGCACCGGCCAACTTTTTGTTTTTTTTTTAAACAGAAAGAGAATATCCCATGTGTTTTGCTCATATTTCAACACTTTGTACAGTAAAAGCTCACATTGTAACATGTGTGAAGTGGTCAAAGCTAGCCCCATGTTTTGGGTCTCATTCTAACTGCTGACTTGTACATGCCATCATTCTCTTACATGCACAAAGAATAGGTTCTTTTTTCTCCTATGATTGTACTTCTGGCATCAGGGAAGTGATTCTTTCTGGGATAAGATGATTGGAAGAATTGGAAAAATAACCCTATATTCTTAGTTCTTACAACTAGTTTACTCTTTGGCCAGCGCCACTGCTCACTAGGCTAATCCTCCACCTGCGGCGCCAGCACCTCGGTTGGGGCATCCCAGTTGGGGCGCCGGATTCTGTCCTGGTTGCTTCTCTTCTGGTCCAGCTCTCTGCTGTGGCCCTGGAGTGCAGTGGAGAATGGCCCAAGTGCTTGGGCACTACACCCGCATGGGAGACCAGGAGGAAGCACCTGGCTCCTGGCTTCAGATAGGTGCAGTGTGCTGGCCGTAACAGCCATTAGGTTGAGTAGGTTGAGTGAACCAACAGAATGAAGACCTTTCTCTCTCTCTCATTCACTAACTCTGCCTGTCAAAAAAAAAAAAAAAAAGAGAGAGAGAGAAAGAAAAAGAAACAACTAGTTTGCTCTGAGAACATAATCATTCCCAGAGGAAAAAGATCACTCCTCCTCATGGCTGTCTATGAAGTCTTCATAGCTACAGAATAGTATAAAAGTTTGGATTTAAACTTCTTTGAGAGGCTTTAAGTTCAGTGGTTGAGTGAAGGCATTTTGAAATGCTACTCTCTTTTTTCTAAAACCAACTGTGAACAATAAGACATAAAAATAGAAAAACCTTTCATCGCCGAGAAGCAAGGAATTTTTCACAACCTCACCTACCATACACCACAACAACCCCACTTATATCACGAAATCATTCAGTCTGTTGGGTCTCAAAGAAATTGAAAACAGCGTGATAATGCCAGAAAAGATATAGGGTACATATGAGAATTCAAAGAAGAATTTATAAGACATGGATAATAAAAAAATTGAGTTGACATGACTCAGAAAAAGTTTAAGAGAAAATTAAACCATGACAGATGTGAAAGTCATATGAAGAATAATAATAAAAATGATTATTTGAAAATTCCCAGATATGAAAGATATGGAGATCCAGTAACCCATAATTGATGTTCCTGAAGAATAATGTGGAACAAATGGAACAGTTAAAGAGCAAAGCAAGCTCATGAGTGAGAATGGTTCAGAAATGAGAAAAAAATCTGAAATCTTCAAATTGAAAAGGCACAACCTATGACTGAAAAATTTAAACAGAATCATCTAACCCATTTTTTAAAATTTACTATAATTTAACAATTCATTCAAAGATAATGAGGGCTATGATCCATGTGTATCTTATCCCACCCCCAAAATTCATATGATGAAATCCAGACCCTCCATGTGATCATATTAGGATTGGGGGCATTTGGAAAGTAATTTTGGTCATGATGGTAGACTCCTTGTGAGTGAGCTTAGTGTATAATCAAAAGGCCACTATGTTCTTAGAATTGCATCTATGAACTACACGGAATCTATTCTCTGTAATTTTTGAAGATTTATTTATTTATTTGAAAATAAGGTACACAGAGAGCAACAGAAACAGAGAGAGAGATGGAGAGAGATCTCCCACCTGCTAATTCCTCCCCAGATGTCCTCAATGGCTAGGGCTGGGCCAAGCCAAAGGAACCAAGAGTTTCATTTGGGTCTCCCTCATGGGTGGCAGGGGCCCAAGTAATTCCCAGGCCATTTGCAGGGATCTGTACTGGAACTGAAGCAACCAGGACATGAACTGGTGCCCATATGAGATGCTGGCATCCTAGGCAGTGGCTTTACCTACTGCATCACAGCACTGGCCCTCTTTCCCTTTATATTAATATGACGTTAATGTGAAGATTGATGAGAGTTAACGAATGTTAGAGTTGGTCACCATTGATGATGAATATTGGAGTAATTATCACCCATTTGCTGTGACCCCAGTGATCTAATGTACTAATAAATTCCTTAAATATAAAAATATTAAAAATAAATATAATAAAACAGGAAAAATAAAAACATGATAGCGGGTCCAGAGTTGTCACAAAGCAGATTAATGTGCCATCTGAGATGCTGACATCTTATGTAACTGTTGGTTGGAATCTTGGATGGTCCACTTCCAATCTGGTTCCTGGGAGAATGCACCTGGAAAGATAGCAGATGGCCCAAGTGCTTGGGCCCTGCCACCCATAGGAGACCCAGAAGAAGTTCCTGTCTCCTCGGTTTGTCCTGGCCCAGCCCCAACCAGTCCAACCAGTGCAACCATTTGGGGAGTGAAACAATGGATGGAAGATCTGTGTGTGTGTTGTGTGTGTGTATGTGTGTCCCCATCCCCCATAACTCTGCCTTTCAAATAAATACAATATTTTTTTCTTTTTTTAAAACTTTTATTTAGTAAATATAAATTTCCAAAGTACAGTTTATGAATTACAATGGCTTTCCCCCCCCATAACTTCCCTCCTACCCACAACCCTCCCATCTCCCGCTCCCTCTCCCATTCTATTCACATCAAGATTCATTTTCAATTATCTTTATATACAGAAGATCAATTTAGTATATATTAAGTAAAGATTTCATCAGTTTGCACCCACACAGACATAAAGTGTAAAATACTGTTTCAGTACTAGTTATAGCATTAATTCACATTGAACAATAAATTTTAAAAAGGAAGGGGGGAGGAGGCTGGTGCTGTGGTGTAGCATGTAAAGGTGCCTCCTGCAGTACCGGCATCCCATAAGGATGAGGGTTCAAGTCCCAGCTGCTCCACTTCTGATCAAGCTCTCTGCTATGGCATGGGAAAGCAGTGGAAGATGCCCCAAGTCCTTTGGCCCCTGCACCCATGTGGGAGCCTGAAAGAAGCTCCTGGCTCTTGGTTTTGGATCAGTGTAGCTCCGGCCATCTGGGGAGTGAACCAGCAGATGGGAGATTTTTCTATCTCTCTTTCTCTATCTCTCTCTGCCTCTGCTTCTCTGTAACTCTGCCTTTCAAATAAATAAGTAAGTAAAGCTTTAAAAAATAAAGAAAGAAAGAAAAAAGAAAATGATGTTGGAGATACTGCTTTGTCTCGTTTCATTCTCCCCTATGTGAATGTGGATAAAAGGATAATAAGGCAATCTAGGAATAGCACCCTAACTAGACACACACTGTCTCTGCTGGCATCTTAAACTAGGACTTCCAGCCTCCAGAAGTGTGGTATTTTTGTTTTAGCTGCCCAAAACTAAGATAATAAGTAGGTGTCAAGAAAAGCAAATAGTGTACAAAGCCTCAAAAGTAGGTTGGATATAGATGTTTCTAAGGCAGCTTTCAATTCCTGGAGACTGTAATCAATATATGCAAAGTTGCACCAGAGTGTTCCATTAGTTTGTACTGCCCAACTCCTATTCAAATTAAAGGCAACAAACATTTCCAACAAGTTAGCAACTTTGTTAACAGCTCCCAGGCCAAAGTACTCTCAGCTTGTAAACTACCTGCCTGAGGAGAGATGAAGCATTATAAAAACTCAGATATGGAGAAGACAGCATAAAAACATTGGTTGTACATAGTGAATAAGTTAAACACAGAATCATAGTAATTATAGTTTCAAAATAATTAAATTCAAATCTAACAAGGTTGGAGAGGAACTAAGAATAAAAAGGAAATGAAGCAGTAAGTCTACTCTTTTTCTAGATCACCATAAGTCCACTAGGAACTTCGATGTCAGTTTAAATATTGATCACAAAATCATACTATTCTGTCTAGTTTTGCATGTGCACTTGTATATTTGAAATTTTACTCAATACAAATTTTGTAAAGACTCAGCTTGGAAGTTAATTTATAAAAGGTTTGGTGTACATACATTCCAAGAACCTGTTAAAATTATACCCAAGTTTACCATAAAATAAAATCTCCTCTTCTTCTGTCTAGATTGAACTGTTTTCCATATTAATAACAAAAATATTACAGTAAATCAAGGATGGAAATTATTTGTATAGCTTTTCAATTACAGAGGTGAATTTTATATAAATATTTTCATCAGAGAGAACTGGATTGCAAATCTTGCTCTCATTTTTTGAAATTGGTTTTCATTTGATTTAAAACCAGAGCACTTCAATGACAAAATAACAAGAGAAGTAAAATTATGATGGTTGAGGTTGAGTAGGCAGGTGGATTTTGATGTGGTATCTGAAGCTAAAACTCTATTACAAAACTCAGATGATTCTATTTGTTTTGGTTGAATTGCCAAGCACTTATTTACTTCTCATGAGCAAACTGTTTCATTACTATATTACAGAATTTTAGTCATGCCCAACAACTTCTTGTGCACCAAAGAGAATGAAAGAGCTGAATAAAAAGAATAAAGACAAAGCAAATTGTCCCTCCTTTACAAAACCATCTAAAGCTCATTTAGTCTTGCTCATTAGCTAACACAGTATCACAAACAGAAGGCAAGAAGAGCCTAAAGTGACATTCTGAGGTTATATAATGATCACATTCATCGAATGCTGAAATACGAACTTTATATTCCTCCCTTCTTTGTAGTTGAGCCATGAAAGGCAAGAATGTTGGAAGGGACAATTAATGACCTTATTGGATCTCAGAGTGGTCTAAGAAATGTAATTTCAAGGCAGAGAATGAGAAAAATATCCTATTGCCTACCTCTTCCAAAAGATTCTGTGAAATACAGAGTCCCTTTTATGTTTAGGCAATGATACAAATCATATATGTCCAAGTTCTCTAGGACAATGGCTTTTAACTTCTGGACTGTGGTTCTATTGAGCCATGAATAAATCAAGTGATCTATGAAAGTTCTACGTTTTATGGTTCTATATATAAGATGTAAAAGAAAGGAGCTACAGATTAAGAAAAAATCTGGAAATTCTTTATTGAATTAGTATTACAAAAGGCAAATATAGATATAATATAAATTTTTTGTAAAATTTGGGCCTCAAAGAAAATTTCCTAACATACTAAAGCAGGAAATAATGACTTGCTCTCTAACTTTTATAGACTCTACTTACTAGATTCCTTCAATCAAAATGACCTGATCCAAGTCATGCCTGAAAAATGGCAAATTTACAACCATCCTGTGGGCTGATTGTCATATTCTCTGATAATCCAAGTTGCATGCATAGCAGTAGAGGCCACAAGAGTGAACTCAGTTTGAATCTCAGTCTAATCTTTTCTAATCTCTCACTGTGCAACCAAAATGCAGTTACCATCTGTGGACTAGAATGCCACCTTTACATTCTTAATTAGTTACAGTACAGCACTGAATGACTCGTGGTAGTTTTCACTCCTCCTAGAATGATTCTCTTAGAAGCCAAGAAAAAGTAATGTGCTACTTTATTAGTTAAAGCTCTATAACTTTTTTGAGATTTATTTATTTATTTGAAATTCAGAGTTACACAGAGAGGAGAGACAGAGAGAGAAGTCTTCGATCTGCTGGTTCACTCGCCAGTTGGCTGCAATGTGCGGAGCTGAGCCAATCCGAAGCTAGGAGTCAGGAACTTCCTCTGGGTCTCCCATGCGGGTACAGGGGCCAAAAGACTTGAGCCATCTTCTACTGCTTTCTCAGGCCAAAGCAGAGAGCTGGACCAGAAGTGGACCAGCCGGGATTCGAACCGGAGCCCATATGGGATGCTGGTGCTTCAGGCCGGGCGTTAACCTGCTGTGCCAACCTGCTGTGCCACAGCACTGGACCCAAAGCTCTATAAATTAACTTGGAGAGTCACAGATATGAGTAAAAATCTAGAAAGCCCATCATACAGAGCTTTTCAAATTTCTCAACCAGAACACCTTTTGGGCTACATCTAAGGGAACACTGATTCACTATTTCCTTTCAAAGTAGTAATCAGTGAATAAAGGTCATTTTTTGACCTTCGAACCCTGTAATTAGGACTTCATGTTTGATACAAAGTTTCCCCATATTTTCGTGTTATGTTGACATGTTAGAATTTCAAGCCTAACTGTATTCATGGTACATTTTAGGAAAAAAATATAAAGACCACTTTTGTGGCAAAATGTGAACAAAATTGGCACTTTAAGATTAGATTATTGTGTATAGCTCTTATCTGTACTCTTGAGGAGCAATAGCTTTTCTACTTACTACTTGTTGAATTCTTTATGTAGTGGAGGGTTATTTGTGATTATGAAGAGTTGAAAGCATGTCATTGAAAAAAATCAAAGAAATATAAGAAAGGAAGGAACAGGGAGGTAGAAATGAGGGGAGAGGGAGGAGGATGGATGGGTAGGGTAGGGTAGGAAGTATTATGCTCTTAAAATTATGTATTAAATACATAAAATTTGTCCCCCTTATATAAATATTTTAAAAAAAAGAAAACATGTCTTCGGGGCTGGCGCCATGGCGCAGTAATCCTCTGCCTGAGGCGCCGGCATCCTATATGGGCACCGGTTCTAGTCCCAGCTGCTCCTCTTCCAATCCAGCTCTCTGCTGTGGCCTGGGAAAGCAGTAGAAAATGGCCCAAGTGCTTGGGCCCCTGTACCCATGTGGGAGACCAGGAAGAAGCTCCTGGCTCCTGACTTCCGATCAGCGCAGCTCCAGTCGTTGCGGCCATTTAGGGGGTGAACCAATGAAAGGAAGACCTCTCTCTCCCTCTCCTCTCACTGTCTGTAACTCTACCTCTCAAATAAATAAACAAATCAATAAAATCTTTTAAAAAATAAAAAAAAATATGTCTTCATGGAAAGCTAAAAAAGTATTGTTAACGGGTTCATTGCTTTTGGAAACACTAAATTTGATACTCTCATTTGTGCTCTTCAAATACCAAAACAAAATTATTAGCTCTCTATTTGTTTGCAGCTCAATTATGGTATAGATTAGTCATTTAAATGCCATATCTTAGGGCTAGTGCTGTGGCATAGAGGGTAAAGCTGCCGCCTGCAGTGCAGGCATCCCATATTGACGCCAGTACGAGTCCCGGCTGCTCCACTTCTGATCCAGCTCTCTGATATGGCCTGGGAAAGCAGTAGAAGTTAGCCGAAGTTCTTGGGCCCCTGCACCTGCAAAGGAGACCCAGAAGAAGCTCCTGGATCTTGGCTTCGGATAGGCACATCTCCAGTTGTTGTGGCCAATTGAGTGGATGGAAGACCTCTCTCTCTTTCTCTCTCTCTCTCTCTCTCACTCTCTCTCTCTCTCTCTGCCTCTCCTTCTCTCTCTGTGTAACTCTGATTTTCAAATAAAATAAACAAACCTTTTAAAAAATGTTATATCTTTTTAAAAATTTTTAAAGTACATAGTTTGATAGGAATGGGGAGGAAAAAGAAACCACAAATTAGTTAGGTTCTCCCCATGCCTGTGTTTGCTTTACTTTCTTACCAACTACAAGAATACTGTCTTTCCCATTCTCTCACCTCCTTCTGGTGGATTATATGTTGTTTTTCTACTAAGTCACACCAAGTAAATGAAAATGTGTTCTTCTTTCCCCATGTTATGATAATTTTCATGCATCTCTCACTTTGTGATATTAATATTTATTTTCAAGAAAAAATGTATACATGTGTATGTATACATGCCTACATTTGAATTGAATGTGGCAAAACGTCAAAAATAATAACAAAAAAGAAATTGTGTTATATAAACCAAAACCATTATCAGTGAAAGCATGTATGAAACTTTTGGATTAAAAGAAAAATTATATACACTGCATATTCAAGTAATAAGATAAGAAAATAAGGTGCAAAAAATATCCAAAAGAGTAACTAGCATTATACTACTATTTTCATCTTGATCCATAACATGGCATTCTCTACTGAGAAATTATCAAGTGGAAAGCCATAAAGCAGTCAGTTAAAATAGAATTTTCTCTAAACAAAGATGAGATTACAACAGAAATTGACCTAACTGGCAATCTTCTATGCCAAAGAATATAATTAATTACTTTTTGCTATTACTCTCTCTTTTTTTTCATAGACATTACTATAAACTGTGAACTAGTGGGGCTGCAATAGGTCAGGCATTGTTCAATGTTAATGCTGTCCATGAAATATTGCATTCTACTTTCAATAGCACTGAATGTAGTTGTTTTCCTTTAACAGTCTTAAATTTATTAGTGTATAGATTACCAGGTGAAATACACTTGTCAGTCCAGAAAGTTATTATCACCAACCTGCTACAAAGATAACACTGTTCAGATACTGACTTCATATATCTTTGTGACTGAATTGTTGTCCTTCTCCACTGTTTTGACTAATGAAGCCACCCTGGAAATACTCTCACATTGGTTTGAAACCTGATATTGATATACAGCAGAGCAACAAACCTTTGTGTTTATGAGTGCTGCACTGCAAAGATGCCTGCTAACTGTAATCTTTCCTCCAGGGAAAGCAACTATGGCACATCACAAATCAGCAGAACCTCTGTCCTCAAATCTTCTTCCTCCCTGCCTTCCTTCAACCTCCTCATTTGTTAGCCTAAGTTCAACAAGACCACATTTCAGTCCTTGCTTCTTGAAAGTAGCAAGTTTTAAACTTTTCAAAAATATTGTCATCATGAGCAAATAAGTTTTAGATAAGGTCATGGGGGTGGTTGTGCCATGATCATGGCATTGATAATACTTTGGATTTGCAAAACACACAGGCATGGTTATCGCAGTGTTACCTCTAATCAGACTGGGCATCTGGGAGAGTGACATACCCTAGTCACCCTAGATTGAGTGATAGTTACATAGTTTGCATTTATTTTTATCTTTGAAGTCTAGGAAAATGTTGTTTCCACCATGTCATTTGCAACTGCACAGCCATTTTGTTTCAAACAGCAATTTTTTCCATGAGAAAAGTAGAGAATTTTATAAAGGCTTACATAAGGAGACAATGGCACTGCGTGATTTGAGCATCATTATGTGAAGTATGAGAAAAAATCAGACTCATCTTTAAATCCCCTTTCAACTAGACTGTAACAAATGCCTAATACTTAACATTAGTAATACATTCCCACCAGCAAAGAATTATTTTTCATCAAGACCCCTGTTAAAATGCAAATTCTCCGAAAAGGCAGAAATTCAAATGATGGGGAGAGTCAATTTGTTAAACCTATTTTTTTAATGCTAGAAGAGAAGAAATTGAACACATTCAGGTGAGTGTTCAGTTTAGGAGGATTTCTATAAACATGTTCTACAAAGAGGACCAAGTCTGAGTGTTTTGTAATGGTAAAGTTTTTTGTTTTTGTTTTTGTTTTTGTGGGGAGGATTAGATTTGGCAACAGTACAACTATAATATGTGTTAGTTTTTTTATTACTGTTTTTTTTTAGTCTCAGATATTTTTCTTAGTGTTTCCTTAACCAAGACACTAGAAAGAGTAGCCAGGAAAATGACATTACCCATTGCAAATATTTTGTCTCTACTTCTTGCATCTACAGTCACCTACTACCTTTTTCAGTTACTCTTTCTATATATTTCTTGGCAAGTTCATTGTTCTGATGAGACATAGGCAAAAGGAACAGTTAAAGGATATTAGAGATGTAGAGTATTGATCAGTGTTCTCTAGATAAGCAGAAACAATAGCAAATGCATCTCTGGAATATTTATGTATGGAATTGTGTGTATGGAATTGGCTCACCGGTGATTAAGGAGGCTGGGAAGTCTCACCAACTTCTGTCTGCAAGTTGGGAAACCAGCAAGGCTGGTGGTGTGGTTTGTAGGCCGCTCTGAGGTCTAAGAGCTGGAGATAGAGGAATGGTTGCTGTGTAAGTCCTAGATTTTGAATACTTGGAACCAGGAGCTCCTATGTTCAAGGTCAGGAGGAGAACATTCAAGTTCAAGAAGAGAAAGTTTTTGCCCTTCTATTTTTGTTGTTGTTGTTAATCTATTCAGGCCTTCAAGCAACTTGTATAAAATCCATCTATGTTGGTGAGACTACATCTTTCGTACTTAAACAACTGAATCAAAGTCTTATCTCTTCCTCAGGAACACACCAGAAACAATGTTTTACCAAGTATCTGAGTATCCCTTAGCTGAACTTAACAACATTAACTATCATACTTCATGACTGGATTAAGCTAGAAGAAACAAGAGATCGAAGAAAAATGGTTATATCTCTGTGGAAATATTAGCAATTCTTAACCTTTTGAGTGACAGACGTCTTTACATAGTTAAAGAAGGCAGTAGTTTCTATCCCCAGAAAAATGCGTGTAACATACTAAAAAGTGTTAAGTAGATTTCTGAAAGGATTATGCAAGATCTGAACACCACATATATAAATTGCTAAAAGATCTATAGAAATCACATTAACAACTTTTGCACTAGATTTTCCAATGCATAAATGAAGCACATTAATCTTTTTATTATTGTAGTCACAGAACAAGCTACCATGCCTGAACATGTGGTAAGTACTTAACAATCAATTTCCAAATAAATAAATCAGAGTAATAGTTTACATCTATAAGAAAGATTAGGGGACTATCAAATGGGAAAACTTGAATTAATTTCAAGGGAAAAATGGTGCTGTTGGGAGATAATTTCCTTGGGCTTTCATTGCTTCTGGTTGATGTGGCATTCTAAGCAAAAGGAGTGCTTTACACATGCCTTAGAAGGTAGAGATTACGTGTTAAAGATAGAGGCCCTTAGAGAGTTTCAAGTCAGTGAAGTCTGCTTCCTCTCTCATGGACACATGTGTTCACATCCAGGGTAGTAATCTAATCACCCCTCTCTTGAGAGATTTGTTTTCATTGCAAAGAAAGTTCTTTCTCTGGAGAGGCATATGTGACAGCCACCTTATTTAAGTTCTGAGTCTCATAATTTGGGATTCCTCTCTTGTGACCTAAACCCACTGCACATGCAAGAAAACATCTGGCTTTCATCATGTCACCTTGTGGGGACTGGAGGGGAGGGGAGACTGGTGCTGAGATGCTCTCTGGCCTCTGTTTGTTTTTTTTTTTTTCTGGATTAGGCCTTTAATCCAGAGCTTTGTTTCTTTTGTTGATATACATGGCCCAGCATTTATGATGGGATTTTTCAACTTTCCCATAGTGTGAAAGTGGCACACATTCATTAGACACTGTACTTCAAATTTTGCTTTTTGATTTTTTTTCAGGGCGAACTATATGTGGTACAATACCCTTTCATGAAGCTGGGCATCAGCAGTGAGTCTCAGCTCCCAGTAGGCTCTGAAATCATGAGGGTAAACAGCAGGTACTCTACAGTGTACTATGTCGCTAAACTCCGATGTTTGGCAGGTTAAGTGCATTAAATGCATCTTCAGCTTTATAGTATTTTCAACTCTCTGTGGGGTTATTGGGCTCTAACCCCACTGTAAGTTGAGGACACCTATATTTGTAAATAAAACCATGGAACGCTAACCTGCTTTATGACTCTTAGGGATTATTGCCATTCTTTTACAGTCTCAGACATAATATGAAAGAAGCCAGATATTAATGGAGAAAACTCTGGATGATTTCATTTATATAGTACTCAGGAGGAGGAAAAGCTAATCTTCAGTGATAGACGTCAAAATGGTGTTTTTCTCTGGGGTCTGTTTGCTGAAGAGAAAAATGAAGGTGTCTTCTTAGGGTACTGAAAATGTGTACATATAGCTTTGGATGGTGGTTATATGAATAGAGAAGTTCTGTTGTCACCTACGATTTGTGCAATTTACTGCATGTATGCAAACAAGAAAAATGCTGTGTAACAAGAAGACCAATAGGAAAATGCACTTTGAATTCAATAATATAGGAAGATAGGTCTAAGAAGAGAGTATATCTTTCTAAAGTCTTTCTTCTGAGGTACACAACGTCTATGACCAGGCCCCCTGTTATGGAACAGAGTGGGCTGGACATGACATAGTTAACTTTTCTTGCTACCCAAGCTAGGGAACCTGGAAGGTGTTGTGATGATTCATTTTATATATCAATTTGGCTGTACCAAAGGGTGCTCAAAAACACTTTCACAGAAACACATGGTCCTGGTTGTTTCTGGGAAGGTGTTTTTGGATGAGATTAACATATAATTTGATGGCCTCTGAGTAAAGCAGACTGCCTGCCATAATATGGGTGGGCCTCATCCAATCAGTTAAAGGCCTGAGCAGAATTTTTAAAATGCAGCTTTGCCTGGGCAAGAGAGACTTCTCCAGTAGACTGCTTTCAGAGTTCACCTGCAATATCGGTTCTTCACGTCCTGTGTAAGACGGCCTTCAGACTTGAGTTAGAACACAGGATCGGCTCTCCTGGGTATCCAGCCTCTCAGCCTGGGTCTCCAGAGCACCACATAGATTTTATATCTTTTGGTGTCATAATTATTTGAACCAATTCTCTACAATAAATCTCTTTACATGCACACACACACAATCACTTTGGGTGTGCTTCTTTTGAGATATCTAACATAGACTGTCAACTCCAAAAGTTCTCTGTTGTCATCACTATACCTGATTATAAACTGTTGCCTTATGGTCATTACTCTCCCCAAATATGGCATAGAACCATATTCCAATGCTTACTATTCCCTATTTAAACCCCACTTTTCCTTCTAGTTCATCATTTCTGCTTATGCTAATTTTTACTAAATAATAAATGTGCTTAGATAAAGTCATGAAGCTAGTATTTTAAGACTATCATAAGATGGGGATAGAGAAAGATCAAAATCTGGGATGTCCTCAAAATGAATGACAACTTTTCAGAAATCATTATGATAATGGGCTCCTAAACCAGTCGACTTCTTAGATGTGCTATTTCTCCACTGAACATATAACAAGATATATTCATTCATTGATGAGGATTGAAAATATGTAATTCTGGCTTCCTGGGAATCTTGACCCTCTAATTATCATTGGCCTAATCTCTTAAAAGGATGAAATATAGAATACATTTATTTTAGTTAAGTATTATATTCAGCAATAACTCTAAAAATTTCTATTTAATTTCTAATTTACATAGTTTAAAATCCATGGCACTGAACACATTCCTTAGTATTTATTTTCTTCTTACCTGATTTTTCCTTAACTTTACAATAACCATCATGCACACAAAAGACTTTGGTTCCTATGGTGATTGTACAAATACACATCTTAAAAGAAATTTGACAATCAGATAAATGCCTCTTCAGATGAAAATATATGAGCAGCAGCAATAACTGCTGACATTTATTGGAATATGTACAAAATATCTTACCTTTAGCCCCTTGAATAGCTCCATTTTCTTGCTGAAAATATGTCTAATTGTCACCAGTTTAACAAATGAGGATCTAAAGATAATTCTCTAATTTGACAAATGGCCCTTAAGGCTATTTTGCTTACATATTCCAAAATCTTTTGTCAAAAGGTGAGACCTACATCAATAAAATGGATGAGTATTTTACATACATACATACACACACATACACACACACACACAAAGGCCATAGCTCTAAGAACACTAAGGAGAACATTTAAATGCAGAGAGCAGCTTCCAGACCCTGAAAATCATATCCACATTCCAGCTGCAGACACCCTTCGCATGGGCTGCTCCCAGCTGCTGACTGAGATCAACCAGGATGCAAAGGCAGGTCCATCACTAATAAACAAGAGGCTGACTTTGACTCAAATCCTCCCTCTGCTGAGTTTTCCTTAAAACTGTATACACTGCAGTCTAGACTTCCACCCAACCTTCTTTATGTCCCTCTCTCCTTTTGAAATTAACTTCCATCATCCTTAGATGGCTTCCTAGTCTCCACTGCCTTAATCTGCTTTTCCCCTAAGAAGTCCTTTGCATGTTAATTAATTCTCTATATCTGAGTCTTGTGTCTGATTCTCAAAGGTCTAGGATTAGCAATAGAGTTAGATGTATTTTATTCTTGAAAACATATCTTGCGGTGAAGACTATTCTTAGTGATGTTCACATAAGGGAAAGAAAAACACTAAGCAATAACAAAGAAGGCTGGTAGAGAAACTGTATAAAAAAAGAATTGAAAGATAAGAAGAGGTGAAAGTCAGAGGTCCTTAAAAAGGAAGATGGAGGCAGAAGGGAAAAGAGGGAAAGTACCAGATGGTGAAAATGATGGAAAGAAAATCTGACTCTGTTTCCCAAATGCTTCCAACTTATCCTTCACACCAGGTACTGTGCATCCCCAGGTAGTGTGCATCCCTGGGTGCTCTGAAGCAGAGGAATGAGGTACTGACAAGAGCAGACCCCACCTAACTCCAAGTTTTCCATTGCTAGTCATTCTTCTCGTGGATCTTTTCTTCTCATTCTGAATAAAATGCATCCCTAGAAACACTAGTGTCTATACTTAGAGATTGCAAAGGGCACAAATTAAAGTCTTTGTATTCTTGTAAACATATGGAAAATTTCATGATTCAAATATTCACCTATATGAAGATGTGTCCATTAAAATGAGTGGTTGATAGATTAAGGGCAATATTGCTCAACTCATAATGTTGGCATTATTGATGTATAGTCAATAACTTTGTCTTTGAATGGTAAACAGTTTTTTATCCATGACCCACGATTATCAGTTAAAGTCACAACGTTTTTCGCTAAACTCTCTCATGTTTTGTAATTAGGTTATTCAGTTTGTGCTGCTGTCACAGTAGCATAGATTTGGTGGCTTAGAAAACAAGCACACTTCTCACAGCTTTGGAGGTTGGGAATTCTAATGTCAAGGCTTCAGTAGATTCAAGATCATGTGAGCACTCTTCCTGGTTTATAAACAGTTGTCTTGTATCCCCACATAGCAGAGAGAGAGAGAGAGAGAGAGAGAGAGAGAGAGCTTTCTCATGTTCCCTCTTATAATGACACTAATACAAATCATGCTTGTCTCATCCTCATGATCTGGTTACCTTCCAGAAGCCATATCTCCTAATACCGTCACACTGGAAATTGGAATTTCAACATGCAAATTTTGGAGGAATACAAACATTTAGTCCAAAACAGTAGCCAGTAAATTCTATCATTTTCCTTTTCTTTACATTTCTATGTCCTGGTGCTAAAAGGAATCATCACTTTAAAAGTATCAAAACTTTTTTTAAAAAGATTTATTTATTATTTTTTATTTGAAAGAGTTACACAGAGTGGAGAGGCAGAGAGAGAGAGAGAGAGAGAGGGAGAGTCTTCCATCCACTGGTTTACTCCCCAGATGGCTGCAATGGCCGGAGCTGTGCTGATCCAAAGCCAGGAGCCAGGAGCTTCTTCTAGGTCTCCCACATGGGTGCAGGGGCCCAAGGACTTGAGCCATCTTCTACTGCTTTCCCAGGCCATAGCAGAGAGCTGGATTGGAAGTGGAGCAGCCGGGTCTTAAACTGGTGCCCATATGGGATGCTGGTGCTTTAGGCCAGGGCGTTAACCCCCTGCGCCACAGTGCTGGCCCCTCAAAACTTTTTAACATCATAAATTACTATGGAAAATAACGTCACTTCTTATCCATCGAATAGAGTTCCAAGCAGTGGTGCGAATGTACTATATAATTTCTTCCCAACCTCAAGTAGGTGGGGAAAAAGTGCATAGATTCAGTAAAGACAGAAAATGTTTCTCTTTTCTTTGGCCTTGTACTAGCTACCTGTTACAGTAGTTAGTAGGGCAGATTGAACCACATAGTCTGTGTAATGAACTCTGGTGGTTGTTAGCCACATGAAGCTAACCATGAACTTCTCAAAACCTTATAGCTTCCATTTTTTGAAGATTTATTTATTCATTTGAAAGTCAAAGCTACAGAGAGAGAGAGAGGTCTTCCGTATACTGGTTCATTCCCCAAAGGCCGCAGCAAGGGCTGGGCCGTGCTGAAACCAGGATCCTGGAGCTCCATCCAGGTCTCCCATTTGGTTGCAAGTACACAAGGACTTGGGCCATGCTCCACTGCCTTCCCAGGTGCCAGATTGGAAGTGGAGCAGCTGGGACTTAAATCTCACTTAAACTCATATAATGATATGGGATCCCAGCATCATAGGTGGTAGCTTAACCTGCTGCACCACAATGCCAGCCCCAGAGCTTCCATTTTTTTTTAGCAGAGATGTTTCCTATGGGATAGAGTTGTTTTGGAAGCTAAGTGAGGTATGTCTACAAAGGATTTAATAACAAATAAGACAGGAATACCCAATAGAGCCAGCTACTAAATTGTATCAAGGAGGGGGCCTGCACTGTGGTGCAGCAGGTTAACGCCCAGGCCTGAAGCGCTGGTGTCCCATAGGGGCACCGTTTCTAGTCCTGGCTGCTTCACTTCCCATCCGGCTCTCTGCTGTGGCCTGGGAAAGCAATGTAAGATGGCCCAGGTGCTTGGGCCCCCTGTACCCACGTGGGAGACCCAGAGGAAGTTCCTGGCTCCTGGCTTCAGATCGGCACAGTTCCAGCCGTTGTGGCCAACTGGGGAGTGAACCAGGAAGACCTCTCTCTCTCTGCCTCTCCTCTCACTGTGTAACTCTTTCAAATAAATAAACAAATAAATCTTTAAAAAATGCATCAAGGTAATGCATGATGATGGTTTTCAATTCTGAAAAAATCTTGCAAGATAATGTTATTGTTTTCACTGTTTTTGTTGATTAGAAGAAAGAGATTCAGAGAGGATAATTAATTTACCTGTGGATATAACCCCTTGATGATCAAACCGGGATTTTTGAATCCAGACACAATTGACTTCAAAGTCTGTGTTCTTCCCTCTGTCCTGCAGCAATAATGTAGAACTGACAATGTTTTATGCCCTTTGTGCAGCTGTGAATTAGTGAATGGAATGACTCTATCTGCTGAGAAATCCATTTTCCAGACAAGTAGAAGACATGCTAGGAGTAAAAGTCCAGCATTCTTTATTGATGTAGGAAGGATGTAGGAGGTACAATGAGCATATTTGTCCACTGGAACTGAAGAACAATTAAAGACAGCACTGTAGTAATCTCCTCTTTTCATTTTATTTTATTTATTTGGAAGAGAGACATAAACAAAAAAGAGATGGAGAAATCTCCCACTCACAGGCTCACTGCTTCAATCCACGTGTCCCTTGTGGGAAGCAAGGGCCCAACCTCTTGAGAATCACTTGCTGTATCCCAGGGTATGCATCAGCAAGGAGCTGCAACTGAGATTGTAACTGAACCTGAACCCAGGCACTCTGACATGGGAAGAGGGCCAGTGATGGGTCAAGTGGTTGAATCCAACTACCCAAGTGAGGTCCAAACCACTGCATCTAACACTCTTCTCTGATGTCATATTTTTACATCTGAAGGGACCACAGTAGACTCATGGTGAACAGTTAGCTCTAACAAGTTTCATGTTCTTTATTCTGTTTTTGAAAAAGCTTCCTGTTTCTGATTTGACAAGCCATCTGCCTTGTTAGCTTGGCTTCCTTTATCAATTTTTTTTTTAATTTGAAAATAAACTCCAGAAGCAGCACAAGGTAAGGCAAAGAAAAATAATGAAGAAACACATGTGCAGAGGGCTTTGCTGCCACAAACATCCATCCCTAGTGTTTTTAATTTTTCAATTTGTTTTGCTTGATTGAAAGTCCACTCACTAGGAACGATTTCTAAGCTACTGCCTGTATGCAAATACAATTATTCACTATTTTTTAATACTGAATTGCAAGATGGCTTACTTTTAGGAATCCAGAGGGAAATGTAATTAACTATTGAAAACATTTTTTCTTTCTCAGTCAAAAGCATTTTAATAACTTCTATTTATATACTACTTTGTAATTACCTAAGTATTTTTATATGAATCATTTGAATTTATCCTTATATTTACTTAGCCTGGGATTAAATTAGGCTGTAGTTGAGGATATGGTGGGATGGATTGTGTTTTATAAAAGTTCTATAGATTATACTGTGGCTCCTTTCTCCTTGATTAAATATTGGGATTATAGAAATTGGCACATATCTTCTAATTTATTACATGCACCACAGGTTTATAACTGATTTATACCCTTGGCCCTTCTTTGTAACCATTTGCACTTTAAGTGCATTCAATTATGTTTGAAGCTCTGCCTTTGACTCCTGATGCCCTCTCCAAGAACTTGGTGGGACAAGGAACCCTCATTTAGCACGCCATGAGAAGCCTTAAGCAGGTTGCTTAATATTTAAAGGCTGAAAAATAATTACTTGGGCTCCAAATTAGCAGTTTTTGCTTGTGTCCCCTGTGATCTATGAGCAAATTACTTTATTAGGAAATCATTAAAGCATAATTTGTTTCTATATGCTGCTGACATCAATTTCCATTTCTTCTAATGAAACTACAAGTTCTCATGATACATTATTATTGTAAATAGTATGCTGCCAGACATCGATTTGAAATTGTCATTAACCCTAACACCTATGCGTTTCTTAAAAATTTTATGAGTTTACCAAGGTTATGCCACATTTAGGCCCCCTTCACCCTACATATACACCAAGTGCTCCTTCTAAAGAGACACTGTGATGATTCTTGAAATGAATTTCCATAAATATTTTTCTACGTGCTGTTTTCCTTTTATTCTTAAAAGGTGTGAAAACCCAGCTAAATTTGGAGCATGCTGAATGAGTTTCTTATGAGTATACAAAATAGTATCTCAGCACAGGCAAAATCAGAGCCTTAGAAACTCAGCATAAGAGCAGAAATGTGTAATTATGCTAAAGGCAGGCCAGGAATCAAGATTTGTAAGGGACTAGACGCACAGAGCTTCAGGCTTAAGCTTTGTTAGAATCTTAGTCTTATTTGGGTGGACCTTTGGCACAGCAGTTAAGATCCTGCTTGGGATGTCTGCATCTCATATCAGAGTATCTGTCAAGTCCTGGCTACCCTGCTTTGGATCCAGTCTCCTGCTGACATGCACCCTGCTAGGCAGTAGATGATAGCTTGAGTTTCTGAGTCCCTGAAACCCACACGCAAATCACAGATTGAGGGCTAAGCTTTAACCTGGCCCAGCCCTGGCTGTTCTGGGCATTGGGAGTATAACGGCAAATGAAGATCTTTGTCTCTCTGTGCCACCCCACCCTCACTGCCATATTCCAGCCAATAAAATTAAAAAAAAAAAGAATCTTGGTTTTGATATTAAACTCATGCTTTGAAACATAAATATCTTTTGTTTTCCAATTAAACATACACCAAAAATTTCAACATGCACACTTGGTAAGAAGGCACACACAGGTATGTTCATACAAGTGACAAGCCTTCTGTACCATGCTTCTAAAGAAGCCAATTTATATATGATTTAAAAATAATTTTGCATATGCCCCTTTTCTTATTGCCTGTAGTTTCATTTGTCTACAGTCAAGTAAGAATGGATTCACTTGTCCTCTTAACGAAAGAGCACGCTTGAAAGCAGAAACATCTTCTCATCTCAATTACTTGTCATACAACCACTATTCTGCTTTGGAAAAACTTGAAATTTAGCTAAGAGCTCTTGGAAATATATTAACATCCTTGTCGCCTCTTACAGTCCCAGTTCATTTACATTTTTATCATTTTTAGAGGCCCATGAGCCCATTCCTTGAGGGTTTTTTATTTTTATAATAGAAAGTTTACTTTTAACATACTTTAATTTGTGTCATTTGGCTATGGAAATCGTAAGGTACCATAATATTTTGTGGTTCACAGACTGCAAGTAATGGAAAAAAAACTTAGGTATGCTATATTCAATTCTTTTCCTCTGTCATGAAGAAAAACAAGCTGACTGATGAACACCCAATAGCTATTAGCTGAGCTGAAACTAAAACTTTCTTTCTTTACTCTGAAACATAGGATCCACTATCCTGTGCTGTCTCAGATTTTATCTCCTGCAAAGACTTCCAGGAACATAAACTGGACATTCTTTCCTTGGAATCTCCTGTCCTGGTAATCTTTCTTCCTGCCGTGTCTCTCTCTCTCTCTCTTTTTTTTTTTTTTTTTTTTTTTTTGACAGGCAGAGTGGACAGTGAGAGAGAGAGACAGAGAGAAAGGTCTTCCTTTGCCGTTGGTTCACCCTCCAATGGCCGCTGCGGCCGGCGCACCGCGTTGATTCGATGGCAGGAGCCAGGTGCTTCTCCTGGTCTCCCATGGGGTGCAGGGCCCAAGCACTTGGGCCATCCTCCACTGCACTCCCTGGCCACAGCAGAGAGCTGGCCTGGAAGAGGGGCAACCGGGACAGAATCTGGCACCCCGACCGGGACTTGAATCCGGTGTGCCGGCGCCGCAAGGCGGAGGATTAGCCTAGTGAGCCGCAGCACGGCCCCTGTCCTGTCTCTAATACTTGCAGTACTCATCTGACAGAAGTATTAGCAGCTTCCCTCCCACCAAGGAACTGCGATTCTCCATCTTGGCTACACATTAAAAATCACCTGATGGCCGGCGCCGTGGCTCAATGCTAATCCTCCACCTTGCGCCGCCTGCACACCGGGTTCTAGTCCCAGTCGGGGCGCCGGATTCTGTCCCGGTTGCCCCTCTTCCAGGCCAGCTCTCTGCTGTGGCCAGGGAGTGCAGTGGAGGATGACCCAAGTGCTTGGGCCCTGCACCCCATGGGAGACCAGGAGAAGCACCTGGCTCCTGCCTTCAGATCAGCGTGGTGCGCTGGCTCAGCGTGCTGGCCGTGGCGGCCATTGGAGGGTGAACCAATGGCAAAGGAAGACCTTTCTCTCTGTCTCTCTCTCTCACTGTCCACTCTGCCTGTCAAAAATAAAAAAATAAAATAAATAAAATAAAAAAAATCACCTGATGAGTTTTCAAATAAACCAACAAGGACATCATTTCTGGCCCTTGTAGAATAATTAGTATCAAATTTACCCATATTATTGTAACACTAGACGAAATAGAAGGCAATTGTTTTCATGCACTGGACATTCAGTTATAGGACTGTGCTGTTTGAAGGAATGAAAATGCCAAGGAGATGAAGGTGTTGTGAGCCAGAGGGTTAAGCCAATGCTTGAAATGCCTGCATCCCATATAGGTGTGACAGTTGGAGTCCTGGATACTCCGCTTCCAATCCTGCTTCCTGCTGATGCACCTGATGGCAGCAGATGATGGACCAAGGGCTTGGGCCACTGTCACCACATGGAAGTCCTAGCCCTGGCTGTTAAGGGAGAATCAAAAGATTCTGTCTCTCTCTCTGTCTCTCTCTCTCTCTATCCAAGTAGGTAAAAATAAATAAGTAAATAAAGCATTTTATATATACAAAAGAAAACAGAAAGGCTTTTGCTACAGTTTTTGTTTGGGAGTACTTTCCCAATTTAAGAACAAGAAGGTGGAGTCCAAGTCTCTCTGAGCTACGGGACCAAAGAGAAGAGACAGAGGCTGCAACTCCGGACTGCTGATTTCCTGCAAATTCTGGAGCAGGGTACTAGAAAGGAGGCAATCATCCCTGCAAGATCCAAACTGAGAACTATTGTGCCTGTGCAGGAGTGTGAAGGGGGAAGATTATGGGGCCCAGCAGAATACAGCTGCTGCCAGGTTGATTGTTCTACAGAAATAGCAGGGGCCATGAAGTGTTAGGAGACGTTAGGGGTCTGTTCTGAGCAGAAAAATGCTGAATATTGTTTTGAGAGTTGACTGCATGGTTAGTGCTTCCTATTGAATATGTTAGGTTTAGTTTTATGTTCAGTTTAAATAGGCTGGTTGTGTTTTGTTTTGTTTGTGAAGGCAAACCCTTTCATTATATGGTCCTTCTGGGTCTCTACTGAGTTTTCAGCAACAAAGAAAACCACGTCAAGCACATCATGGTTATACTGCTTAACACAGAAGATAAACAATAACTTTAAAAATAGTCATACGTCATATGCAAACGAACAAGGGTAAGAATAGAGACTGCCACCAGGAAGAATGGCAGCCAGAAGCCTATCTGACAGCAACTTTAGAGTGGTGCAGAAGAATCAAGGAAACCGAAACCACAAATCTCTCCATCAGTAATTTGAGTTCAGTGATGAGATATTCATTTAAAGAATAGCTGGGAAGACTTGTTGCCAGACATACGCATAACAGAAAACACTAAAACAAATTCTTCAGTCTGAAGACAAAAAAAAAATGGAAAAAGAATTAAAAGCACCAGAAATAGTCAGTGAGTGAGTAAATAAAAAGGTCATTTTTTTTTATTTCTTGAAAAGCTAAAAGACTATTTCAAGTGAAAGTAATATTTATTGTGAAATCCATAATGTATTTAAAATGAAGTAAAATATGTGATAAGAATTGCAAAAAGAATAGGGCATAGCAGAAAGGATGGGGAATAGAGAATTACCCTACTACGGATTTTTTACCATAAAATATTAATCTTAAGCAGACATTGACAAGTTATGGATATATTATAGCTCCTAAACAGAATTAAAATTATATAAAGGGATATATATTTGTGTGTATATATTTATTTATACAATTATACAAATATATTTATATTATAGATACAGTATATAATATATTACATACACATATACTGGAAGAGGAGGAGGATGTTTGGTGCAGTGGGTTAAATCACTTCTTGCTTGGGACTTCCGCTTCCCATATGGAAGAGTCTGGTTCAAGTCCTGGATACTCAGCTTCCAATCCAGTTTTCTGCTTGTGGAAGAGATAGATGATGGCTCAATTACTTGTGTCCCCACCACCCAAGTGGGAAACTCAAACTGTGTTATCTGCTCCTGGCTTCTGCCTGGTTCTGTCATGGCTGTTACAAGTCTATGTGGAGTGAACCAGTGAAGTGAAGACATCTGTGTTTTTGTCTCTCTATCTCTGTCTCCCCTTCTCTGCCTCTCAAATAACATGAACATAAATAAATAAAAATAAAAATACCACAATGGAGGAAATACAGTAAACCAATAATACTAGATAGTATGTAAGGAGAGCTGATAGAATGTAAGGAGAGGGGCGCAAAGAACCCAAACAGAGATAGGACAAAGAGTAAAGAAAAATGGGTGAAATCCGTCCAACCATATTAATAGTCACTACTAATGTAAATAGATTAAGTACTTAAATTTACTAAAAAATCACTTATGTTAATTACATGAGATACACTTTATTTATTTATTTATTTTGACAGGCAGAGTGGAAAGTGAGAGAGAGACAGTGAGAGAGGGTGCCGTTGGTTCACCCTCCAATGGCCGCTGCGGCCGGTGTGCTGCGACCGGCGCACAGCGCTGATCCGAAGGCAGGAGTCAGGTACTTATCCTGGTCTCCCATGGGGTGTAGGGCCCAAGCACTTGGGCCATCCTCCACTGCACTCCTGGGCCACAGCAGAGAGCTGGCCTGGAAGAAGGGCAACCAGGACAGAATCTGGCGCCCTGACCGGGACTAGAACCCGGTGTGCCGGCACCGTAAGGCAGAGGATTAGCCTATTGAGCCGCGGCACCAGCCTGAGATACACTTTATTGACACTGATAGGTTAAAAATAAAAGGATAGAAAAAGATATAGTGTGCATAGTATATTTTCAGGAAATGTTTTGAGTTCCAGATACTGCACTTCCAATTCAGCTCTCTGCTAGCGTTCCTGGGCACGCAATAAAAGATGGCCCAAGAACCTGGGCTGCTGCCACTCACCCAGATAGAATTCCAGGCTCCTGGATTTGGCTCAGCCCAGTCCTGGTTATTGTGGCCATTTGAAGAGGGAAGTAGCAGATGGAAGATTGCTCTCTTTCTCTGTGTCTCTCCCTCTTTCTCTGTAACTCTGCCTTTCAAATAAATCAAATAAATCTTTAAAAAAAACTCAAAGTAAGTTTAAAGCAATTATGAAGGGAAGAGCAGAAATGGATAAAACAATGAAAATTTAAAAATTTTGAACAAAATTTGGTTCTTTGAACAAATTAATAAATTAATAAATTCAGCACTAATTCTTC
Organism: Oryctolagus cuniculus; assembly: GCF_964237555.1. NCBI lineage: Eukaryota > Metazoa > Chordata > Mammalia > Lagomorpha > Leporidae > Oryctolagus > Oryctolagus cuniculus. Next base: position 50,252,293 of record NC_091441.1, on the reverse strand, counting down.
CAACTGATAGAATAAAGTTATAGAACTAAGAAAAATGCATAAATATTATAAAGCAAAAAAATTCATTTTTTCTTTTTAAATATGCAGATGAGGCTGTTTACATTAGAAATTCTATGGCATCTACCAAAATCTACGACAACTAATAAATAATCTGCGCAAAGTTTTAAGATACCATGTCAAAACCCAATATATTGTGCATTCTATGGGAAAATACTATTTTGAAAATGAAGATTAAAATATCATTTATGGAAGAATTAAAATATAAAGCAATTCAAAAAAATTGAACATGAAGTTTACAAGACTTGTTTCCTGAAAAGTAAACCTATCACTGAGAAATATAGAGCCGTAAATACATCGAGAGATGTACTATGTTGATGGATGAAATGACTCAATAATGTTAAAAAGTAAATTTTCTTCAAATCAGTCTATGTAATTCCTACAAATTCTAAATCTAACTCTAAATTTTATGTGGAATCACAAAAACTCGAACTGCTAGTAAATTCTTGAAAAGGAATATTAAGTATTTATACTACCTAATACCAAGTAACCATAAAACTGAAGTGATTAGGTCAGTGCGTCAAAGGCAGAAAGATGAATAGACAAAGTAGAAAGTCCAGTAACAGACTTAGCTGATTTCAACAAATGTTTAAAAGCAATTCATTGAAGGAAATACACTCTTAAATAAGTGGTGGTGAAATAGTTCTGAATCTTGATGTGAATGGAAGGGGAGAGGGAGTGGGAAAGGGGAGGTTTGCGGGTGGGAGGGACGTTATCGGGGGGGGAAGCCATTGTAATCCATAAGCTGTACTTTGGAAATTTATATTCATTAAATAAAAGTGAAAAAAAAAAAGTCAAAGTAAATGTAGGAAAGAGTGACCATAGTCTCTTTCTCATATCACACAGGAAGTGCTGCTAAACATATTCTGTTAAGGGCAGGGTACCAAAGTAAATAATCCCAAAATTTTGGGCCCTGTGATCTCTGCTTAAACCCAGTGAATTCTCCCACCGATGTGCAAAAGCATCCATATATAATACACAACATGAAGGAAACTGTGATTTAAAAAAAAAGATAATAAGCCAGATTTGGCCTAGTTTGCCATATCTTGTTACTAAAAGAGTTTTGGATTTATCACATGTCTGTGTTTTAAAGCTAAAATGATGGTTTCTAGTACAGAATGAGGTAAGTCAAGATTTTTTTTTTATAGTATACAAAAAGCCCTAATTATAAAAGAGAAAAATAGGTAAGTTGGACTTCTTAAAAAAAAAAAAAAAAAAGCTTATCAAAAGACCCTTCGGCCGGCGCCGCGGCTCACTAGGCTAATCCTCTGCCTGCGGCGCCGGCATCCCGGGTTCTAGTCCCGGTCAAGGTGCCGGATTCTGTCCCGGTTGCTCCTCTTCCAGTCCAGCTCTCTGTGGGGCCCGGGAAGGCAGTGGACCCAGGTCCCTGGGCCCTGCACCCGCATGGGAGACTAGGAAGAAGCACCTGGCTCCTGGCTTCAGATCGGCCCAGCACGCCAGCCGTAGTGGCCATTTGGGGGGTGAACCAACGGAAGGAAGACCTTTCTCTGTCTCTCTCTGTCTAACTCTTCCTGTCAAAAACAAAAACAAAAAAAATACAAACAACAACAACAAACAAACAAACAAAAAAAGACCCTTCAATGATACTTAGTGAGATCTGAGAGTGGACCCCAGAAGGCCCTGAGCAGCCCCATTGCCGCCGCCCGAGGGAGGCCACTGGGGCCACCGCTCCCTGTGCCGCTGCCCGTGGTGCTGGGCTTGGTTTCTGCGGCGCTGCGGGAGGCAGCTGGGTCTCCACCTCACTGACCTCACTGCTCAGGGTTGTGGTGATGATGATTGGGGCCGGCTGCGGCAGCTCGGCTCCTCTGGGGGTGTGATGAGATTTTTAGGAATATCATTTTTAATTTGTAATAAAAGTTTACAACTTGATTTTTTCAAAAAACTCAATAAACTGCAAGCACCTGTTAATAAAGGTCTTAATTTAAAAAAAAAATAAAGAAGACCCTTTCAAAAATATTAAAAGCCATTCACAGACTGAGAACCCAAAAAGAGAGAATTTTTCTTTTCCCTGACTTTTTGGGTTCTATTTGCACTTTCAGGAGATTGTGTAAAGGAGGTTGGTTTTTTGGAACTCATTCTAATTCAGATGCTAGTATCTCCAGAAATGCTCTCTGTAAAAATACCCAGAAATAATGATTCACTAGTTAGCTGGACATCACTTAGCTTAGTCAAGTTGACATATAAAATTAACCATAATTTCAAAAAATAGTTTTTTTTTAACATAATGTTACTAAAGCTATTCATTACTAGAAATCCTCAGGGTTTTCTTATAAACATTCTTCTTTCTGAATGTGGGAATATTAATAGGGAACAAGTTCATTCTCTATGAAAAACACCCATTCACTATTCTATCTCTAGTAATACAACTCAAGAAATTAGTGGATCATAGGCTAATGATTTACTTTCTAATGAACATCTTTATATTTTAGTCAGAACCTTGGATTTTCTCGATAAGCAGTTATGTGAAATTATGGCTGGAAGTGGCAGCTCAAGGGAAGCACTACTTCAGGCTACCATTATTTAAATAATTTGACTACATGCAAAATGTTTTGTAAAGAATTCATTAGCAATTCTTAATAAAAGTATAATAATGTCATTAGTTATATAATTGTATATGGCTAAAATAGAAAAAAATTTCTTATTTTGTAAACCCATTTATTGTTGTATTCAGCAAGTTCTTTTTTTTTTTTTTTCTGTTTTGCCATCTGTGATACGTCTGGCATTGTTTTGGGCCTAGGGTTTATCAGTAAGCAACACAACACCCTCCACCCATGGAACACACGTGAGGGATTAGCAGCAGTTGGTGAAACATAATGAGGCATTCATATGACCGCATTCTAATGCTTGGGGAAATAGTGTACACGGACGCCAGTACCTCTGTCACCAATGCCATGCCAAGGAATCAAAACTGAAAGGAAAATATATAATGCCCAGAAAAATATGTAATGCTTTCTTTGGAAAAACAAGAGTTTAAACAAAAAAATTATTTTGACATTTGAATACTTAACAAGATCATAGAGATAACATATAATGCAAATAAATTCCTTGAAGCAGATGAAAATTAAGGCAGGATAGAAAGTGCTACCTAGTGAGGGTGTGACACTTCACAGTTTATCCTTCTACCAAAGCTCTTCATTGTATCCTGCTGCTTCTCCTGCTTGGTAGTATGAAGGGGAAAGGACAAGAAAGTCACTTTTCCTGTTCTGTTACAAAATTGTGTCCTGGATAACGTTTAACAATCTTATCCTAAGGCTCTCTTCATGTGTTTGTTCACATTTTCCTTGTGTGGCTCTGGAAAGCAAAGAGCGTGCCTTGTAGCTCTTTAAGTTCTCAGGGTCTGACACCTTACTAGGCATGTGGCTGCTGCGTAACATATGGGTGAATTTTTTCAGTTTGAAAATCACCAGAAACCAAAGGTGAATAAATGTTTCTAGAATATTTGAACCAAGGGTCTTTGTCTATTTGGTATTTGAAGAAGACAGGCGCCTACAATATAAATTAACAATTCAGGTTATCATTACTACAGAGTAATAGAGATTACTGGAAAGAAATGGGGATGAGTGTTTAGGATCCCAGGCGTAAACAGACAACGCCAAATGACAGTGTGCCTGGGGAGTTTATAGGGAGAGTATTTGTGGGAGTTCCAGAGACCCGTGGCTCTCCTTCCTTCTCAGGTGGTACCGGCAGTGGGGAACAGAATGATAGTGGCTGCTTGCAGTCTGAGCTTTGTGTTTGCCTTTCTCTCCGAGGCATTCCTCAGTTTCATGTTCTATAAATGCAAGGTGGTGTCTCTGAAAAGAAGATGAAAAGGTAAAAGGATTGAGGAAGGCCGCTTAGTCTTCTGACAAAATAAGACAGCCAGGAAGAAGAAGTTTCTGAGGAGGCAGCGAGAATGAAAATGGATGTCAAGAGTGGCAGCTATAAAATCATGCCACGGAAGAAAATAGAAAACTATTCTATAGTGTGGATGACACTCTGGTAGTTCTGAGTGTACTAACTATAAACAGTGTCTAAACCAAGGGAAAAAAATAAGGTTATTTTCTAGAACTGGAAGGGGCATAGGTAATCTAAATTCATTGAGTGGTAAAATATTGATGACAAAGTTATTCTATATAACATTATCCCAGTAGTCCTCTGAAGCAGGATCCATGACACATACAACTTCATATACCTAGGTACTTGATCAAAACCTAATACACTGGTGTCTGTTGAATGAAGGCAACAACATACACATGCTTATACAAACACAAACTGGGTAGGGTGGTAGATGTCTCTGACAGTTGTCCCTCTGTATCCACAGGGGGCTGGTTCCAGGACCCCCTAGGATACTAAAATCTTCAAATGCACAAATTCCTTATATATAAAATGTCATAGAGTTTGCATCTAACCCAGGCACATCATCCCATATACTTGAAATCATTTCTAAATGACTTACAATGCCTAATACAATATGAATGCTGTAGAGATAGCTTTTAAACAATATTGTTTAGGGAATAATGATAAGGGAAAAAAGCCTACCTGTTCTGGACAGATGTGGGTTTTTTTTTTTTTTGGAAATATTTTCAGTTCATAGTTGATTGAATCTTAGGCTGTGGGACCTGTGGATATAGAGGGCTGACTGTAATAGCTTTGCACCTCTCAGAGTGCTTGAAAGAGAAGAAGCAATAAATAAAGCAATGGCTTCTCCTATCAGGGAAAACCAATTAACAGTTACAAGTAAAACAGAAATTAGTGAACTATAGAGAGAAATACCTAGTGTTAACGATATTAACTGTAAAAGTAAGAAGTCAGCAATTCAATGAGGACAGAAAAGAGTGAAGAGGTCTCTTCAGAAGGTGTGGGGCCTGTAAGCAGACAGCAAATGTTTGACAAACAAATGGCCAGGTTATGGAAAGTGCAAGAAAAAAGAAGTGTACAAGAAGTATGCAGGAGCAAGACAGTATAAGAGAAACTGGTTTCTTAAGGGACTCATTAAAGGAGTCAACTGCAAGCAGTTTACACATTTCCAGGACATAAGTAACAGAGCAAAGGGAAGTGGCACACCAAGACCTGGAAAGCCACTATTGAGACACTAACCTGCTTAGTCTGTCTCTTGAACCATTCTTGACCATCTGTGAGGACTCCCAAGTTTACCTTACTACCAGAACACAGCAGACAGTGTAGGACCCCAAAAGCGGTGTCCTCTTGTGACGACCCCAGAAACACAGACTCCAGACCAGACGATGCAATAGAACAGGAGGTAATTTTATTTCATTTGCGCAAATGGGCCCTCTGCTGCTGCAAGCAGCGAGAAAGAGAGAGGAGCCCCGAGCAGCTATCTCACACAGCTTTTAAAGGGCAAAACCACAAAATTAACATATTATAGGCTGGCGTAAGTTCATTGGATAATTTTCAGTAGCAGGCCTTGTATGGCAGTCTAAAAGTGGTAATGTCGGTGGAAAAGTACTAGGTCAAAGGGATACATTAGGGGAGGGGGTCTCTAGGAGAGAGGAATAGGTTGCTACGTGCCTTGCAGCTTTCTTTGTTAACCTTGAGCAAGCGTAGGGAAGGGGCTTATCTACAAGGCAGGTGTTCTGTGTATCTCTGGTTAGTAGCTGACTGCTTTCTCTGTGAACCGGTTTACTCCCCATTTCCCAAGGCCGTCTCTGGAACGGTTTGTCTCAGGAGCCCCATTTTTTTATGGTGGCTCTTGGCTCCTTTCAACAGAAAACAGAAAATAAGGAGAGCTATAGTTCGTAATTATTAGTTTATATATAAATCTGTTTATGCTTACCCCAACATGAGTTATATTCTGATAACTCCATTTTACCTATGTGCATAATATTGGGACTAAAATCATGCACCTTGAATCAGGTGAACCCAGTGATCATCTTGTTACTGGGCAGGGATGGACTGGTGCTGTGCCTGATGAGTCTACTCAGTCTCCAATCATCTGGCAAAGAAGAACAAGGGATTACAACTCTCATACCTGGAAATGAAGGGTCCCTACAGTGATTCCTATCCTAGGACCTAATGGGTAAGAGAAATGGTGATTGCTGAGTCTCTGTCAGAAGGTATAGAGGTATCTCAGCAGGAGACAAATGCAGGAGGAGGGACACTGTCGCTCCCCCTCTTCGTGGAGGAACGACACTAAACCCTGCCTAGGCTTCATATCCGAGTCACGGCACCATTATGTCGCTCCCCCTCTTCGTGGAGGAACGACACAGGACCCTGCGCTGTTCTTTCGTCTGCTCGGCCCTCCCCGGGTTTGCTGCTGGTTCTTCCCGGGTTGGCTACTATCCCTTCCACCTCCGTGGAAGGGCGGTTCCCCCTGGCCGCTTTCCCCACTTCCGCAGGGGAGCGGCACACCGCCGGCCGGCTCTTCTCGGGGGCTGCACAGGTGTTCCTTCAGCTAGATGTTCCCCATAGATGTTCCTGGTGCATGCCGTCTCTCTCCTCCTTTATAGTCCTCCTCCGCCAATCCTAACTCGGCTGCCCACACGCCAAGTACGCTGCTCTCCTCCAATCAGGAGCAAGTCCTACAGTTTATTAGTTGAACTGGAGGCAGCTGTGCGGAAGCTGTTTACTTCTCTCCCATCGCCATATTGTGGGAGAGCAGATGCATAGAATAAGTCCTAATTCGAGTAACTTAGTCCAGTCCGGCTGCTCCCCACAGATCCCCCTTTCTTTTTATTTTTTGGCGTTGATACGCGCCTGTCTTCGGTGTCCCGCGGCACACACTCTGCTCTACTTGCTAGAGTTGCCACAGTCTCTTACAAGTCCTATCAATCAGGCAAACTGAATCCGGGTCCTCTCTTCGCCATTGTGAGGAGGTTTTTAGGCGCTGATGCGTGCCTGTGTTCGGTGCCCTGCAGCGCATGCTCTGCTCTGCCCGCAGGGGCTTACAAAACCTATCAGGCAAACCGAATCCAAGCCTTCTCATTGCCTTATTGTGGGGGAGACTTATTAGTGTTGGTTCGTGCCTATCTTCGGTGACCTGCAGCTCATACTCTGGTCGAGCTGCTTGCTGGCGCTTACCGCCTTAAATCAGGCAGACCGAATCCAAGCTTAATATTGTTGTATTGTGGGGAAGCCTTACTGATGTTAATTCGTGCCTGTCTTCGGTGACCTGCGGCGCATAAGCTGCTAGCTGCCCGCAGGTGCTCATCGCCTCACTTGATTAGGCAGACCGAATCCAAGCTCTCACATTGCAGTGTTGTAGGGAGGCCTTTTTATTTCTCTATTTCTCTATCTCCGGGCATTCCTATTTCTCCCATTTTACTTCTATCTTCCAGCATTCCTATTTTTCTCACTTTAGTTCTAAAACTTCTGTTTTTCTTATCCCTGCGGCTTTCCGGCGCCTCGCCCTGCCGGCGGGTTCCCGGCTCTGCGCCGCTTCAGCCCGCGCCTCATCTGCGCGGCTCGGCTTTGCACAGCTTGGCTTCGTGCGCTCCGCGGTCTCCACGCTTAACCCTTTCGCGTCTGAACCACGGCCTACGCCAGCCCGTTCCCTATCTATTCACGCCCCGTGCTCTCTCTGCACGCGGCGGCTTCCGCGAGTAACACAGCGTAGCTCACGTGTCCGCCACTAGCATTCAATCTAAGTTCCCCGGGCTAGCCTGGCGAATTCAACCCAGCGTACGTCTCCGCCCCACGGTTTGGCTTCCCGTCCTTTGCTCCCCGGGCTAATCAGACGGATCCCAACCTGGCTCACGTTTCAGCTTCTGGTTTCAACTTTTCGCCCCCTATTCCCGGGCTAACTTGAGAACCCCAAAGTGGCTTCCGTTTCCGCCTCGGCCTGCCCCCCGCGGCTTCAATTTCCCTAACATTTTTCTCTACCCGGTATGTTTCCCTAAGTTTTCTTCCAACAATATTCCTCCCTCATTTCTCCTGGCCTCTCCCCACAGTCCGTATCCGAGTCTGTTTGTTCTAGCTTTCACTTTCGCTTTCAACCTTAGAGATTCCTCCCAGCTTCCCCCCGTAGTCCGTATCCGAGTCTATGCCTAGGCTTTCAATAGCTTCTTCCGGCTCCTTTTTCGTCCGGCTTTTCCCTAGGCTGTTTCGAGTCTATGCCTAGGCTTTCAATAGCTTCTTCCGGCTCCTTTTTCGTCCGGCTTTTCCCTAGGCTGTTTGCTAGTTTCTCTCTCCGATATTTTCCCTAGTTCTTCCCGTTTCTTCCCTCCTAAGTTTCATATCCGTCCTAAGTTTCCTATCCGAGTCACGGCACCATTATGTCGCTCCCCCTCTTCGTGGAGGAACGACACTAAACCCTGCCTAGGCTTCATATCCGAGTCACGGCACCACTTGCTGCTCCTCCGCACGCGGAGGAGCCGCACCGGACCGGGCGCTTGTTGTTCCCCTTTTTTTACAAGTCCTTTCTATAGTAAAGTAAGAATAAGTAAACAGCAAACTCCCAAAGCAAGAATGAGTAGAGAGAAATGAGAAAGAACGAAGTAACGAACTTCCCCGCGAACTCTCCAACGCACTCTCCAACCAACCCACACCACCATGCCATTTCTCTCCTCCTATATAGTCCTCTCCACCAATCCCAACTCGGCTGCCCACACGCCGAGCACGCCGCTCTCCTCCAATCAGGAGCAGCTCCTGCAGCTTGTCAAGTTGGTGAGAGGCAGCTGGGTAGAAGCTGTTTACTTCTCTCCCAGCGCCATATTGTGGGAGAGCAGATGCATAGAATAAATCTTAATTCCAGTAACAGTATAGTCCGAATTGCTCCCCACAGGACACAGATAACTTCCAAGATTCATGAAACTCTGTCAATGTCAACCACTTAGTCAGGAGAGTTAAAGTTGAGGCTATCCCTATAAAATGCCTGGAGTATGTTTTGAATGAGTGAAACTTTATTTATAGAATGAACACTATTTAAAGGTTTGAGCTCTCTGCCCAGAAGGATACACAGAAGCAAAAATTAACAATTTCATGAGATGCTTTGAATCATCGTCTGACATCCATCAATGACTGATGCAGATTCCAAGGAAGTTAGATTAAGAAGCCTTGCTTCAGTGCTTTTGTGTCTTGACTTAAAATTAAAGGGACTTGGGAGAGGAGAAACCTGTATTTTTGGCTTTGCTTTTAATTTAAGGTTGAGACTTTGTAAGATATGAAAATTTAATGATATCAAAATTAGAGTTTAATTTATGAGTCCAGAGAAACTTCTAAAAAGATTTTATAACATTGAAACAAACGTTCCTGAACCTTTGCCTGATACTTTTGAGGTCTATGTAAACTAAGCCTCAAAATGTATTACCTTCCTAAAGGCTTAAATTAAGAACTCTATTTTATTTCAAAAGACAGAGTTGAGTCTTTCTAAAATAAGTTGGACAGAATAGACTGAAGATCAAAGAAATATGTCCTCTAAGAGTCAGATTCTAGAATGAGTAACTAAGCTAAGAATTGACAGAGGCGTTGACTCAAAGAGCTATAGGGAAAGTATGCAAAAATGGAGATGGAGAGGGAGAGGGAGAGAGAGAGACTGCCACTTGCTTTATGTTCTCCAGACAGCTAATTAATGAAAGGAAAGAAAAGGAAAACTATCAGAGCTGTCACAATCACCACAGAGGGCGGGCATCTGGCCTACCACGAAAATGCCAGTACGACATCCAAGTACCAAGTACCCTGCTCGGCTCCGGATCTCAGCTTCTTGCCAATGCCAACTGTGGGAGGCTTCAAGAGAAGGCTCACTAGATGGTTTCCTGCCATCTATGTGAGACATCTGGAATGAGATCCCTGCTCCTGGCTTTGGCAAGGAGTAGTCCTGGATGTTGTAGGTATTTGGGAAGTAAAACAGCAGATGGGAACTCTGTTTTTTCTCTTTTGCTTGCTCTTGCTTTTGCTTTAATTCTATCTCTCTACTATCTATTATCTCTGTCTCATCTATAGATATAGATATATATTTCTATCTATAATCTACCCATCTGTATCTATTATTTGTCGTGTCTCTGTCTCTCTCTGTCTGCCTTTCAAACAAATAAGTGAAATATTTTTTAAAAATTATCACAGAAAGTCTAAAACAAAGCATGAAAAACTAAAGTGCCTGCTCATACTTGGTAAGTTTTAGATTCCCTTGAAATATGAGTTTCAACACCATTGACACTAAACAGGAGTTACATGTGCCTCTGGAGAAAGAAGTACCCAGTTAAGAGGCCTGCCTAACAAAATCATGAATTATGTTGGGAATGTTGCCAGGAACCAGACCCATGGCCTAAAGCCATGCGAATCCTCTAGGAGTGAATGATTCCTACCTTGGAAGAAAGGTGACTATCTAGAAAAATGAAGGATCCGTTAAAATTTTGAACATTGCTATTTCAGATTGTAAACCTGCAACATACAAATCAATCAATCAGTTTGTCACTGCTCTGAATAGGATTCTAACAATACCAAAGACGGAAGTCATCGCTAACCATAGACAGAGAACGCAGACTGAGCGTAGAAAGAGAAATTTTTGATAGGCTTCATAACCTATCAACAAAATTGACAAATTCAAGCTGTCTTCACCATAACAGCTTTAATCATTCCATTAGTAGGAAAAAACTGTTTGCTGAAATCCTAACTGTAATTCATTACTGTGGCAGATTAAATTCCATGTAGCTTCATTTTGATTTTAGTAAAATTGGTATCTTTCCCAAAGAAAAATTGAGTCCTCTTAAACTAGTGGAGACTCAGAGCTGGCTTTATGTGGTATACACAATGTAAGTCATTTCAAACCTCTGGAAGTCTCCTTCCTTAGACAATGACCTACCCTTCTCTCTGGTATTTAAAATGTCAGAATTATTATAACCTGTTATATTGGGTTATATCTGATATGTTGCTTCATCATGAAACATGAATATAAACAACTCACAGAGAGTACTTCATGCTTTATAAATCATTTGCAACTCACCATAGTTTATATGTAATACTGTTTCCTGAAATTCTTTGTTCATGGATCTGATTCCTTCAATGCTGTGACAGGAGAATTAGCCAGAGCCATAGACATTACTAGAGGCCAAACAGTGGGCTATTGGGATAGCTTAATACAAATATGGAGTAGGATATGCATAGAAGTATTTGTCCATGAACCTGTTGGAAATGAGTGTGCTGCTACGACCTTAAACCACTCTACTTGCATTTCTCACATGTATTTATAGTGTTTTCTTGTGGCAGAACTATCATTTGGACACTCTTATGTTTTAAACCAAGAGTATAAATAAATTATTATCTCATGGTCTAGGATATTATTATTTATATGTCTTTTGAGATTTATGTTGAGGTTATTTTATGTTGGAAAAGGTAGCCATTTTATGAAGCAAATGTTGTTAATATTTTGATTACTAAGCAAAAGGTTTGATTATCAAGCATATATTACCAAACAAAATTTTAATGTTTATTAAAAATTTGTGATTTACGTCAGTAATTGAGCATGAGTATAAAATGTCTTCTAAATACATTTCAATCAGTCTTTGAAAACACATTGTTTACCTTAGCCACATCAATTGTCTGATATTACCATGCTGATCTGTGGCAATTTTACTTAGGCTCCCATTGCAAACTTCTCTTTAGACTAATGCAAATTTCTGCCTGATGTCTGTTTCATTACTTAGTTTTCCAGCTTACTGTGTTCTGCCCTCTTGAGGCTATAACAGATTGAAGTTACATAAAGAGATTTCTGAGGCATATGGGGTTTTGAGAGAATTAAGGCTCTATAGGTCACCTCTACTTCATGATACAGAGACCTAGGAATGATGGCAGCCATGCTCTTACACAAGTGTGTGAGTGGCAGCCATGCCAAAACACAAGGATGTGGGTAATGCAAGCTCAGTGAGAGCTACAAAAGTTGGAAAAAGTGGTTGCAGGTGTTCTTTTTTATGCCCTGGACTATGGACCCAGAGAACCTGGTATCAAATCCAAAGGTAAAAAGACCTCCATAGGGAAAGTGAGTTGAAATGGTACTGAGATGTGTAGGTCATGATCATTGCATAAATGACCTTTAATTCCTTTTAAAAACCACAAAAAGTACAATTGTAGTAAAATCAGTAACAAGAACGGCCCTATAATTATTACATTAAATTTTAAATTAATAAAGCTCTCAAAAGGGGCTTTTTGGATTTAGATGGCATCAATTGATGGCTCCACCAAGAATTTAAAGAAGAATTCACAGGGCCAACATTGTGGTACAGCGAGTAAAGCCACTACCTGCGATGCCAGTATCGCATATGGCACTGGTTCAAGTCCTGGCTGCTTTACTTCTGAACCAGCTCCCTCCTAATGGCCTGAGGAAAGCAGTAGAAGGTGGTCCAAGTGTTTGGCCCCTGTCACACGTGTAGAAGACCTGGATGAAGCTCCTGACTTCAGCCTGATTCAATTCTGACCATTTTGACCATCTGGGGAATGAACCAGTAGATGGAAGATCTCTCTTTCTGTCTCCCTCCCTCTATCCTTCTCTTTCTCTCCCTCTCCCTGTCTCTCTCTTTCTCTCTCTCCAACTTTCTAATAATTAAATAAATATTTTAAAAAGTAATCCATACTATTTCCTCAAATCTTTTCTAGAAACAGAAGAGGGCAGTTCCCAGTTAATTTTATGAAGCAAGTATTTTGATGATAATAAAATCAGATAAAATTGCAAAATTGTAAAAAGGAAGACAGAATAAAGCTACAGAAGGATATTTCTCATGAATTTAGATGTAAAAATTCTCTTAGGAAATCAAACCTAGCAATGCATAAGAATTATAAACAAAGATGAAGTGGGATTTATGCCAGGTATGCAAGGCTATTCCAAACTCTGAACTCTGTAATTAACACACAATTATTCTTAGGTGTTTAAATTTTAACTGAAAAGTGATCCCTGTTAAATATAAGAATGGTAGTAAGAGAGGGAGGAGATGTACAATTTGGGACATGCTCAATCGGACTTGCCCCAAATGGTGGAGTTAGAAACGTGCCAGGGGATTCCAATACAATCCCATCAAGGTGACATGTACCAATGCCATCTCACTAGTCCAAGTGATCAATTTCAGTTCTCAGTTGATCACACTGATAGGTCTGAGTCAAAGGGATCACACAGACAAGACTAGTGGCTGCTAATACTAACCGATAGAATAAAAAAGGGAGAGAACGATCCATCATGGGAAGCAGGATACACAGCAGACTCATAGAATGGCAGATGTCCTAAACAGCACTCTGGCCTCAGAATCAGCCCTTAAGGCATTCGGATCTGGCTGAAGAGCCCATGAGAGTATTTTGGGCATGGAAAGCTAAGACACTCTGGCAAAAAAAAAAAAAAAAAAAAAAAAAAAAAAAAAAAAAAAAAACACACACACAACTAAATGAAAGATCTCTGCAAGTGAGATCCCAGTGGAAAGAACAGGGCCATCAAAGAAGGAGGTACCTTTCTCTGAAGGGAGGAGAGAACTTTAGAACTTTCACTTTGACTATGACCCTGTTGGAATAAGATTGAAGTCGGCGAACTCAAATGGCTTCCATAGCCTTGGCAACTCATGACTAGAGCCTAGGGAGATTACTGACACCATAAACAAGAGTGTCAAATTGTTAAGTCAACAACAGGAGTCACTGTGTACTTACTTCTCATGTGGGATCTGTCCTTAGTGTGTTGTCCAATGTGAAGTAATGCTATAACTAGTACTAAAACAGTATTTTACACTTTGTGTTTCTGTGTGGGTGCAAATTGATGAAATCTTTACTTAATATATACTAAATCTATCTTCTGTATATAAAGATAATTGAAAATGAATCTTGATGTGAATGGAATGGGAGAGGGAGCGGGAGATGGGAGGGGTGTGAGTGGGAGGGAAGTTATGGGGGGGGGGAAGCCATTGTAATCCATAAACTGTACTTTGGAAATTTATATTTACTAAATAATAAAAAAAAACAGTAAATGTGACCTACCCTATCAACATATAAAAGGAAAAAAAATCAATCACTCATATCAATTGAGGCAGAAAAAATTTATCCAAACAAAACATTCATGTTAAAAATTCTCAGATAAAAAGGAATAGAGGAGAACTTTTTGGGGAAAAAAGAGAAACATACACAAAACCTGCAGTTAATATCATTGTTAATCATCAAAGACCGATTGTCTCCCCTGATTGTTACAAAAATGTCAAGGACCATCATTCTTACTCAATGCAGTATTGCAGTTCTAGACAACACAACAAGTCCACTCCCCTCAAAGGCTTTCATGTTGGAAAGTAAGAAACAAAATTGCTGCTCTTTATGGAAGTCATGGTTTTCTATGTAGAAAATTCCAAAGAAATATATAAAATATATTCTAAAATTAAAGTGGGTTCATAAAGGGAAAAGAATAGATCAGCATAAAAAATGAAAAGCATTTTATAAACTCTCAATGAATATTTGGAAACTCAAATTTAAAATGTGATTTTAATTATAATTACTCTCTCAAACAAAATATTTAGTTATAAGTCTAACAAAATATAACAACAGGGGCTGGTGCTGTGGCACAGTGTGTTTAAACCCCAACCTGCAGTGCTGGCATACCATATGGGTGCCGGTTCAAGTCCTGGATGTTCCTCTTATAGTCCAGCTCCCTGCTGTGACCTGGGAAAGCATTAGAAAATGGCCCAACCCCTCGGACCCCTGCACCCGTATGGCAGACCTGGAAGAAGCTCCTGGCTCCTGGCTTCTGATCAGTTCAGCTCTGGCTGTTATGGTCACTTGGTGATTTTACCAACGGAATGGAAGACCTCTCTCTCTCTGGCTCTACCTCTCTCTGTAACTCTTTCAAATAAAAAACAGTAATTCTTTAAATAAATATATATATATATCAACATATGAATCACAATAATTGCTAAGTTGCTGATGAAAGAAATAAGGGACACCTAAATAAATGTTAGCTCATACACTATTCGTGAATTGGGAGACTTAACATAGTAAAGATGCCAGCTTTCCCAAAACTGATCTGTCAGATGATGGAAATTCTTAAGTTCCAACAGCTTTTTCTTTGTAGATATCAGCAACTTTACTCTTAAATTTATATATTAAGGCATTCAGTCTAGAATAGTTCAATTTTTTAAAAAAGAGAATAAAGTGGTAAATATAGCACTACCTGATGAAAAGGCTTATTGTAAAGCAATGATAATAAAGATCTGTCATAGATGTATTGATCAATGGACTCACAAAGAGTATACTCAAATGATTTTTGACAGAGGAGCAAAAACAATTAAATGAAAAAAGATAGCAATTACAACAAATGGTGCTGTAGCAGTTATATGTACAAAGGCAAAAAAGTGAATCTTGACCTAAACCTTATGCTTTATACAAATCTTAACTCAAAATGAATAATGTACTAAATATAAAACTATAGAACTTTTAGGAAACATGGAAGAAAAATTCAGTGTTATGATTACATGAAGAGTTTTAAGACTTGATGCCAAAAGCATGAGCCATAAAAGTAGAAATTGATCAAGAAACCGCATTAAAATGAAAAACTTAACAATCTACAAAGGACTCTGTAAAGAAGATAAAAAGACAAGATTCAAACTGAGTGAAAATATTTTCAAGCTATGTGTCTGACAAAGGATTGTATTTATGCTATGTAAGAAAAATCCTTCAAACTCAACAGTTAACAAGAATTCTATTAGAAATTGGAGAAAAAGTCATACCCAGCAATTTCATTAAAGTGGATTAAAACTGTTCAATGAGTACATGGAGATATGTTCAATATCATTAGCTATAAGAGAAATGCAAATTCAAGCAGCAATGTGATATTTTACATCTATCAGAATGGGCAAAACAAAAACAATAGTAATAACAGCAAATGCTGATGAGGCTGCAGAAAAACGGAATCAATCATACATTCTAATAGGATTGTGAAATGATACAGGTACTCCAGGGACAAAGTCAGTGTTTTACAAATCTAAGTGTATGCCTAAAATTCAGTAACTAAATTCTTGGGTACTTATCACAGAGAAATTAAAGCTTATTTTCACTCAAAATGTGTTCATAAACATTCATAGTAGCTTTGTTTGTAATATTAAAGCAATCCAAACATCCTCAATAAGCAAATATTGATGTATTCATACCATAGACTACTACTCAGCAATAGAGGTTCAAATGATTCAAACAAGCAACTTGGTATGCTCTTAAAAAATTAAAGTGAAAAAAGTCAATCTCAAAATGTTAAATACAAGATATAGGATTCTTGAAATGACGAAACTGTAGAGATGAGTAACAGACTAGTAGTTGCCAGGGATTTGGAAGGGAGGTAGAGAGACAGATGGCTGTAGCTATAAAAGAGTAGCATGAGCAATATTTATCATAGAAGTGTTCTGTGTCTTGACTGGTGTGTTGGTCACATATATCTAAGCATGTGATGAAATTGCATAGAGCTAAATATATATGCATATATAAATGTACAGAAATCTGAGTAAGGTTCATAGATTAAAAGCAACAACAACAAAATAACCACCAGGAATTTCTGGTAAAAGCACTCTAAGACATTGCTTTTATCAGTAAAAACTTTCACTACATTGTCCATAGCTCAGCATTAATTTCCAGAACTGTGTCAGTTTAAATGACCTAGTCTGTCGACTTGCTCATCACAAAACTTGCATCTTCCACTATAACTGGCTTTGCTGAGATACTCTATTCTGATTGTATGTCCATTTCTAGCAGTTTAAAATTTAGACCAAGTTGGTATATTGGCAGAATAGGGATTGAGTACAAGGAGTAGCCTGAAAGTAGGTAATGCAAAGTAAAGCAGCCCTCAACTCAGATGACTCAGATTTTTACGTATCTATTATTTGCATTCCTACTTCTCCCAGTTTCCTTTCGTTGCTTCACCGCATTCATTCTTTGATTCAACAAATTTCAGTGTACATTATTGGTGTTCCAGACAGAGTTTAGGTTCAAGGGATCCAGGAATCTAACAAAAGTGCACATTCTGCATGAACCAACAACATTATAGATGAGAAAGAGAGATAATACATAAATAATCAGGAAAAGAAACTCTTTTAAGAACTTACTTTGAATAGTGCTCTTCCAGATACTGAATTGTACAAATTCTGCCACTATACCAAACTACCTATATTATCTTAGAAATTCAATTATTTGAACGCAACACCATCTCAAAAGAAAGACACAATGCCTTGTGTATATCCTGAGTGAGGATATATTCCTATACAAAAGTGAGGATAGATTCCTATACAATCTATTCTGCCTAGATTTCTTGTGTTTGTGCATATCTTTCAGGTAAAAGTACTGACCATTTCTGTGCCAGGCTAGCTTCTAAAGGATGTTATTATAGTGAACATGTGTGGAAGAGGATTTAAGTGTCCCAGGACAAAGATCAAGCAAATTTGCTTACTGTCCACTATAAAAGATTCAGGTTCCCTAGACACACAGTTTCTCTTCTGTAATGTAATTCACTGCATGTGCAAGCATCATCTGGCCTTCATCACATTTTCCTGGGACATTTGGGATTTGAAGAATTAATGCACAAAAATACTTTTGGTACTCTTGCCACTACTATCACTATGAGTGATAAAACGTCCATTGTATCTGACCTGGGAGTCATAAGTCTTCAACTAGGATCCATGAATCTGTAAAAGGATAACATGCTAACTTGCAATTAACAGATTTTAAGTTAAATTCACGAATAGGATATAATCTCAAACCCTGCACAGCTCTTTACTCCACATTAATAATAATTTCTAAACTTTATCCATGTAAGCAAGACTTGGGTTATTAACTCTGCATTCCATACCGCAAGTGTTTTTGAGAGTCCCCAGAGGGTGTCTTTCACATGTCCATTAAGGATTATCTTATTTTCTCCCTTTCTCTACCTCCTCTAATGGAAATTTGGTGCTCGTGAAAGTCTTGGTTGATAGCGTCTTATTATTACTCATGTCTGCCTCTAAAGTGCTGATATTTCTTACAAATATGCTGGCTTCAGTGCTATAAAACTCACAAAACTAATTGCAAAACAGACATTCAGCTATACTCTGCTACAAATTATACTCTGAAATCAAGCCCTTCTTTCTGGTTTTGCCACATTCATCACCTGGGTAGCAAAGAAAAATCAGCTGTGACAAAGCTTCTGGATTTGCCTCTGCCTCAAGTCCCATATTTGTGAATACTGGATCTAAAGAAGCTAGCTGAGTCCTACAACTCACTGTGGTTTCTTAGTGACTGACATCTGACACTCACACCATGCATTCTACTCTATTTCTCCTTGTCTGCCAAACACCCATGAAAACCGGTTCCTTGACTACAAACAAAATGCAGTGTGCCTTCACTGCTTATTACTATTGCTATGTTCATGCTTGTGATAACTGTGGCAGGGACTTCAAATTAATCTGATACAAGATTTGTTGTTGCTAAGACTCATGGAGGCATCATAATACACAAAAATAGATTGTTCTTTAAAGTTTTACTGGTGACATATAGAAATCAGGAATAGTATTGAGATACCAGTATAGAGATTTTAAAAGTAAAATTTTCATATTTTTAAAAAGTCAATTGCCTTCTAAACAAGCACATACCAAATTTACCTAAAGAATATACTTTATTGAAATAAAAGTCATAAAGTATCTCATAAGGACAAACACAAAAGTGATAGCTAATAATATTAATTATTAATAAAATCATGTTTTAGAGGCAGACAGG
This sequence comes from Oryctolagus cuniculus, assembly GCF_964237555.1. Classification (NCBI taxonomy): domain Eukaryota; kingdom Metazoa; phylum Chordata; class Mammalia; order Lagomorpha; family Leporidae; genus Oryctolagus; species Oryctolagus cuniculus. The sequence goes on along the minus strand of NC_091441.1, from coordinate 50,233,600 downwards.
ATATTTCCATAATTGATTTAGTTTTATATCACATAATTCAATTAAAATATATAAGTATACTTAAAATATGCACCCACTCAAAGTATACAGTTCAACAGTTTCAGTATATTCATGTTTTTCGACCAGCAGAAAATCAATTTAAGTTTCATTTTTATCAATGCCAAAGAAATCCCATGCCCTTTAGCAATCAGTCCCTACTCCCACCCTCCTATCCTTCTCTCCAGAGCCAGGGAACTATTAATCTGATTTGTATTTCAATGGATTTGTCTGTTGGGACATTTACCAAAAATGGAATCATGCAACATGAGGTCTTTTGGAGCTAGTTTCTTTCACTTAGCATAAAGCTTTGAGTTCATTCATGTGACAGCATGTATCAAGACTTCATTCCTTTTGATAGTTGAATAATATAACAATTTATGGCTATCAGTTTATGAATATCAGTTTTAGATTGTTTCCACTTTTGTTTATTTATCATTATGGTGATGTTAGTACTTATGTCCAAGAGTTTTTATTGTGCTGTATTTTCAGTTCCCTTGAGTATATAGATTTAGGAGTTGACTTATTGGGTCATATGATAACTCCAAGTTTAACATTTTAGAAATTGGAAGTTTTCCAAACTGGCCACATTTTACATTCTCATCGGAAGTGTACAATGATCCCAAATTCTCCACAGCCTCCTCTATACTTATCTTTCTGATTTCTATTTGTTTTTTAAAATATTTATTTCTTTTAAAAGAAATATTTATTTGTTCATTTGAAAGTCAGAGTTACAGAGAGAGATCGAAAGACAGAGATCTTCCATCCAGTGGTTCACTCCCCAAGAGGCCGCTAACAGCCAGGGCTGGGCTAGACTGAAGCCAGGAGCCAGGAGCGTCTTCTGGTTTTCCATATGGGTGCAGGGGCCCAAGCACATGCTTTTCCCAGGCCATTATCAGGGAGATGGATAGGAAGAGGAGCAGATGGGACATGAACTAGTGTTTATATGCAATACTGGTGTCTCAGGTAGCAACTCCACCTGCTACGCCACAACACAGGTCCCTGATTATCCATCTTTTTGAATGTAGCCATTCTAGTGAAAAACAAACAGTAGTTCATGATTTAAGTTTGTATTACCTTAATGACTCACAACATTAAGCATCATTCATAATGCTTATTTTACATTTGTATATGCTCTATTTAAAAAATGTTTATTTATTTGTGTTTTTTTAAGATTTATTTATTTACTTGAAAGGCAGAGTTACATAGAGAGAGAAGGAGAGGCAGAGAGAGAGAGAGATAGGTCTTCTGTTCACTGGTTCACTTCCCATCTGGCTGCAACAGCCAGAGCTATACCAATCCAAAGCCAGGAGCCAGGAGCTTCTTCAGGGTCTCCCACGTGGGTGCAGAAGCCCAAGAATTTGGGCCATTTTCTACTGTTTTCCCAGGCTATAGCAGAGAGCTGGATTGGAAGTGGAGCAGCTGGGACTCGAACTGGCACTCATAAGATGCCGAAACTGCAGGTGGTGGCTTTACCTGCTACACCACAGCGCTGGCCCTATATTTATTTATTTATTTGAAAAGCAGAGTTAGAGAGAGAGAGAGAGAGAGAGAGAGAGAGAGAGAGAGAAAATCTTCCATCTGCTGGTTCACTCCCCAAATGGCCTCAATGCAAAACTGGGCTGATCCAAAGCCAGGAGCCAGGAACTTCTGATTTCCCATGTGACTGCAGGTGCCCAAGCACTTGCACCATTTTCTGTTGCTTTCCCAGGTGCTTCAGCATGGAGCTGGATCAGAAGTAGAGCATCTGGAACTCGAACCAGCACTCATATAGGATGCGGACACCACAGATGGTGGCTTAACCTGCTACACCACAGCACGGGACCCTGTATATACTCTTTTGAGAAATGTCTGTTCAGATCTTTTGCCCAGTTTTAAATCAGGTTACCATTTTATTTTTGACTTGCAAGAGTCTTTTTTATATTCTAGGTACATGCCCATTATCGGATATATGATTTTCAGCTAAACAGAATTTTATGCACTAACAACCATAATCATTGTCTTTTATAAGTGTAAAACTGGGGGGGGGGGAGCTATTGTAATCCATAGGCTGTACTTTGGAAATTTATGTTCATTAAATAAAATAAAATATAAATAAATAAATAAATAAATAAATAAGCGTAAAACTGAAGATTAGAGATGTTCCAAGATCTGGTCAATGATGAACAGTTGATTGAGGACAGAAACAAAAGTAGATCCAGACCTCACTACTCTCAGATGTAGGATGATGCTGTGAAAAGCAAAATAAATGAAGAAATAATCTTCCAACTTCATATTTCTTTACTTTAGCTCAGCACTAAACTGAATTCTCTTATGAAGTAATGGAAGTGTCTGTCTCCACTGAGTCCTACATGAGGAGTCTCAAAAGAATTCCTGTATGAACTTCATTTAACCTTTCTGAACATCGAGATCTTTTCAACCTAAGTAGTATCTAACAGAGCATTTTTCAGGGTGTTTTAAATTAATTTCTGCTTAGCAGCAACTCCATGCTAATATGTATAAATTCTGTAAATTGAAAATATGCACAAGATAGTTTATTATTAATGAAGATTTCACTCAAAGTGGAAGACTACACGATGGTGTTAAGAATAATAGTATTGGTTTCATTGCTAGGCATTAAGAAATAATATGTCATTAAAGCATATATGGCAGGCTAGTTTGAAGAATATAAGAGATTATAGTAAGAATTCTCAAGAAGGATTTCTTTCAAAAAGGTCATCTATAAAAAAGGTGCATGTAGGGGCAGATTTCTTACTCACAAGATCACCAAAATAACATTATTTACTTGCCTTGATGTTCTTGGGTGGAGTTTTATGATGTTCACCATTAAATGTAACAAATGTATTTGGAAATAAATAAACTTAGAAAAGAACTAGTACTGGTGATAAAGTAATAATAACACAGAAAATTGAAATTTTTGTGCTTTCCTAAGTACATAATTTACCTTGTTTTTAAGTTAGACACTTCAGAATTTAAAATTGCTTTTTAAAAGTGTTATTTCATTGAATATATATGCAACAGAAGTCTTAAAATACATTTTTCAGAAAATGAATTATCTACTAATCCTATAAAACCTTACTGAATGTCTTTGAAGAATGTTTTTCATTCTTCATATACCTAATTGTCTTCACATATCTACTTTAAAGAATAGAATATAATGATTTTTTTAAAATTAAAAATCCATTTACTTTTAGAGACTAATATTATAAATTACTTGTGCATCAATTGAGGTGGCGACTAAGAATACATTCTTATTTTAATTTTCAAAAAGATTTATTTATTTGTTTATTTGAAAGATGCGGAGAGAGATCTCCAATCCACTGATTCTGGGCCAAGCTGAAGCCAGGAACTCCATTCTGGTCTCCCACATCGGTGACAGGGGCCCAAGTACTTGGGTCATCTTGCACTGCCTCCCAGGTGAATTAGCAGGGAGCTGGGTTAGAAATAGAGCAACCAAGACTCAAATCAGCACTTTGATATGGGATGCTGATATCCCAATTGGTGGTTTGGCCCTCTGTGCCACAACATCAAAACCCACTTTCTTATTTTACTCTCAAAGGCCTATAATTATGGGAAAAAAATTAAATAATAGATTGTAACAAAGGCCTGAAAGCGCCTTTGAGAAATTCTGCCCTCAATGGCAGATGTGTTTTTCAACACAGGCCAGTAACAAATGTGTTTCTATGTGTTCAAGTTATCACATTTGAACTTGCAGGAAGCTCTGGGTCGACACCAGCAGCCTCATGTATGTTTGAATTCTCAACTCACCCTTACAGGGTCATAAGATTTGAGAGCACCTTTCTTCCAAATGGTTCAGTGTTCTGATTTCTCCCTTTATTTCTTCTTCGCATGCCTGGCCTCTTTCCTTGCTCTGTCTTGTGCCTGTGGATTAAAAAAAAAAAACCCATTGCTGTTCTAAAAGATGCTAAATAGTTATTTCTGCATTTCAACTCAGATAAATAGCATTTTTTTGAGAGAAGAGATATACTTTCAGGGGCATTTAGGTCCAACTTTGTATGGAAGGAGACATTGGAATAATTAAAAGGAATTTACCTATAAATAATATAGAAGTGTTTTTCCATGGGGAATGGGAGTTGAATTTGCAGAGAGATTTCTTAATGTACATAAAGGATTTGGTGCCATATTTGGTAAGCCCAAGGGCTAGAAAGAGAGAATAAAAGAGAAACAGTGTGCATCTAGACATAAAAGGAACCTTGCAATATGCCAGCAGGCAAGGGCCCTAAGAGAGGACCAGCCAACAAGACATCTCTTGGTTTCTGAGTATGGCTGGGAGACCCTGAGGAGAACAGGTTCCAAGTGTTGTTTCTTTGTAATTCCCTTATGATAGTCTCAAATCTTTCCTAAAAACTCTTAAAACACAAAGCCCCAAGTTCAGTGGTGCCCAGGGGAATGAAAGGTGGAGCTTTGCACGTGGAGCAAAGCAGATCAGGGCAAGACAGCAGGAGGGAAATGCCTGGATGAAAGCCTGAAAGGAGAGGAGACTCTGGACACTCCATTTTTAGATTCCCTAGGCATCTTAAAAATTCTTAGGGGAAGGAATGGATTTTTGTTCAATGCTGAAGATTGGAGACTAGAATACTTTTATTTGGGGACTTTCAAATAAAACCATAAACCATAGACAGAGAAGTCTGGGGAACATTTAGCTTGTGCTTAGAAACTGGATTTCTGCTGCTAAACTGGAAGAGCTCAGGTCTTCTAATTTACTTGCACAATGTCATGCAGCCATACAACAACCCCATTTTTAAATGCAGTACAAGAGCAATAAAATAAAAGCTGAGACTTCCTTTTTATGTATTTTGTGAACCCTATTTTTATAGAATCGTCTTTCCTTTCCTCTCCTCCTCTACTGATCACTTTGCCCATGGTTCTCAAGAGCACCTCACAGAGAGATTAGTGACTTTCTCAAGCAGGTGAATGCATGGCACAGAATTCTCTTTGGCTGAAGGAGCAGGGGCTTCTTTTAGGTACAGCAGACTTCATAGTCAGCAAACTCAGAATTATATTAGGAGATAATTTCTTGCTGACTAAACAAGTCACCGTACAGTATAAGTCAGACACCTTCTCTGGGATTAAAGCAGCTCTGGATGCTCTAAATATAAAATGAGAACATTGACCTTTCAACACTGACCACGACAATGGATGAGCAGCGCTGCTGCAACATTGGCAATTTGCAGAAGGAGGAACTGGCCTGGCTCCGCTGAATGATTGTTCACTGTATGCCATGAATCTCAAAAACTGAAAGGATCTCCCTGCAGTTGTTTCTGTGGTCATCACAGTAAACAGGTCAGATGAATTATTGATAGCTTTTAGATGAGAGAAGTGACAACGGAATAGCAAATGATCAGCAGAGTGAAACTCACAAATGCTCATACCAAATCCTCCCACCTTGCCTTACTTATTCTAATCTCTATCTTGAAGGCCTTCTTCCCCTGCAATCATTACACACATTTTTCCAATGTTCATTAATTCTACTGTGTCTTGTAAGACTTGCTTATAGGATCAGCTATTCCATGAAACCATCTCCAAATTACCTAAACCACAATGATTTTCTCCTTCTCAGCACTAATGTTTAGAATATCTACTACTTACATTTTGAATTAGAGTATTTAAAATATTTAAAATTTCTTATACAATGTCTGAAACATGCTGGTGAGTTCCCCTCTACTCCCTCCAAAAAGATCATTGAATAAGGTCCAAATCATTCATAAAATTGTTAATTTCCTCCCCGCCTCGTTTCCCTCTTGGTATTTAGCACAGGTCCCCATATGTTTGTATCGTGGCTGAATCAGAATCATATTTTCACATGAGCACTATGGTACAGTGGGTTAACCTGCCACGTGGAATACCTACATGCCATATCAGAGTACCTGGGATTTATTCTTGCTTAGGCTTCTTATCCAGCTTCCTGTCAATATTCCTGGGAGGCAGGAAACGATGTATCAAGTACTTAGATCCCTGCCTAGAAGAACAAAATTGCTTTCCTGGCTCCTGGCTTCAGTCTAGCCCAGCCCCAGCTGTTGTACACATCTGGGGAGTGAAGTAGCAGATGGAAGATGTCTCATATTCCACCCCCCCCATTCTTCACTCCGTTTGTTCCAATGAATTAGCAAATAAACTTGAACAACAATAAAAACAATCATCTCTTGGGGGTGGGTATTTGGCATAGGTTTAAGACAGCCACACATCCCATTTGAGAATGCTTGGATTTGATACTCAACTCATGATCCTGATTCCAGCTTTCTACTAATGTAGACCCATGGAGACAGCAAATGATGGGTCAGGTGATTGGGTTCTTGCCATTCACTTAGGATTTTGGTCAGGCCCAGCCACAGCCATTGTGGGCATTTTGGAAGTGACCCAAGAGATGGTAGCTCTCACTTCTCTCTTCTCTTTCTTTGCCTTTCTTCTCTCTCTCCCTCTCTCTCTCTCTCTCTCTCTGTCATAAGTAAATAGGTAAATAAGTAAATAAATATCACATCTATATCCTCTTTTCTGTTCTGTGCCATAGTGTCATGCATGTGATAGGTAGAGTATCTTAAGTACCCATTTGCTAGAGCTTCCTCTTCCCCTGGACCTCTGGATTGCAGAGAAATGTTGGACTAGATTCGCCATAAATCAATATTCTGAAAAGGCAATTGTCTTAAGTATGATGACACATTGACCCATGAGATGAAGCAACTCCTGAGTATGAAAATTGACATTCACCTGTGCATTATGTCATGAAGTATGGACCCTACATTAAATGTAAACATGTTTCTAGTACACTTTCAAATTCCATGCATATTTCACTGGAATTTATCTCTAGGTTCTTGTTCTTGGCCTTTTGGGCATAAATTCAGAAGCTCTTACAAAAAGCTCTAGAAGAAGTTTGAAGTTCTTGGAGAGCAGACCTATGGCAATGTTAGAGTTGCTGTGTCCTGATAAGATAAGGATTTGAGAATCTCCAAAGGTGTCCACTTTTGTTTTTTGGTTAAGATCTAGATTAATTAGCATGGATGGGTGGCAGGAATCCTGTCATGCCAGAGGCTAAATGCCAAGTCCCTTAAAATACATAACTAACAAAACATATGCCAAGCAGCAAAGTCTGCTAATAAAGTAGAATCCCTATCCTCCACCCCCAATTTTAAGTAAATGTTTTAAAGAAATGCATTAGAGCAGAGAATTACGGTGGGGTTTAAAGCATTGCTGTACTTCTTTATGGACTAAGAGCATTTTTTCTACCTTTATGAAATTAATTTTAGTTATATGAACACATAGTTGAGACAGGTAGAGCAAGAGAAAATCATGTTAGTATAATTGCTTTGCTAGAAAATCTAGATCATACACAGCAAAAAAATTCAAATACTATAAAATTTATTGTTCTTCCTTCTGAATTTTTCAGATAATGAAATCTGGGTAGACCAGGGTTTCATAAAAAATTTAAAAAGTTTTGATTTATCACCTGCAGAACAATGATAAGGTCTGATACTCTTTGGGTATAAATATCAGATTAAGAAGCTTCTTAATATAACCATGCTTATTTCCCTCTCATTGACACCTATTGACAAAGAGCATCCTTCCCTCAAGTTTATAACCTTCTGTCCTCAGATAATATTATTTGCCTCTACTGATTGTGTGTGTGTCCTCAGAGATGTTCTCCTAGGGAGAACTTGCTAAAGCTCAGTTAACAGGATTTGATGCCTTGGCATTTGGTATAGTATTTTAAATCTACTCCCTACTGTAGTCTTTACATTTTGGTCTTTAGAGGCATATTTGTTGAGACACAATTGAATAATGGCACTGCACAACTGCTTTTGTAGAGAATATAGCCCATAACAGAATTTCTTAAATTCATATTTTCAGTTATTTGCTCCACAGACACACAGATTCACTTTATTGCACTCTATTAACTACCCCCTACCATTCCTTCAGCACTTTAAAACCTGCTTAGCAAAAGAGAAATTACATCTGTACATTTAGATTCTCAGTGTGCTGGGGAGTTTCCAAATATAAAATTTATTTTAAGTACACCTTTTATAACAAGCAAAATGTAGTGCAAAAGTCTTTGAGATGCAACATGGCAGATGGATTGAAAACTTTACTAGCATGATGGATGGGTCCTTTATTTATTCCTCTGTGAATGGCTGCTGATCATAATCACTTTTATAGCTTGACTGCAACAAAAAGGATTATTTCTTTTGTCCTGGAATGTCAGGATGAGCATATTTGTTCAGAGAATGAAGGGGTCCAAATTAGAACAAGCTACTGGGGTTTAATAAATTCACAGCAATCACAAGCCAATGTTCTTTAATTCTTAAGACACTATCAACTTTAAATATTCTGATCCTCTCATAGTTAGCTCGCTTATCCTTTTGTCCTTATTGAATTAACTGCCTTTTCTTTTGCACTGCCTCCTGAGGGGACCTCATTTTAAATCTTTTCCATTTAATTTCATTAATTGGCACATTGTCTGGTCTCACGTTCTCCTCTTGGGTCTTGAACTTATGTTCTTCTCGTTCTTAAACTCCTTAGCTATATTTTTCAGCTTTGAATGACAACTTGCTCCATCTGTAGACAAAGCATGTGCATTCTTATCTTTCACTTCCAGGCTAATGTTTAACAATGAATTCATGATCCTGGCAGTTTATCAGCCCATTAAATAAACTCAAGTATAGAGTTCCTTGATTTTAAAGCCATCAAACTGAAATACAAGGAAATTGGTTCACTAATTTGAGCATAATGTAAGGGCTAACAATTCTGAATTATGGTAACTGGATCAAAAGTAGGCACATTCATCTTCGTAGGTCCTCTTGCCTAGGACTGAGGCAGAGCTGGGCTCACCCTACCATGGGCTTCTGTTGCATCCTCACCATTTATATGTCCTTGAGAAGATTGTATACATCTCTAACCCTGAATATTCTCTCTCAAATGGAGTTGATAATAAAAATTCATTTGAAACCATAGTTGTGATTAACATTTAGTGGAATAATTTTTATACAATGCTTAATATAATGTCTTACACATAAAAAGTTACCAATGCTAGCTATTATTATCATCATTAGTATTAAAATACCATCACCACTATTAGTGGTGTATTTCTATGTTTCCCACAAAACACATCTAAGCCTCACCTTATCCAAACCTGAGATTCCACATGTAGGAAGTAGTGTTGACAGGTAGGCTCTAAACAACTTGTAACTTCTTTTTTTTTTTTTTTGAAGATTTATTTATTTAATTTTAAATGCAAAGTTAGAGAGAGCGAGAGAGAGACAGAGTCAGAGAGAGAGACAGAGTCAGAGAGAGATCTTCCATCCGCTGGCTCACTCCCTAAATGATCACAGCAGCTTGGGCAGTGCTGGTCTGAACCAGGAACCAGGAGCTTCTTTGGGTCCCCCACATGGATGCAGGGATATAAACACATTAGCACTTGAACCAGAATCCATATTGGATCCAACTTGTCACTTATTCCATACCACCATTGCAGTTGTCCCCTCTCTTTAATTAAACTGTATGTCTCTTAAATAAAGAGACCATATTATACTTTGTTACAAAACCAGGCTCTGCACAAGATGTTACTGTCACAGAAGAGGTGGTACAACCATCTATTATTAAAAAGAATATAAAAATAAAATTCTGTTTTCATTTTCAATTATTTTTAGGATAAGGTCAAAACTAGAAGAAATGGCAGGTTTTTTCAAGAAGAAATGGGAAAAATTATGGAGCTAATTAGAAAGGGAAGGTTTAGAGAAAGGAGATGAAACTATCTTTAGGCCAGCCTTAAGTATCTGTAAATGATAAAAAGAATAATTAAGTGATGAACACGGATCATAATGTTCATTTTCATAAAAGTGCACTCAATAATTGGATGATCTTATGGCATTAAGGAAGGATTTGATAATCTAATACATAATTTATGTAATAATTAACCCATGAAAGGGATTAATACCCTACCACAGACAATTGTCAAGTGCTTTACAGACAATATACTAAAACAGCAGGCAAAGCTGTGTTCTGTCATGAAAAATATACAGTGGTTCTAAATAGTAGTGTCATTTTTGAGTTTACATCTCAGAGAAATCAAAATTCTCAAGGAGGACTCCAAGTTCCTCAACTGGGGAATCTCTGCTGGTGACAAGGAACAAAATGAATTACTAGGACTATTCAACAACTGAAGTGTATTCCATACTGGAAAATTTAAAGGTTGGCTTAGTTCTATCATGGTCTTAATCTTACTTCATCTCCAGTTTTCCTCATTAATATACTATATCAACAAAAAGGCCATTATGGCCAGAAAATGAATTCAAAAGTTTGATGTTTTTTCTTAGAAAATAATATTTTTGTTTTATTACTTTTAAATTTTTAATTGACAGATAATTGTACATATTCATGGAGTACAATGTGATATTTTGATACATATATACAAAAGGTAATGATCAGTCAAGGTAATTAATATATCCTTCACCTAACTAAGAATTTGTTTCAAAAAATAGCATATTTTACATATGATAAGCACAACTACTTGGAGGTAACTGGATTCTGGCACTTGCAATCAGATTAAATAGAATGCATCTTACAACTTTAAAAGGGGATCAAAACAGCAAACACATAAATATATTTCTTTCAGGGAGAAAAAATAGTAATTTTGTCTTGGGACAATCATTTCACAAAGTAAAGTGAAAACACTAATCAAATTAACCACGGGACACAATCCCAAGGTAGACAAATTACTTTGATCTTACCCCATGGCCATGTTCAAATCCAGAAGGCTATCTCTTTATTACAGACAAGAGGACCCTGAAGGAATATTAAAGACAGTACAAAAAAAATCAACTATTATGATTTAGAAAACAACTTCAAATGCACACATTAGAAATTCCAAGCCAAGATAATTTCCTTTAGAAATAAAAGAAAAAGAAACAAGAGTAAAAGTTTCAAGTTGAAAAAAAAAATCAATGAAGCAAATTTATATCATTAGAATACTATGTAGCTTCTGGTCAAACAAGCACAAATATATCTTAATTGAATAAGTAAAATTCTTTAACTTTTTCCACACAAGGAAATGTCCAGAAGTCCAAAGTCCAAGGTTTTCATGATGACTGCACCGTGCCATAAAGGAGCAGATTGATGCCCTGTTTTTCCTTCTTCACCCTTCAAAGCAGCTTTCATCTTCATGATTACAAAATGTCTGCTCCATCTCCAGGCAGGTGTCCCTCCAGCTATGAGAACAATGAGAGAGCAAAATTCAGAAAGATGTGTGCATGCCAAAGGAAAGTTCTTCTTTTAATAAGTTTTCCCACAGGTACTATTCAGTGGTTTTAACTGCTGTATCCCATGTATTCCTTGTATGGGAGCTTGGGAAGGTGAAGTTTTCAGCTAGACATAAAGTCACCCTAGAAAATATGTAGGCTCACTTCGGAAAGAGGAAGAAGAGAAAAGATCTTGGGCAAGTAATAGAGTCTATCAAAAACTTATTCTGTCAACATTTTTCATTCAATGAATACCGTGTTTCAGTTATTTTATCATCTACATTCTGTTTTGAGTAACAGGTTCACACACTAAAATATCAGTCATTATCACATTATCCCATCCCCAGGCAAGAATTACCTTTCTCTTTAATGTGCACCTTAAATGGTCAAATCCCATAGAATGGCAAATGCCCTAAACAGCAGTCTGGCCTCAGAATCAGCCCTTAAGTCATTCAGGTCTGGCTAAAAAGCCCATGAGAGTTTTGCAGGCATGGAAAGCCAAGACACTGTGGCAAAAACATGACCTAAATGAAAGATCTCTGTGAGTGAGATCCCAGAAGAAAGAACGGGCCATCAAAGAAGGAGGTACCTTTTTCTGAAGGGAGGAGAGAACTTCCACTTTGATTCTGGCCTTGTCTAAATAAGGTTGGAGTTTGTGAACTCAAGAAGCTTCCATAGCCTTGGCAGCTCATGAAAAGAGCCTCAAGTGATTACTGGCGCCATAAATAAAAGTGTCAATAGTTAAATCAACAGCAGGAGTCACTGTGTACCTGCTCCCCTTGTAGGACCTCTGTCCTTAACGTGTTGTACTATGAGAATTAACAGTACTTTATACTTTATACTTTGTGTGTCTGTGTGGGTGCAATCTGTAGAAATCATTACTTCGTATATACTAAGTTGGTCTTCTGTATATAAAGATAATTGAAAATGAATCTTGATGAAGAATGGGATGGGAGAGAGAGTAGGAGATGGGATGGTTTGCGGGTGGGAGAACTGTTATGGGGGAAAAACCACTATAATCCAAAAGTTGTACCTTCAAAATTTATATTTATTAAATAAAAGTTTAAAAAAAACTCATAAGAAATGACTACAGAAACTACACATTTTTTACTGGGAATTTGTCTTCTACCATGGTTTCTGAGACTCTAAGAATTATACTTATCTTCTTCACAAATATCTTTTGTTTGTCTCTTTCCATAGACCCTCTCCTAAGATTCTCATTTTTTGTCATTTCTGGCTAGCTTATAACTGCATTTTTAGACATGCATGCAGTCTCTCTCCATTGATTCCCCAAAGCATAATTAAATTCCAACCTATAGTTTAAATTCTTGCTTATTTGCTTGCTTATATTTTTTTAAGATTTATTTTTATTTATTTGAAAGGCAGAGTTACAGAGAAGGAAAGAAGGTGACAAAGAGAATGAGAGAGAGAAAGAGAGAGAGAGATCTTTCATCCATTGGTTCTCTCCCAAGTGGCTGCAACAGACAAGACTGGGCCACATTGAAGCTAGGAGCCAGTAGTTTCATCTGTATCTCCAATGTGGGTGCAAGGGCCCAAACACTTGGACCCTCTGCTGCTGCTTTCCCAAGCTCATTAGTAGGGAGCTACATAACAAGTAGAGCAGCTGGGACTCAAACAGGTGCCTATTTCAGATGCTGGCATTGTAGGCAGTGGCTTAACCCACTAATTCCACAACACTATTAACTGAAGCCTGAGTTAGCATAAGAGACATTAAGTATAGAAATAGAGATCTTTTGAGAGGTATCTGACATTACTGCTCCAGTATATAAATAGCTATGCCCCTTTACATGTTTATTAGTGCGTTATCTCTCTTCTAACTCCATGTCTAATACCATGTTTGTTTGTTTGTTTGGTTGGTTTTTTTTTTGACAAGCAGAGTGGACAGTGAGAGAGAGACAGAGAGAAAGGTCTTCCCTTGCCGTTGGTTCACCCTCCAATGGCCGCCGCGGCTGGCGCGCTGCAGCCTGCGCACCGTGCTGATCCGATGGCAGGAGCCAGGTACTTCTCCTGGTCTCCCATGGGGTGCAGGGCCAAGCATTTGGGCCATCCTCCACTGCACTCCCTGGCCACAGCAGAGAGCTGGCCTGGAAGAGGGGCAACTGGGACAGAATCCGGCGCCCCGACTGGGACTAGAACCCGGTGTGCCGGAGCCGCAAGGCAGAGGATTAGCCTAGTGAGCCGCGGCGCCAGCCCCTAATACCATCTTGTAAAGTCAGTTCACCTATTACAGGTAGAAGCTCCTTGCTCATGATCTCTCTTTCTTCAGTCTAGAAAATTCAATTTCCTTGTATTACCCTAGTCAAAAGAAGATCAAAATAATCATTATAAAAATCTACCCAGGGAATACCTGATACAATGAAAACTGAAGTAAATTTTAAAGTTGATAATCTGAACCTTATTGTTGAACATCTAACTTTGGTCACTTCCCCTACCTTGGACTTTCCCAGGAGTGATTTGGGGGAAAAAGCAAATGAATATTTTTTACTTTGCAAATTTGTGCATGGAACTTAAAGGATCCCCCCAGAAAAACTTAAGGGTTGACTCCAAGAACTAATTACAACTTCTGTCTTGTAATATAGAAATTGCTTAAAACCTTTCAAATATCAGTTTTCTTGAAAACATAATTTTAAGATCTAACTGCAGGGACCAGCGCTGTGGTGCAGTGGGTTAATGCTCTGGCCTGAAGTGCCGGCATCCCATATAGGCGCTGGATTGAGACCCTGTTGCTCCACTTCCAATCCAGCTCTCTGGATATCGGTAGATGCAGAGAAAGCATTTGATAAAAAACAACATCCTTTCCTGATGGAAACCTTAAATAACTTGGCAGTAGAAGGAACAATCCTTAATGCACAGCCAGCATCTTTTTTTTTTCCTCTTTTTTTTCCCAAGTTTTATTTAATAAATATAAATTTCCAAAGTACAACTTCTGAATTATAGGGCTTTGCCCCCCATAACCTCCCTCCCACCTGCAAACCATCCCATCTCCCACTCCCCCTCCCATCCCATTCTTCATCAAGATTCATTTTCAATTATCTTTATATACAGAAGATCAACTTAGGATATACGAAGTAAAGATTTCAACAGACTGCACCCACACAGGCATACAAAGTATAGAGTACTGTTTGAATAGTAGTTTTATCATTTATTCTCATAGTACAACACATTATGGACAGAGATTCTACAAGGGGAGCAGGTACACAGTGACTCCTGCTGTTGATTTAACTATTGACACTTTTATTTATGGCGCCAGTAATCACTTGAGGCTCTTTTCATGAGCTGCCAAGACTATGGAAGCTTCTTGAGTTCACAAACTCCAACCTTATTTAGACAAGGCCAGAATCAAAGTGGAAGTTCTCTCCTCCCTTCAGAAAAAGGTACCTCCTTCTTTGATGGCCCGTTCTTTCTTCTGGGATCTCACTCACAGAGATCTTTCATTTAGGTCATGTTTTTGCCACAGTGTCTTGGCTTTCCATGCCTGCAAAACTCTCATGGGCTTTTTAGCCAGACCTGAATGACTTAAGGGCTGATTCTGAGGCCAGACTGCTGTTTAGGGCATTTGCCATTCTATGAGCCTGTTGTGTATCTTGCTTCCCATGTAGTATCATTCTCTCCTTTTTAATTCTATCAATTATTATTTGCAGATACTGGTCTTATTTAAGTAATCCCTTTGACACTTAATCCTATCTTTTTATCAATTATGAACTTAAACTGATCACTTTAGCAAGTAAGATGGCATTGGTACATGCCACCTTGATGGGATAGAATTGGAATCCCCTGGCACACTTCTAGCTCTACCATTAGGGGTAAGTCCGACAAATATCATATGTTCTCTCTGATCGATGGCAACTAAACGAGCATCTAAAATGATACCCATTGAAGTGAAATGAAGAGACAATGACATGATCAGCCCTTATCTAGACTGTTGGGGAACAACTTACTATTTTATTCCTTTTAGTGTTGTTGTTGTTATTGTTGTTGTTGTTCTCTGTTTGTTCTACGTAAGACCACTGGTTGAACTCTGTAATCAATGCACAATCATTCTTAGGTGTTTAAAATTAACAGAAAAGTGATCTCTGTTAAACATAGGAGTGGGAGTAAGAGAGGGAGGAGATATATAGGTTGGCACATGCTCACTCGGACTTACCTCCAATGGTGGAACTAGAAATGTGCCAGGGGATTTCAACTCAATCTTACCAAGGAGGCAGGTACCAATGCCAGTGCACTTGGTAAAGTGATAAGTATAAATACAGGGCCGGCGCCGTGGCTCACTAGGCTAATCCTCCGCCTAGCGGCGCCGGCACACCGGGTTCTAGTCCCGGTCGGGGCGCCGGATTCTGTCCCGGTTGCCCCTCTTCCAGGCCAGCCCTCTGCTGTGGCCAGGGAGTGCAGTGGAGGATGGCCCAGGTGCTTGGGCCCTGCACCCCATGGGAGACCAGGAAAAGCACCTGGCTCCTGGCTCCTGCCACCGGATCAGCGCGGTGCGCCGGCCGCAGCGCGCTGGCCGCGGCGGCCATTGGAGGGTGAACCAACGGCAAAGGAAGACCTTTCTCTCTGTCTCTCTCTCTCTCACTGTCCACTCTGCCTGTCCAAAAAAAAAAAAAAAAAAAAAGTATAAATACACACCGATCAAAAAGATAGGGTATGTGTCGATGAGATTTCACAAATAAGACCAGTGTAAACAAACAATGAAGGATAGAATTAAAAGGGAGAGAATGATCCTGCGGGGGAAGCAGAACACACAGCAGACTCATAGAATGGCAAATGCCCAAAACAGCACTCCTGCCTCAGAATCAACCTTTGGGACATTTGGATCTGGCTAAAAGGTCCATGAGAGTCTCACAGGCATGGGAAGCCATGACACGGTGGCAAAAAACAATCTAAATGAAAGATCCTGGTGAACAAGACCCCAGCAGAAGGAACAGGCCATCAAGGAGGGAGGCGCCTTTCTCTGAAGGGAGGACGGAACCTCCACTGTGATACGGCCTTGACTAAACAAATTCAGAGTTGGTGAACTCAAGGGGCTTCCATAGCCTAGACAACTCATAGCAAGAGTCTCGGGTGATTGCTGATGTCATAAATAAGAGTGCCAATTGTTAAATCAACGATGGGAGTCACTGAGTACAGGCTCCCCATGTAGGATCTCTGTCCTTAATATGTTTTACTATGAAACTTAAAAACAACACTACTAGTCGAACAATACCCTATACCTTGTGCGGTTGTGTGAGTGCAGCCTGTTGAAATCCTTGCTTAGTGTATACTAAGTTGATCTTCTGTATATGAAGGTGATTGAAAATGAAACTCGATGAAGGGTGGGATGGGAGAGGGAATGGGAGAGGGGAGGGCCACGGGAGGGAGGGAGGTTGTGGGGGGGAGCCACAACAATACAAAAGTTACACTTTGTAAATTCACATTCATTAAATAAAAAAAAAAAAGAACTTATGGGGGTAAAGCCATTGTAATTCATAAACTGTACTTTGGAAATTTATATTTTTTAAATAAAAGTTAAAAAAAAAGGGGTAAGTCTGAGTGAGCATGTGCTGAACTGTACATCTCCTCCCTCTCTTATTCCCACTCTTACATTTAACGGGGATCATTGTTCAGTTAAATTTAAGCAACTAAGAATAATTATGTGTTAATTAAAGAGTTCAACCAATACAGTCAGCATCTTATTGAGTGGGGAAAGTTGGAAGCATTCCCCCTAAGATCTGGAACTAAACAAGGATGCCCACTCTCACCTTTGTTATTCAATATAGTCCTGGAAGTTTAGCCAGAGCAACTAGGCGAGAAATCAAAGGGATACAAACTGGAAAGGAGGAAGTGAAACTATCCCTATTTGCAGAGGACATGATTCTTTTTAGAGTGGAACTAAAAGACTTTACTAAGAGACTATTGGAGTTTGGTAAAGTGGCAGGATATAAAATTAAGACACAATAAGCAATAGCCTTTGTATACAGAGACAATGCCATTGCTGAGAAAGAACTGCTAAGATCAATCCCATTCAAAATAGGTACAAAAATTTTAAATACCTTGTAATAAATTTAACCAAGAATGTCAAAGATCTATAAAATTAAAATTACAAAATATTTGTACAAGAAAGAAGTAGAAGACACAAAAATAGAAAAATCTTCCATGTTCATGGACTGGAAAAACCAATATCTGAATGTCCGTACTTTTGAAAGCAGTTTACAGATTCAATGCAATCCCAATTACACTACCGACATCCTCAGACCTGGAAAAATGGTGCTAAAATTCATGTGGAAATACAAGAGACCCCAAATAGCTAAAGCAATCTTATACAACAAAAACAAAGCCAGAGGCATCACAATACTAGATTTCAAGACATACTACAGGGCATTTGTAATCAATACAGTCTGGTACTGGAAAATAGTAGACATGTAGACAAACTGAACAGAATATAAACTCCAAAAATCAACGCATGCACCTACAATCAATTTATCTTTGACAAAGGAGCTAAATTCAATCCCTGGAGCAAGGAGAGTCTCTTCAACCGATAGTGCTGTGAAGGCTGGGTCTCTGGATACAGAAGTATCATCCTTTTTATGAGAAGAGTGAGATATTCCCACTGGAGTCATAGCTTTACAATATTAGGGAAAATAAAGGAGAATTCAGGCAAGATAAAAGTGTCATAACCCCAAATTCCAAGGCTAAAGTATCAAGCTAACATGGGCACTGGCCACCACTGTAAATGATCACATAAAATGCCATTCATCCAATTACATCCAGTAGATTTTCAGGTTAAGTTCCAAGTATAGTGTTATTATTTCAATGCCTATGTTAAAAGTTTCTGCCGAAAATTACCTTGTTTTCTCCTCTCTCTGCTTATCTCTTGATAAACTTTTTTGCCCTAAACATGATCCTCTGCAACATAAAATTACTAATTAATAATAGGATATGACCATTTCATCTGATCTACAACCCTGAGACTTAAAGAACTCACTAATTAAAATAGTATAATAATGTTAATCATAGAGACATTTTTGTCTAGGAGTCATTCATTATTATGCACTGTGTTCCATTTTATGACCCCAGTCAAAATTCTCTCTTGCTTTGAATTTGAAGTTTTCAGATAATGTGAAAGCATGATTTGTCCTCTTTCCCAATCATAGTCAGTTGAGATGACTTGTCTTTAATTTTTAAACACCAGCCTTTCCTTTATGCAGAATAATTTGTTATTATTTTTGTATGTTCTCTGTACCACCTTTGAATTTTGAATTTTGGATTTTCAAATTCTGAATGGCAGGAACATTGAATGGTGCTGACTGGATATATTGGTTGACTATCCAAAGCAATTCTCATTTAATTCTTTCCTATACCATTACGTTAGAATAATGCTGGCACATGAAAAGTAGATTTATAATAACTATTAATGTCTTTTGAAGAGAGAAGTCAGTGTCCATGCAAATGAAGGATTGATGCTGATCTCTAAATGAAGTGTTGGCACAGTTAAATGCTGTGACAGCATTGCATTGCAGCCTGTTTAAAAGGCATTTCAATCAGGATGTAATAAATTTCCCGTTACTGGTCTATGCAACTTCACTAAAACAGAAAAGACCATTCACCCAAAAAGATAAAGCCATTTGGGAATCTAAAAACATTTTGTTTAGCTTGTAAAGAGAAAAGTCTACCATCTTTTCCTTGGATTTCAAAAGCAGAAATTCAGCCACTAACACTAGCAGTTAGAAACATTGTGCAGCTTTTATGTACATGGAGGTAATTTTAGCAGTTACTGCAGTCACTTCTAACCATATATCTTTCATTTTCCAGATTGGCCTGAAAACTTTTTGCTATCACAATAGCCACTTTACATTTATGAAAGCATATTATACAGCACTCAGGAAATTTGCTCTTGAAATAAGTAAGGGTTAGTCTGACTAGTATATTGCTTAAGGAGAAATGATTTTAAGTAAACAAAAAGGTCATGATTATTGGCCTCATCAAAGCAGCAAGCTTCATTGCAAATTCATTTTTGTGATAGATTATGGTAATTTAAAAGCAGAAAAATTAGACTACTTACTTCAAAGTGTCAAATATAATTATCACTTAGTGATTTTTCACTGTTAAGGGTCACAGAGAATACCTAAGACCTGGAATAATTTGTTCTCATCATTGTTGGCGTTTTGCTTTGAGACTCTGCCATGTTTTGTGACCAAATAAAAGGTAACAAATCTATCTCCTCTTCCCCACCTTCCACCTGCTGTCTCCTCCATGCTCATCAAAGAAACCTCCCATGATCTTTTAAGGCAATCCAAGGCAAGCACAGTCCCAGACCCTGCCTCATCTGAGTCTGTAATTATGATGATGGTTGTGGTGGATCATACACTATACTGCTTATATGAATCAGAAACACAAAGGCTTTTCTAAATGACCTATATTAAATCTACATGTTTGAGTTTTTTTCTTCTGATATATGAAACAATTATCTGTGATTATAATTTAAGTATGAATTAAATCAACCAGAGACTCAGACTCTCTCCTAGAAGGCACTGTAGATTAATGAGTAAATATGTCTTAGTTTGTCTTTAAACTGCATGTTATTGACCTGAGAGACATCGGGGGACTATAATGACTGATTATGTAAATCCGCAATTGCAGATTGTTGCCATACTCCATAATGTCATTAATTTACATTAATGTCAGTCTTTCCTTACCAGACACTTATTAATTTGCTGTTCCTTGACACATATTCTGATGTAGAGTTTTTGTGAGTCATTAAAGTCCTTTGTGTGGAGACCTTCTTGAAGACCTCTTAGTTTGTATGTAATTGACAAACCAGACGACAGCTTTTATGGTTGATCATAAAACTGCAGCCAATTCACTCAGGCACTGGATTTATGTTTTGAAACTTTTCTTTTTAATGCTCCTTTTTTGTAGAGAAAGTGTTTAAATGTAGGTACATTTATTTATTAGGTGGTTTAAAATATGCGCTTTTCTACAAGGTCAAATTCGAAGGAGTTTTTAACCAGATGTACAGCTGCTACTCAAGATTTTGTAATCAGAAATCCTTATCAGAAGCATCTATTACATTTGAAGTCTCTTTAAAAAATATAACACGTTAAGATAATTTTAAGCCAGAATTTTAAAGCATCGATTTCATTTATTTAATATAGTACCTCACTGAATTCAGCCCCTGGACATCCAGTCCTGACACATCTTTGTCGGAGCTTGTCTCCCTTTTGTTTTGGTTTCACTTGAACTAATTACCATATTACTAATTGCTGTAGTCCATGCATACTTTCAATCATTCAAAACCCCTTACTAAGCACTAACTCCATACCCAGTATTATCTGAGCAGAAGCAAACTTAAGAGATTAAAAAACTAACCTCTACTTTCATGTAGCTAACTTTCAAAGGTGAAGGATAGACAATAAGCAAGAAAATCAGAGAACCTTAGAAGATAATAAAGTGGGGGGGTGGTGCAAAGAAGGATATAGGAAGTGTGGTTAAGGCAAGAGGCAGAAGGGCGGTGATGTAATATAAAGTGATCAAGAAGGGGGCACTGGACAAAGGTTTGAATGAGATGAGGGTGTAAAGTAGACAGATATCTTGGGGATGGGGTTCCAGAAAGAGAAAACTGTGAGAATTGGGAATTGCAAGATAGTGTGGTGCAGCAGAGTGATTGAAAGGGTGACCTGGAGACAGATTGAGAGAGGCAGTGGGAGTGGGTAGGCAGAGCACTGTAGAGCCCCAGGACATTGAAAATATTCCAGATTTTCCTCAGAAATGAGGATCCCCGGAAGGGATCTGACTATCTAAGCACAATATTTTGGGGTTTTATGTTAAAATAAACAGCCTGGGGAATGTAGGTAGGTAAAGGGAAAAGCAGAGAGATCTATTAAGAAGATATTGCAGTAACCCTGGCTAAGATTAGGAGTGTAGTAGTAGAATATGAAAAGGAGGCCAGATTTTGCATACACTTAGAATATATCATCCAATATGCATGATATTATATAGCATTGTTATAGGTAATAAGAAAGACAAAGATTAAAGAGCCAGAGGAAATGTATCACCAAACCCTACTCCAGTGACCAAGCAATCCAAGATGGATTTGGAGCAGTCACTGCTCAGAATTGGTGTCAGCCAAAACTAGCCAACATGGTTCCTGAGAGTGCATCCCTTTGCAAACCTGTAGTCTATTATAATATCATTATAGTGAATTTATCATAACTGACACTACCACTCTCATCATGCACCTGATACCATGACATTTCTGAAACTTACTGAAAAGGCCAGAAAATGGTAAGTCACCGAATTCCTGGAAATCTCCATCCTTTCCTGGAAAACTCCACCCAAAGCACCACGCCCTGTGCCTTTAGATCACAGACACAGATGAACCCAGACCTGGTGGGCTACAGTTCACTCTGGAGCAGGCATACGCTCCCTCTTGAGTGTGTACTTTTACTTTGCTAACCTTTATGTCTCATTCTTTCATGTGTCACAGACAAGAACCTGGACCCATCAGTCCCACAATATCATCAAGATTTCGGGTGATTACTGACATCATAAATAAGAGTGTCAATTGTTAAATCAACAACAGGAGTCACTGTGCACTTGCTCCCCATGTCGGATCTCTGTTCTTAACGTGTTGTACTATGTGAATTAACGGTAAAACTTGTCTTCAAACAGCACTTTATACTTTGTGTGTCTGTGTGGGTGCAAACTGTTGAAATATTTACTTAGTATATACTAAATTGATCTCTGTATATAAAGATAATTGAAAATGAATCTTGATGTGAATGGGATGGGAGAGGGGTGGGAGATGGGATGATTGAGGGTGGGAGGGAGGTTATGGGGGGGAAGAGCCGCTATAATCCAAAAGTTGTACTTTGGAAATTTATATTTATTAAATGAACATTTAAAAAAAAAGATTTCAGTACTGCATACCAGAGTAAATCAAAGCTAACTCAAGTGTTTTGTCCTGAGATACTAGAATTCCGGAAGTGCCATTAACTAAGATGGAAGAATTATAGGAGGAGCAAATCTGAGGGGATGGAGATGAAATTGGGAATTTGTTTTTACAAATGTTCACTGTGATTCCTACTTTTTATCTAGCAGAGATTTCCAGGGGGCAAGTGAATATTCAAGATAAAATTCATGGGAAAGATCCATGATAAAGATGCTCCTTTTGCTCCTTTGGAAATTATGAAACTATAGCTGGTGTCTACAACTGAAAAACGTCACTGAGACAGTCAGAATAGAGAAGACAGGAGAATGGAGAACTGACCCAGTCTTGAGGCAAAAGATTGGAGCTGAGAACAAAACTACCGCTAAAAGCCTGTGAAGTGTTCAAAAGGAATATATACTGAGACTAATCTAAGAAGTGGCCCTACAGAGTTATTAATCTATCAGGGCAGTTTGACTTGGGTGATGGGAACAAATGATTCGTTTTGTCTTAGCCATCCAGAGCAACCTTGAACAATCTTTATTCTTTGCCTATACATTTTGCATCTAGTTATGAAAATGTTCTCCTTTAGATTGATCATTAGCCTTCTTTTCAGTACCTTTTTCAGAGATAATACTGTTCTTGTTGCTTATTGTCATTGTAGACAACCATTTTCTTTTCTTTTTTTTTTTATTTGACAGGTAGAGTTAGACAGTGAGAGAGAGAGAGAGAGACAGAGACAGAGAGAAAGGTCTTCCTTCTGTTAGTTCACTCCCCAAATGGCTGCTACAGTCAGTGCTGCGGCAATCCAAAGCCAGGAGCCAGCTTCCTCCTGGTCTCCCATGCGGGTGCAGGGGCCCAAGCACTTGGCCCATCCTCCACTGCCCTCCCGGGCCACAGCAGAGAGCTGGACTGAAAGAGGAGCAGCCGGGTTTAGAACCGGCACCCATATGGAATGCCAGTGCCACAGGCGCAGGATTAACTGAGTGAGCCATAGCGCCGGCCCCTAGACAACCATTTTCTAAGGAGCTAATCTCCACCAGTGAGAAATTTACTCCCCACTTTTGCCCGCTTACTTAAAGCCCATTTGTTGGAGCCAAGCCAGTGTATGCTCACAGTGTGATACATACATTCTGAGTGGAATCTGACTTTTTTGGAAACACTTTGCAAGATTCATTGAAAGCCACTGACCTTATATATCCCAGGCCTAGGTCATTCATATACTGCCCCAAATAAACCTTCAATTAACCTTTTTACAGGTCCTATTTATTTCCATTAACAGATGATACTGAAGAACCAGCAAAGGAGAGTAAGGAGAGGTCAGTGAGGCAGAACCAAAAATACAAGAGTGTTACAGAAACCAGGTGAATAAAGTGTTTTAAATGTAGGGAGCAATCAGATATTCAAAATACTGCTGATAGATTAAACAAGAAAAACAGTATCCATTGAAGATCATTGATGACTGTAACAAGACAGCTTTAGTGTAATAATGGGAGTAAAAATTTTATTCAAGAAGGCTTAAGGGAAGATGGGGAAGAGAAATTGGAATCAGTGGTCATAGGAAATTGTTCTTAGGGATTCTTTTGAAAGGAATTCTTTTGACTTAAAATCAGGATAAAATTCAGCTGATTACAGGAAATGATAGGCATCTTGACATAGGCATCGGACATTGATGGATTATTTTTCATGACTTATTAAGGAGGACTGGTGTCGATGGAATCGCTAACATAGATAGCTCTCTCCATAGATTCCTCCCACTCTCCAGAAGTACAGATTTCTGGATCTCTTAGAAGCAACAGAGACATTTAGATAAGAAGAATCAGAGAAAAATCTTTAAAGGTTAGGTCCCTGGATATCTTCAAAAATCGATTCCTACCACTAAGAGCCACAGCTCACTAACAGGCTACCTGTGACCATCAATGAACAGCAGTTGAAAGCTCCAGGGCTCTCTGTGTTAATCTCTGACTCTCTGAATAACCATAGCGCTCCTCTTAGGAATCATTTGTTCCAAATTAAAATGAAAGTGGCCAACTGGGTGGTCTCTTTGGCCTTTGTGGGGCTAACATCCCATGATATTAGATGTTAACAGCACAGATTTTATTCACATAATTACGAAATAGTGTGCACAAGCTGCATCTGTAGAGAGCTAATGTTATGACCCTATCGCAGTTGGATTTTTTTTAAAAAAAGATTTACTTATTTATTTGAAAGTCAGAGTTACAGAGAGAGAGAGAGAGAGAGAGAGAGAGGTCCTTCATCCAATGGTTCACTCCTCAATTGGCCACAACGAACAGAACTGTGTTGATCCGAAGCCTGGAGCCAGGAGCTTCTTCCGGGTCTGCCACACAGGTACAGGGGCCCAAGGACTTGGGCCATCTTCTACTGCTTTCCCAGGCCATAACAGAGAGCTGGGTCCAAAATGGAGCAACTGGGACTAGAAACGGCGCCCATATGGGATGCTGGCGCTTCAGGCCAGTGCTTTAACCCACTGTGCCACAGTGCCGGCTCCTATAACTCTGTCTTTCAAATAAATAAAAAATAGATATTTTAAAACAAAATAAAACAAAACAAAACCTAGGTTCTAGGCTACTTTCTTTCTGGAAAATCTTTCCTCTATTTTTATAAATTAATATATAGTGATTTAATACATCGATATAATTAAATTTTTAAAAATACTTAGTGAAGCATGAACCTCAATCAGCAGATTGAAGCTCTTAATTGGATGAATGACGTATAATGATAGCACATGAATTGTACAGCACTGCTTCATAACTTCCTGAATAACTGGACAGTTTACTCATAACCTTGGTCCTTTCAGCACTCTCTGGGGATTCCAAGGGCTCCATGCTTCTGGGAATAGCCCTGTTCAAATGAACAGAATCCTAAAGCATGGAACACAGGGGAGTTTGCTTCACTTTAAAATGACTAGAAATCTTATATCTTAAGGTAAAAAATATATTAACTCTCAATATGTTTAAGTTCAAATAAAACAAGCACTCATTCCACTTATTGAAAGGCTGTACTTACTCTGAGTATCAGTCAGTGTATTAGTTTCTTATTGCTGCTGTAACAAATGATCACAAACATAGTAGCTTAAAGCAATACAATTGTATTATATAATAGCTCTGAAACCAACATGAGTAACCCTGGATAGAATCCAAAGTGTTAGCGAGACTGTGTTCTTCTGGAGGCTCTGGGGTAAATCTACATCCGTGCCTTTTTCGGACTCTACAACACCATTTCCTGGCTCATACTCCTTTCTCCATTTTCAAAGCTGGTAGTGGAACACATTTTATTTTATTTTATTTTTTTAGAAAAATTTTATTTAATAAATACAGGCAGGCACTGTGGCTCACTTGGCTAATCCTCTGCCTGTGGCACCAGCACACCCGGTTCTAGTCCCGGTTGGGGTGCTGGGTACTAGTCCCGGTTGCTCCTCTTCCAGGCCAGCTCTCTGCTGTGGCCTGGGAGTGCAGTGGAGGACGGCCCAAGTGCTTGGGCCCTGCACCCATATAGGAGACTGGGAGGAAGTACTTGTCTCCTGGCTTCGGATCTGCGCAGCACCGACCGTGGCGGCCATTGGGGGAGTGAGCCAACAGAGGAAGACCTTTCTCTCTGTCTCTCTCTCACTGTCTATAACTCTCTTTCTCTGTCTCTATCTCTCATTGTCTAACTCTGCCTGTCAAAAAAAGAGAAAGAAAGAAAGAAAGAAGAGAGAGAGAGAGAGAGAGAGAGAGAGAGAGAGAGAAAGAAAGAAAGAAAGAAAGAAAGAAAGAAAGAAAGAAAGAAAGAAAGAAAGAAAGAAAGAAAAAAGAAAGACTTTAATAAATCCACATTTTGAAAGTACAACTTTTGGATTATAGCAGTTTCCCCTTCCATAACCACCCTCCCACCCACAAAGCATCCCATCTCCTACTCCTTCTCCCATCCCATTCTTCATTAAGATTCATTTTTAGGGGCATAGCTGCAGCAAAGCGGGTTAACGCCCTGGCCTGAAGTGCCGGCATCCCATATGGGTGCTGGTTCTAGTCCTGTCTGCTCCACTTCTGATCCAGCTCTCTGCTATGGCCTAGGAAAGCAGTAGAAGATGGCTCAAGTGCTCGGGCCCCTGCACCCACGTGGGAGACCCGGAGGAAGCTCCTGGCTCCCAGCTTCGAATCGGCACAGTTCTGGTCGATGCAGCCAATTGGGGAGTGAACCATCAGAGGGAAGACCTCTTTCTCTCTGCCTCTCCTCTCTCTGTGTAACTCTGACTTTCAAATAAATAAATAAATAAATCTTTTTAAAAAGTTTCATTTTCAATTATCTTTATATAAGAAGATCAACTCTATATTAAGTAAAGATTTCAACAGTTTGCACCCACACAGACACACAGTGTAAAGTACTGTTTGAAGTCTAGTTTTACCATTAATTCACATAGTACAACACATTAAGGACTACATGGGAAGTAAGTGCACAGTGACTCCTGTTGTTGATTTAACAATTGACACTCTTATTTATGATGTCAGTAATCACCTGAGGCTCATGTCATGAGCTGCTTTCAGTCTCTCTTCACTGTCATGACTTTGGAGCCTTCGTGCTTCTAATTTCCAGCATCCCTGTTAAAACAACACCTGTGATTGGGTGAGTCCACCAACACATTACAGGATAAGCATCCGTAGTTAACAATTGTTAACTTAATCACATCTGCGACATCTGTCCCGTATGTGATATAAAGTACCATTTTCAGGGTTTAGGATATGGACATCTTGGTGTAGGAAGTGTGGGGGCATTATTCAATTTACCCTAGTGAGATAACATTTTTCTATTTTACTTAGCAAGATAGTGGACGAGATTTTGGGACATGCCTTTGTTTTGTGTTGCTATAATAGAATGCCACAGACTATAATTTATCAAGAACAGAAATTTATTTTCTTGTATTTCTAAGGGCCAGGAAGTCCAAGGTCAAAAGTGCTAGCAGATAGGCAGGGCTTTCTTGCTGTATCATTCCATGGTGGGAGGCAGAAGGGCAAGAGTGGGAAAGATAGAAAAAAAGGGAGTCTGGGCCTGTCCTCTTTTTAGGAACCACTGGTGTGGTAATGGCAGTAATCCCTTCATGACAGCAGAGTTCCCATGACACACACCTGGACTCTGAGGACACATTAAAACCATAGCAGGGCTTATTATTGGTTTTGAACTATTTGCAAGCATTTTAGGAGTGGCTTATATTTCAACCAAGTCGATTGTAAATAGTCATTATTATGTAATAAGTATTTTCCCCCAGAAAGCTACTAATAAACTAAGCAACCATAATGAATTAAATTCTATTTCTTTGAGTTATGCTTAGTAATTGTTCTCCAAAGATGTATTGCTATTTACCTCATTGCCTCAAATGGTAAAGAATAATAAAAATAAAAATAGAGAACATTGAATATCAGCCACTTGTGATTCAGGGAGTTTTGATTTACAGTTTGAAAGCTTTTCAGAAAACCAGGAAGTTGCAATAATATTGAAATCAGTGTCATTCAGATGTCTTTGCAAGGCAAACAAAGCTCTATCAATTGAACAACCAAACCACTGTTCAAATTAATCAGTAGGAACTTGATAAATTCCACTGATGTAGAAAATTAGCACTTTGCATGTTTCCCAGATTTTGATTTCATTTGGGCGTCTGGTCATGAATTATAACCACTCTTCTTGGACTCGAGCTATTTCACTTGAAATCCATTATTTCTAGCAGAATTATGAGTCTTGTTAGGGAAATGCCAGCTATTTCCATTTTGAGCATCTGCACGGCAGTTCTATTATTAACATGGAGCTCATTTAAAAAGGGGAGAAGAATTAGATTTGTGTCTTTGGGGTTGTGGGGGCGGGGTGGTTGGTGGGGACTACAGCTTCACAGAAACAAACAAGCTCACAGGGCTGCCTCCAATTGACACAGCTGTCATGTAAATATCTGTCCCCCGATGTATAGCTAAGGGATCCTGGGCTTAAAGACCTTGTAGCCATATGTAAACAATGCAGTGCTGATGACAGGTTTACAGTGCTGGAGAAAACATGCGCAGCTGTTTCATCTTCGTTCCTATAGTGAGATACAAATGTTCAAGAGAGCGATCACAGATGCTGGGAACCGCGTTTTCAAAGCTCCCAGGGCTAGTCTTGCTTTTGTGATGAGTTTTGCATCATTGCCTTCTGGGTCATGCCACAACAGCCCGTGGAGTGAATGCTTGTGCACAGGCTCCCTGCTGGCTCCCTCACTGCCTCCCTGTCCGTCTCCTCCAGGGCTAGCCCAATTGTTTCCTAAGTGGCAGTTAGTCCAAGCAAGTCTTTCACCTCTGGATGCAGAGAAAATGCCTGACCCACACCTGTGCATGCTGCATTGATCAGAGGGCTCCCCAGATCAAAAAATCAAAGAGGCTAATGACCTACCTGGGATAGGTCATTTACTCTTATTCCCTCCTTGTTGCTCTCTTCCCTTCACAACCTTGTTTCCTGTATTTCGCTGAGGCTTTCTACAAAAGAATCAGACAAGAAACCAAGTATTATTTCGATCATGGTTCACTTCATGAAAGTGAAAGTGCCTGTGGATGTGAGGTGGAAGATAATGACCGCGCATATGCCCATTTGAAGAAAAAGTTTTGTTTCTCCTTGCAGCTTTTGAGTTAAATGTGACTATGCTCGTTTTTCAGGCCATTAAACCCCTTCTGTTGACCTTTGGATACTTATTTGAATTCTTCAAGGAAACTCAGTATTTCATGACCTAAATTATTCACAGCCCCAAATTATCTTCTGTTTTGTAGTCACATAATGTATTTATGGAGATAAGTTCAATAGCAAGGCTGTTTTTAAAATCAGGTTTTTTTTTTTTATTTTATTTTAGCTATTTGTCTTAAGAGGCAATATAAGGGAGCCGTCGCTGTGGCTCACTTGGTTAATCCTCTGCCTTGTGGCGTCGGCAATCCATAGAGTGCCGGGTTCTAGCCCCCATTGCTCCTCTTCCAGTCCATCTGAGGCCCTGGAGGGCAGTGTAGGGTGGCCCAAGTGCTTGGGCCCCTGCACCCGCATGTGAGACCAGGAAGAAGCACCCGGCTCCTGGCTTCGGATCGGCGCAGCGCCAGCTGTAGTAGCCATTTGGGGAGTGAACCAATGGAAGATAGACCTTCTCTCTGTCTCTCTCTCACTGTCTATAACTCTAACTGTCAAATAAAAAAAAATGAGGCAATATATGGCACATTCAGATTTTTGAGCTCTACCATTAGAATAACTCAACATAATTCCAGTCATAAACGCTTGGCAAACTGGAGATTTGGGGCAGGTTACTAAAGCTACATCTAAACTTACAATTTCTTATTGTTAAATGGGGATAATAGTAGTGCTTTTGCCTAAGGGTTGTTTTGAGGATTAACAGGGCAATCTATTACAAGTCTTTAATTTTGGGCACAAAAAATTTGACCATTAGACCTGAGCCATGATTATAATTCTAATACTTTGAAGGATACTGGTATTAAATTGGAAACTCCTAACAAAAAAAAAAAAAAAAACAAAGAAAAAGGGTTACCAATAATCCATTTTTAAATGACTTCCCAACTTTCTAACCCTGTGACCTCCAGAAATTTACCCCCCACAGTAGTCTGTCCTGAAAGCAACCATGTTTTCTGGATCCAAGTGCTGTACATTATCCTCTCCCCTCCCATAAATCCAGAAGCCTCCATTCCCTACTCATGAATTCAAAATATTTTATTCTTTCTTAAAAAATGCTATGCTAGGACCAGGAATCCTTTTACTGAAATGAGTTCAGAACTCAGTTTGCCAGTTTTGTGAGACAGGAGTAGAAAACTCTGATGAATCGAATATTTTGGCATATTTACTAGTTTAAGTCCAAATAATCAGTTACACACTGAGCTGAAAAAGCTTTTGTAGACAGGGACAGTAATTTTGACACTGAGAAGGTGTTTTCTTTGAGAAAGTTTGTTCTTAGTTTCAACAATTGATATACAAATAACTTTGGAACACGCTAGCTCCATAAATCAATCAGATGTTGAGTTCCATTAATTCAGGATTTTTGTAAAAATGTCCCATAATTCTACAGAAAGACAAATCCATTTATGTTTTAAAATAAAGACAGCATGTACCTTTTCCCTTATGCCTTTTAAAAAATGGATTTATTTTTTATATAAGTTTTAAGCTCGCAGTGAAATTGAGCAGAAAGTATAAAGTTCCCAGATGCTCCTTGAAATTCCACATGCACAAACACTCTACTGGTCAACACGTCACATCAGAGCAACCCATTTATTAAAAAAGTTGAACCTACATTGACACATTATCATTCAAGTTTATAGTTTAGGGTTTATTCTTGATGCTACACATTCTCTAGGTTTCAACAAATGTGTGCTATGTATACACCATTATTGTATCATACAGAAAATCTTCTCTGCTGTCTCCATTGATTCTCCCTCTCTCTAATCCCTAGAAAACACTGACTTTATTTTTTCTTTCTTATATTCCTGTCTTCTCCAGAATGTCAGATAGTTGCAGTCATTCAGAATAAATATCTAGATTTTCTGGTTGGCTCCTTTCACTTATTAAAGCACGACTAAAGTTTCTCTGTGTCTTTTCATAGCTTGGCAGTTCATTTCTTTTTAGTGTTGAATAATATTCCATTGTGTGGGTGTCATACAGTTGTTTTTGTCCACTTGACTGCTGAAGGACATCTTGGTCACTTTCAGCAATTAGAAATAAAGCTACCTGTAAATATTCACGTTCAGGCTTTGGTGTGGAGTAAATTTACACCTCATTTGGATAAATATCAATGAGGATGATTGTTAGATTGTATGGTAAGAGAATGGGTAGTTTTGTAAGAAATTGCAAAAACTCTGTTCTAAAGTGATTGTACCATTCTGCATTCCTGCCAGCTGTGATGTGATGTGTTGACCAGTAGGCTGTCCGTGCACGTGGAAGATCAATATTACTCCACATCACTGCCAACATTTGGTGTTGTCAGTGTTTCAGAATTTTGCCATCTGCTGATAGTTGTATCTTGTTGTTTTGATTGGCAATTATCCAATAATAAATGATGTTTAGTATCTTTTCATGTATTGTACTTTTATTTGCAATCTTC
The DNA here is from genome assembly GCF_964237555.1 of Oryctolagus cuniculus. Classification (NCBI taxonomy): domain Eukaryota; kingdom Metazoa; phylum Chordata; class Mammalia; order Lagomorpha; family Leporidae; genus Oryctolagus; species Oryctolagus cuniculus. Next base: position 50,202,300 of record NC_091441.1, on the reverse strand, counting down.
TTTGGTCATATATCTATATAGGTATTTTGCCCATCTTTTAATTGAGTTTTTCATTGTATTATTGTTGAGTTTGAAGAGTTCTTTGCGTATTCTGAGTAAGAGTTCTCTAACAGATTCCTCTTTTGTAAATATTTTCTCCCAATCTATGGCTTGTCCTCTAAATCTCTCAAATTTTTAATTTTAAAGAAGTCCAACTTATCAATTCTTTCTTTCAGTGTTCATGACTTTTATAGCAAAAAGTTATTGTTTAATCCAAGTTTACCTAGATTTTTTTCCTATGCTATTTTCTTGGAGTTTTATAGTTTTGCATTTTCACTTTTATCTGTGATCCATTTTTAATTATTTTTTGTGAGAAAAGTATAGTCTGAGTCTAGATTCATTTTTAGCATGTGGATATCTTATTCCCAACTTCATTTTTTTAGAGACTGTCTTTCCTTCATTGAATTTCTTTTGTTTGTTTGTCAATTATCACCTGACTTTATTGTATGAATCTGTTTCTGTGCTATATTTCTATCCCATTGATTTATTTGTGTAATCTTTTGCTAGTAACATAGTGTCTTGATTATGACAGATTTATACTAAGCATGGAAGTCATGTAGTGTCAATTCTTTGACTTTGTATTTCGATATTGTGTAGACTATTCTCAGTCTTTGCCTCACAACATAAACTTTAGAACAAGCTTTTCAATAACTACTAAATAACTTGCTGGGATTTTGACTGGGATTATATTAAATCTATAGCAAATTGGGAAGAATGATACTGAGTCTTCCTCTCCTTGAACACAGGAAATCTATTTAGTTCTTCGATTTTTTTATCAGAGTTTTATAGTTTTCTTATATAGAGCTGATACATATTTTGTTAGATTTATATCAAAACATTTCATTTTCTGGTTGCTAATGTAAATGGTATTATGTTTTTAGTATGTATCAAATTCTACTTATTTATTGCTAGGATATAATAAAATTACTGATTTTTGCATATTAAATATATCCTACAATCTTTTCATAATCACTTATTAATTCCAAGAGGTTAGGTTGTTGTTATTATTCTTGATTCTTTGAGATTTTGTATATATGAGAATATATTTTTGTATTTTTTTAAATTTTTTTATTTATCTAATGGCAGATATTGCGGGAGAGAGAATGAGAGCAAGAACAAGAGAGAGAGCGAGAGAGAGAGATAGAGAGATTTTCCATCTACTGGTTCACTTCCCAAATGCTTGCAACAGCTGGAGATGATCCAGTCTGAAGCCAGGAACCTGAATTTCATCAGAGTTCCTATACGGGTGACAGGGACTCAAGTCCATGAACCATCATTTGTTGCCTTCCCAGGGACATTAGCAGAAAGCTAGATTGCAAGTGAAGTAGCTGGGACATGAACTGTCACTATAATGTAGAATGTGGGCATCCCATTTGGAGGTTTAATACAATATTTTTAAATGCCAAAGTTTAATTTTAGATTCTATAAAGAAATTAAATTTGTTATTCTGCATTTTGTGCATAATTTATGATTGAATCAGCATTAGTAAATTAATGAGCTTTTATTTAGATATTTTGGGGTAAAGAGAAAGTAGCATTGTGTGAAAATTTATCTTATGGGCTGGCACTGTGGCATAGTATGTAAAACTGCTACCTATGGCACCAACATTCCATATGAGCACCAACCAGTTCAAGACCCAGCTGTTCTACTTCCAATCCAGTTCTTTGCTAATGAGCCTGGGAAAGCAGCAGAATATGACCCAGGTGCTTGGACCCCTACACCCACGTGGGAGACCTGGAAGAGGCTCCTGATTCTTAATTTCGGGTCCACTCAGCTCCAGGTGTTGCAGCCATTTGGGGAATGAACTAGCAAATGAAAGATATTTCTCTCTGTCTCTGTCTCTCTCTCTCTCTGACTCTGCCTTTCAAATAAATCACTTTTTTTTTAAAAAAAAAAGGAAAATTTATCTTAGACTTCTTTTCGTTGATTGCTAATACCTCTTCTGGACAATATGACAATATAAGAACCATTGTTGACCATTGATCAGGAAACTACATTCAAGTAGGACTTAGTATTTCCTTTCTGCATTTGGTTTTATGGTTACCATGTATTCATAGCAAATGGTATTGATTACTCACTTATGGTACTGATATGGAGTTGATATACAGTTTGGCAAAGGTAATAGAGGTGGTATAGTGTACTAAATTTTAGAATAAAGTAGTCTAATCCATATATCATATCACAGAGACAATATAATTTTTAAAGGCATTGAGCAGTTTCAATACTGTGATCTTACACCAAATTAAAAATTATTTTAAAGACAAAGATTGTTGATTAGTAAGCTCTGACCACTTTAAATCTGAAGAACATGTTGTCATTATATTTGTAAATTGGGTAGCTAACATAATGCCTAACTTAGAGTAAAAGTGTATAAATATTTGCCAATCAAATGATTGAATGTATTACATTTTTATTCTCATCTCCCTTCTGGCTTCAGTCCCAACTTCAAAAATTTCTTCTCTGCTTATCAATAACCTAGATACCTGACTGTGTCCCTCAACTTACACAATTCCTCTAAACAAAAGCACAACTCCACTTTATAGTTCAAAATTATATCTCCCACCTCCCATAGCCAAAGCCCCAGACTTGATTTTAGCTTGGTATTAAATTATGAGTTTATAAAGTCATTCATACAAATTTAGTCTTTCCAGGCCACTCAGACAAAACTACTTGACACTGGGCAATTTACAAAGAACGAAAATTTATTTCTCACAGTTCTGGAGCATATGAAGTTTAATGTCTGTGGGGAGCAACTGGGAGTAACTCGGACTAGACTAAGTTACTGGAATTAAGACTTACTCTATGCATCTGCTCTCCCACAATATGGCGCTGAGAAGGGAGAAACAGCTTCTACACAGCTGCCTCCAGTTCAACCAATAAACTGTAGGACCTGCTCCTGATTGGAGGAGAGCAGCGTACTCGGCGTGTGGGTAGCAGAGTTGGGATTGGTGGAAGAGGACTATAAAGGAGGAGAGAGACAACATGCACCAGGAACATCTAAGAGGAACACCTGTGCAGCCCCTGAGAGAGCCGGCCAGCGGTGTGCTGCTCCCCCGCGGAAGTGGGGAAAGTGGCCAGGGGGAACCGCCCTTCCACGGAGGTGGAAGGGATGGTAGCCAACCCGGGAAGAACCAGCAGTAAACCCAGGGAGGGCCGAGCAGACAAAAGAACAGTGCAGGGTCCTGTGTCGTTCCTCCACGAAGACGGGGAGCGACAATGTCCAAGAACCAGCATATTCAGTTGTCTGATAAGGGCTGTGTGCTCTGGAAAGGGAAAAATGCTATGTTTTCTTTTACCTTTTAAAGATTTATTTATTTACTTATTGACTTAAATGTCAGAGTTACTAGCAAGAGAAGGATAGAGAGATCTTCCTTCTGCTGGCCCAGTCCTCAAATGAGTACAATGGCCAGGGCTAACCCAGGCTGTAGCCAAGAGCTAGGAGCTTTATCTAGGTCTCCCCTATTGGTGCATGGGCCAAAGCACTTGGATCATCTTCTGTTGCTTTCCCAGGTCATTAGCAGAGAGCTGGATTGGAAGTGGAGCAGCCAGGACTCTAACTGGCACCTATTTAGGATACCAGCAGTGTAGGTTTCAGCTTAACCAGCTGTGCCACAATGCCAGTCCCATAACACTATCAGACTGGCAACACCAAATTTTGAAAGGACACTTTCAAATCATAGCACATACTAAGCTCTAGAATGACTGATGTGTCCAATTCCCACAGAATGATTGATGCTTTAAGACTTCCTGAATCAAAATAATATCTGATAAAATGCATTGGAAAGAATTATCTTAAAACAAGGGACATTCTAGGCACACCTTTTACATACCTGCGCAGAGAAGAGAAATTGTATCATCTACTTGTTTACCAACTTTTTAAGCTCTTATGAGTGTAAGAGAATTAGGAAAATTGTTACCCATCTCATAATGGCTGGTTTGGTTTCAGAAACACCTTGAGGGAAATTTTAAAAACTATAAAAACCTGGGCCTCACCTCCAAAATATTTTCCCTCCATTCTACAGATGAATATACCATAACCCAGTATGTTTAAATGACCTACCCAAAGTCACGTGGATATCTGGAGACCAGGTCAAACATCGGCTGATTCATTCCCTAAATGACTTCAACTGCCAGGGATGGGCCAGGCCAAAGCCAGGAGCCAGGAGCTTCATCCAGGTTTCTCATGTAGCTGGTAGGGGCCTAAACACTTAGGCCACCTTCTGCTGTTTTTCCAGGCTATTAGAAGGCCACAGGATCAAAAGTGGAGCATGCTAGGACAGGAACCTGTGCCCATATGGGATGCCCATGTCACAAGCATCAGACTTTTCTGCTTGCCACAACACAAGCCCCAATTTCAAAATATTTTTAAAAGACATATAAAATTGTGCATATTTATATGGTTCTATATGTTTCAACACATGTATACATTGTTCCATTTCCAATCTGGGTAAATATACCTCCTTAAATATTTAACATTTTTTATAGTTAAAACACTCAAAATTCTACTTTCTAGCTTCTTTTATGGAGAAATACACAATACATTAACATTATCTATAGTCTTCCAGCAATGCAATAGAACCCAGAATTCTTGCTCCCAACTATAACTTAGAAAGGGCTTGACGTTTTGATGTGTGTTGTTGGTAGCTAACAGGAAGGTGTCTCATCCAGAACACATTTGTGTTTGGTAACTGATTAATCCATGGGGTATACTTCGTGGGTATGAAAACTTAAGTGTTTTACCCATCATTTCTACATAACATTCCCCTGTCCAGAATGGATACTAATAATATATAAATATATGATGCTTATATATATATGAAGCAATATATGAAGCATTTACTTTTAACAATTACAGAGACATCCTACTCTAAGATCTGGAGTTTTCAAATATTTCTAATTACAGTGTGATCCTAGTGGAAACATCATAAGCAATGTGTCCACCTGAGAGGAGATTCTCAAGACATATTATATTAAATATCATAGCATATGCAGCTATTCTAGTTTCACGTTTTATAGATTCACAGCATCATATCTGTTGTGAAAGGAGTAGTTATTTGCCTTGTTTTATCTTGTGACTTTAATTTTAAGGTTTCCATATCCTTGTTGATACTGGTAATTTTCAGTATGTGCTAGAAATAATGATTGTGTTTATGACACACTGAATATTTTTATGCTGTGCTCTCTGTCTAATGGGGTCACAAAGTAAGTGCAAGGATTTGTAGTCACTCTGCTGTCTAGAAACAAGACAGAAGGCACCGAAATTTAGTGTGAAATTCTAATAAGTAGGAATTTCTTTTTCCTAATGTCAGATACAGGTATCAGAGAGAATCTGATAGGATAGGCTGAGCTTCCTTAATAGAAGGACTTCTCTTGGAACAAGGATTTATACATTGTAGATACGTATAATCAAGAAAGAAATTTTTTAAATTGCTAATTTATTATACGTACATTATATTACACTCTTTAGCTAAATGACAGCAGATGATAGCTCTGCCAACCTCTGCAGAATGCCATCATACTGCTCCCTCGTGGAAGGAAGTAGAGAACAAATCTGCCAATTCTGATATGTCCCTGCTAATGAGATCTACTTGGTGAAAAGCTTGTTCATTAAAAGCCTAAGAACAGAAATAATGGGATACATGCAGACTGAAGTTCTGAAATGCCTCAACACTACCATAGAAAAAATCATAGTCACATCATATTTAATAAACAGGCACATGTACTGAAACAAATTAACTGCCATGTAGCCAGGGGTCTTACAGTAAATAAATTCTGTCCAGTTCACTTCCAGGACATAAAACCCAGAAGATACCTTAACTAGATAGAAACTAAGGGACAGGAGGTGACGGCAAGTAATGGATTCATAGCAGAGGCAAGAATTTTGCCATCTTTCCAATAGTTGCTATATAAAAATGAATGCTCAAACTAAATCAAAGAAATAATCATTTTATTTTGACTTGTTTTTTCGTGTATGTAAACATTATTTTCAAGGAAGAAGGCTATTTTCAAATTCACAGAGAAAGCTCCCCATATTCTCCTAGGACATTTTAAACACCTCATCATCCTCCTGTAATTTTATTGTCCTAGAAATTAGCCTTTAATAGATTTTCTAGAATCGGTCATATGAAAGGTAAATTGTTACTTAGCTTGTCATTCAGAAAATATTTGGAAAAAGAAAAGACAAAGATGGGGAAGAAAATATAAATTTACTGAATGTCTTCCAAGTGTCAGAGATCTTCAAATTTAATATTCGATTAACTAAGTATGCTGAGCATTAATATTTTGATCACCTCCACTTTGAAAGTGAGAGGTGAAAAACTGCGGGTCAAAACAGTTAATGAATTTACGTTTAGTCTTGGGTCATAATTTATTTGTTCCATAAATATTTAATGAGCAGTTACTATGCAAGACATTATTCACAGTGCTGAAGACACACAGATGACTCACAAAGTTCTTTCTGTATAAAATTAAAATTCCAATGAAAATCCAGATAACTATAAATTGTAGTAAATGCTCTAAGATAAATAAAGACGGTGTTGTTGCAACAGAGGTAGCAGTAGGGAAGTCTCTGTGGTTGAGTGGACAGGCTCAGTTGTTTTGAGGAGATGATATTTGAGCACAGATAGGGATGTATACGAGTCAATCATGTGGAAAATTCTGGTAATAGAGTTCCAAGATGAGTAATGAATACCAAATACAAGAGGCAAAGTGTGGTGTGCATGAGGAACAGAACAATGAATCCTGGAGTTAAGGAAGATTAGTTAAGCCATAAATAAGCCATGGTTAGGTCTTATAGGACCGTTTAAAATATGATCAGTTATTTTGTTTTTATCATAAAAGTATTGAGGAACCATTGATTTTTTTGTTTATTCTGTGTTTTTTTGAAATATGGTTTAAATTGATTTTGGAAAACAGATTGCAGAACTTCTGTTTTTGTTAATGACCAACAACATGTTGTAGAATAGCCCCTCTGCTGAGCACAGCATGAAAAGATGGACAAGATATAAAAATCATCAACTCGAATTCATTAAAGAACTAACAAAGCCTGAGAAATTATAGATCTCAATCCCTTTACAACACAAAAACCCAAGCAAGTGAGCCAGGCGTCTGGGATGTCTTTCTGGAAGAAGCATCTGTTAAGCCAGAAGAAGCATTTGAGAGACCAAGAAATTAAGCAGCAACTTTAAGGCCTTCTGGAGCCAAAACAAAATTTCGATTTCAATGCCTTCAAAGAATGGAGAGCGCTAGTAAAAATGCAAGCCTTTAGATGAGACGCTGAAGAACTCTATCTTATTTGTAATCAGAAGCCAGAAGAAGATCAACTCTTAAACCTACCAAAGCCTAGCTTCTTTGAATAAAAAGACTTCTTAGATTGTTTGCTAGAAGTAAAAGTAAACTTGCTCTAGGTGAAGATGGCAACCCTGGCCTCAAATTATTTGACAACTTTTCATATACAATGTCCATGCCAGAAATGAAAGGAGATAGACACTGCAATAAAACAATAAGGACCGGCATATTTAAAAATAGAACTATGGAGGATACAAATTATAGAGTTAATAAACACATGATTTAAAAGACACAAGGGTCAATTTGAGAACTTAGCATAAAACTGAAAATCATAAAAATCAACTAATGGAAATTCTACAGCCAGAAGATACAATAAATAAGATCCCAAAGCGCTAAAGAAAGAGTGAGTTTAATAACACAGTAGACATGGATAAAGAGAAATTACATAAAGAGAAAACTTGGTTAGAGGAAATTATCAAGAATAAAGCACTAAAAAAGAGGAATGGAAAATATATAAAAGAAAGTAAGTAATATAGGAAACATGTTAAAGCTGGTGCTGTGGTGCAGTGGATTAAAGCCCTGGCCTGCACGCTGACATCCATATGGGCACCAATTCAAGTCCCTGTTGCTCCACTTCCAGTCCAGCTCCCTGTTAATGTGCCTGGGAAAGCAGCCGAGGATGGCCCAAGTCCTGGGGCCCCCGCACCCACATGGGAGACCTGGATGGAGTTCCAAGCTCCTGATTTCAGCTCAGCTCTGGCTCTTGTGGCCATTTGGGGAGTGAATCAGTGGATGGAAGATCTCTCTCTCTCTCCCTCTCTATCTCTCTCTCTCTCCTCTCTCCCCCTCTCTCTATCTCTCTCTGTAACTCTTTCAAATACATAAAAGAAATCTCTAAAAAAATAAACAAAGAATAAAATGTAATCATTTGAATTCCAGAGGAAAAAAATGGTGGAGGAGAGATAAGTAATACTTGGAGAAATAGTTTTCTAACACTGTTGCTATAAGCAAGAAAGCAAGAAAAAATACTCGTTAATAAAATCAGGGATTCTGACTTGTGATAACTAACAGAGCACTCAAAAAGTGATCTGCGGGGCCAGCACTGTGCCGCAGCGGGTTAATGCCCTGGCTTGAAGTGCCAGCATCCCATATGGGCGCCGATTCTAGTCCCGGCTGCTCCTCTTCCCTTCCAACTCTCTGCTGTGGCCTGGGAAAGCAGTAGAGGATGGCCTAAGTCCTTGGGCCCCTGTACCCACGTGGGAGACCTGAAAGAAGCTCCTGGCTCCTGGCTTCGGATTGGCGCAGCTCTGGCCGTTGCTGCCATCTGGGGAGTGAACAAGCAGATGGAAGACTTCCCTCTCTCTGTCTCTACCTTTCTCTGTAACTCTGTCTTTCAAATAAATAAAATAAATCTTTAAAAAAAGTGATCTGTAGAAATGGAATTGACACTTTAAGAAGCAATGACTTGGACAGCCCTTGTCTTGACTGTTGTGAAACAGTTTTTTTTCCATACTATTTGTTGAACTCTTAACATAGAGTTAATCATATGTGTATAAATTCAAATTAAAATACATCTTAGTAAAAATAAGAGTGTGGATAAAAGAAGGAGGAGGAAGAGGGGTGGGAGTATGATGGGGGGTGGGCACAGTGAGAAGAATCACCATGTTCTTAAAGTTGTAATTATGAAGCTGTAATTATGTTGTGAACCAGTTCATGGAAGACCTCTCTGTCTCTCCCTCTCTCTGTAACTCTGTCTTACAAATAAATAAATAAATATTTTTTTTTTAAAAAATAGAGCTATCTGTTCAGGGAAAAGAGAATAGATTTCACCTTCTAGGAACAATGAAGAACCATGGATGTTACATTTAAAACAAATATGGTCTCAATATGGAGAGGAGAAGAAGGTGGACAGGCTCAGAGTACTTAGAAGCAATCAGAAGCAAATTCACAAACTAAAGAAAACTATACATGATATGAATGAAAATTTTTCCCATTAAATTGAGATACTAAAGAGTAATCAGAATAAAATACCAGAAATGAAGAATTCAATAGATCACATAAAAAATGCAGCCGAAAGTCTTAAAAGTGTAGGTGAGGCAGAAGAAAGAATTATCTGAACTAGAAAACAAATCTCTGGAAATTTTATGGTCAGACCAAAAGCAAAAAGAATAAATTAGAAAACTAAAAAACATTGTTGGAGATCCACAAGATACCATCAAATGACCCAACATATGAGTCCTAAGAGTTCCTGAAGGCATGGAAAGACAGAAGGGTTTAGAAGGCCTTTTAAGGGAAATAATAACAGAAAACTTCCTTCAGAAGTAAGTTCAAGGGTCATCCAAGTACAGGAAGCACACAGAACTCCCAATGGACATGACCAGAAAGATCTTCACCATCACACATTGTAGTCAAACTCTCCACAGTAAAACATATGAAAAGATTACAAAATATGCACAAAATGCCAGATTACTTTAGAGGAACCCCAATTAGATGCACAGTGGACTTCTCATCAGAAATCCTACAGGCTAGGAGAGAATGATGAGATGTAGTCCAAGTCTTAAGAGAAAAAAATAAATTTGTCAACCCAGAATACTGTATGCTGCATAGCTCTCATTTATGAATGAAGGTGAAAGAAAGACCTTCCATAACAAACAGAAGAGAATTTGTCACTACTTGTCCAACCCTACACACAGAAAAACAGTAACAGGAAAATCACTGGGAAAGAAGATGAATTCTGAAAATCTCCCAGTAAAAGTACAAAGGAAACCCAAACTTAGAAAACAAAAACAAAAACAAAAACAAACACAGGACTACTAATGGAAATATGGCAGGGCAAAGTCATTACTTAATAATAATCAACAATAATCACAATTTTTTTTTCATCTGTTAATAGACAGTTGGATTGTTTTATCATTTGACTGTTATGAGTAATACTCATCTGAACATTTTTGTGTATATATTTGTTTATATGTAAATATATACTCTATAATATATAATATATATGTAATTTATATACATATTTGTATGTATATTTGTTTACTCAAACATTTTGAATTCTTTCATATATACATATAGCTGGATCATTGGGGCAGTCATATGGTAGTTCTTTGTTTAACACTTTGAGAATCACCAAATTGTGTGGCACAGAAGCAGAAATATTATATTGTCCCACTAGCAATGTACAAGGTTTTCCATTCTTGCACATCCTTGCCAGAACTTGTAATTTTCCAGTTTTTTAATTCCAATCATTCTAATTGGCATGAATTACTATCTAATTGTGCATTTGATTTGCATCTTTTCAGTGACTAATAATATTGAGGCTCTTTTCATGTGCTTCTTGGCCAATTGTATATCTTCATTGAAGAAATATCTATTGAAGTCTGTTCCCCATGTTTAAATTGGGTTATTTGTGGTTTTGTTGTTGAGTCCTATGTGCTTCTTAAAATACTAGGTCCTTATCAGACAAATGATTTACAACCATTTTCTCCAGCAAGAATTCCCTCACCAGATGCTAAGCTCCATGTCTGTAGATTTCCCAGACTGCAGAATCATGAATCAAAAAATTGTATTTTATGCATTACCAGATCTCTATATATTGTTATAGAAACAAACATAAAATGAACTGAGATACTAATATCTCATGCCACCCAGAACACACTTTATAAATTTGTGGTGGCTACTTTCCCTACTTTTCTCCATTTCCTAATACCCCCATTGATGAAAACAGCCAAAGAATTATCATCTTCTAAATTTTTCATCTCTTCCTGTGGCTTTGGTATTTTTTAGCTTTTGAATAAGGTAAAACTCAAATATTTGTTTTAGTTACTCTTCATTGTTAGTTTGAGTGTAGCAAGTTTCACAATTTTATCTTTTATAAAATAATAATAATTTTGGAGTTCAGATTATCTTCCTGACCAAGGAAATATGTCATCAGTCTCTAATAAAAATTCAAGAATGAAAAAGTTATTATCTAGAAAACCTAGATGGTTTTCAAATACATTATAAATACTTTTTCAGAATAAGTACTTTTTGAGAAAGAGATATGAAAATGGCAGTTGCAAAATTACTTTTCTTCAAAATGCTTAAATATATTTGGTAGGAATGAATTTACTATGTGACATTTTCAAGATTTAAATAATGCTTAATCATTTGTATAGGGCATACATCATTATAAAGCTGCCCAAGAATACCAAAGATATCATTAAACAGAGATAGTGAGGGAGGGAGGAAGGAGCATACTATTCTCTATTAACTAAGAAAAATTATGTCAATGTAGCTTTTAGGAGGACATGGCCCAAACAAGATTCTGATGCCACAGACTTGGATTTATTTGCTGATTTCTTAAGATATTATTTATTTGAATGGCAGAGCAAAATGGGGTGGGGGAGAGAAACCTCTACTCCCCAAATGTCTGCAATGACTGGAGGCTGGGCCCAGACAGAAGCCAGAAGCCAAGAACTCCATCTAGGTCTCCACATGGATGACAGAGACACAAGCACTTGGGCCATTATCTATTGCTTTCCCAGGCACATTATCAGGGAACTGGATTGGAAGTTGAGCAGCCTGGACTCAAGCCAGCAGTCCGATAAGGGATGCCAGTATCACAGGCAGTGGCTTAACCCACTGCATCACAGCACCAGCCCCTGCTTGCTGATTTTAAAGCTATAAACAGAAAAACTCAGTGCTGAAGCTTGGAAATTCTAAGCACCTAATCTATGAAAAATGGCAGCCAGTGATTATAATATGACTGGACCAACAAGTATGGAGCCAATGGTTTAACTTTTGTGGGTTTTTAAAAAATGCTTATTTATGCATGTTAATCTATTGAAAGGCTGAGCCAGAGAGAGAAAGAGATACAGAGAGATCTTGTATCCATTGGTTGTCTCCCCCAGTGCCCATAGCCAGAACTGGGACAGGATGAAACCAGGAACCTGGAACTCCCATCTTATCTCCCATATAGATGGCAGGGGCCCAGTTGTAGGAACCATCATCTGCTACCTCCCAGGCACATTAGCAAGAATCTGAATTTGAATTGGAGTAGATAATAAATAGAATGGGAGATGGGTATCCCAAACAGTGGATTAACCTGCTGGGCCAAAACTCCTGCCTCTTAACTTATTGTTTTAAGGTAGAATAAAAGTGTATGTGTTCATAATCCTACTTATTTTGCTATCATTATATAACGAATGCTTGTAATAACTCCTACAGCACAGTGGACTCTCAAGTGATTAAAAAATATGATGATTACATAACTGTATTAATTTCTCATTCTCAGCTTTTCTTTTAAAACTGTCCTGAAGTTCTACTCTATTATTGTTCTGAGCTGAAGAATAGAAGTAGAAATGTTTGGTGCTACAAAGGACCTTAATTCATACTCTAATAATGTGTGAGCATGTGTGTATGAATGTATACACTTCAGGGTCCACTGGTTTTACATGACTGGCTCAAAGTAATACAAATAAACAATGGCAGAGTTGAAATGAGAGCCTTCTTAGACAAGCAAAAATATGTATTCTATTCTACTGCACAAGAATGTAGGTTTCAAATTAGATACATATGAATTCAAATCCCAGCATCTATATTTATTAGCTTTATGACTTTCAGCAAGTGACTGGTAATCCTGGAGCCCTAGTTTCCTTGTTTATCAAAAATGAATAACAATAATCTCTACTTCTTTGGGTTATTGTGGGGATTAACTAGGGAACTATATAAAGCCCTCAGGATGGTACTTTTGTGCAACACTTAATAAATCACCATAGTAGTAGTGGTCACTGATGCTGCTATTATTGTATACTACTTCATCAAGACATGAGCAATAGGCTTGCTTTGCTATAGAAAGGATAAAATATCACTGATTAACTTCCCACAAAGCTATTAATCAACATTGTCAAAGAAAGATTATCGTAGTAAAACTCACTCTCTGTTTAGAGATTAAAACAGCTTTATGATCGTTATCAAAAGAGTGGTTTCTTTACTTAAGAGATTAAAATTTCTGTCCTTTTCAGTCTTAACTATGTGGATAATGGTATACGTTGGTAACATTTACTGCATCCTGATTAAATAAGACGCCCAGTGTGTAGCTAGTCCTCATATTTGAAGTCGATCTCTTTATTTTGTGTGAGAGATTTCTGAAGAAAAAAAAATCCAGAAGTTTGAAAAATATTTTGAGAGTGTTTGGTTGTAAACTCAGTAGAGCTTAAATAAAAATAAAAGTGGATTACATTCATGGGTAGCATTGCTATATGAAATGTATTAAATTAGCTTTTGTCAATAAGCCATAAATACTCACACAAATAATCTTAATATGTTTTTTTAAAAAGCCTTGTAATTAAGTAATACCCTGTTTGAATTTAGAATTTCATTCAAAAGATCATATTTGGAGTTTTCAATGTAGAAATAATTACAAGAAAGGTGCTCATTTGAATCAAAATAATGAATGAAATTATCCCAAGACAGCAAAGAACCCCAGCCAGTTCCTTAGAGAAAATCTAAATATAGAAATTAGCTGTAGAAGGAGAAAGACCAAGAGCTATCATACAAGCAAAAGAAGGTAGAGAAGACAGTGTCATCTTGGAGCCAAGGAATCTTTCTAGAAGTAACTGGTAGTGTAAAATAATTAGTACTAATGCCTACAGAACTTTCATAAACCAGGTAATAGGGACAAGAAGGAAGGCAAAAGTAGACATATTAGTGTTAAAGCTGTATTTTCAGAAAAATATTATTTACATTTTTAATGTACTGTCTTCGGTATAACTTGATTAGGGTGGGGCTGGTAGCAAAAATTACGGGTAGAAAGGCTAAAGACCTCCAAGCTACATTTGATACCACAGTCATCCAATGGGAAGATTGGAAATAGATATGAAAATAAGAAAGAACTGGCCGGCGCCGCTGCTCACTAGGCTAATCCTTGGCCAGTGGCGCTGGCACCCTGGGTTCTAGTCCCAGTTGGGGCGCTGGTCCTGTCCTGGTTGCTCCTCTTCCAGTCCAGCTCTCTGCTGTGGCCCGGTAGGGCAGTGGAGGATGGCTCAGGTCCCTGGGCCTTGCACCCGCATGGGAGACTAGGAGGAAGCACCTGGCTCCTGGCTTCAGATCGGCGCAGCGCGCTGGCTGCAATGCGTCAGCCGTAGTGGCCACTGGGGGGTAAACCAAAGGAAAAAGGAAGACCTTTCTCTCTGTCTCTCTCTCTCTCTCTCACTGTCTAACTCTGCCTGTCAAAAAAAAAAAAAAAAAAGAAAATAAGAAAGGACTATTATGTACTCTAATAAAGTGGCCATTAGTGACCTTTTCAGTGAGAGGGGAGTCATATGCAATTAATAAATAGAATATTTTTTTGAAAATTTGTCAGGAAGACAAGAATAATGGAATGGTAGGTTGATGAGGGGAAAGTAAACAAAGCACACGAAAGACAGAATGAACAGGAATAACAACACATGAAGTCAGAGAGGTTTACAAATGGCACAGATCCACATTAGTTGTCACTGATGATATAAGTGAAGTAGGAAGCAAAGCCGGCTGGGCAAGAGAGCTCCAAGTTGAAATTATGGATTTGAAATGAGGGAAAACATCTAGATTGTCTGTTATACAGACTAAGCTATGGAATTAAATAAAGGTGAATAAGAGAAGTGATGAGCACATGGAAGGCTTGGCTGAGGTTGAGTAATAACTACAAAAGGCATCACACCAAATTAAGTGGTATGATTTTAACAACTGACCCAGTAAGGTAGAGTCTATTATTATATTGAGCCATAAGACCTCACAATGGATCATTGAGTTAGAAGTTAATCTTTGAAAGCATTTCTGAAGTTCTTTTCATAGCTTTAAATGCTGCCTCCACACAGCATTTAAACAGGGATAGCTTAGAGATGGGTGAACATTTTAACATTCAATCAAAAACGTATACTTGTTTTTACAAACAAAAAAAAACCCTTCTATACTTCAATGGATTTATAATGTCTATAGAGATGTCCATATATAGTGTATATGTAGACAATTTAAAATCTTTATCAATTAAGTATTGTTGATAATTTACAAATCAGAATATGGTTTAACTTTCTGTAACAGGGTAAATGGTATCAATTATTACCACAATAATTGCAGAGTGCCCACTTTATGCCAGGTCTTTTATTTTTTAAAGATTTATTTATAGGGCCGGCGCCATGGCTCAATAGGCTAATCCTCCACCTTGCGGCACCGGCACATCGGGTTCTAGTCCCGGTCGGGGCACCGGATTCTGTCCCGGTTGCCCCTCTTCCAAGCCAGCTCTCTGCTGTGGCCCGGGAAGGCAGTGGAGGATGGCCCAAGTGCTTGGACCCTGCACCCGCATGGGAGACCAGGAGAAGCACCTGGCTCCTGGCTTCGGATCAGTGCGATGCGCATCGCGCTGGCTGTGGCGGCCATTAGGGGGTGAATCCACGGCAAAAAGGAAGACCTTTCTCTCTGTCTCTCTCTCTCTCTCTCTCTCTCTCTCACTGTCCACTCTGCCTGTCAAAAAAATTAAAAAGATTTATTTATTTTATTTATTTGAAAGGCAGAGTGACTGAGAGACGGAGAAATGGATAGAGAAAGGGATCATCCATCTGCTGTTTTACTCCCCCCAAATGGCTGTAATATCCAGGGCTGGGCTAAGCTGGATTTGGGAACTGGGAACCCCATCTAGGGTGCAGTGGCCCAAGCATTTGGGCCATCTTTTACTGCTTTCCCAGGTGCACTAGCAGGAAGCTGAATCAGAAGTGGGGCAGCCAGAACTCGAACTAGTGCTCTAATGTGGGATGCTGGCCTTGCAAGCAGTGCTTTAATCTGCTGTGCCACAATGCTGGCTCCTACGCCAGGTCTTGTGTGGGTTCTAAGGATATCAGGATTTGTAAGCTGGAAATGCTGTTTTCAAAGATTTCACAGTACAGATAAGACTACAGAATGATGGATGACATAAAATACATACTATGATTATTGTATGCCCTAGAAACCATAAAGCACAATAATTGCATGGATCTAGAGAGACTTAGATTTGGTAGGAGGATGATGGCCCCTATCAAATGTAGGGTGCTAACCTTGCATAAGGCAGTATGCTACATTAAAAAGATGAAGTAATAAGGAAGGCACAGGTGATCTCAGGCTGTTGAGTAGCATAGACATGTAAACACATATAGTGTATGGTGTCAAGTGCAGTAAGGGTGATGGGCTGGAGGTATAGGAATACAGAGAAGGCACTCCCAACATGCAGGGCTAAGTAGAAGGGGAGCAGGGTCACCAGCATACAAGGTGGTTTTTTGTTTATTTGTTTGTTTTAAAGATTTATTTATTTACTTCAAAGTCAGAGTTACACACAGAGAGAAGGAGAGGCAGAGAGAGAGAGAGAGAGAGAGAGAGAGAGGTCTTCCATCTGCTGGTTCACTCCCCAGTTGGCTGCGACAGCTGGAGCTGTGCCAATCCAAAGCCAGGAGCCAGGAGCTTATTCCAGGTCTCCCATAAGGGTGTGGAGGCCTGAGGACTTGAGCCATCTTCTACTTCTTTCCCAGGCCATAGCAGAGAGTTGGATCAGAAATGGAGCAACCAGGACACAAACCGGTGCCCATATGGGATGCCACAGGCTGCGGCTTTACCGGCTACACCACTGTACCAGCCCCCATACAAGGTGTTTTTTTTACATAAAGAGACAACCAAGCTTTGAAAGGCTTAGGACTGAGCCAGGCAGTGGAGTGATGGGAGGGGCAGAGAGCTTCCCAGGCACAAGGCAGCATGAAGACTCAGAAGTGAATAGGAACGTGGTGTCTGTCATGAACTACAAGCCCCTAGATTTTCAAGAAAAAAAGATTAATAGTATCTGGCAGGGCTTGTGCCCATTTCATAGATAAGAAAGATGAGGAGCTCAGGAGTTTTGGAAAATCCTGCACTATTACATGGATCAAAGTGGCAGGACCAAAATTTTAAGCACATCTGTCAAATTCACAGCATGCACTTTTTATATACTTCTTCAGAAGCAAATTTTACGGATACACTTTTAGTGTTTACATCATAACACAGGGAAAATACACATGAATTTTTATTTTCTCTGTCATTGTTTAGAAGAACAAATAACCCATAGGATTAGGCAGACATAATGGATTAAAAAGTAAGCAACAGATTACAGAGAAACAATACATTTATATCAAAGAAATGAACAAATTTTTAAATTTAAATAGTTCCTCTTACTTGTTTTTGTCCTTTTCTAAAAAATAAGCCAACAAAATTATAAGTATTGTGAAATAGTTAGGATATGGATGAGGTTTGTAACAATATTGATTAGAGATACAAAAACAAATGCTCTGAATTCCATATCTGGAGTCCATATCTCTGCCTATATTGACAGATGCTACAATGTATAATTAGTCCACTCTAGCTCTTTCCATTATTGAGGTTATGGGATTTTTTTCTGTTTTGCCTCAACAGGCTCCAAAACTCACAATCAAGTAGCTTGCCATCAACTCTTCTTCAATGTCAAATTTCTCCCGACCCATCCAACGCTTAGAAACTACTGAAAGTCCAGGGCACGTATTTTCCCCCCATTAAAGTAAATAATAAATTGAGCATGAAGAGAAATTATGGCATTGTGATGAACATGGGAGCAAGGTAATTAAAATGAGATCAGTTAATAGCCTATAGTATAGGTGAGAGGAGAATGAACTTCTAATACACAGCCCATTAAGCCACAGCAGAAGCAAAGGAAGCCACAAAATCCTGCAAAGGCTACATAACCCTGGAGCTCTCCCACTGCAGCCACGTAACAGAGCCCTTGATGAAAAGTGATTTTGTATAGACCTCATGAACTGGGCATGTAAACAGAAAGCAATTAAAATTGTGACCCATCATTCTGGAAGACAACATCCGGTCAAATAAAAGAACATGTGAGAGTGTCTACTCAGGTATTTTCCATCAAGCAAAAAAATTGGAAGAGAAGCATGTTAACAGCATATAAGAAAAAACAAGAAGATGGCTAAACTAATGACTGATTAGAATCTACTGAAAAGGACTAGCCTTTAAGGAATGAGCTTTCAAGCAGGCACAAAGTTCTTGGTTAGCACAGACACTATGGCATTAAGCAGGCAAGCTTGTTTTCTATTGAACATTGCAGCTGAAAAAGCTGAAGTCAAACTTCAGACCAGAGCTACACAAGATTCTTTACTCCAGCCTTATAGCCATTTAGTGCAAGATACTACCCTTACCCATGTCAATGCAGGATTCAGTTAGTCAGCTTATTACCCATTTAGAAAATATGTAGGACATTTCTTCCTTTTTTAAAGATTTACTTTCATTTTTACTTGAAAGTAAATTTCATCCAGTGAAATACCTGCAACAGCTAGGGTTGGGCCAAGCTGAAGCTAGGAGCCAGGACCTCAAAACAGGCCTTCTATGTGGGCAGCAGGTACCCAACTACTTGAACCATCACTTGTTTTCTGCCAGGGTATGCATTAGCAGGAAACTAGAATTGGAATCAGAATTAGGGCTCAAATCTAGGCAACTTGATATGGGCTGCAGGTATCACAAAGACTATTTTTTATTAAAAGATGTACTTATTTATTTATTTGAAAAGCAGAGTGTCAGAGTAAAGGAGGAAAAGGAAACGGAGTGGGAGGGAGAGAGACCATCTCTTGGTTCACACCCCAAATGACTGCAATAGCCTGAGCTGGGTCAGGGCGAAGTTAGGTGCCAGAATTCCTTCCAGGTATCCTGCATGGGTGGTAAGTACCCAAGCATTCAGGCTATCATCCACTACCTTTCCAAGGCACATTAGCAGTAAGCTGAACTGGAAGCCCTGCGTACCTGGGATTCAAATGCATTCCCACTATGTGATGCCAGTATCACAAAAGGTGTTTAACCCACTATGCCACAATGCCAGACCACCAAGCAATCTCTTAACTTCTATGCTAAACACCCACCCCAGAGACTTCTTTCTAATCCAGGTAACATAGAAAAAGAGCGCAAAGATATTAAACTTCCTTAATAACACAGTTGGCAAGATCAGCCTAAATGAACAGAATATCACTTTTATAGAAGGTCTTAAATTGAATTTCATTTCCTGACCCAGAGTTATAAATGCATACAATTAATGACTAATGAATACTGGAAAATAGAGATTTTTTTCCAGACCAGGTTTAATATAGGGGAGAGAATTATTTACGAATGGGTACATTATATAAAATTTAGTGTGACCAAAATGCTTAAATAGATTAAAATTGTATGATTAAACCTGGAGATTAAATTTGTGTGCACTCAAAGAGTAAATGGTAGTTCAGACTCAGCATGAATACATACACATTCTGAATCTGTGAGTTGGGCATTAATGAGGTTATATTACATTGAACACAACTACCTAGGATTTCAAAGACAGAAAGCAGTCATCTAGATACAATGTGAAATTATCTACTCTAAAAGTTTTTGGGGGTGGAAGAAAGTCAAAAGTTAACATAAAAATTTCATTAAATGATACCAAACCTCACAGTTCTGAGAAAGAAATTTCTTAAAGTGATAAAAATTAATCTATCTATTTGTAGTATCACCCAAAGATAATAAAATAAGGATAAATAATAATAAATACAATTTTAGTATTTGTTTCTATTTTGCTTCTAAAGACTAAAGAAATTATGAGAGTACTTCAAAACATTCATGGAAATTGCAATCCAAATCCATGTATATGAGAAGTCTTCAAAAAGTTCATGAAAATGTGTATTATGAGAAAACAATGCATGTATTTCAAAATTTTTGCACCAAAGCATCATATTTTGTTTATCTTTACCATGAACATTTTAGAGTGCCCTTATGGTAGTTACAATAAATAAAAGCTTCTCAAGAATATATCAAAATGGGGGCTGGAATTGTGGCATAGTGGTTACAGATGCTGCCTGCAATGCCAGCATTCTTTATGGGCACCAGTTTGAGTCCCAGCTGCTCCAGTTCCAATCCAGCTTCCTGTTAATGTGCCTGGGAAAGCAGCAGAAGTTGGCTCAAATGCCTGTTCCTTTGCACCCATGTGGGAGACCTGGAAGAAGCTCATAGCTTCAGTCTGGCCCAGCCCTAGGCATTGTGGCCATTTGGGGGAAGGAACCAACAGATGGAATCTCTCTCTCTCTTTCTCTCTCCCTCTCCCTCTCTTTCTCTCTCTCTCTCCGTGTATGTGTGTGTGCACACGTGCGTGTGTGTCTGCTTTTGAAATATGTAAAATAAATCTTTAAAAAATAATATATCAAAATGATAGCTTTCATCTTTCCAGATATATCACATGACAGTCACACACAGTGAGTCCTTATTGTGCTCTGTAATCTGGTTGGGTGATTAGACTCTCAGTAGGTATATGTGTCATTTGACAACTTCCTCCCCGATGCTTCGTATAAACTAGTCACTCTCCACTCTGGAATTAAATGTACTCGTACATTTGAACAATTGTGATAACATGAAGCTTATTTGATTTGAAAGCTAAATAATATGGCATCTTAATGTATTATAAGTGATGCCACATAGACCACTATGTCTACGTTCCTTTCACCACTCGAAAAGATTCTCAGCCCTTTCCCACCAAATCCATTGTGGAAAGAGCCTGGCTGTGGAATCTATGTCATTTTATTTTTAATCAATTGATCTATTTTTCATACCATTTCTCCCTTCCTACACATTCCTACTATTCCCGCATCAAAATGTATTTTATTGGGTCTTTTGCTCTTCTTTACAAGATTAGGCAAGCTGAAAATATAATTCTCCCATTATGAAGTGTCAAAGAATACTGATGATTAATTAAACTTGCCTCCCAAATCCATAAAAGTACTTTCATGGATAAATTTAAATATTCAGCTTCAAATAAAAGTCAATGATCCAGGTACACGCTGGGACAGTTTACAGAACCTACTGGGATCAATGGCTATTGACTTCACTGATATATAGGTTTATGCCTGTCCCTGGAGTTAAAGTAAGAATCATTTTACAGAATTTCACCATCAGTATGATAACCACTAGGCACAGGTAGCTATTGAAGCACTTGAAATGTGGGTAGTTCAAAGAGATGAGTTGTGTATGAATTGTACTCACTAGGTTTTGAAAGCATAGTATTAAAAAAAGAAAAATATTGCATTAATATACTGAATGCTATTTACATACTAATGTTTTAGATATATGAGAGTATATGAAATAGATTTTATTTTGAAGTGATTCTCATTTGTTTCTGTTTTTTAATGTGGCTATTAAAATGGAAAATGACATATATGGCTCACATTGTAATTGTACTGGACAGCACCTCCTTAGACCCTTGCTATTCAGGCTGTGGTCCTCTACGTCAATAGGGGTTTCTGGAAGTACAGAATCTTAGGCCTCAGTCAAGCACTCCTGGGTCAGAGTATGTATTTTAATAACATTCTCAAACCATTTTCCTTCATATGACAGCTTAAGAATAACTTTCTTGGCTTCAGGAGTTTTAATGTAGATTTGGTCTCTTTACTTCTTCATACCTTTTCAATCAAAGTTTTTGAGCACTTATAGGCAAAACTTCAGGGCTTCTAAATATTTATTTCAATGATCACATATTCCTTTTATTATTACTATGACTGCCTTTTTCTTATTGAAATGACGTTGGCTGCAAATACTGCCAGTGTGACCATTCTGTTTAGAGCTAATGTATATGCCTCAAACACTAAAAATAACAGAAGACAATGGCCACGTGAATAACTGCACATAGGAGCATCATGTATATAATATTTTCCCTAATAAAATAGAAATGACAAACTGGAATTAAAACAACTGTCTGAGAAAGTCCAATGGTGTTACGAGGGTCTAATTGTCAGCTAGCTCTACTTTAGAAGCAGAGTAGCCAAAGGTTATTGTGAAACAGAATAGGCAGACAGGCTGTTGCCTTTGTCTATCTTGCAATTTGCAATCCAGGGATAGAGGAAAATCAAGCAATGTTTTTTCTGCCTCCTTTTTAGTTGTTCTTATTATTGTTGCCAATATTTCTTGTTCCAGTTCACAACTCTGACACCACTTATGGAAGAATTTAGATTGAGTTTGTTGGTTCTGAAAGCAAAGTATCATGCTAATGAATCACTAAAAAGAAAGCTGGTCTAATTATAGCCAAATGCTGCAAAATAATCTTACTTATGATTGCCCCTGATTAGGTGGAGGCTGCTGAGCTCACTACAGGGGGGCAGCAGATTATCATTGAAACAGTGATAGGTGCCCACTGGCTGCCAAGAGGAGAAGAATTTACAGAAAACAAAAAATATACAGTCGTACTGTGCTACTTTGTCTGTAAAGTCAGGTCTTAATGTTTTTTACATTATGGTTTGACCTTGGCATTATTCAATTAATGCTTATTGGTGAACTGATCTCATGTTCAAAAATAAATATTAATCAACTGATAAGTAGTCACATATAGGCCACTATACTATTGTAGTCAGACATCATTTTCATAAAAAAATGAATACTTGTTTAATCTACTACAAACAAAGGATTCTTTGTTTTAAACCCAAGCAGAATTTCATGAAGTCTTATGGAAGGAGCCACATTAATGTGGGTCTCAGAGGACAGAGTACTAGCTCTAGATTAGAAGGGACCCTAGAGAACCCACAAGGGCTTAAAACAAACTTAAACAAATCTAGTTTAAAGATGTAATTGGATTTTATTAGCAATTTATGAATCAGACAGCATTCTATTCAAAGATTGAGACGAGCATTCCAATGGACATAGCAAAACAGTTTTTATAAGGAAGCTTGAGTGGGAACAAGGAAACAACATATTTTTTTTTAAAAAGTAGATTTATTACTATCAAGTTTGCTCAGATTACTTTCCTTGAAGGGTTAATATAGAGAACACTTCCTTATCTTGTAATCTAAAGCTTGTCTGAGGATTTGGCTATATATCTCTCTCATGACTTTTTAGGAGGTTAGATGAACAACTTAGTTTCAGTTTGATGACATGGAACTTCAGTATGACAGATTTTGGTTTGGTTTGGTTTGTTGGACCTAGTGCAAGAGCTCAGTCAAAACTAACATCCAGGAGTGGGTGTTTGTCAGAGTGATTAGGACACCTACATCTCATACCAGAATACCTGGGTTTGAGTCCTGATTCTGCTCCCTATTCCAGCTTCCTGCTAATGTAGATTCTTGGAAGCAGAGATGATGGCTCAGAAATTGGATTCCTGCTAGGCCGGCGCCGTGGCTCAATAGGCTAATCCTCCACCTTGCGGCGCCGGCACACCGGGTTCTAGTCCCGGTTGGGGCGCCGGATTCTGTCCCGGTTGCCCCTCTTCCAGGCCAGCTCTCTGCTATGGCCAGGGAGTGCAGTGGAGGATGGCCCAGGTGCTTGGGCCCTGCACCCCATGGGAGACCAGGAAAAAGCACCTGGATCCTGGCTCCTGCCATCGGATCAGCACGGTGCGCCGGCTGCAGCGGCGGCCATTGGAGGGTGAACCAACGGCAAAAGGAAGACCTTTCTCTCTCTGTCTCTCTCTCTGTCCACTCTGCCTGTCAAAAATAAAAAAAAAAAAAAAAAAAAAAATAAAAAAAAAAAAAAAAAAAAAAAAAAAAAAAAGAAATTGGATTCCTGCCACCCAGAAGGGAGACCTGAATTGAGTTCTCAGTTAGCTTTCGCCTGACCCAGCCCTCCAGATGTTGTGGGAATTTGAAGAGTGAATGGATGGATGAGTTCTTTGTATACATATGTAAATGATCATACGTCATACAAAGACACAAAAAATAAATGGCACAGTGGCCTTCATAAGTTTCATTTAACACAAGGCTTTCAGAGACATTCACTGAAGTGACCTGCTGTGGCTTCCCAGCTACCCCAAGTGGGAAGGCTTATTTCTGTCTCTCTACCATCTTCCTTATCTGGCTTCTAGTTTCTTCCTACCTTGCTGTCTGCCATGATAACCCAAGCCACGCCCCATTTAATGATCTTTCAGATGCAGGATTCACTTTAGTGAATATTTATTCTGTCATATTTAGTCTTTGTTTCCTGACTTACATTTCCACTGGCAATCTGATTAGCTAAGCCACCTTTTCAATCAGTCCATGTTGTAACGAGTTGTTTCCCAAACCAGATGCCTATTAACTGGGACTATTGGTGGTGACATTTTCCTAATAAAGGATGGAAGTTGGGGCAGACGTCATAACATATAGATCTTATACATGTACTGTCTTAATCACTAAATATTTATTGAGTTAAAATAAATATTGGACTGGAATTATAAAGGTGGAGAAGACAAACATGGTCCCTAATATTTTCAGTAGTGCTGAGTACTCTACAGAGAATAGCAGTAGGATAATGGAAAGTAGAGTGACTGAAGTAAGCAGAAAGGAGTCTCACAGCAGGTGACACTTAGATGGGTACTGCCTGAACTAAAAGAAGCTGATCAGAAGATCAGGGTAAGATAATTCCAGGCAGATGACACACCTAGTGCAAAGGTACCAAGGCAGGAAGGAACCTGACATGTTCAGGAATTTTTAAAGGTCATAATAGCTGAATATATGACATTTTTAAAAAGAAATGTCATTTTAGATCTACTGCCCATTTTTTACTTGGAATTTTTTTTGTTTGTTTTTCTATTGACTTGCTTGAATTGTTTGAATATTATTCTGGTTATTAACCCTTAGTTATATATGTGACTTGCAAATATTTTCTTCCATTCTGTAGTTTGTCTATGCACTCTGTTGACTGTTTCCTTTGCTGTGCAGGAAGTCTTCAGTTTGATGAAATCTCATTTGTCTGTTTTTGTGGTTATTTCCTATGATTTGGGGGCTCTGATCCAAAATAATTCTTGCCCATTCTGATAATATCTTGAAATTTTCCCCTTTGTCTTTTTCTAATAATTTCAAAGTTTAAAGTTTTTATTTTTAGGTGTTGGTCTTAAAGACAATAACAAAAACAAATAAACAAATAAGAATAACAGCAGCAAAGAAAATTTACAAGAGACTACAGAGATTAAAAACCTTAAAATATTTATTGTCCAGATTTTTAGACTATAAATTTGCTGACCTTTGTTACAGCAAAGAGATTGAACAAGCAACAATTATAGGCAACAAAATGGATGGAGTCTCAAACAATGTGTTGAGTTAAAGTAGTAATAACCACAAAGCATACACACTATGTAAAAACAGATAAAATTCAACCCATTATCAAAATCCTCCAGCTTATATGATTGATTGTTTATTCTTGATTGAGCCTTTTCCCCCATCTCCTTGCTTTAGTCAATTTTTCTGTTGTTAAAACACAATATCTGAGACTGGAAAATTTATAAGGAATGGATATTTATGTGGCTCATAGTTCTGAAAGTAGGAAAGTTCAAGAACATGGTGTCTTATTTCTTAATTATAACATGACAGAGGCCATCACAGTGCTTGAAAGGATGTGTTGGCTTGAATTTCTCTTCCTTTATAAGTCTCTCATGACCTCATCTAATCATAATTACTTCCTAACGACTACACCTCCACATATCATTAGCATATAAATTTGGTGGTTATGTTTCCAACATATGAGCTTTCAGGTGACACATTCAAGCCATAACACATATTCAAGCCATCGGCAATGCTATGAACCCTACGTTCATTGCTACAAACACTGTTCAAGGTTCATTCATGCATTTCCCGATCTAGTCACTATTGTTTTCTCTTGTTCACTCCATCTCCCCGCATCTATTCTAATGTAGAAACCAGCAGGATCCTAAAGTAAAAATTTTATTTATTTATTTTAGAGTCAGAGTCACAGAGAGAGAGGGAGAGAAAGAGAGCGTGCACGTGAGAGAAGCAGAGAGGGAGAGAGAGATCTTCTACCTGCTGGTTCACTCCTCAGATGAAGCCAGAAACTGGGAGCTCCTTCCAGGTCTCCCACGTGGATGCATGGGCCAACACATTCAAGCCATGTTCCGCTGCTTTCCCAGGCACATTAACAGGGAGCTGGATGGGAAATGGAGCATCTGGGACTAGAACTGCCACCCATTTGGGATGTCTGCACTGCAGGTGGTGATGTACCCCACTTCACCACAACAGAAGCCTCCAACATGATCTTTTGATAATGAAATCACCTCCACTCAGTTCAAATCCCTGTAATAACCCTTTTCATCAATAAAATCTAAAGTCTTTATAATCTTACAAGGCCAGCATTCTACTCCACAAATATTCCCTTCCACAAGACTGGCCTCCATGTCAACCTCAAAACCGGCAGACACATGTCTTCCTTAGGGCCTTTCACTATCTCTTTGCTTTGCCTGAATCACTCTGCAGATCTTTCCATGGCTGGCCCTTGCTTCCTGCAAGTCTTTGCTAAAACTGTACTTTTCCAAGGAGATGAGGGCTCAATGAGGCCTATTGTAGTAACTTTGTTTGAAACTTTCAGTCTCCCCTATCCTTCCCTTCTACTGTTTTTTGTTGCAATTACTGTATTTGAACATATCATGTAATATATTTATTCATGACTGTCATTATTTATTAACTGTCTTTTACAGCTAAATATAAATTCCCGGACATAGTGATATTTATATTTCTATAGTGATGTATTCCAAGTGTCTGTATCACTGCTTGGCACACAGGAAATCTTAATAAATATTTTTGGATGAATGAATGAATGTAGTCTTGCCTAACAGACACACCATTCTTCTGTCTTCTCCATGACCTGCCACATTCTTGCAGGTGTGTGTACAGAGAGACGGTTCATTGCTCCTCACAGACTGCATGATCTACATTCTCTCTCCACAATAGGGAACCACATTTTCCTTCCCTAAAGGCTTTTGCACTACTTTTCATGGAACATCTTTAGAGAAACAAACCAGGGAAGGCATTCTTTTTAAAGAGTGTAATCTTTCAGATTGAGTCCAAATCTCGCCTTCTTGGAATGAGGAAGAGCAAGTGAAGACAAACAGTAATTTATTCTATCATCCAGAAGCACCTCTTTCTTCAGTTAAAGAGGTGGCTATGGAAAGTTCCAGGGAAATAACTATTGAGAGCAAAGTGTCGAGGTATCAGTTTCGGGACGATTGGCAATTTTAGTTTTCTGCGGCTTCATAATTGGGACATTTGGTGTCAATTTTATTTTTAAAAGTCAATCTTTATACTGTATTTCAATTGCACATTGAAAGTCAATAGATTGTATTTTATGATACTAAATATTTTTGTCTATGCCATACTGTCATAAAATTTATAGCAATTTTTTAGGAATTGATTTACCAAGGGCAAATTTAAAAAATTATTTGCTGAGCAGTAGGAAGGCAAAGTAGGACTTAGAATGGAGAAATAGGCATCCACATGAAATTTAGGTTGCCACATTTTAAATGCATATTCCCTTCTAAGATAAAGAATAATGCTAACGTTAATACAAGGAGATGCCTTTAAATTCTACTTTAAAAATATTTAAATCTATGATTTCTATGATCATAATGCCAAGAAGAGATCTTATTTGTTAATGGAAATGATAAAAACATGTTTTGAGATTGGTCAACTTAAATGGAAAGGTTTATCCTCCCATGGAGAAAATACGGCAAAACCTTAGAAATGCAAAGCAAGTTAATCAGGGTCACTTAGCAGAAATAATAATATATGTTACTTAAAAATCATAACACATTCTTTCTTATTTTATTTTATTTTATTTTTGACAGGCAGAGTGGACAGTGAGAGAGAGAGAGACAGAGAGAAAGGTCTTCCTTTTCCATTGGTTCACCCGCTAATGGCCACTGCGGCCGGCGCACCACATTGATCCGAAGCCAGGAGCCAGGTGCTTCTCCTGGTCTCCCATGCGGGTGCAGGGCCCAAGCACTTGGGCCATCCTCCGCTGCACTCCCGGGCCACAGCAGAGAGCTGGCCTGGAAGAGGAGCAATCGGGACAGAACCGGCGCCCTGACTGGGACTAGAACCCAGGGTGCTGGTGCCGCAGGCGGAGATTAGCCTATTGAGCCAACGCATCGGCCATGACACATTCTTTCAAGAATTGCTTCATTAAAAATGCTAATGAATAAAATTTTCTGTAAAATCCATGTAGAAAACCACTATCTCATAAAAAACACTAAATAAAGGATTTTTAGTAAAATGCTTAGAAAAATTACTACATAAATATATTCATGCATAAATAATTGGCATTTCATTCTAGAAAATTCTGCTAAGGAGCTCAGAATCCACTTTTCATTAGAATTAGTATTATTTTGTAGGTGAGTAGCAGAGTACACTCCTACATATCATAACTGAGAAATTAAGAGAGGCCCTTGCTCTGGCTGTAAATCAGACCATGCTGAAAATACAGGCTCAGCGAACAATTTGGCCTTGGGCAAATAATTTATCCAAGGTTTAGTTTCCCCATCTGTAAAACAAGGACAGTAATAGTGCCTACTGCATAGGGTTATTGTGAAGATTAAGAGCAATACTATAAAAAATATACAGTAGAGTGGCTGGCCCATAATATAAACTCAATAAATGCTTGTTGCTGTTATCACCATTTTAGATTTTTTTCCAAAAAGAAGTTTATGAAGGTAGCTTACAGACTTACAATGTTGGTTTTTTTTTCTCCATTTATCTTTTTATCAATTGCAGCCTCTACTTTTACCTTATTGATAGTGTTTTAGATCCCAAACTCCTTCTCTATGTTTTGGTCTACTCCTCCCAGCCTCATATTATTCACAATTCTGATAGTCTGGTTATCCAAATCTTTCCCCAACTCATTTGAGAAAACAGCAAGAAAGACAAGTTCGACCTTATTGATTGATGTACTTGATATCAAGTCAAAACCAAATAATTTCTTGCAAAACTGTTTCATCTGTTATAAATCTTTAACTCTTTTTAACTGAGCCATTATAGCACTCATCATGTTATACTTTCAATAACAATGATTTTATACATTTCTTGATGCTTCTGCTAGACACTAAGTTCCCTATTAGGGATTACGACTCTTTCATCCTTAATATTTATTTTATATGGTGTCTTATATTAAAATCTGGACACCTCTATCTATTTAATTCTCACTTTACTTTTATTTTTATTCATTATTTCAATTTTAATTAATTTTAACAAATTCAATATGATTTGTAGATACAAATTAAGAATGTAACGATATTCCTTTCCTCCCTCCCTCCTGCAATCCTTCCTTCCACCTTTTGTTCTTTTTTTCAGTTTTTGAGGTAACATATTTTAAATTTGCATCATGGTAAAAGGGATTAATACTTCACTGAATAAGATGTTCAACAAGTAGCAGGCAAAAAGAGCTCAGTTTAGTGGGAACATAGGCAACTGATATAAACAATAATTGAATGTATAAATGACCATTTTACCCATATACATTTTTTGTCAATTAGTCATTCATAATTTCTTTTACTGAAATAGAACCAATCACAATGTAACCTCTAAATATTTCCTGTGTGGTTACAACATAATAATTAAGCTCATTTAGACTTTAAGCCATTTCCTGTCAATAATTTATGCACAGGAATAATTTTATGCAGATTGCAATGCAAATAACTATACACTACATTTTTTGTACTCTATTAGTATCACAGATCAAAGAAGATGAATGGCATTTGTCTTTTTGAGACTGGCTTATTTCACTAAGCATAATAGTTTCCTGTAGCATCCATTTTGATGCAAAGGACAGGATTTCATTCTGTTTTATGGCTGAATAATACTCCTATCCAATCATCAGTTGATAAGCATATGGATTGTTTCCATATCTTAGCTACTATGAATTTAACTGCAGTAAAGATGGGGTACAGATAACTCTTTCACATGTTGATTTCATTTCTTTTGGGTAATTCTCAAGAGTAGGATGACTAGATCATAAGGTAGATCTACTTTCAGCTTTCTGAGGAATCCCCGTACTGTCTTCCACAATGACTGTACTAGTTTACTTTCCCGCCAACAGTGAATTAGGGAATATTTTTCTACTCATCTTTGCCAGAAATTATTCTTTGATTTCTTTTCTTTTAAAGATTTACTTTATTTTTATTTGAAAGAGTTACAGAGAGAGGTAGAGAAAGAGAGAGAGAGAGGTCTTCTATCCACTGGTTTACTCCCCAGATGGCTGCAACAGCCAGAGCTGCACAGATCTGAAGCCAGGAGCCAGGAGCTTCTTTCAGGTCACCCATGCAGGTGCAGGGGCCCAAGGACTTGGGCCATCTTCTACTGCTTTCCCAGGCCATAGCAGAGAGCTGGATCAGAAGAGGAGCAGCTGGGACTAGAACCGGCATCTGTATGGGATGCCAGCGCTTCAGGCCAGGGCTTTAACCCACTGCACCACAGTGTCGGCCCCTCTGTTGTATCCATTGTTACATCTTTTTTTCCACCTCTGATTTTATTGATTTGGGTCTGCTCCTTCTTTTTTTGTTGTTATTTGAGCCAATGGTGTATCAATTTTGTTCAAAAAACAGCTCTTCATTTCATTGATTTTTTTTTGGTTTCAATTTTGTTTATTTCTTCTCTAATTTAATTATTTCTTTTCTCCTATTACTTTTGGATTTTCTTTGTTGTTGTTTTTCTAGGTCCTTTAGATGAATTGATAGCTCACCTACTTGATGTATTTCTAATTTCTTGGTGTAGGCACTAATTGCTTAACACTGCTTTTTGCTGTACTCCATTAGTTTTGATGGGTTGTATTATCATTTTCTTTCATTTCCAGGAATGTTTTGATTTCCATTTTTGTTTATTCCATGACACCCTCTTCATTCAGGAACATGTTGTTCAATCTCTACATGTTTTCATATGTTCTAGAGACTCTTGAGTTGTTAATTTCCAGCTTCATTCCATTGTAGTCAGAATAGATACATTGTATGATTTCAATAGTTTAATTTACTGAGACTTGCTTTATGGATTAGCATATGGTGTATCCTGGAGAAAGTTCTATACATTGATGAGAAGAATGTGTATTCTGCAACTATGGGATGAATATTTCTGTAGATATCAGTTAGATCCATTTGGTCCATAGTTTGGATAGTTCTGCTGTTTCTTTGTTGATTTTCTATCTATTTTATCTGTCAATTGAAATTGGGAAGTTGATGTTCCCCATTACTATAAAATTGGAGTCTATGTTTACCTTTAGATCCATTAACATGTCTTTTAAATAGCCAGTTGCCCCATAATTGAGTGCACATACATTTATGATAGTCACATCTTCCTGTTGAATTAATTCTTTAAT